>NC_092094.1:71837375-72583625 GCF_045679555.1 Salvelinus alpinus
TCAAAACTTTGTTCATTTGTCTCTCATTCAAATTCCTTGTAAATGTCCAAACTCACAAAAAAATGACATTCTGTAGCTCCTACCAGGATGCATTTGGTAAATATTCAGTACCGTTACCTTTTTCCACAATTTGTTACATTACATTCTTGTTGTAAAATGGATTCAATAAAACATTTTCCTCGATCTACACACAATACTCCATAATGACAAAGCAAAAACATTATTTATGTACAGTTGAAGTCAGAAGTTTACATATACCTTAGCCAAATACATTTATACTCAGTTTTTCACAATTTCTGACACTTAAACCAAGTAAAAAATCCCTGTGTTAGGTCAGTTAGGATCACCACTTTATTTTAAGAATGTGAAATGTCAGAATAATTGTAGAGAGAATTATTTATTTCAGCTTTTATTTATTTCATCACATTCCCAGTGGGTCAGAAGTTTACAAACACTCAAATAGTATTTGGTAGCATTGCCTTTAAATTGTTGAACTTGGGTCAAACATTTCGGGTAGCCTTCCACAAGCTTCCCACAATAAGTTGGGTGAATTTTGGCCCATTCCTCCTGACAGAGCTGGTGTAACTGAGTCAGGTTTGTAGGCCTCCTTGCTTGCACACGCTTTTTCAGTTCTGTCCACAAATTTTCTATAGGATTGAGGTCAGGGCTTTGTGATGGCCACTCCAATACCTTGACTTTGTTGTCCTTAAGCCATTTTGCCACAACTTTGGAAGTATGCTTGGGGTCATTGTCCATTTGGAAGACCCATTTGCGACCAAGCTTTAACTTCCTGACTGATGTCTTGAGATGTTGCTTCAATACATCCACATAATTTTCCCATCTCATGATGCCATCTATTTTGTGAAATGCACCAGTCCCTCCTGCAGCAAAGCACCCCCACAACATGATGCTGCCACCCCCGTGCTTCACGTTTGGGATGGTGTTCTTCAGCTTGCAAGCATCCCCCTTTTTCCTCCAAACATAACAATGTTCATCATGGCCAAACAGTTCTATTTTTGTTTCATCAGACCAGAGAAGACATTTCTCCAAAAGGTACGATCTTTGTCCCCATGTGCAGTTGCAAACCGTAGTCTGGCTTTTTTATGGCGGTTTTGGAGCAGTGGCTTCTTCCTTGCTGAGCGGCCTTTCAGGTTATATCGACATAGGAGTCGTTTTTCTGTGGATACAGATACTGTTGTACCCGTTTCCTCCAGCATCTTCACAAGGTCCTTTGCTGTTGTTCTGGGATTGATTTGCACTTTTCGCACCAAAGTACGTTCATCTCTAGGAGACAGAACGCATCTCCTTCCTGAGCGCTATGACGGCTGCGTGGTCCCACTGTGTTTATACTTACTATAAACATGCGTACTATTGTTTGTACAGATGAACGTGGAACCTTCAGGCATTTGGAAATTGCTCCCAAGGATGAACCAGACTTGTGGAGGTCTACAATTCTTTTTCTGAGGTGTTGGCTGATTTATTTTTATTTTCCCATGATGTCAAGTAAAGAGGCACTGAGTTTGAAGGTAGGCCTTGAAATACATCCACAGGTACACCTCCAATTAACTGAAATGATGTCAATTAGCCTATCAAAAGCTTCTAAAGCCATGATTTTCTGGAATTTTCCAAGCTGTTTAAAGGCACAGTCAACTTAGTGTATGTAAACTTCTGACCCACTGGAATTGTGATACAGTGAATGATAAGTGAAATAATCTGTCTGTAAACAATTGTTGGAAAAATTACTTGTGTCATGCACGAAGTAGATGTCCTAACCGACTTGTCAAAATTATAGTTTGTTAACAAGAAATTTGTGGAGTGGTTGAAAAACTAGCTTTAATGACTCCAACCTAAGTGTATGTAAACTTTCGACTTCAACTGTAAGTATTCATATGCTATGAGTCTCGAAATTGAGCTCAGGTGCATCCTGTTTCCATTGATTATCCTTGATGCTTCTACACACCTGTCTAGATAAGGTTTTTCAGCGGCAGGGACTGGGAGACTAGTCAGGATTGAAGGAAACATGAACGGAGCAAAGTACAGAGAGATCATTGATGAAAACCTGCTCCAGAGAGGCTACCTGCCACCTCCACCACTAGGCTACCTGCCGCCAAACCCTAACGAAAGCGTTAGAGATCGGTAAGAAATCGTACTTCTGTAGCCATATCTTATTCATTTTTTTGTTTTTAAGCATTAAATGACCTGGTATGATGGTGCATTAATCAGTTATACAGTTTGAAAATGTTATTTTTTACGTTTTGGCCCAAAGTCAACTTTGAAAGTATCCAGTGCTTTCAGATTTCTATTAAATATGACCTATAATTAATTGAGGGAAATAGTTTTAATTAAGTATGTTAAAAAGCAGATTTTCTGTGATGGAATGGTGTGGGCGTGTACCGGTCATAAAAAACATATTCATATGAGTAGAACGCTGATTGGCCAGCTAATCCTCATCAGGAGGATGATATCATCATTTGAGGAAATAGCAAGCATTTTTTAAACGTCTGTTTGAGGTGGGGTTTTTGAAGTGTTTATTTCTCCAATATATGTTTTGGGCACAAATACGAGTATAGGATGACTTAACAACATTATTTGGGTATTAGTTAACAGAATATTAACTTTTAGAATTGAGATTTTCACTGGATAGTTACTTTAAAACTGCAACCTTTTCTCTCAGCCTCATGGCAAAATGTGAAGAATTGAATGAGATGAGCTATGCCATGCCAAAATGTGTAAAACAGCATTATAAAACAGCACATTTTCTCCATGGCAAAATGTTTTGAAATGTTGGAAGTTAATTAACATATTTTTTTATAGGAAAACAGGTTTCCCTAAAATACAGTATATATTTCTTTGTGGGGGGCATTCCACTTAAACCTAGTTTTCAAAATACCCCTCGACAGGCATAAAAAGTAATGTCAAACGTGTATAATTGCAGGGGAGGACCACCATCTACTGTTTGTCCACCCTAATATCTACACAACAATTTCACCCTTGACTGCTCGTGCGTTTCATGGTACTAAAATACTTAACAGGATTTGCTATTGTATCTCCCCAAGACACATTTCAGGAGCCTTTCCAAGCCAATTCTACATCCTTGGGCGAGCAGAGTATAATACAACAACTCTTGGGCAGGTTCCTCCACACGCGCAATCTGCGCAACTGACCACATACTCTCGCGCACACAGCTACACCATTCAGACCTACAGGACCCCCGTTTTGTTGAGAGATGTGCTTATGTTATTGACTGCGCCTCCATATAACAGAATTCACCTATATATCTTAATGTGTTTATCGAAAATATCTGGATAGCCCTTACTATGTGTTTTTACAAAGTGTGCAAATCCATGCTTCCTATTTACTTTCTTGATATGCTCTATCGTGGAAATCCAAGTAGCTTACCAGATCTTGTTTTAGGTATTCAGAATCAGGGTATCTTGAATTATCAATGCATAATGGTAACGAAGACAACAAGGTTACACGGCTGCACTTTATAGCCTAACATGGAAACATCTAAATGCATACATATACATTCTACTTACCTTGTTTTTCGATTTTAGCCACAGGATAATTAGGTGTTTTTGCTCTCATATGAACAGTGAGAAGTAAGATAACAAATGTCTTCAGAACCCTACTAAGTTATGTGCGAAATGTCCTTTACGCACGTCCATTTAGAACATTCTGTTCAGATTTCCTTCTGCTGAAAGACAACAACAGACACCTAAATATTCGGGTGTTTCCAAAGGTCTCTATACTATGTCTCACAAGACTTGAGTGGTCCCAACATGTAGTTCATATGTAGTGAAGCATCCTCTGTTCTGATCTGATGTTTCCTATTGAAACATCAGAAAAAGTACTACCCGAATCCTTTTCAACCGTAAGACAATCCTTTTGGTTATGAATTGGTCCCACAACAGTCCAAGCAGACGCTATTTAATGGATAACCAAATGAAGCTACACTTTCCCTGTGTTTGAAATGGAGAAATATAGCACCAGTCGCATTGTCCTGTACACCCTCTGTATTTACCAATGAGAGCTGTAACATGCCACAGTGTCTACAGCGCGAGGTGTGTCGATGCCCCCTTGGAAAGAGGGGTTACCAACCGCTGTGTTGATGCGCTCTGGATTCATGGCTCTCAAGTAAATCAGTGAAACTTCAACAAGCTTTATGAGAAAATTGTATCCAGGCAGCGTTGAAGAAATTCACCCATTAAATATATTGAGTGCGTCCGTCGCGTTAACCCAAGTTTGCTCGTACTTCTGACAGTTTTATTGCCAGGCTGCGCGCTAACCATGTTGCGAACTGACGTTCATGCAGGGCTGTCTTTGGCTCGGCGTGGGGATGAGTCTTTTTTATATTGATGGTGATGTTGGCAGGTCTTTTGGTACTAGACCATTCTTGGACGGTTGGCTGCTGCAGTATTTAAATGGATTTCCAGGGGACCAGGGCGTCATCACAATGGTATATTACATAATTAACACTCATAAACCTATGTTAATGTTAAATCCTATAAATATTTGAAATCCATCCATTTGACCACTTACTATTAGACTTCATAGGCTATTGCAGCCTGAACAATATAAGTAACCTTACAGGGTCAATTCTGAGATGGATGACTTGAAAACAGGGAATAGGACATACTTCCACCTGGTGTTGACTTTTATCATTTTCAGATTATACATTAGTTTTACACCTTGTTGAGCTGCACTAAGCTTCCTCCACAGGGCCGGCTCCAGGCATAAGCGACATAAGCAGTCTTGGTAACACTTAACTTGACACCCAGCATTATGACACGTCATACACATGTTATAATAATGTTATAATATTGTCATGTTTCTGACTTAGGTATTTGTAGTTGTCCACATATTCTAGGTGTCTGGTTAGACTGTAAACTCTCCTTCCAGACTTACATTAAGCATCTCCAATCCAAAATTAAATCTAGAATCGGCTTCCTATTTCGCAAGAAAGCATCCTTCACTCATGCTGCCAAACATACCCTCGTAAAACTGACCATCCTACCGATCCTTGACTTCGGCGGTGTCATTTACAAAATAGCCTCCAACACTCTACTCAGCAAATTGGATGCAGTCTATCACAGTGCCATCTGTTTTGTCACCAAAGCCCCATATACTACCCACCACTGCGACCTGTATGCTCTCGTTGGCCGGCCCTCGCTTCAGATTCGTCACCAAACACACTGGCTCCAGGTCATCTATAAGTCTTTGCTAGGTAAAGCCCCGCCTTATCTCAGCTCACTGGTCACCATAGCAGCACCCACCCTTAGCACACGCTCCAGCAAGTATATTTCACTGGTCACCCCCAAAGCCAATTCTTCCTTTGGCCGCCTTTCCTTCCAGTTCTCTGCAGCCAATGACTGGAACGAATTGCAAAAATCACTGAAGCTGGAGACTCATATCTCCCTCATTAACTTTAAGCATCAGCTGTCAGAGCAGCTCACAGATCATTGCACCTGTACATAGCCCATCTGTAAATAGCCCATCCAACTACCTCATCCCCATATTGTTATAATTCATTTTTTTCTCTTTTGCACCCCAGTATCTCTACTTGCACATTCATCTTCTGCACATCTATCACTCCAGTGTTTAATTGCTAAATTGTAATTACCTCTCTACTACGGCCTATTTATTGCCTAATCTCACCTCATTTGCATACACTGTATATAGATTTTATCAGATGTTATTGACTGTACGTTTGTTTATTCCATGTGTAACTCTGTGTTGTTGTTTGTGTCGCACTGCTTTGCTTTATCTTGGCCAGGTCGCAGTTGTAAATGAGAACTTGTTCTCAACTGGCCTACCTGGTTAAATAAAGGTGAAATAAAAATAAATTAACAATAACAGCTGACATAACCCATATTTACACCTGTTGTGACATATATTGCTATATTTTATGGCTGGTTATGACACCTACTTAAGACTGTCAAAACCCACATTCATTCAAATGTGTTATTTCGTCTGAAAGCTTGATTCTTAAGTCCTTTGTTGTTGTTGTAAAGAATTCTTTACATCCATGTTTTTTTCCCATAATTTTAAATAACTTGTAGAAAATACGACATTGTCATGAAGCATTATGGCCATCCTGTGTCACTTTACTTGGACTATGAAAATACACTGTCAAGAAGCATTTTGACCATCATGTACATGCCCTTATGTCAGTCATCAGTCAAAAAGAGGGTGTCTTGTTCTGCTACTGCATTCACAAGTTCGACATTTGTTATTGCATCAGTAGTTTGTCACTCAATTAGCCATGTCAGTTAACAATTTTTAGATTGGTAAATTAATTAGGCTAGACAGCTATCTAAACTTGAATAGCGACCAGAAACGCAGGGCACGTGTCCAGAGGTCCTGACCTCCAGGGGGCCCCCATTTATTTTGTTAGTCACTCTGCTATCATTAACATGGCATAAGTGTAGAATGCAGGGGGAAAAAAGTCATCTCCACCATCAAGAGGGTGACCACTAAAATGTTTTCCCCTCAAGGTGGGGTGGGTCCCCCCAACCAAATCTCAGTTAGGGCCCCCAAAAGGCTAGAGCCGGCCCTGTTCTTCCATAACTTTTTAGGGATAGGTGTCAGGTTTTGGCCAGGACTGTTCTGGTTTTTTGTCACTAGATGTCCCCATTGCACCTTTTTTGTACCTTTTTGTTTTTCCCTTGCTCTAATTATTGTTTGCACCTGTATGTCGTTCCCTTGTTAGTATTTAATCACTGTGTGTTCCTCAGTTCCTTGCTCAGTGTTTGTATGTTAGCACCCAGCCCCAGCCCAAGCCTTGTTGTGAACATATATTTTTCTCTTGTTGGATTTTCCAGAGGTTCTCTGGTTTTGTTCTTTTGTATTTTGTATTAGTCTTTTGAGGTTTGTTTTTCCCTTGCTGTTTTTACCACTTTGTGGATTTTCTTTGTATTTTGGAAGATATCTATTTTTTATTAAACCACCATCTCTAGTACTGCTGTGTCTGCCTCATCTTCTGGGTTCTGACGATTTAGTGACTGTTTCTCGCACCGGGTCCTGACAATAGGGGGCAGCATTTTTACTTTGGATGAATAGCGTGCCCAGAGTGAACTGCCTCCTACTCTGTCCCAGATGCTAATATATGCATATTATTATTACTATTGGATAGAAAACACTCTGAAGTTTCTAAAACTGTTTGAATGATGTCTGTGAGTATAACAGAACTCATATGGCAGGCAAAAACCTGAGAAAAAATCCAAACAGGAAGTGGGAATTCTGAGGCTGGTCGATTTTCAACTCATCGCCTATTGAAATCCCAGTGGGATATGGATCTGTTTGCACTTCCTACGGCTTCCACTAGATGTCAACAGTCTGTAGAACGTTGAATGAAGCTTCTACTGTGATGTTGAGCCGGATGGGAGCTGTTTGAGTCAGTGGTCTGGCAGAGAGCCAAGTCCTGGTCACGCGCATTCCACATGATATCGACTTGCGTTCCATTACTTCTATAGACACAAAGGAATTCTCCGGTTGGAACGTTATTGAATATTTATGATAACAACATCCTAAAGATTGATTCTATACTTAGTTTGACAAGTTTATTCGACATGTAATATAACTTTTTGAAGTTTTCGTCCGAAGTTCGCCTGGACCTGCACGAGCGTTTGGAAATGTGTACTAAACGTGCTAACAAAAGTAGCTACTTGGACATAAATAATGAACATTATCGAACAAAACAACAATTTATTGTGGAACTAGGATTCCTGGGAGTGCATTCTGATGAAGATCATCAAAGGTAAGGGAATATTTATGAAGTAATTTCGTATTTCTGTTGACTCCAACATGGCGGAGAAATTTTGTTTCTATCTGAGCGCCGTCTCAGATTATTGCATGGTTTGCTTTTTCCGTAACGTTTTTTTGAAATCTGACACAGCGGTTGCATTAAGAACAAGTGTATCTTTAATTCTATGTAAAACATGTATCTTTCATCAAAGTTTATGATGAGTATGTAACGATTTTCTTCTTCATCGGATGAGGAATATGAAATATCGGACCAATACGCAGCGTGGTAAGTGTCCGTGTTACTTTAATATATCAGAACACGGAAAAAATACAAAAATAACAAAGTGAATGACAACGAAAACCGAAACAGTCCTGAATGGTGAAACAAACACAAAAACAACTACCCACAAACACAGGTGGGAACAGGCTACCTAAGTATGATTCTCAATCAGAGACAACGATTGACAGCTGCCTCTGATTGGGAACCATACTAGGCCAAACACAGAAATACAACACATAGAACAAAACATAGAATATAGAACATAGAATGCCCACCCCAACTCACGCCATGACCAAACCAAAATAAAGACATAAAAAAGGAACTAAGGTCAGAACGTGACAGAGTATTTCTGTTATTTGATGTGGCTCTCTGCAATTTCTCCGGATATTTTGGAGGCATTTCTGAACACGGCGCCAATGTAAACTGAGATTTTTGGATATAAATATGCACATTATCGAACAAAACATACATGTATTGTGTAACATGATGTCCTATGAGTGTCATCTGATAAAGATCATCAAAGGTTAGTGATTAATTTTATCTCTATTTCTGCTTTTTGTGACTCCTCTCTTTGGCTGGGAAAATAGCTGTGTGTTTTTTGGACTTGGCGGTGATCTAACATAATGATATGTTGTGTTTTCGCTGTAAAGCATTTTTTAAATCGGACACAATGGGTAGATTAACAAGATGTTTATCTTTCATTTGCTGTATTGGACTTGTTAATGTGTGAAAGTTACATATTTCCCGCGCTGCCTTTTCAGCGGAATGTTGTCGAGGGGTTCCGCTAGCGGAACGTGTGTCCTAGAAAGGATGACATCCACTGGGTTAGTTCGGAGTTCAGTAGGTAACATGTTATCCTAAAATGTTGATTTTTATGTTTCCTGGTGGTTGAGCTTTAATACAGATTTTAAGAACTTTTTCTAAATGTTTATATTTTATTTAACCTTTATTTAACTAGGCAAGTCAGTTAAGAACAAATTCTTATTTACAATGACGGCCTACACCGGCCAAACCCGGACGACGCTGGGACAATTGTGCGCCGCCCTATGGAACTCCCAATCACGGCCGGTTGTGATACAGCCTGGATTCATACCAGGGTGTTTGCAGTGACGCCTCAAGCACTGAGATGCAGTGCCTTAGACAGCTGCGCCACTCGCGAGCCAAATGATCTGGCATAAGAAGGGAGAGGTGAAGAAGTTAAACACTGATCAAAATTGTGTTTTTCCCATCCTGCTTTACTTTCCCTAATTGAACCAGTACCAGGTCATCCACGAGATGGGATTCTGTTTAAAGTGGAAATCAGACATCTCCTGGGCCCTACAGGTTAGACAGTGGACCCTTTCATTCTCTCCACTTCCTTCACTACCGAGGGAACTACTACCTAATAACTTAGAAGACTGGCTGTAGGGAACAGTCCAGTCCTTTGAAATCTGGATGAATGTCAATGACATTTGTTAAATCTTAATTATGGTGCTACAGTACTTATATACATAATTACTCCTGACATATTTTAGACTAGAAACTGTGTGTGTGTGTGTGTTCTGCTCATATCAGTATGACTAAAGACATCCCCAGGGCTGTATACTACTGAAAAACAAAGATGAGTGAATTGAAAGGATACCTTTTTTAGTGTTGATATTTCATATGCAAGGCTTTTGACAAGGTTTCCTGTAAATTCCCCTGTTTTTTCTCAACTATTTTCCAATTGTTTAGTTCAGAACAGAACCACCATTTTTTTCCCGTTTCGTTCCACTGTTCCGGGTTCAACAAAATAAATGTTGAACCCGGTTTGAACCCCCAAAAAAGTACTGGTTTTTAAATCGATCCTCTTTTCTTTTTTCTTTTTTACATTTAGCTCATTAAATTACTTCACCACCATAGAGCAGGCAAGCTAGTTGTTTAAATGCGTGATGGACAGACAAGTGTAGCCTATGGCGCAAGATGCGCAAGTGGGGAAGGCGTGAGAGAGGTTTGAAGAGTGCTGGGCATCTTATGATATGCATTATATGAATTGGGTCCACAGAATTATACCTAGAAGAAGTGGCTTCTATGGAGGAACTTTGAATGTCCATTGAGCTAGCTAGCTAACAATGTGCAGAGCTGCACTAGAATGAAAAAAAGGGTATTTTTCTATTTAATAAATCCAACATGAAACGTGATAACTAGCATTGAACAAGTTAATCCATTCTTCTCTAGCTAATTAAAAATCTCTCCCAATCTTCTAAATGAAGCTTGTAAGGTCAGTACAGTAGCCTGTGTGTCGTGGTGGGGATGGGCATGTAGCCTAAACACGCACAGGCAACGTTTTTCAGCTTGCAGGCAGACACTGGAATAAGTTTGAGTGACTGAGTGAGGGCTTTGCATAGGCATTATGGGACTAGAAAAAAAATGCCTGGAACGTAAAATAACATTAACCATGCTTTTAAAATAAAGTTTGTTCCAGAACAGTATGGATCACTTTCGTTCAGTTTCTGTTCCTAAAAGAAAAACATGTTTTCAGTTCTGTGTCCTGAACCGGTTCGAAAGACCTTCACCTTTCGGCCTCTATTTTAACAAACCTAACACAATGGTAAATCGTAGCACTGGCGGTAGGGCTATAGGTCCGGGGGTGTGTCAGAAATATTTTAGCTATTTTCACTGCAGGAATTATGAGTGCAATAGCTGCCGGTGGCTCGAAAGGGCTGGGTTTTGATGAATAAATAAAGTATAGGTGTGACGAGGGCTTAGCCACTCACTGCCCAATTATCGCATTTCATGGCTTTATACATCAAGTTGTTGTCTCAAGTTCTTTAGGTTATAGATGGTATTTGCGTTGTCATTGTAATGATGTACACTGAGAGTTGGAAAGCAAGTTCAGGGAGTGAATATATTTAATTAATTAATTAACAAAACACAAACAGCACACAGCAACAATGACGACTGGGGAAGAAACCAAAGGGATTGACATATATATACAGGGCAGGTAATCAAGGAGGTGATGGAGTCCAGGTGAGTGTCATTATGCGCATAACGCTGGTGACAGGTGTGCGCCCTAACGGGCAGCCTGGTGACCTAGAGGCCGGAGAGGGAGCACATGTGACAGTACCCCCTCCCCAACACGCAGCTCCAGCCGCAGGACGCCGACCAAGATGATGATCCCGGTGATCAGGAGCGGACTAGTCACCTCTGCTAAGGCACGTGAGCATGACGACCTAGAGCACCGGAGAGAGAGCATACGTAACAGTAGCCCCTCCCCGGCGCGTTCGGCTCCAGCTGCAGGACACCAACCACAGGAACGATCAAGGGGTTCCGGAGCGGACCTTCGCCTCCGCTGAGGCTTAGAAACATGACAAACCGGCTGAGAAGTGAGAGCCTGATGAGCCTACAAACCGGCCGAGGCCTCCGAAGTAGCTCCGGCGCCAACACCCGGACTCGACATCATCCCCAACACAAAAACAAACATTGAGTTTGTTTTTCATTCTGTAACAATGTACGCTGAGAGTCGGGAAGCAAGTTCAGGGAGTGAATACATTTAATAAATAACTGAACAAAACATGAAAAAAACACAAAGAGCGCACCGACATGAAACAGCAACAATGACGACTGGTGAAGAAACTAAAGGGAGTGACATGTAAAGGGCAGGTAATCAAGGAGGTGGAGTCCAGGGCAGTGTCATTATGCGCGTAACGCTGGTGACAGGTGTGCGCCCTAACGAGCAGCCTGGTGACCTAGAGGCCGGAGAGGGAGCACACGTGATAGTCATCAACTCTGATTAGGCTGGGGGAAACAAATATTATTCCTCTTAGTCCATTGTGGATTGATGCTGTTTACTAAATAGCATAGGTTATGTGTGAGGCACGTTCTCAATAATCAATATCTAGCCTAGGCTTACCGTTGATATAGGACTGAATAATTTGAATATGTTTGGAAGAGTGTGTCTTTGGTAACCGGACAAGAGGCGCTCTTTGAAAATGGGGATGGATACAAGCCGAATGGAGTAGCCTATGCACTGTAGACAGGCCTCTGTGAATTGTGAATAATGCAAAAGCATGATGGCAAAAGCTGACGAATAAACCATTTTAGAAACCTTTTATGGATAGGCTACTTGAATACTGCATGGCCAGCTTTTGTTATAGTAGGGTAAGGGTAGCCTATCACGGCTTGTTTTTTAATAAAAATGAAAAACAAGCCATTTTACAGGAAAATACCTTAAATGTTTCTAAATATGAGTGTCATCTCTCATTCCATGATGGGCATATAGCCTAAATGGAGGGTTTTTACGAACATCTAAAATAATAATAGGAGCTGGCTAAAATAATGACAAAAGGGGATTCTCAAACTTTATAGTTTAATAAAGCTTTGGTGAATAATACTTTTGTCAAAGCGTTCTCACGAGCCAAACCCTTTATGATAGTTTTTACACTTTGGCGAATGCATTGGGCAGGACAAAACAAACAGCCTTCATTGAGGAGGCTGTGCTTGGTTTTTAATCAAATCAAATGAAACAAAGAAAAAAAATACGAAATACGAAGAACATGCACAAAAAGCACATCTTGTTCAATGTGCATATGGGCACTATGTGTACGGGCTGGAAAAGTTGTGCTTCCGCTGTCAAAATCCATGCCATATCCAACTGCGTTACTGTTAAGACCAGCTTTTGTTTGGTCTTGAATATCCGCACCAGCACTGCCTGAAATTGGCACTTTGGCACACGTTTTTAAGGACACACCTCAGATATTGCCACCCCTCCCACCTCAGCGCAAGCAAGCTCACATAACGAACAGTTCAGACGTCAAACTGAATAGAAATTAAGAGCAGGCTGGTACAGTTGAGAGCTTTTCTTGAAGTGCCAATTGGTTTCATACAACCACTCAACACTTAAGCAGACTTCCGATGGTTTTGGGTCGAATTCAGGCATAACAGCGACTTCTCACAGAAGTTCTCCACCTGCAAATCCGAGACAATGATTGTGCTTCCGTTGTCGGTGTGGTAGCAAACAACCTTTATTTGCATGCAGTTAACACATTAATATGCATTACCATTTCTCCCGACAGTGGAAGAACTACTCTGGCGAGCTGCATGAAACGGAGGGTAAAAGTCCTATGAGGCGCACTTAATGGCTTCTGATGGCACTCTATCCCCTCTCTCCCAAAGAGAAAGTACTTTTTTTTTGTTCAGTGTGGCGATAGAGCGGTGTTTGAACTAGGGCTAAGACAGGTAAATGACCAATCCTGGTACTAGGGTTTGAAACCAGAAGAGCGTCAGCTTTAACAGGTCGAAATTGCAAACAAGCGTGCATTTGACAATTCCTCTGGCGTAACGCCAGCTGAAAATAGAGCCCTTTGAGGAAAGTCAGTCCCAAACTCAACATTACTGCAAACTGAATTTGTCTGCGCCAAGAAACTGTTTTGACACTAAATGACACAATGATTCATAGCTTATAAGGGCAGTACGCTCCTTTTTCAATTTCTCACACAAGGATGTTGAGGTCTGACAGAATAGGGCCTTCCCTCCCCTTTGGAATCTTAAATCATGTGTTTTTAGATAACCCTTGACAGCGGATTTTAGCTAATGGAATCTCCTCCTTAAAACCATGCGATTTGAATGTCTCCAATCGTTGGCTTGGCGTAATGCAGGGCTCTCCAACCTTGTTCCCGTAGAGCTATAGTCCTCTATGTTTTCACACCAACCCTAATCTAGCACACCTGATTCTAATAATTGGTTGGTTGTTAGGCTCAATCAATTTAGTTACAACTGGGGTTGGAGAAAAAAAAAAACTTACAGGAGGGTAGCTTTCCAGGAACAGGGTAGGAGAGCCCTGACCTGATGTATCTCATGTCGGGTGATACGCTCATTGGGGGACCTAGTCATGACCAGGGATCCTATTAAAATCTATTGTCATGACTATTAGAAGGCAATTACATTGACTCTCAATTACTTCTATTGCACTGACTAGATTTAATTAATCTACAGTTGCAAGAAAGAAGGGTCGTCATGCGATCTAAGAACATTTTATACTGTATATATGTAGTGTGGAAATTGACTGGCGGTAGTGTCATCGAAAGGAATTGATCTACCAAAGAATTTCCATGGAACTTCCCCTCAATGCAGGTGTCTCTCCCTCAGTGGCACAGTCTCTCCACCATGAAACAACAGTGACAGCCGGGCATACAGATACTGCGTACCAATGACAGGAGGGAACGAGAGAGAATTAGGATTTTTATTAGGATCCTCATTAGCCGACGCAAATGGCAGCAGCTAGTCTTCCTGGGGTTCGAGTTATAACGACATGAAACCCTGGTGAGCTGACAGAGCTTCTCAGGGGAGAATGAGGAGACCAGCGCAAGTAACTATCAGCAAAGCCTGACTGACAAAGAAGCCAAGCCGCATGGGGAATCAACTGTGGTACCGAGACAATGGGGGGGTGATCGGAGAGATGCTTCACACTGCCATTGTGCAGTGTTGGGGAGTAGTGAACTAAACTCAGCAAAAAAAGAAATGTCCTCTCACTGTCAACTGCGTTTATTTTCAGCAAACTTAACACGTGTAAATATTTGTATGACCATAAGATTCAACAACTGAAACATACACTGAACAAGTTCCACAGACATGTGACTAACAGAAATGGAATAATGTGTCCCTGAACAAAGGGGGGGGGGGGTCAAAATCAAAAGAAACAGTCAGTATCTGGTGTGGCCACCAGCTGCATTAAGTACTGAAGTGCATCTCCTTATCATGGACTGCACCAGATTTGCCAGTTCTTGCTGTGAGATGTTACCCCAGTCTTCCACCAAGGCACCTGCAAGTTCTGGGACATTTCTGTGGGGGAATGGCCCTAGCCCTCACCCTCCAAGCCAACAGGTCCCAGACGTGCTCAATGGGATTGAGATTTGGGCTCTTCGCTGGCCATGGCAGAACACTGACATTCCTGTCTTGCAGGAAAACACGCACAGAATGAGCAGTATGGCTGGTGGCATTGTCATGCTGGAGGGTCATGTCAGGATGATCCTGCAGTTAGGGTACCACATGAGGGAGGAAGATGTCTTCCCTGTAACGCACAGTGTTGAAATTGCCTGCAATGACAACAAGGTTAGTCCGATGATGCTGTGAGACATCGCCCCAGACCATGACGGACCCTCCACCTCCAGATCGATCCCGCTCCAGAGTACAGGCCTCGGTGTAACACTCATTCCTTCGACGATAAACGCGAATCTGACCATCACCCCCTGGTGAGACAATACCACGACTCGTCAGTGAAGATCACTTTTTGCCAGTCCTGTCTGGTCCAGCGATGGTGGGTTTGTGCCCATAGGCGATGTTGTTGCCTTACAATAGGCCTAAGGCCCTCAGTCCAGCCTCTCTCAGCCTATTGCGGATAGTCTGAGCACTGATGGAGGGATTGTGCGTTCCTGGTGTAACTCGGGCAGTTGTTGTTGTCATCCTGTACCTGTCCCACAGGTATGATGTTTGGATGTACCGATCCTGTGCAGGTGTTGTTACACGCAGTCTGCCACTGCGAGGACGATCAGCTATCTGTCCTGTCTCCCTGTAGAGCTGTCTTAGGCGTCTCACAGTACGGACATTGCAATTTATTGCCCTGGCCACATTTGCAGTCCTCATGCCTCCTTGCAGCATGCCTAAGGCACGTTCACGCAGATGAGCAGGGACCCTAGGCATATTTCTTTTGGTGTTTTTCAGAGTCAGTAGAAAGGCCTCTTTAGTGTCCTAAGTTTTCATAACTGTGACCTTGACTGCTGTTAGTGTCTTAACGACTGTTCCACAGGTGCATGTTCATTCATTGTTTATGGTTAATTGAAAAAGCATAGGAAGCAGTGTTTAAACCCTTTACAATGAAGATCTGTGAAGTTATTTGGATTTTTACGAATTCTCTTTGAAAGACAGGGTCCTGAAAAAGGGACGTTTCTTTTTTGCTGAGTTTACATAAAATCAAATGTATTTATATAGCCCTTCTTACATCAGCTGATATATCAAACTGCTGTACAGAAACCCAGCCTAAAACCCCAAACAGCAAGCAATGCAGGTGTAGAAGCACGGTGGCTAGGAAAAACTCCCTAGAAAGGCCAAAACCTAGGAAGAAACCTAGAGAGGAACCAGGCTATGAGGGGTGGCCAGTCCTCTTCTGGCTGTGCCGGGTGGAGATTAAAACAGAACATGGCCAAGATGTTCAAATGTTAATAAATGACCAGCATGGTCAAATAATAGTAATCACAGTGAACAGGTCAGGGTTCCATAGCCGCAGGCAGAACAGTTGAAACTGGAGCAGCAGCACGGCCAGGTGAACTGGGGACAACAAGGAGTCATCATGCCAGGTAGTCCTGAGGCATGGTCCTAGGGCTCAGGTCCTCCGAGAGAGAGAGAAAGAAAGAGAGAATTAGAGAGAGCATACTTAAATTTACACAGGACACCGGATAAGACAGAAGAAATACTCCAGATATAACAGACTGACCCTAGCCCCGACACATAAACTACTGCAGCATAAATACTGGAGGCTGAGACAGGAGGGGTCAGGAGACACTGTGGCCCCATCCGATGATACCCCCGGATAGGGCAAAACAGGCAGGATATAACCTCACCCACTTTGCCAAAGCACAGCCCCCACACCACTAGAGGGATATCTTCAACCACCAACTTACCATCCTGAGACAAGGCCGAGTATAGCCCACAAAGATCTCCGTCACGGCACAACCCAAGGGGGTGCGCCAACCCAGATAGGAAGACCACGTCAGTGACTCAACCCACTCAAGTGACGCACCCCTCCTAGGGACGGCATGGAAGAGCACCAGTAAGCCAGTGACTCAGCCCCTGTAATAGGGTTAGAGGCAGAGAATCCCAGTGGAGAGAGGGGAAGCGGCCAGGCAGAGACAGCAAGGGCGGTTCATTGCTCCAGTGCCTTTCCGTTCACCTTCACACTCCTGGGCCAGACTACACTCAATCATAGGACCTACTGAAGAGATGAGTCTTCAATAAAGACTTAAAGGTTGAGACCGAATCTGCGTCTCTCACATGAGTAGGCAGACCATTCCATAAAAATTGAGCTCTATAGGAGAAAGCCCTGCCTTCAGCTGTTTGCTTAGAAGTTCTAGGGACAATTAGGAGGCATGCGTCTTGTGACCGTAGCGTACGTGTAGGTATGTACGGCAGGACCAAATTGGAAAGATAGGTAGGAGCAAGCCCATGTAATGCTTTGTAGGTTAGCAGTAAAACCTTGAAATCAGCCCTTGCCTTAACAGTAAGCCAGTGTAGGGAGGCTAGCACTGGAGTAATATGATCACATTTTTTGGTTCTAGTCAGGATTCTAGCAGCCGTATTTAGCACTAACTGAAGTTTATTTAGTGCTTTATCCGGGTAGCCGGAAAGTAGAGCATTGCAGTAGTCTAACCTAGAAGTAACAAAAGCATGGATACATTTTTCTGCATCATTTCTGGACAGAAAATCTCAGATTTTTGCAATGTTACGTAAATGGAAAAAAGCTGTCCTTGAAACAGTCTTGATATGTTCGTCAAAAGAGAGATCAGGGTCCAGAGTAACGCCGAGGTCCTTCACAGTTTATCATCAAGATTAATTTTCAGATTCAACAGAAGATCTCTTTGTTTCTTGGGACCTAGAACAAGCATCTCTGTTTTGTCCAAGTTTAAAAGTAGAAAGTTTGCAGCCATCCACTTCCTTATGTCTGAAACACAGGCTTTCAGCGAGGGCAATTTTGGGGCTTCACCATGTTTCATTGAAATGCACAGCTGTGTGTCATCTGCATAGCAGTGAAAGTTAACATTATGTTTTCGAATGACATCCCCAAGAGGTAAAAGATATAGTGAAAACAATAGTGGTGATAAAACGGAAACCTTGAGGAACACAGAAATTTACAGTTGATTTGTCAGAGGACAAACCATTCACAGAGACAAACTGATATCTTTCCGACAGGTAAGATCTAAACAAGGCCAGAACTTGTCCGTGTAGACCAATTTGGGTTTACAATCTCTCCAAAAGAATGTGGTGATCGATGGTATCAAAAGCAGCACTAAGGTCTAGGAACACGAAGACAGATGCAGAGCCTCGGTCTGA
Source organism: Salvelinus alpinus (assembly GCF_045679555.1). Lineage (NCBI taxonomy): Eukaryota > Metazoa > Chordata > Actinopteri > Salmoniformes > Salmonidae > Salvelinus > Salvelinus alpinus. The sequence continues at coordinate 71,855,461 of NC_092094.1, forward strand.
CGCCATTAAAAGGTAATTTACCACCTTCACAAGTGCAGTCTCAGTGCTATGATGGGGTCTAAAACCAGCCTGAAGCATTTCGTATACATTGTTTGTCTTCAGGAAGGCAGTGAGTTGTTGCGCAACAGCTTTTTCAAAAAAAAATTGAGAGGAATGGGAGATTCGATATAGGCTGATAGTTTTTTATATTTTCTGGGTCAAGGCTTGGCTTTATCAAGAGAGGCTTTATTACTACCACTTTTAGTGTGTTTGGTACACATCCGGTGGATAGAGAGCCATTTATTATGTTCAACATAGGAGGGCCAAGCACAGGAAGCAGCTCTTTCAGTAGTTTAGTTGGAATAGGGTCCAGTATGCAGCTTGAAGGTTTAGATGCCATGATTATTTTCATCATTGTGTCAAGAGATATAGTACTAAAACACTTGAGTGTCTCCCTTGATCCTAGGTCCTGGCAGAGTTGTGCAGACTCAGGACAACTGAGCTTTGGCGGAATATGCAGTTTTAAAGAGGAGTCTGTAATTTGCTTTCTAATGAATATGATCTTTTCCTCAAAGAAGTTAATGAATTTATTACTGCTGAAGTGAAAGCCATCCTCTCTTGGGGAATGCTGCTTTTTAGTTAGCTTTGCGACAGTATCAAAAAGAAATTTCGAATTGTTCTTATTTTCCTCAATTAAGTTAGAAAAATAGGATATCCGTACATGTAGTTCAACTAGTAATTTCACTACATTTTGCAGAATCTTGGTGGTAGTTGAACTTAATTCAAATCGTCTTAGTGTTTTCAGTAGTTAATAACTTTTTTGCCATGTAGCAGTATAGCAAATTACAGGAACTACACTACATTTTCTGCAAAAATATAAGAAAATATGGTTGAAGTAAAGAAATTATTTCAATCTTTTTCAGCATCAGACATTCCCAATTCTCACTTGAAACATTTTTTTTTTTAAATAGGCTAAATTACACATTCTTTTAAGATATAACTCCAAAGTGAACTGTTCTTGTAATTTGTAATCTGACATTTCAGCTTTACATATAAAATGTTTAATATCGTGTGTGTTGGCGTGTCTGTGTGCGTGAGTGTGTAGAGTCCTGTGAGTGTGCATAAAGACAGTGCAAAAATGTACAAGGGTCAACGCAGCTAGTCCGTGTAGCCATTTTGTTAGCTATTTAGCAGTTTTATGGCTTAGGCATAGAAAGTGTTCAGGAGCGTGTTACTGTCAGACTTGATGCACGGTACCGTTTGCCGTGCAGAAGCAGAGAGAACAGTCCATGGCCTGGTTGGCTGAAGTCTAACAATTTTTGGGGTTGGCTGAAGTCTTTAACAAAGGCCTTCCTTTCACACTGCCCGATATAGAGATCCTGGATGGCAGGGAGCTTGGCCTCAGTGATGTACTGGGCTGTCCGCACAATCCTCTGTAGAGCCATGCGATCGAGAGCGGTGCTGTTGCCATACCAAGCAGTAATGAAGCCAGTCAAGATGCTCCCTGTAGGCTGTCGTGTCATCAGCAAACTTGATGGTGTTGGAGTCGTGTGTGGCCACACAGTCATGGGTGAACATGGAGTACAGGAGGGGACTAAGCACACATCCCTATGGGTCCCCCTTGTTGAGTGTCAGCAAGGTGGAGTCGATGTTGCCTACCCTCAATACTGGGGTCGGCCCATCAGGAAGTCCAAGATCCAGTTGAAGAGTGAAAGGTTTAGTCCCAGAGTCCTGAGCTTGGAGGAGACAATGGCATTGAACACTGAGCTGTAGTCAATAAACAGCATTCTCACATAGGTATTCCTCTTATCTAGGTGGGTGAGGGCAGTGTGGAGTGCAATTCAGATTGCGTCGTTTATGGATCTGTTGGGACGCAGTTTACGTTAAAGGAAAAAGTAGTTTTCTTTAGGGAAGCGTTATTGCTGCTTAACTTCCTCCAAGGTGAAGTAATTGGTAGCTTGGTAAACTATATTTTCAGTAGCTTCCCATCACTCCCATTCTGAACAAGTTGTTACCCTCCGCCCCACCTCAGCCTTTAATGGGTTTATTTATAAATGTAGCCAAGCTGAATATTTAGCAAAAATGTCTATCACAATGGTCAGTAAATCAGCAACAAACTATTTATTTTCCTGTGGAGTTTCTCTTCTTCAAATGTAGAGAAATATACACTTCCTTACCCCCCACAGTGTCAGTTAAGGCAGACCGCAGGAGAGAGAACATCACTTTTACTGATTAAATTGCTGCTAATGTATTTTAATGAGACAGCCCAGTAGGGCAGTTAATAAGAGTTTAAAGATCAGAAATTTAGGACGCTTGCTGCCGCGGCTTTTCACAGAGTAATGGAGTGAGAACACGTTTGAAGTTATTACTTTGACAAATAGGTCTTGGATAATTAAAGAGCAATTCAGAGAGTTTAATGAACCAATGAAGACAATTGTGGTCAAATGAACTTTCCCAAAACCCTACCAAGCTGTTAATGAAGGTCCCAAGGTCCTTAGCTTAGTGATGAGCTTTGAGGGTACTATGGTGTTGAACGCTGAGCTGTAGTCAATGAATAGCATTCTCACATAGGTGTTCCTTTTGTCCAGGTGGGAAAGGGCAGTGTGGAGTGCAATAGAGATTGCATCATCTGTGGATCTGTTGGTGTGGTATGGAAATTAGAGTGGGTCTAGGGTTTCTGGGATAATGGTGTTGTGAGCCATGACCAGCCTTTCAAAGCACTTCATGGCTACAGACGTAACAAACCAGCAAATGGCCAAAAAGAGTAGAACCAGCTCACCTGCTTTTACACTAGGGTTTGACTATTAGATGTTAAATGTAAATGTAAATGTCTATTTTGAAAAAATCATATTAAAATGAGAGTTCAGTTTATGTAACAGGGTTTACCTTAAAATGAGCAACATATGTAAATGAATCACTAATCACATGAAATAAGTATCTACAGAGATGATAGTCAAATCAACAAAATAACTACAACAAAAAGAATAACTAGGGCTTTACAATGATGGTGAAAAATTAGAGACATTTTTGGTTAAGTGGGTTAAAATATTCCTATAAGTCACAGAGGTTGCATGGAAGAGACATGTCAAAATGCTGAATTTTGGCACGTCTTTATTCATATAAAAATCAGATTGATTGAATTCTCCATGTGGTCTATATTAAAGGTCACTTCATTTAATATAACAGGATATTAAAAATCAATATTGGTGCAAAAATTCTAATTAAATTGGGTTTGACAGATGAAAAGTTGGCCATTTCTGGGATGAATGATTTGAGCCCAGATTCCTCCCTGTATTCCTTTGATATGTTGTTGAGGTTTGTAGTTATTCCATGTTTTAATAGAAGCTCTAATCTGCAGGGAGTTTTTGGCAATCACAGTTGCAATCATTGCTAGCATGATTAGTATTCTTGTCTTCTATTGTAATTAGGCTTTATATGCAAGGATTTCCATTTTCCACATTAACCATGGTCCGTTCCTTGTTGTTTGACCCAAATGAAGCAGGGGACGTTAAGCATTCTGTTTCAAATCGGAGGGAAATTTGACCAGCGGTGAGTGGAGAGCGTTCAAAGAGATCAAAGGAGTCTATTCATGCTAATATAGTCAAGTGGTGATGGTAGTGGTGGTATTGAATGTGAATATTATATAAGTGTGAATGATTCATAAAGTTAAAAGACATCTAAGCAGAAGCAAGTCGATCACAAGAGACTAGAAGACATGTAGGGAAACACACTGAGTATACCAGACATTAGGAACACCTTCCTAATATTGAGTTTCTGCCCTCAGAACAGCCTCAATTCGTCAGGGTGTGGACTCAACAAGGTGTTGAAAGCACTCCACAGGGATGCTGGCCCATGTTGACCAATGCTTACCACAGTTGTCAAGTTTGCTGGATGTCCTGTGGGTGGTGGACCATTCTTGATACACACAGGAAACTGTTGAGCATGAAAAACCCCAACAGCATTGCAGTTCTTGACAAAAACCGGTGTTCTTGGCACCTACTAGAATACCCCATTCAAAGGCACTTAAATATTTAATTTTGCCCATTCACCCTCTGAATGGCACACATACACAATCCACATCTCAGTTATCGCAAGGCTTAAAACTCCTTTAACCTGTCTCCTCCCCATCTACACTGATTGAAGTGGATTTAAAAAGTGACATCAATAAGGGATCATAGCTTTCACCTGGATTCACCTGGTCAGTCTATGTCATGGAAAGAGCAGGTGTTCTTAATGTTTTGTACACTCTGCAAAATCAGGAAATATCAAGAATTTTCATCTTATCTATCCTCTACAGGATCGGTGTGTCCCCCACGGGACACACCCGTGGGGGGCACAGGCTAACACAGGCTAACGTGATTAGCATGAGGTTGTAAGTAACAATAACATTTTCCAGGACATATGCATATCTGATGTTGGCAGCTTATTCTTGTTAATCTAACAGCACTGTCCAATTTACAGTAGCTATTACAGTGAAAGAATACCATGCTATTGTTTGAGGAGAGTGCACAGTTATGAACTTAAATGTATTCATAAACCAATTAGACACATTTGGGCAGTATTGATACAAAAATTTGAACCGAAATGCAATGGTTCATTGGATCAGTCTAAAACGGTGCACATACACTGCTGCCATCTAGTGGCGAAAATCAAAATTGTGCCTGGGCTGGAGTAATAAATGCCATAATGTATCTTGCATTTCAAACATGGTACAAAAAACTAAAACGTTTAATCTTTTCTTTTACAAGATCTAATGTGTTATATCCTCCTACATTAATTTAACATTTCCACAAACTTCTGTGCTAACATAATTGTAAAAGGGTTTTCTAATGATCAATTAGCCTTTTAAAATGATAAACTTGGATTAGCTAACACAACTTGCCATTGGAACGAACACAGGAGTGATGGTTGCTGATAATGGGCCTCTGTACGCCTATGTAGATATTCCATTAAAAATCAACTGTTTCCAGCTACAATAGTAATTTACAACATTTTTTTATTTTATTTAACTAGGCAAGTCAGTTAAGAACAAATTCTTCTTTTCAATGACAGCCTAGGAAGAGTGTGTTAACTGCCTTGTTCAGGGGCAGAAAGACAGATTTGCACCTTGGGGATTCGATCTTGCAACCTTTCGGTTACAAGTCCAACACTCTAACCACTAGGCTACCTGCCTCCCCATTTAACAATGTCTACACTATTTCTGATCGATTTTATGTTATTTTAAATGGACAAAAAATGTGCTTTTCTTTCAAAAACAAGGACATTGTTTTTGAACCCAAACTTTTGAACGGTGGTGTATATACCTATTTATTTTTTGCAAAAAATGTGGGGCTCAAAACAGGTGGGGCTCAAATGTGACCACCATTTGCCTCATGCTGCACAACACATCTCCTTCGCATAGAGTTAAGCAGGCTGTTAATTGTGGCCTGTGGAATGTTGTCCCACGCCTCTTCAATGGCCGTGCGAAGTTGCTGGATATTGGCGGGAACTGGAACATGCTGTCGTAGATGTTGATCCAGAGCATCCCAAGCATGCTCAATGGATTACATGTCTTGTGAGTATGCAAGCCATGGAAGAACTGGGATATTTTCAGCTTCCAGGAATTGTGTACAGATCCTAGCGACAAGGGGCCATTCATTTTCAAATTGACATGGATAAAATGCAATTGTGTGTGTTGTCCGTAGCTTATGCCTGCCCATATATCTTCACCTGTACCTTGAAGCACTCCATTCACAAGGTTGACATCAGCAAACCATTCGCTCACACGATGCCATCTGCCCGGTACAGTTTAAACCGGGAATCATCCGTGAAGAGCAAACTTCTCCAGCGTGCCAGTGGCCATCAAAGGTGAACATTTGCCCACTGAGGACGACGAGTGAGGATGACGAGCACGCAGATGAGCTTCCCTGAGACGGCTTTGTGCAGTTTGTGCTGAAATTCTTCGGTTGTGCAAACCCACAGTTTCATCAGCTATCCGGGTGGCAGGTCTCACTTGTGAGGCCGGTTGGATGTACTGCCAAATTCTTTAAAACCACATTGGAGGTGGCTTATGGTATAAAAATGAAGATTAAACTCTCAACACCTCTGGTGGACATTCCTGCAGTCAGCATGCCAATTGCACACTCCCTCAAAATGGCACATTTTAGAGTGGCCTTTTATTGTCCCCAGTACAAGGTGCACCTGTGTAATGATGCTGTTTAATCAGCTTCTTGATATGCTACACCTGTCAGGTGGATGGATTATCTTAGCAGAGGAGAAATGGTCACTAACAGGGATCTAAACAAATGTTTGCATAAAATATGAGAGAAATAAGCTTTCTGTGCATATGCATATGAAACATTTCTGGGATCTTTTATTTCAGCTCATGATACATGGGACCGAACCTTTGTTACATTTATATATATATATAAATCTACATTTGAGAGCAATGGTATTTGTGTTCTCTGCTAAATAACCAATAAATGTTTTATTTTGTGCTATTTACAGTAAACAACCAAAATCCATATTTTCATTGTGTTTGAACATAGTATTTATCAGCCTCTAAAACCTCATAAGCAGCTATGGCTCTGAGACCACAAAATCATTACAAACCTATACAGTTGACTTCACAATAAGTTTCTGCCAGTCTTTGAGGTGTTGTGTGTTTGTGAGAGAGGACCTGGCCAATGCCATTTAAAGGCCCAGTGCAGTCAAAATGCGTATCTTATTGTACATAAACCGGCTCGAAGTCCTTAACAAAAAGGAGACAACGTGGAGATAAATATATTTCTGTTATTCCTTAACTGAAGGTACCTTCATACAATTAACATTGGTGTGTGTAATCAGTAGTGTAAGTGAGTGGTTGCGTGCATCAATGTTATAATGAGGGGTGTTGAAAGGTGCCAAAGCAAGCAATCAAACACAAAACAGCCACAACCAAAATCCAACAGTGTGTCTGCATGGAGAGAGTCTCCTCAATGAATGAGGAAAACATGTATTTATCCCGGGCCCAGGTCTGTACCATTTCACGGAAGACCCCCCCCCCCCCATAAAACCGGGGACCAATAAGGACCCTGGAACACCATACCAATCACATAAACAAAATACTGCCCTGAATCCTAGTACAAGACCCAGCCACGCGTCCCAAATTGGCCCAGCCGGGCGTCCCAAATTGGCCCAGCCACACCTTTTAAATCCATGAGGGGTTACAGGTTCACACTTCTACTTGCCCCAGCCAAACTCATCCTCCCCAGACCTCAGCAACCTATGCGCACAGGAAGCAACCTTTAAGAGGAAAGAAGAAAACGAGACCAGAAGGGAACAGACAGGAGCGATAGAACAGGACAATACCAAACACAAAAAAAACAGTGGTCAGTCATGTAGACATTCAGGAATAGGGCGCACGAGAGCGCGCGACAGCAACGACATTATCAGTCCCCCTGATGTGCCGCACATCGAGATGGAATGCTTGTAAAAATAAAACACCATCTCATTATCCTCTGGTTAGGACACATCATGGACTTCAAGAAGGTGAAGGTTATGGTTGTTGTAGACCACAATAGGTACTACTCCCGACATACACCTCGAAATGTTGTAGAGCCCATATGAGTGCTAGCGCTTCTTTTTACATGACCGAGTAGTTCAACTGATAATGGTTAAACTTTTTGGAAAATAAACTAACAGGCCTCTCAACACCAGACACATCTGCTTGCAGCAAAACTGCACCTGCACATGACTCGCATCCACCTGCAAGATGAATGACAAATCCACACGAGGAGCAGCCAGTACTGGAGTTGAGGTAAGCAACCTCTTTGCATCTTGATAAGCTTGTTGACAATGAGAAGACCAGACAAACAGCCTTAACTTTCAGCAAATCTGGCAAGGGAGTGACCACAGTAGAGACGTTCCCACAAAAACTACAGTAATAATCAATCATTCTAAAAAACACATCAGTTCCTTTTTAGTAGTTGGTGGTGGAAAAGCATCAATAGCTACCACCTTAGCCCAAACAGGACGCACTTTACCCTGCCCAACCACCTTTCCAAGATATGTAACGGTCACCTGAGCAAACTCACATTTAGCCAGATTGATCATGAGGCAACCTGCCGCTAGGCGGTCGAACGAGGCTTGAATACGGGACAGATGCTCCTCCCAAGTATCTGCATATCACTACATCGTCCAGATAAACGGCGCACCCGGCCAGACCAGAGACAACCCTGTTCATAAGTCGCAGAAAAGTGCAGGTGCATTACGCAGGCCAAAACTCATAACCGAATACGAGTACAGACCAGAGGGTGTAATAAAGGCAGAGATTTCACGTGCCGTACTCGTCAGTGGCACCTGCCAATAGCCCTTTAACAGGTCAAAGTTGCTCAAACTTAGCTGCTCCGACCTGATCAACACAATCATCCATCCGAGGAAGAGGAAATGAATCTGGTTTAGTGACACTTCACCTTACGGTAGTCCGTACAAAATCTGTTTGTCCCATCCGGTTTACTGACCAAGAAACAGGGAGAAGCCCAACTGAAGAAAGAAGGCTCTGCTATATCACTCTCCAGCATGTACCTGACCTCAGCATCCAGACAATGCCATTTCTCTGAAGAAAATCTATAGAAGCGCTGACGATGTGTTCTATTAAGTTTGTACGTGTATCAGAAAACAAAACTGGAAAACTCAGACCGACCAAATCGTCCTGCCCATCAGCAGGTAGATGTGCAAGAAGGCCATCTAAAAACTTTTCAATCTACCCTGCAATATGCAATCGTCGGGACCAGGAACATCTTCCTCCCCATGCACAGACCTAGCATGACAAGAACCCAGCGAAATAACGATATCGGCCAAAAGAATAGGTTTACCGTCCTCTGTAGACCTCAGAGGAACGTGTTGATTAGGGATTTATATGCTTAATGGTAATGATTAAAATATTCCACCCTGAAACCATATAATTGTATGAAATGCATTAGAATCATAAAACTATAATCTGAGGATGTGTGTAGTTTTAGTCAGAATTAGAACAAGGACCTTTTGTTCCTTTTTAGTATCTAAGCAGGGTGCAAGTGTGAAACAAATGATAAGAGGAGCTATCGACAGACAAGTTGTACTACTGTGTTCCTTACAGGACATTCTGTCTCCACCCATGAAGGGGAGAAACTGTTAGGCTTGCAGAAGATTGTGAAATATGTTGCAGATTAAAGAAACAATGCATCTGTGTAGTGGAAAAACACCGACTGTCTGAGCAAGGCGTAGCTTACGATTTGAAATTGTTTGTGTGTGTTATAAAGACTGTTTGCATTTTTGATTTTAGAGCGCTCTCGTGAATAAACATTCTGACTATTGTAAGCTGTGACTCTTGTCTGTTTCATTCAACCAGAATCTTACAAACTCTGGGTTGCAGACTGAGTAGTTTATTAACATATGTAGCCTAAAAAACAAGGTTCATGAAATCAATAACTTGCTAGAAACAGAAAGCATTCATTAACTGGCTATCTCTGAAACCTACTTAGATAATTCCTTTGATGATACAGTGGTAGGCAATATATTGTTATATCATCTGCAGAAGGAATGAAATTGGGGTGGTGTTGCTGTTTATATTCAGAGTCATATTCCTGTAAATCTTAGAGAGGATCTCATGTCAAATGTTATTGAAGTAATATGGCTACAGGTTAATCTGCCTCACCTAAAGCCTATTATTGTGGGAAGTTGCTATAGACCACCAGTAACAGTCAGTATCTGGATAATATGTGTGAAATGCTTCATAATGCTTCATATACCTCTCAAAGGAGAGGTATATTTTCTGGGTGACCTAAATATTGACTGGCAATCATCAAGCTGTCCACTCAAGAAAAAGCATCAAACTGTAACCAGTGCCTGCAACCTGGTTCAGGTTATCAGTCAACCTACCAGAGTAGAGTTACAAACAGCACAGGAAGGAAATCATCAACATTGTATTGATCACATCTTTACTAATGCTGCAGAAATCTGCTCCAAAGCAGGATCCACATCCATTGTACGTAGTGATCATAACATAGTAGCCACATCTAGGAAAACCAAAGTTCCAAAGGCTGGGCCTTTGTAGTGATTCATATGTTGAAGATGTAAAGAATATTTGCTGCTCTGTGGCGTGTAATGAGGAGCAACCAGACGCTGCACTTCAAGCATTTCTGAAATTGCTTATTCAAGTTACTAATAAGCATGCACCCATTTTAAAAAATTACTGTAAAAACTTAATTCCCAATGGATTGATGAGGAATTTTAAAAAATTATGGTTGAGAGGGACGAGGCAAAAGGATTGGCAAATACAGTGCATTCGGAAAGTATTCAGACCCCTTGACTTTTTCCAAAAAAAATTACGTTACAACCTTACTCTAAAATGGATGAAATTGTTTTTTTCCCCTCATCAATCTACACACAATAGCTCACAGGTTTATAGATTTTTTTGCTCATGTATTGCAAATGAAAAATTGAAATATCACATTTACATAAGTATTCAGACCCTTTCATCAGTATTTTGTTGAAGCACCTTTGGCAGCGATTACAGCCTCAAGTCTTCTTGGATATGATGCTACAAGCTGGGCACACCTGTATTTGGGGAGTTTCTCAAATTTTTCTCTTCAGATACTCTCAAGATCTGTCAGATTGGATGGGGAGCATCGCAGCACAACTATTTTCAGGTCTCTCCAGAGATGTTGGTTCGGGTACAAGTCCGGGTTCTGGCTGAGCCACTCAAGGACATTCAGAGACTTGTCCCGAAGCCACTCCTGTGTTGTCTTGGCTGTGTGCTTAGGGATGTTGTCCTGTTGCTAGGTGAACCTTTGCCCTAGTCTGAGGTCCTGACCACTCTGGAGCAGGGTTTCATCAAGGATCTCTCTGTACTTTGCTTCGTTCATCTTTCCCTCGATCCGGATTAGTCTCCCAGTGCCACTGAAAAACATCCCCATAGCATGATACTGCCACCACCATGCTTCACCGTAGAGATGGTGCCAGGTTTCCTCCAGACGTGACGCTTGGCATTCAGGCCAAAGAGTTCCATCTTGGTTTCAATAGACCAGAGAATCTGGTTTCTCATGGTCTGAGAGTCCTTTAGGTGCCTTTTGGCAAACTCCACACGGGGTGTCATGTGCCTTTTACTGAGAAGTGGCTTCCGTCTGGCCACTCTACCATAAAGGCCTGATTGGTACAGTGCTGCAGAGATGGTTGTCCTTCTGGAAGGTTCTCCCATCTCCACAGAGGAACTCTGGAGCTCTGTCAGAGTGACCATCGGGTTCTTGGTCACCTTCCTGACTAAGGCCCTTCTCCCCCGATTGCTCAGTTTGGTGGGGGCGGTCAGCTCTAGGAAGAGTCTTGGTGGTTCCAGACTTCTTCCATTTAAGAATGATGGAGGCCACTGTGTTCTTGGGAACCTTCAATGCTGCAGACATTTTTTGGTACCCTTCCCCAGATCTGTGCCTCGACACAATCCTGTCTCGGAGCTCTACGGACAATTCCGTCAACCTCATGGCTTGGTTTTTCCTCTGACATGCACTGTGTACTGTGGGACCTTATATAGACATGGGTGCCTTTCCAATGCAATCAATAGAATTCACCACAGGTGATGATCAATGGTAACAGGATGACCCTAATCTCAATTTCGAGTCTCATAGCATAGGGTCTGAATACTTATGTAAATAAGGTATTCCTGTAAAATAAAAAGTACGTTTTTTTGCTTTTTCATTATGCGGTTTTGTGTGTAGATTGATGAGGGGGAAATATTATACAATCCATTTTAGAATAAGGCTTTAACGTAACAAAATGTGAAAAAAGGGAAGGGGTTAGAAGGCTACATTGTACTGTGGGATGATCCTGTCACATGAGGCAACTTGTCACTGCCAGAGTCGGTGTTTTTTTTTTTGTTTTTTTTTTTTTCACCTTTATTTAACCAGGTAGGCTAGTTGAGAACAAGTTCTCATTTGCAACTGCGACCTGGCCAAGATAAAGCATAGCAGTGTGAACAGACAACAACACAGAGTTACACATGGAGTAAACAATAAACAAGTCAATAACATGGTAGAAAAAAGAGAATCTATATACAATGTGTGCAAAAGGCATGAGGTAGGCAATAAATCGAATAATTACAATTTAGCAGATTAACACTGGAGTGATAAATCATCAGATGATCATGTGCAAGAAGAGATACTGGTGTGCAAAAGAGCAGAAAAGTAAATAAATAAAAGCAGTATGGGGGGTGAGGTAGGTAAATTGGGTGGGTAGTTTACAGATGGACTATGTACAGCTGCAGCGATCGGTTAGCTGCTCGGATAGCAGATTTTTAAAGTTGTTGAGGGAGATAAAAGTCTCCAACTTCAGAGATTTTTGCAATTCGTTCCAGTCGCAGGCAGCAGAGAACTGGAAGGAAAGGCGTCCAAATGAGGTTTTGGCTTTAGGGATGATCAGTGAGATACACCTGCTGGAGCGCGTGTTGCGGGTGGGTGTAGCCATCGTGACCAGTGAACTGAGATAAGGCGGCACTTTACCTAGCATAGCCTTGTAGATGACCTGGAGCCAGTGGGTCTGACGACGAACATGTAGCGAGGGCCAGCCGACTAGGGCATACAGGTCGCAGTGGTGGGTCGTATAAGGTGCTTTAGTAACAAAACGAATGGCACTGTGATAAACTGCATCCAGTTTGCTGAGTAGAGTATTGGAAGCTATTTTGTAGATGACATCGCCGAAGTCGAGGATCGGTAGGATAGTCAGTTTTACTAGGGTAAGTTTGGCGGCGTGAGTGAAGGAGGCTTTGTTGCGGAATAGAAAGCCGATTCTTGCTTTGATTTTGGATTGGAGATGTTTGATATGAGTCTGGAAGGAGAGTTTGCAGTCTAGCCAGACACCTAGGTACTTATAGATGTCCACATATTCTAGGTCGGAACCGTCCAGGGTGGTGATGCTAGTCGGGCGTGCGGGTGCAGGCAGCGAACGGTTGAAAAGCATGCATTTGGTTTTACTAGCATTTAAGAGCAGTTGGAGGCCACGGAAGGAGTGTTGTATGGCATTGAAGCTCGTTTGGAGGTTAGATAGCACAGTGTCCAAGGAAGGGCCGGAAGTATATAGAATGGTGTCGTCTGCGTAGAGGTGGATCAGGGAATCGCCCGCAGCAAGAGCAACATCATTGATGTATACAGAGAAAAGAGTCGGCCCGAGAATTGAACCCTGTGGTACCCCCATAGAGACTGCCAGAGGACCGGACAACATGCCCTCCGATTTGACACACTGAACTCTGTCTGCAAAGTAGTTGGTGAACCAGGCAAGGCAGTCATTAGAAAAACCGAGGCTACTGAGTCTGCCGATAAGAATATGGTGATTGACAGAGTCGAAAGCCTTGGCCAGGTCGATGAAGACGGCTGCACAGTAATGTCTTTTATCGATGGCGGTTATGATATCGTTTAGTACCTTGAGCGTGGCTGAGGTGCACCCATGACCGGCTCGGAAACCGGATTGCACAGCGGAGAAGGTACGGTGGGATTCGAGATGGTCAGTGATCTGTTTGTTGACTTGGCTTTCGAAGACCTTAGATAGGCAGGGCAGGATGGATATAGGTCTGTAACAGTTTGGGTCCAGGGTGTCTCCCCCTTTGAAGAGGGGGATGACCGCGGCAGCTTTCCAATCCTTGGGGATCTCAGATGATACGAAGGAGAGGTTGAACAGGCTGGTGATAGGGGGTGCGACAATGGCGGCGGACAGTTTCAGAAATAGGGGGTCCAGATTGTCAAGCCCAGCTGATTTGTATGGGTCCAGGTTTTCCAGCTCTTTCAGAACATCTGCTATCTGGATTTGGGTAAAGGAGAAGCTGGGGAGGCTTGGGCGAGTAGCAGCGGGGGGGGCGGGGCTGTTGGCCAAGGTTGGAGTCGCCAGGAGGAAGGCATGGCCAGCCATTGAGAAATGCTTGTTGAAGTCTTCGATTATCACGGATTTATCGGTGGTGACCGTGTTACCTAGCCTCAGTGCAGTGGGCAGCTGGGAGGAGGTGCTCTTGTTCTCCATGGACTTTACAGTATCCCAGAACTTTTTGGAGTTAGAGCTACAGGATGCAAATTTCTGCTTGAAAAAGCTGGCCTTTGCTTTCCTGACTGACTGCGTGTATTGGTTCCTGACTTCCCTGAACAGTTGCATATCGCGGGGGCTCTTCGATGCTATTGCAGTTCGCCACAGGATGTTTTTGTGCTGGTCGAGGGCAGTCAGGTCTGGAGTGAACCAAGGGCTATATCTGTTCTTGGTTCTGCATTTTTTGAACGGAGCATGCTTGTCTAATATGGCGAGGAAGTAACATTTAAAGAATGACCAGGCATCCTCAACTGACGGGATGAGGTCAATATCCTTCCAGGGTACCCGGGCCAGGTCGATTAGAAAGGCCTGCTCGCAGAAGTGTTTTAGGGAGCGTTTGACAGTGATGAGGGGTGGTCGTTTGACCGCGGACCCGTGGCGGATACAGGCAATGAGGCAGTGATCGCTGAGATCTTGATTGAAGACAGCAGAGGTGTATTTGGAGGGCAGGTTGGTCAGGATAATGTCTATTAGGGTGCCCATGTTTACGGATTTAGGGTTGTACCTGGTGGGTTCCTTGATGATTTGTGTGAGATTGAGGGCATCAAGCTTGGATTGTAGGACTGCCGGGGTGTTAAGCATATCCCAGTTTAGGTCACCTAACAGAACAAACTCTGAAGCTAGATGGGGAGCGATCAATTCACAGATGGTGTCCAGGGCACAGCTGGGAGCTGAGGGGGGTCGGTAGCAGGCGGCAACAGTGAGAGACTTATTTCTGGAGAGATTAATTTTTAAAATTAGAAGTTCGAACTGTTTGGGCATAGACCTGGAAAGTATGACAGAACTTTGCAGGCTATCTCTGCAGTAGATTGCAACTCCTCCCCCTTTGGCAGTTCTATCTTGACGGAAAGTGTTATAGTTGGGTATGGAAATCTCAGAATTTTTGGTGGCCTTCCTAAGCCAGGATTCGGACACGGCAAGGACATCAGGGTTGACAGAGTGTGCTAAAGCGGTGAAGGGTTCAACTTCATAGTGCAGCCCACAACAGTCAACACAGTCTGTTCCCGTGGCGTAGTGCTTTTGCCCCCTGGGAGATGGCATGTCAGAACGCTGCAGGCATTCCATCCAGCCAGCATAAAGTCATAGGCCAGCTTCAAAAGGAGGGTAAAAAAAATATATACAGTGGGGAGAACAAGTATTCGATACACTGCCGATTTTGTAGGTTTTCCTACTTACAAAGCATGTATAGGTTTGTAATTTTTTATCATAGGTACACTTCAACTGTGAGAGACGGAATCTAAAACAAAAATCCAGAAAATCACATTGTATGATTTTTAAGTAATTCATTTGCATTTTATTGCATGACATAAGTATTTGATCACCTACCAACCAGTAAGAATTCCGGCTCTCACAGACCTGTTAGTTTTTCTTTAAGAAGCCCTCCTGTTCTCCACTCATTACCTGTATTAACTGCACCTGTTTGAACTCGTTACCTGTATAAAAGACACCTGTCCACACACTCAATCAAACAGACTCCAACCTCTCCACAATGGCCAAGACCAGAGAGCTGTGTAAGGACATCAGGGATAAAATTGTAGACCTGCACAAGGCTGGGATGGGCTACAGGACAATAGGCAAGCAGCTTGGTGAGAAGGCAACAACTGTTGGCGCAATTATTAGAAAATGGAAGAAGTTCAAGATGATGGTCAATCACCCTCGGTCTGGGGCTCCATGCAAGATCTCACCTCGTGGGGCATCAATGATCATGAGGAAGGTGAGGGATCAGCCCAGAACTACACGGCAGGACCTGGTCAATGACCTGAAGAGAGCTGGGACCACAGTCTCAAAGAAAACCATTAGTAACACACTACGCCGTCATGGATTAAAATCCTGCAGCGCACGCAAGGTCCCCCTGCTCAAGCCAGCGCATGTCCAGGCCTGTCTGAAGTTTGCCAATGACCATCTGGATGATCCAGAGGAGGAATGGGAGAAGGTCATGTGGTCTGATGAGACAAAAATAGAGCTTTTTGGTCTAAACTCCACTCGCCGTGTTTGGAGGAAGAAGAATGATGAGTACAACCCCAAGAACACCATCCCAAACGTGAAGCATGGAGGTGGAAACATCATTCTTTGGGGATGCTTTTCTGCAAAGGGGACAGGACGACTGCACCGTATTGAGGGGAGGATGGATGGGGCCATGTATCGCGAGATCTTGGCCAACAACCTCCTTTCCTCAGGGTCTTCCAGCATGACAACGACCCGAAACACACAGCCAGGGCAACTAAGGAGTGGCTCCGTAAGAAGCATCTCAAGGTCCTGGAGTGGCCTAGCTAGTCTCCAGACCTGAACCCAATAGAAAATCTTTGGAGGGAGCTGAAAGTCCGTATTGCCCAGCGACAGCCCCGAAACCTGAAGGATCTGGAGAAGGTCTGTATAGAGGAGTGGGCCAGAATCCCTGCTGCAGTGTGTGCAAACCTGGTCAAGAACTACAGGAAACGTATGATCTCTGTAATTGCAAACAAAGGTTTCTGTACCAAATATTAAGTTCTGCTTTTCTGATGTATCAAATACTTATGTCATGCAATAAATTCTAATTAATTACTTAAAAATCATACAAATGTGATTTTCTGGATTTTTGTGTACCTATGATAAAAATTACAGACCTCTACATGCTTTGTAAGTAGGAAAACCTGCAAAATCGTCAGTGTATCAAATACTTGTTCTCCCCACTGTATATATATATATTATTTTTAAAAAGGCAGAGAAACTAGGCAGAGATAATGCGGTAATACTTTGTAGTTACAATGTAAAATTCAATACTTGGTAACATGTTTTCCGTTCGACCTAGCTTCCTGTGGTATTCCAACACAATTCCAATTTATGTAACAATTAATCTTTGTATCCTCCTTAGGACAGATTTAAGAGTTAACCTCAGAACTGATCCATAATGATTGTGGAAGCGCAGGAGGTAAACATGGAGCTGAGCCGTAATCTTCTGAAGGGGATGCCAAGAGTATCTAATTGTGGCACTGGCACAAAACCCCATAAATCCAGGCAATCCCCTAAATCAACAGCAGCCCAAGGACACATTTAGACCGACTCTCTCTCCACACATCTCCTACTGCTCAACATCCTCAAAGCTCCATGTGAAACTATACTGACACAAGACTCATGAAAAGTCGAAGGTTGGTTGGACTCTATTGATAGAAGCTGCTAGGAGACTGTGAAAGTATCTTTGAGGTGTAGATAATCCATTATCAAATTATGAACTCCATAACGAGAGTTATTTTCAAAAGGGGAAAATGCACAAACTGAAAAATAGCACCAATGATTTTGGGGGAAGGCTTTTTGGAGGATTATGGATGGATTGAGTGCAGTTTCACAGCCTGTCCTCTTAAAGGGATGTTTATCTGTGGGTTTGGAAGCTGTTCAAGCTGTGTCTGCAAGCAAACCATAGGTTATGCGGTAACATGACCAACAACAATTGAATATGGAGGTAGTTAGCCAAGAAGTTGATGGGTCGTAGGTTCAAATCCTAAATCCCACTGGAAAATCTGGTAGGGAATGAGCTGGCAACCGGAGGGTTGCTGGCGCAATTGTCCTATATACCATCTCCTTGTCATCTCCTTGTGCCCTTTTGTGCCCTTGAGCAAAGCACTTTGCACCTAAATATGCTTCATGGGAGTTGCTCATGGTTGAACCTGACTTCCAACCCCCCTTGGGGTGTTTCTGTGTGTGTCTCAGGGCTTTGGTTCATTTTCTTTGTCTTCTACAGTAGCTGTGATCGTTTTACTGAGGACAAATCTGTGCATGGGAGCTGCTTTATAACCTCAAACAAGTCAAATATTGGCACAGCCTTAACTCAACTTCCTAGGATGCAGTGGTCCTTTCCTGCGAGCACTTTATCAAGGTTAGCTGTTTGAGAGGTAATCAAATCTATTTTGTGTGTGGAGGAGCCGGATCATGTAACATGTCAACTGAACAACTGGTGATGAAAGTGTCAAAGGTAAAATTAGATTTTATACAAGAGCTGCAAAGTGTTGTAAAGCAAAAGGGATGGAAAGGTTGTGTTGTACAAATTGGCAAACTAGGATAATGACTTTTGTCTGTTAACTGTGAGGTGATAATTGTTTTAACTGGTGTTTACACCAGTTAAGACAATTATCAGAATTTGAAACCGTTCAGGGTTTCTTAGAATTGTGCTGAGGGTCCAGGAATTGGATTACCTACAAATCAATGAATACAGTGCTTGTACAACACAAGGATACATTATAATACCTCATGTGATACAACTATGAAATTACAGCAGATTAGTTTAAAGAAAATGTACTGACTGCATGTGGTTGTTATCCTTGTCTGAATTGATGTCTTGTGTATGATCAATCCTTTATCAATAACATATCTTAGATCAACTAGCATTTACTTTACAATGAAAGTACAAATATAATCTGCAGTGATTCGGGAAATCAATCTACAAACATTGCAGTGGTTTTGGAGACATTCAACCTCAGAATGTTGTTTTACATATTTTTTCTAAAATGAGAAAATGGGATCTTGACAGGTGGAAAAGAGTTCAGAGGAGCAGCGATGGTTTCAGAGACAAGAAGTGACAGGTCTGGGGTTGGTATTCAGAACAGAATGTACATCACTGATGAAGCGAGGACACATCCCTGAGGAGCTCCAGTGTGTTGTGATGAGGGCACGAGAAGCGGGCTGCCCACGCTCCTTGTTCTCACATAGGGCAGATCGCATACACTCATGCCAAAAGATCAAATGGAGCATCTGCCATGGGGCTTTGCCCTTTGTCATGAACCTGCTCCTCTCTGCCATCCCAGCCTTTTTTAACTTTGCTAACCCAAACATTGACGTCTTGCCCTTAGCAATATTCGTTGAGCTATTTTGGTGCTTCTCTTATATGCTTCTTTCCTACTCATTATTAAGGAAGGACCATTGAGCTTTAGGTGCCAAGTGGCTATCGTATTCATTGTCTTATCACGTATCTCATCCTCCCATAATGAGAGAGAGAACAAGGACAAAATAGGAAGTAACACTTTGCTGATGGGTAATTGAAAAAGTATCAAAAACATTCAAGGAACTTCATTAATGATGAGAAAGAATGTCAATGACTATGGGCCTTTAGCATTTAGTGGGCAGTAAAGTACATTGCAAAAACAACAAGACAGTTCTGCAGGTGTTTTGGCAATGGATGAACGTTTCTATTGAATTCACTATACATGTCATGCCATTCTTCATCATCACTGATGACATTCAAAAACCTCTGAGAATGATTTGCAAGTTAATAGAAGTAGCCCTTGAAGTATTTATGTGCTTGCCCCCTCACGAGAATTTAGGTCAGCGTTGAATAAAACAACCGGCTCGTAACGAAATGGTAATTATGTCTGCTAAATGACTTAAATGTAAATGTAAATGTCAGATAATGAGCTTATGGTCACAGGGATGCCAACGAGGCAGGTGTGGTGACGGTGTTTTAGAGGTAGGAACAGAGGTGGGGATAGGGTTAAACGGGAAGGTTTGTCATCCCTGAATTTCTATTTCACACCCTCTGTTACATGCCGCCGTGCATACCTAATGTTCACCCACACCAGGTAATATTCAGGGGCCCCTAATCAAAAGCCGGGCCCGTGCATAATTATATCGCCGTGAATGAGCTGAGCCCTAAACATGATGGGCATTACCAGGCCTGCTTCTTGCCTACGCTGATTGATTACAGCTGGAATTATTTTGCAGGGGAGCTTAAAGAGAGGCACACTGTCACGACTTCCACCGAAGGTGGCTCCCTCTCCCTCGTCGTCGCCGGCCTACTAGCTGCCACCGATCCCTTTTCTTTTTCGTTTGGTTTTGTCTGTCTTGTGTTCACCTGTGTCTAGTTTAGGCTAATCAGTGGGGTATTTAATCTCGCCCTACCCGCTAGGTTTTGTGCGGGATTGTTTGTGTTACTGTCGTTGGCTTGGGTTGCGTTTTTCCCTGTTAAGCAGGTTTATTTTCACGGGACTGTTTTTCCCGCACGTTAGTTTAGTAGAGGAGTGTGTTCCTTCGTTTTCGACTAGAGTGCGGTGTGGTGACTAAATATTTGATAAATAAACTTTGTCCAAGTTTATTATTGAATTGTTCTTTGGAATGTGTTGTGGCTTGACTTTCACATTACTCTGAAGAGTGTTATTTATCTAATTACCTAAATATGTTTAATTGTTACACAATTAAATTAATCATGTAACAATTAACTCATTAGGATCTGGGGCACCACGAAAGCAGTTCTTTAAAGAGTTACCATCTCCCGAATTAAATTCTAAAGCTCTTCACCTATCACATCGATAAACAGTCAACTTATTAATCATAAGCTCGTATCATATCATACACACTTAATACGTTGAAAACAGGTCCCTAGCGGGTCCCTAGCAGAATGACACAACATGGCTGCTTGTTACAAACGCGATGGAGAGGGACAGAGACACTTAACACTGGTACTTTCAGAAACTACTCTCACTTACAGTATTCATATACTTTGCACATGAGCAGCCGCCCTCTTTGAGTAAGAAATCATGAATGTATTTACGTGAAATGCCTGGTTTCGCCTTGTATCTCTCTCGGAACCGGGCCGCCTTGGAAAGGGGGCTGGGCCTTTTCGCGGCACGCTTGTAAGGCTCTGATTGTCCAAAAGGAAACCAACAAGTATTTTACTGTCGTTCTCCTCTGTAGTTGTCTGGTATCTAGTGACTTGTCGTGTAGTCCTGAACAGAACTACAGAGTTTATTTTTCTTCCATTCGCTCTTGAAGATGCTTCTTTGAAGATAGGCTTGCCAGCCATGTTGATGGTTCCCAGTGGGGTGATGAGAGTAACGTAATAAGATGGTTTAAGCAGAGTAGTAGGATGGCCCTACTTATATTCGCTTTCGAAGATACTTTACTTAGGACAGCTAAGCAGCCGTACCAGTGATTGTCCGGGAGGTGAGTTTATCGTCTCTACCTCGTGTTGAGATTCAAAGTTCAAACCACTTTAAACGTGTAGCTGCAGCTTCACGCTTTTCTGGTCTAGTATGTTAAGAGACACTTCCATCAGGCTGGCACACTCTCTGACCTCACTCGGGGACGTGACTTGTCACTTGCAAAGTTTATGTAAAACAATTATCTCTTATAGTTCTCAAATCACATCCCTCTCTTAACAAAAACCCTTTCATAATTTTTCATGTTACATGCACAATGCATAGTATGTAAACTTCGTACATGTAGTGGGTATACTTTCCATGTTACAGTATTTCCTTCACAACATTTTTTATGACATCACAAAATAACAAACAAAATGACATTAGTGTTCTATAGATCGCCTCTGACCATTCCCCACGTTCTATGTTAGAAATATTGTTCCAGTAGTTGCTTTTGAACGTGTTAGGGTTTCAGCAGGAAAACGTTTCTTGAAACAAAGGACATTCCTTAGGTGAATATTGGAGAGGGAGACCTGAATCTTCTCTTCTTGATTTACAACCTCTGCAGGTGAGAGGGGGTCTGATTTGGATTCTCGTGGACAGTCATGACAAATGAGACCAAGCCAAGTTGAACACTTACCTTATTTATTTGTTTTCCTCGTGCAAAAGGCTGGCAGGCACAGCAATAAGAGTGCGAGATACAAAGCTAAATTATAAATAGAAAGGAGGACCAAGGCACTCTTCATATAATTAATTAAAATGCCTTTATTAGTATGGCATGTTCAATAGAAACAAAGTTGTTTAAAAACCGACGCGTTTCGGCTGCATGGCCTTCGTCAGGGAGTACAGAAAAAGGAGAATACAATGTCCTCTTTTGAAAGGCTTTTCCAATTAGCCCTAATTAGAAGAGGGAGTGGTTACCAAATTGGACACACCTAGTAAGCAATAATATACACATGAAAAGGTGAAATACTGTAGCTATGTTATCATGAGCATACAACTCCAAGCTAGAAGCATCAGAACACCCAGAGAGGCAGTTCCAACAATAACCATGACTGGGAGAAGTGTCCAGAACAAGAAAGCAATATATTCCACAGTACTCCAGACCACAGCAAAACATGAACAACAGTCCAAACATAGCTAGAGGGCAATTGAGCAAAATGTCCACTAGATGACAGCAAATGGACCCATCACGACCCTACAGGAAGGGTGAGAAATCCATATCTTCATTTAAACCAGGGTACTTAGTGGCCTGTAGTTTGTAAATCCAAAAACTTTCCCTTTGGTTTTACTGTTTAAGACGGTCCCCTTTTCTAATAGAGGCCGGAACATGATCAATACCCATAGCTTGTAGGGAGGCAGGGTTACCATGGTGTAAGGACTTGTAGTGCCTTGCCATGGGGTAGTCTTCATTGCCTACCCGTATGGCGTACTTGTGTTCCGCCAAGCGATCTTGAAGGCGTCTCTTTGTCCGTCCAATGTAGAACACCTTGCACTGTGGACATTCCAGTCTATAGATGACATGAGTGGTTTTGCAGTTAATAAAATGCTTGAGGTAATACTCCATTTTAGAAGCTGTGTCAACAAAATACTTTTTCTGTGCAATATTACTGCAATGGTTGCACTGGTAACATTTAAAAGAGCCCTTGGGTTTGTGGTCAAGCCAAGTTTTTTGAGAGTCACCCGGAAGATAACTGTGGACTAATTTGTCATTTAGGGTAGGACATCTCTTAAAGCTTATGACTGGTGGTTCAGGAAAGACTTGGCGTAGTAGCGTATCACTTTGGATGATTCCCCAATTATTTTTAATGATTCTTTTAATGTTCTCTGCTTCAGTGCTGTATTTTGTAACAAAATACACTCTCTCTGATGTATCACGAGGCACTCCTCTTCGTAACAAGTTCTCTCTGTCAAGTAATCCAGCCCTTATACCTGCATCTTTCAGGACCTGAACGCTGTAGCCCCGATCCAAAAAGCGATTCTCCAATTCAGCAGATTTGACACTGTAGTCTGTTTCCTGATCGCAAATTCTACGGACTCTTTGGAATTGGCCATATGGAATATTCTCTTTTAGCCTTTTGGGGTGAAAGCTGTCTGCCCTCAGAATGGTATTCCCATCTGTAGGCTTCCTAAAGATTGATGTGTGCAAACAACCTTTGTCATTTTTACTAATGTCGAGGTCCAAAAAATGAATGTTATCCTTGCTGTATTCCATAGTTAGTTTGATGTTAGGGTTAATGCTGTTAAGGTATTGGTGGAAGGAAATAAGTTCATCTTCTGAGCCGGACCAAAACAGGCAAACATCATCAATATAGCGTCCCCACCATATAATCCGGTCAAAGAAATGGTTATTAGAAGGATCCAAAATGAAGTCATTTTTCCATTTACCCAAGTACCAACCAGCGTAGGAAGGGCTGTAGCAAGCTCCCATGGCACATCCTTTGACCTGTTTGAAAATACGGTCCTGGAAGATAAAGATGTTATGATTAAGAGTCCATTCAGTCAGTGATACAATGAATTCTGTAGGAGGCATCTCAGTTTCAGGCCGGGTACTCAAGAAATGGTGCATCGCTGCCAAACCTTGTTGATGCTCAATGGTGGTGTATAGAGACTCCACATCCATGGTGACTAAAAAGGAAGCTGTACCTATATTCTTCAATTCCTTAATTTTGTTCAACACATCTGTGGTATCTTGAAGATAGGCTGGAAGTGACAACAGAAAAGGCTTAATAAAGTAATCAATGTACTTAGAGATGGGTTCTGTCAGACTTTCATTACCACTAATGACTGGTCTGCCTGGGGGGTTTTCAAGATTTTTGTGGATTTTTGGAAGAAGGTAAAAAGAAGCCATACGCGGACTGCCATTGAAAAGAAATTTGAACTCATTGTCTGAAATGTAACCATTTTCCTTAGCTTCTGTGAGGATCCCTTTCAATTCAGTTTTTAGGTCCTCTGTAGGGTTGAAGGTAAGAGATTGGTAGAATTCGTCATTGTCTAATTGACGGTAGGCTTCTGTCACATATTTGTCTTTACACCACACTACTGTAGCACCACCTTTGTCTGCTTTTTTAATTACAATCCGTTCATTTTTGGACAATGATTCAACTGCATCCCTCTCTGTCTTAGAAAGATTACGTCGTGTTTTGTTGGAATCAATTTTACCCTTAAACAGATGCTCCACATCAAAATTAACTTTCTTGGCAAATGTATTTAGTGTGGCATTCTGGACTATGGGACAAAAAGTGGACTTGGGCTTAAAAGGTGTTTTTGAGGGAACAGAAACTGCCTGACCTGAGACACTGGCGTCTGTAGTTGGAGAGATGTTTTGCTTGTACCAGGCCTTCAGATGTAGATTCCTGTAGAAACGAAATAGGTCAATCTTTGTATATGGTAACCCTGCCTCCCTACAAGCTATGGGTATTGATCATGTTCCGGCCTCTATTAGAAAAGGGGACCGTCTTAAACAGTAAAACCAAAGGGAAAGTTTTTGGATTTACAAACTACAGGCCACTAAGTACCCTGGTTTAAATGAAGATATGGATTTCTCACCCTTCCTGTAGGGTCGTGATGGGTCCATTTGCTGTCATCTAGTGGACATTTTGCTCAATTGCCCTCTAGCTATGTTTGGACTGTTGTTCATGTTTTGCTGTGGTCTGGAGTACTGTGGAATATATTGCTTTCTTGTTCTGGACACTTCTCCCAGTCATGGTTATTGTTGGAACTGCCTCTCTGGGTGTTCTGATGCTTCTAGCTTGGAGTTGTATGCTCATGATAACATAGCTACAGTATTTCACCTTTTCATTTGTATATTATTGCTTACTAGGTGTGTCCAATTTGGTAACCACTCCCTCTTCTAATTAGGGCTAATTGGAAAAGCCTTTCAAAAGAGGACATTGTATTCTCCTTTTTCTGTACTCCCTGACGAAGGCCATGCAGCCGAAACGCGTCGGTTTTTAAACAACTTTGTTTCTATTGAACATGCCATACTAATAAAGGCATTTTAATTAATTATATGAAGAGTGCCTTGGTCCTCCTTTCTTTTTGATGACCAATTTACACCTTTTACCAAAGAGCACCTTCTATCTACCAAAATATACTATAGTGTACCTTAGTAGCGCTTCCCTTCCTCCTCTTTCTACTAAATTATAAATAATTGGCCTATTTATCATAGATCTGTTTGGCAATTTTAGTTGTGAAGACACATTAAATTGCCTATATTATGTTGTTAATGACTTCATGGAATAAAAACAGTAACAGTTTCCAGTCAATTGAGATGTTTATATAATTATGTATGCTACATTGACTGTTCATTAACAGCACAAACAATTTAATAATCTTTGCACAACACACTTTGTATTTGAAAACTTAACTGTGTGAATCTGTAGGGATATGTGGTATATACGCTAGCGTCCCACCGGCCAACATCCAGTGAAAATGCAGAGCGCCAAATTCAAATAAATTACTATAAAAATTGAACTTTCATGAAATCACACATGCAATACACCAAATTAAAGCTACACTTGTTGTGAATCCAGCCAACATGTCAGATTTCAAAAAGGATTTACGGCAAAAGCAAACGATGCTATTATCTGAGGACAGCACCCCAGTAAACAAACACAGACAATCCTATTTCAACCCTCCAGGTGTGACACAAAACACAGAAATAAAGATATAATTCATGCCTTACCTTTGACGAGCTTCTTCTGTTGGCACTCCAATATGTCCCATAAACATCACAAATGGTCCTTTTGTTCGATTAATTCCATCGATATATATCCAAAATGTCCATTTATTTGGCGCGTTTGATCCAGAAAAACACCGGTTCCAACTTGCGCAACGTGACTACAAAATATCTCATAAGTTACCTGTAAGCTTTGTCCAAACTACTTTTGTAATACAACTTTAGGTATTTTTTAACGTAAATAATCGATCAAATTTAAGACGCGATGTGTTCAATACCGGAGGAAAACAAAGTGTAGCTAGCTTTCAGGTCACGCGCCTCTAACAAAGAGTACACTTCCCTCGAGCCTCATTCTGAACAGTGCTACTTCTTCATTTCTCAAAGGAAAAACCTAAACTAATTTCTAACGACTGTCGACATCCAGTGGAAGCGATAGGAACTACAAGAAGTTCCCTTAGAAATCTGGATTCCCAATGAAAACCTATTGAAAAGAGAGTGACCTCAAAAAAAAAAAAATCTGAATGGTTTGTCCTTGGGGTTTCACCTGCCAAATAAGTTCTGTTATACTCACAGACATGATTCAAACAGTTTTAGAAACTTCAGAGTGTCTATCCAAATCTACTAATAATATGCATATCTTAGCTTCTGAGCCTGAGTAGCAGGCAGTTTAATTTGGGCATGCTTTTCATCCAAATTTCATCCAAAATTCAGAATGCTGCCCCCTAGAGAAGTTAGAATTTTCTAAAGTAAATTGCTCAGTAGAATATATATTTTTTTTTTAGCATAAGTACAGATGTAGGATTAGCCCATTTGCTACAGCAAGAAAATAATCATGTGGATTATGATGTGGATTATTAATTATGTGGATTATAATTAATGGGTATTTTTAGTATGGATTGATACATTAATTAATGAGAAAATCATTTTCAAGTGGAAATTACAAACTTTAGAAGCATTTTTAAACCTCAAATACACTAGAAGTTTGCATTTCCTGATGTGCAGGGATATTCTCAGCAACAAATTAAGATCCTACATCTGTATAATACAGGAAGGCACAATTTATAGTAAAATATTGTATCAGAGAAAGGGCGATCTGGGGGCAAGTGTTTAAATTGTGCGGTATTAGCAATAGTAAACACGAGTCTTATAGCAGCAGTTGTGATGTGTCCTTAGTATGAGTATACCCCTCCCCCCAACCTTTTACCCTCAGAACAGCCTCAATTCGTCGGGGCATGGACTCTACAAGGTGTCGAAAGCATTCCACAGGGATGCTGTCCTTGTTGACTGCAATACTGGCCACAGTAAATATATATATCCATACACATATGCATGTAATATTCATATGTGTAAACATACTAAATTATAATTGGATGCATTTTACCGCCATATCATACTGTGCTATGATTGGTTAAGACCACCCAAATGGTTAGGTCATGGTCAGTTTGATCCTGGTTGGCGATATGTGAACATGCCAGTTATAGCTAGCTAATAAAGAGCTACGTTAAGAAATATCCTGTAGTACTGCATTTTATTATTTTGTACAAAGCGTGCAAAACAAGACAATGCATACATATACAAATATATACATACACATACCTATATAGACATACTTTTTTTTTTGAATATACCTTTATTATTCCCCACAAACCCTACCACCCTTCCCCCAATTGGAGTAAACTAATAAACAATAAGACCATAGGCTTCTACCTTCAGTATATACATCTTATACACATTTTACAGACACAATCTATTTTACAATAGTTATATTTTGTTTGTTTTTAGTCCTTCCTCTATTTCTGATATCGATCCAGTTTGATTTCTATTTGTAACTGTGCTATTTCACAAAATTTCTGAACCTATATACTGTGGCAGACCAGGGGGTTTGGTCAGGCACGTCCACGAGACCTGGCACGTCCAGCAGATGAAGCCATCGCCTCGTGATGTATACTCCGTCTGTCACCAGGCCTCGACGAGTCTCCCCCTGGTGGCTGACCTGCTGTACGCCACAATACATTATAAGGACCCCGTATGTTTTACATTGGTTATCTTGTTATTAGTCCCACCCTTCAGCTCCATTCAACCCCTCCCATCTATCTCTCAACACCATTCATTTTGGTTTTCTATTTGCCATATATTTTTCAACGGTGCTGTGATGCTTGACAAAAGTACTGAACATTTTTGCTAAAATAATTATTATATTATTGATTGATTGACTATGGCTTTTCAAATCACCCAGTGTTGCTATCTGCAGCGTTAGTTCTAGGCAAATGTTGCAATTCTTCAGCCATTCCTGGACCTGTGACCAAAAAAAGAGCTACATATTGACAATACCAAAATAAATTATCTAATGACTCTGCCTCCTCACAGCAAAATCTGCAGAGCTGGGAAGATTGTATCCCCCACATATATAACATTCTATTGGTTGCAATAATTTTGTATAGTAATTTAAATGGAAAAATGAGAAGTTTTGAATCCGGCGTTGTTTTGCGTATCAATTCATAAACCATGTGCCATGGAATGGGTACATCGAAAATCTCTTCCCAACTATTTTGCAATTTATATGGCACAGCTGTCAGTTTTTTGGTCCTTAAATGAAATTGGTATATGTTTTTATTTATTACACTTTTCTTTAACCATTTATGTTCTTTAATACAGGGCTGACATACAAGTTCCTTACTTTTTTCCCCTTCTACTTGCCTCTTCCATTTTTGTGGTAATGCTGCAATTAGTTGGTTGTAATTTTGGGTAGAGCAGACATTTCCATATGTCTGTGCTAGCTGCATGTGTGACATAACTTCACCAGTCTTATTTATGATATCATTCACAAAAATTATAGCTTTTTGAAAAATATGTTTCTCTAAATTAATTTGTATATTTGAGTTTAACCACAATATTTGTTTGTATTATTTGTTTTGTCTTTTCAGGTGGATTAAACTGAAATTGCAACCAACTTTCTAAGGCTTGTTTAAAAAATAACGATATTTTGGAGATTATTTCCTTTACAAACAACCGAAAGTGAGCAGGTATAATCTGAATAAAGGGAAAAAGGCCATTCTTGAACATAGGATAGCATTCTTGAGACATTCCTACCAATTTACTAGGGAACCAGTTTGGATTTAAGTATAACTTTTGCATGACTGAGGCCTTTAGTGAGAGGTCTAATGCTTTAATATTTAATAATTTCTGCCCTCCGAATTCATATTCGTTATATAAATAGGCCCTTTTAATTTTGTCTGGCTTGCCATTCCAAATAAAATTTTATCTTTTTTGTTCATATAATTTAAAAAGCAGTTCACTACGTGTAGGCAAAACCATAAAGCAAATAGGTAAACTGTGATATAACTAAAGAGTTAATCAGGGTGATTTTTCCACAAATAGACAGGTATTTTCCTTTCCATGGTAGCAAGATCTTATCTATTTTTGCTAACTTTCCATAAATAATTATTGGAGTGACATAATTTCTTTATTTTGGGATTTGTATACCGAGTATGTCCACATCTCCGTCAGACCATTTAATTGGTAAACTACACGGTAATGTAAAATGTAAAAAAAAATGTGATCCAATACGTAATATAATTTGGTTTTAATCCAGAGAGGATAGCAAAAGTATCTACATTTACATTTAAGTCATTTAGCAGACGCTCTTATCCAGAGCTAGATCCTCTATGAGGCCGTGGAGAGATTCTAATTGTGGTTTTAAAAGAAAACATAAATCATCAGCGTACAATGACACCTTCGGTTTTAAGCCACGGATTTCTAATCCCTTAATATTATTGTTTGATCTAATTTTAACAGCTAACATTTCGACGGCAATAATAAATAGTTATGCCGATAGTAGACAGCCCTGTTTAACTCCTCTAGATAGTTTTAAACTTTTTGAGATGTAGCCATTATTTATTATTTTACACCTAGGGTTACTATACATAACTTTAACCCATTTTATAAGAGATTGCCCCAAATTGAAATATTCTAGGCATTTATACACTGCTCAAAAAAATAAAGGGAACACTTAAACAACACAATGTAACTCCAAGTCAATCACACTTCTGTGAAATCAAACTGTCCACTTAGGAAGCAACACTGATTGACAATAAATTTCACATGCTGTTGTGCAAATGGAATAGACAAAAGGTGGAAATTATAGGCAATTAGCAGGTGACCACAGACCACTTCTCAGTTCCTATGCTTCCTGGCTGATGTTTTGGTCACTTTTGAATGCTGGCGGTGCTCTCACTCTAGTGGTAGCATGAGACGGAGTCTACAACCCACACAAGTGGCTCAGGTAGTGCAGTTCATCCAGGATGGCACATCAATGCGAGCTGTGGCAAAAAGGTTTGCTGTGTCTGTCAGCGTAGTGTCCAGAGCATGGAGGCGCTACCAGGAGACAGGCCAGTACATCAGGAGACGTGGAGGAGGCCGTAGGAGGGCAACAACCCAGCAGCAGGACCGCTACCTCCGCCTTTGTTCAAGGAGGTGCACTGCCAGAGCCCTGCAAAATGACCTCCAGCAGGCCACAAATGTGCATGTGTCTGCTCAAACGGTCAGAAACAGACTCCATGAGGGTGGTATGAGGGCCCGACGTCCACAGGTGGGGGTTGTGCTTACAGCCCAACACCGTGCAGGACGTTTGGCATTTGCCAGAGAACACCAAGATTGGCAGATTCGCCACTGGCGCCCTGTGCTCTTCACAGATGAAAGCAGGTTCACACTGAGCACATGAGCACATGTGACAGACGTGACAGAGTCTGGAGACGCCGTGGAGAACATTCTGCTGCCTGCAACATCCTACAGCATGACCGGTTTGGCGATGGGTCAGTCATGGTGTGGGGTTGCATTTCTTTGTGGGGCCGCACAGCCCTCCATGTGCTCGCCAGAGGTAGCCTGACTGCCATTAGGTACTGAGATGAGATCCTCAGACCCCTTGTGAGACCATATGCTGACACATGCACATTTGTGGCCTGCTGGAGGTCATTTTGCAGGGCTCTGGCAGTGCACCTCCTTGCACAAAGGCGGAGGTAGCGGTCCTGCTGCTGGGTTGTTGCCCTCCTACGGCCTCCTCCACGTCTCCTGATGTACTGGCCTGTCTCCTGGTAGCGCCTCCATGCTCTGGACACTACGCTGACAGACACAGCAAACCTTTTTGCCACAGCTCGCATTGATGTGCCATCCTGGATGAACTGCACTACCTGAGCCACTTGTGTGGGTTGTAGACTCCGTCTCATGCTACCACTAGAGTGAGAGCACCGCCAGCATTCAAAAGTGACCAAAACATCAGCCAGGAAGCATAGGAACTGAGAAGTGGTCTGTGGTCACCACCTGCAGAATCACTCCTTTTTTGGGGGTGTCTTGCTAATTGCCTATAATTTCCACCTTTTGTCTATTCCATTTGCACAACAGCATGTGAAATTTATTGTCAATCAGTGTTGCTTCCTAAGTGGACAGTTTGATTTCACAGAAGTGTGATTGACTTGGAGTTACATTGTGTTGTTTAAGTGTTCCCTTAATTTTTTTGAGCAGTGTATATAAACTGCAGTCGTACTTTATCAAAAGCCTTTTCAAAATCAGCTATGAAAACCAGGCCTGGTGTCCCCGATATTTCATATAATTCTATTGTTTCCAGTACTTGTCTTATATTATCTCCAATGTATCGTCCATGTAAAAAACCTGTCTGATTAGGATGAATAATATATGACAATACTTTTTAAATTCTATGCGCCAAGCATTTTGCTGGGATTTTTGCATCACAACACTGAAGTGTAAGAGGTCTCCAATTGTTTTAATGGACTGGATCTTTATATATAGCACTTGGGTCCTGTTACAGTAATAATGATATCAGACCTTCTTGTTGCGAGTCTGATAATCTACCATTTATATAGGAGTGGTTAAAACATGCTAATAATGGTCCTTTGAGTATATCAAAAAAAGTTTTGTATACTTCCACTGGTATGCCATCCAGCCCTGGAGTTTTCCCAGCCTTAAAGGCTTTAATTGCATCAAGAAGTTCCTCCTCTGTAATTTGGCCTTCACATGAGTCTTTCTGTACAGATGTTAATTTTACATTATTATTTGGAAAAAACTCCATACAATTAGTTTCAGTTAGTGGAGATGGAGGAGACGGAAATGAAAACATATTTTTAAAGTACTTTACTTCCTCTTTCTAAATATAATTTGGTGAATCATGCATGACGCCATCATTTGTAACAAGTTTCAACACGTTTTCTTTGGTAGCATTTCTATATTGAAGATTTTTTTATAATTTGGTGCATTTTTCCCCATATTCCATCCAGTTCGCTTTATTTTTATAGTATATTACACTGGATGTTTCTTGAATAAGTTCCTCCATTTATTAATTTTTTTCCTCTAACTTATTCTGTACTGTTAGTACTTCAGTTTCCTTTGTTAATATGGACTCTTTTGATCTGAGTTGCTTTTGTTTTATAGATGAATAGTGAATTGCATGGCCTCTAAAGGCACATTTAAAAGTGTCCCATACAATAAGGGGATCTGCTATACGTATGTTATGTCTGAAAATGTCAGTTATAAATTCTTCTGTCCTAGTTCTAAACAATTTATCATCTAGTAGGCTTTGATTAAATTTCCAATATCCTCGCCCACGTGGAAATTCTGTAAGAGTAATATATATGCCAATTATGTGATGATCCGACCGCATTCTGTCCCCTATCAACACTTTTTAAACTTTTGGTGCCAGAGAGAAGAAAGTAGTCAAGACGACTAGCTTGATTGAGCCTCCGCCATGTACAGTATATCTCACTAGGTCAGGGTATTTTAGTCTCCATATAGCCACTAATTCCAATACATCCATGACATTCATGATTTCCTTAAGTGCCTGAGGGTGATAGTTTGTAGTGTGATTTCCTTTCCGGTCCATAGAGGTATTTAAGACCGTATTAAAATCTCCCACTATAATAATAGACTAGTGTTGCTTGTCAAGTTGATAAATTCTTATACATATTTTCAAAGAAGCTTGGATCATCATTATTTGGACCATATAGGTTTATTGTCCAATAACATATTTAAAATAATCCATCTACCTTGATGATCTGTTTGGACAATTTGCACATTTGGATCAAAATTACTGTTAATTAAAACCATCACCCCTTTCGAATTTCTTTGCCCATGGGAGAAATATATTTTGCCCCCCAGTCCTTTTTCCACAAAACTTAATCTAAAATTGTTGAATGAGTTTCCTGTAAACAATAGATATTATATTCCTTCTCTTTTAGTCAGGTAAATACTGATCGTCTTTTCTTATTATCTGCTAAGCCATTACAGTTGTAACTGGCTATACTTATTTCACCACTTACCATAATTTACAGAACAGAAATAGATCAACCGCCAAATGCATTTCCATCACCCTCATCTCGATTTGTATTATACAGTGGGGAGAACAAGTATTTGATACACTGCCGATTTTGCAGGTTTTCCTACTTACAAAGCATGTAGAGGTCTGTAATTTTTATCATTGGTACACTTCAACTCTGAGAGACGGAATCTAAAAAAAAGTCACACTGTATCACATTGTATGATTTTTAAGTAATAAATTAGCATTTTATTGCATGACATAAGTATTTGATCACCTACCTGTTTCTTAATTTCCATAATTAGCTATTAAATTTGTAGTAATGTAGACAATTTATGCCAAGGATTTTACCTCTCACCAGTCTCGCCATTACCAAATTTACATTATTGCAAGCAATTATTATATTAGCAAACAATTATTGTGAATCCTCCTATATTGTCCCTAACATCTTTTACTCCTTCGCAATAGTTGTGGGATCCACGCACACTCAACCCTTTACCCCCACACAACCATAGGCTCACATTCTCAAAAGTTGCACCATCCCAGAGTCCAACTCAAGAAAGGTCTTGATTTACGAATGCATATACAGTTGCAGCTGTATGACAAGGCCTGCAAGACCATGCAGAAAAAATGGGCAGAAATGGAGAGATTTTATTAACCATTGCCACGTCCTAGATGATGGAGATCAAATGTACACCTTTTCCCTGAAAACACCCACAACACGGTCCCCCGTATTAACCATATTCCCAAGCATCTCCATGCAGTCAGACTTTTGATTTTGTGCCACAAGAGCCACAATAATATACCCCCTCTCTGAATGTGGTGGACGATTCTTGATACATACAGGAAACTGTTGAGCGTGAAAAACCCAGCAGCGTTGCAGTTCTTGACACAAACCGGTGTGCCTGGCACCTACTACCATACCCTCTTCAAGGGCACTTAAATCTTTAGTATTGCCCATTCACCCTCTGAATGGCACACATACACAATCCACGTCTCAATTGTTTTAAGGCTTAAACATCCTTCTTTAACTGTCTCCTCCACTTCATTTACCCTGATTGAAGTGGACATCAATAAGGGATCATAGCTTTCACCTGGATTCATCTGGTCAGTCTATGTCATGGAAAGAGCAATGTTTTGTATACTCAGTGTATATGTGCGTTTTTGGTTTTACTATCCTTGTGCGGACCAGAAGTACTCACAGGGATAGTACAGTAAAACAAGGAAAATTCTGACAAGTGGGGACATTTTGCAGGTCCTCACAAGAAAAAATACTATTTTGGGCTTAGTGGTTAAGTTTAGGGTTACAATTAGTTTTAGGAGTTAGGATTAGGTTTTGGGGTTAAGGGTTAAAAAAAATAGGAGTTTGAATGGTAATCAATTGTCTGGTCCCCACAAGGATAGTAAAACAAATGTGTGTGAGAGTGAGCTAAGGTGCAGAGAGTCAGTGCAGGTGGTCAGTCCAGTTTAAGTGTTCAGCAGTCTGATGGCTTGTAGATAGAAACTATCTCTGAGCCTGTTGGTATCAGACGTTATGCTCTGATACCATCTGCATGAAGGTAAGGGAGGGAACAGCTCGTGGCAGGGGTGTGTGGGGTCCTTGATGAGTGAGAATAATGATGAGAGAAAGTTATAGATGCATAAATAACAGACCCCCGAGAAAATCCTAACTTCAACTGTTATTTGTAATGGCACTCACTTCTGTCATCATGAAGTGCTTTGAGAGGCTAGTTAAGGATCATATCACCTCTACCTTACCTGACACCCTAGACCCACTTCAATTTGCTTACTGCCCCAATAGAGCCACAGACGATGCAATCGCCAGCGCGCTATACACTGCCCTATCCCATCTGGAAAAGAGAAATATCTATTTAAGAATGCTGTTCATTAACTATAGCTCAGACTTCAGGAAACAGCAGAGGGCGCACGCCCCTATCCACATCGACGGGACAGTAGTGGAGAAGGTGGAAAGTTTCAAGTTCCTCAGCGTAGACATCACTGACTATCTGAAATGGTCCACCCACACAGACAGTGTGTTGAAGAAGGCGCTATTCAACCTCAGGAGGCTGAAGAAATTTGGCTTGTCACCTAAAACCCTCACAAACGTTTACAGATGCACAATTGAGAGAATCCTGTTGGTCTGTATCACCGCCTGATACAGCAACTGCACCACCCAAAACCGCAGGGCTCTCTAGAGGGTGGTGCAGTCTGCCCAACGCAAACTGCACCACCCTCATCCAAAAAATGACCTGCCCTCCAGGACACCTACAGCACCCGATGTCACAGGAAGGCCAAAAAGATAATCAAGGACAACAACCACCCAAGCCACTGCCTGTTCACCCCGCTATCATCCAGAAGGCGAGGTCAGTACAGGTACATCAAAGCTGGGACCGAGAGACTGAAAAACATGTTCTATCTCAAGGTCCTTAGACTGTTAAATAGCCATCACTAGGCGTCTTCCACCCGGTTACATAACCCTGCAACTTAGAGGCTGCTCCCCCATATAAATAGACTTGAAATCACTAGTCACTCTATTAATGTTTACATATTTTTGCTTTTCTGATCTCATATGCATATACTGTATTCTATTCTACTGTATTTAGTCTATGCCACTCTGACATTGCTCATCCTAATATTTATGTATTCCTTAATTACATTATTTTACTTTTAGGTTGTGTGTATTGTGTGTATTGTTGTGAATTGTTAGATATTACTGCACTGTTAGAACTAGAAACACAGGCATTTCGCTACACCCGCAATAACATCCGCTAAACATGTGTATGTGACGAATAAAAACTGATTTTATTTGATTTTGAGAGAGGTTAGCATGTTTTGGGGGCATGATCTTTGTGATTCTGTAACTTTCTCATTCACCATTATTCACGATTCATTCAGGGTTATCTGTAATCATGATAGCATCCACATTTTATGTATAAGTGTTCAGAAACATATTCTATTTACAATAAAAGTGACTCCAAAATGACACAATACATTATGTACAATTCATTTCTATTGGGTACAACATAATCTGAAACACAACCAAAACAAACTGCAAATGCATCCAACAAGTTTGTAGTCATAAACTTGATGTAGTCATTGCATGCTAGGAATTTCGACCAAATACTAAACTTTTGACTAAATGTAATACGTTATAAGTGAATTTGTCCAAATACTTATTCGCACCTTCTAATGGGGGGGGGAGGACTATAGATACATAAAGTGCAATCATTCTCAATGGTAAAACAGTTATGTATGAAAAAACCCTCAAATTAAAGGTGCCATACTGTACTGTCGTCTCATATAAAGCATTTGATCTCAAATCCAAAATGCTGAGTATAGAGCTAAATTAAACGTTTTAGCTTCACTGTCCAAATAAATACATAGGGAAGTGTATGTATACTGAACAAAAATATAAACACAACATGCAACAATTTCCACGGTTTTATTGAGTTACTGTTCATACAAGGAAATCAGTCAATTAAAATAAACTCATTAGGCCCTAATCTATGGATTTCACATGACTGGGCAGGGGCCCAACCATTAGGGAGCCAGGCCCAGCCAATCAGAATGAGTTTTACCCCACAAAAGGGCTTTATTACAGACAGAAATACTAGTTTCATCAGCTGGCTACGTGGCTGGTCTCAGATGATCCCGCAGGTCCTGGGCTGGCATGGTTACACATTGTCTGTGGTTGTGAGGCCGGTTGGACTTTCCTGCAGCCAGCATGCCAATTGCATGCTCCCTCAAAACTTAAAATTTGTGCACAAAATTGGAAGATTTCTGAGATCTTTTATTTCAGCTCATGAAACATGGGACCAACACTTGACATGTTGTGTTTATATTTTTGTTTTAGTAATATGTGTGTGGGATAGTGGGCTGTAAACTAATTCACTTTCACATCATTTCACATACACTATCCTCAAATGCACTTCACTGGAAATATGCATCCCACTCCTTCCAATGGAAGCTGTCCACTTAGCATCACCCGAGTCCACTGAGATTGTACTGGGATGTTTGGAGAGGGCCGATAATGAATGGTGGACATAATAAAAGCAGGAAAGCCTCTCTCTCCCAAAGCTGACAGAGGTATGATGGATAGACTATCTGATTTGAAGGATTAAGAATCCTTCCTCTTGGCTCCCTTGCTCAATGCCAAGGTATCCGTGGAAACCGTTACCATGCTCAGGCAGTCCATATCCTGGTCATGATCTGTCTATCCTGGATGACAGAGAGAGAGAGAGTCAGCATTTCATCTCCGCCCGTCCATCTCTCCTCCCTCCTCCTCTTCCCTGGTTTTTAGTACTTAGTGTGGTGTGTGTATGCTGCGAAGCTGGAGGCTGGCAAAGAGAGGGATGTGAGAGGCAGTGATGATCGATGGGACGACCAGGTCTCAGTGTATTGATCAGGGGGAGATTTATTCTTCCGCTGACTGACTCCTGAAGACCTTATTACTGAGAGGCATTGACGCCAGCCTCAAATAATGAGCTTATCAGACCTGTCACGCACGGTAAACGACACAGCAATGACCGCTGGAGCTGAGTGCATTTTGACACTCGTACCACGGCTCCAGTGTCAAGGACAATTGAAGCCTTGAATTCCCCTGTCATGTAATGACACACCTTCAGATGTTTAGAGACAGGCAGGATCATTGAAGGCTTGACCAAGTGGATGATACCAGACTGTGACTGGTGTCTTTCTGCCTGACCTACAGTGGGGTCCAAAATGATTGACACCCATGATAAAGATGACCAATAATGACTGTATAAAAAATATAATTCAAATACTGAGCTAAATTGTATGCTCAAAAAAATTGGGAAATTATATTATAATGAACAAAAATATAAACACAACATGTAAAGTGTTGGTCCCATGTTTCATGAGCTGAAATAAAAGATCCCAGAAATGTTCCATATGCAGAAAAAGCTTATTTGTGACCCGATTCAGGAAACTAGGCGAATGTCGCAA
Organism: Salvelinus alpinus; assembly: GCF_045679555.1. NCBI lineage: Eukaryota > Metazoa > Chordata > Actinopteri > Salmoniformes > Salmonidae > Salvelinus > Salvelinus alpinus. Next base: position 71,893,343 of record NC_092094.1, read on the forward strand.
GTCATGACTTCACAGGCGAGCCGTTTGAACGTAAAATATATTTTTCTGTCTATTTGAGCTCGTCAGTCTGTGTTGGTAATCCTGTCAAACGCAGCTTTAAAAAAAAAAATATTGTGTAGTGGAGCTGCATAAGTGTTGCTCTCCACTTTCTGGAGGATCAAGTTTGGAAATCAGTGGAATTAGAGTTTGATAGCTAAAGAGATGGAGAAAACAACTGTCTCCGGATTACATATTCAAACTAAGGGCAACCATGGTATGGCATTCCTAACAGAGAGACACGTCCGTCATGCATGATGATGTATACAGGTTAGCTAGCTACATTTTCAGATATTACACATTTCTAATTTTGACAGAAAGTGGTTTCATTTCAAGCTAAAGTGTACTGTTAGCTAGCTAGCTAACGTTAGCTGGCTGGCTCTCTAGCTGACGTTATTATTAGTTTCCCAGAGCCGTTTGCTTTTCTAGATAGAGCCCAATGTTAGCTAGCTAACATTGAACCTGGTTGGTTAGCTCCCAGCACTGTGGCATTGTTGGCACTTTGTTCATTGTTGTTTAACTAGCTAACGTTAGCTGGGCGGCTCGTTAGCTAACGTTACGTGATGTGTGTACAACACCAGTTGAATATGGCTGGTGTCAGTAAACGTAAACGCATTATGAAATTGTTGCCAGCAGAGCTGGATAGGCTGTTTTCATGTTATCCAGATATAAACAAATCATCGGCTAGAGCGTCAAGTGTTCGCTCCGAGAGCATCAAGTGTACACGCCGAGCGCGAAAGGAGATGGGTGGGGCTAAAGCTTAAGAGGCTGTGAACGATGCATAATGGGTTTAGACAAAGAAGAGCTCTTCACTAGATACAAAATCATTCAAAGGCTATTTTCTCAAAAGTGAGTTTACAAGTTGATCAACTTTCAAAGCATAATTACTTTCCCATTGTTCCTCAAATGCAGTGTATGATATCTTCTTTGTGATAGGGGGCAGCATTTTCACTTTTGGATGAATAGAGTGCCCAGAGTGAACTGCCTCCTACTCTGTCCCAGATGCTAATATATGCATATTATTATTACTATTGCATAGAAAACCCTCTGAAGTTTCTAAAACTGTTTGAATGATGTCTGTGAGTATAACAGAACTCATATGGCAGGCAAAATCCTGAGAAAAAATCCAAACAGGAAGTGAGAATTTTGAGGCTGGTCGATTTTCAACTCATCGCCTATTCAAATCCCAGGAAGATATGGATCTGTTTGCACTTCCTACGCCTTCCACTAGATGTCAACAGTCTGTAGAACGTTGAATAAAGCCTCTAGTGTGATGTGGGGCCGGATGGGAGGTGTTTCAGTCAGTGGTCTGGCAGAGTGCCAGTTCCTGGTCACTCGCATTCCAAATGATATCGCCTTGCGTTCCATTATTTCTGTAGACACAAAGGAATTCTCCGGTTGGAACGTTATTTAATATTTATGATAACAACATCCTGAAGATTGATTCTCTACTTAGTTTGACAAGTTTATTCGACCTGTAATATAACTTTTTGAAGTTTCGTCCGACGTTCGCCTGGATCTGCGCGAGCGTTTGGACATGTGTACTAAACATGCTAGCAAAAGTAGCTACTTGGACATAAGTAATGGACATTATCGAACAAAACAACGATTTATTGTGGAACTAGGATTCCTGTGAGTGCATTCTGATGAAGAGGTAAGGGAATATTTATGATGTAATTTCGTATTTCTGTTGACTCCAACATGGCGGAGAAATGTTGTTATATCTGAGCGCCGTCTCAGATTATTGCATGGTGTGCTTTTTCCGTAAAGTTTTTTTGAAATCTGACACATCGGTTGCATTAAGAACAAGTGTATCTTTCATTTTATGTAAAACATGTATCTTTCATCAAAGTTTATGATGAGTATTTCTGTTATTTAACGTGGCTCTGCAATTTCTCCGGATATTTTGGAGGCATTTCTGAACATGGCGCCAATGTAAACCGAGATTTGTGGATATAAATATGCACATTATCGAACAAAACATAAATGTATTGTGTAACATGATGTCCTATGAGTGTCATCACGGTAGCGTCCCACTTGGCCAAAAGCCAGAACTTCAGAGCTTTTTCAGAGTGTTTTATATCAAATAGTAATAATAAAATGCATATATTAGCATCTGGGACAGAGTAGGAGGCAGTTCACTATGGGCACGCAATTCATCCAAAAGTGAAAATGCTGCCCCCTATCACAAAGAAGTTAACTTCCTGACTGATGTCTTGAGATGTTGCTTCAATATATCCACATAATTTTCCTGCCTCACGATGCCATCTATTTTGTGAAGTGGACCAGTCCCTCCTGCAGAAAAGCACCCCCACAACATGATGCTGCCACCCCCGTGCTTCACGGTTGGGATGGTGTTCTTCGGCTTGCAAGCCTCCCCTTTTTCCTCCAAACATAACGATGGTCATTATGGCCAAACAGTTCTATTTTTGTTTCATCAGACCAGAGGACATTTCTCCAAAAAGGGCGATATTTGTCCCCATGTGCAGTTGCAAACCGTAGTCTGGCTTTTTTATGGCGGTTTTGGAGCAGTGGCTTCTTCCTTGCTGAGCGGCCTTTCAGGTTATCGATATAGGACTCGTTTTACTGTGGATATAGATACTTTTGTACCTGTTTCCTCCAGCATCTTCATAAGGTCATTTGCTGTTGTTCTGTGATTGATTTGCACTTTTCGCACCAAAGTACGCTCATCTGAGACAGAACGCGTCTCCTTCCTGAGCGGTATGACGGCTGCGTGGTCCCATGGTGTTCATACCTGCGTATTATTGTTTGTACAGCTGAACGTAGTACCTTCAGGCTTTTGGAAATTGCTCCAAAAGCCTGGTTAAACCAGACTTGTGGAGGTCTACAATTTTTTTTCTGAGGTCTTGGCTGATTTCTTTAGATTTTCCCATGATGTCAAGCAAAGAGGCACTGAGTTTGAAGGTAGGCCTTGAAATACATCCACAGGTACACCTCCAATTGACTGAAATTATGTCAATTAGCCTATCAGAAGCTTCTAAAGAAAGCCCTGACATCATTTCCTGGAATTTTCCAAAAATTCACTCATCTCATTCAGTACCAGTCAAAAGTTTGGGCACACCTACTCTTTCCAGGGTCTTTATTAATTTACACTTTTTTCTACATTGTAGAATAATAGTGAAGACATCACAACTATGAAATAACACACATGGAATCATGTACTAACCAAAAAATGTTAAACCAATCAAAATATATTCTATATTTGAGATTCTTCAAAGTAGCCACCCTTTGCCTTGATGAGAGCTTTGCACACTCTTGGCATTCTCTCAACCAGCTTCATGAAGTAGTGACATGGAATGCATTTCAATTAACAGGTGGCCCTTGTAAAGGTTATTTTGTGGAATTTTTTTCCTTCTTGATGCGTTTGAGCCAATCAGTTGTGTTGTGACAAGGTAGGGGTGGTATACAGAAGATAGCCCTATCTGGTAAAAGACCAAGTCCATATTATGGCAAGAACAGCTAATATAAGCAAAGAGAAACGACAGTCCATCATTACTTTAAGACATGAAGGTCAGTCAATACGGAAAATTTCAAGAACTTTTAAAGTTTCTTCAAGTGCAGTCGCAAAAACCATCAAGCGCTATGATGAAACTGGATCTCATGAGGACCGCCACAGGAAGGAAGACCTAGAGTTACCTTTGCTGCAGAGGATAAGTTCATTAGCGTTACCAGCCCAAATAAATGCTTCACAGAGTTTCAGTAACAGACACATCTCAACATAAACTGTTCAGAGACGACTGAGTGAATCAGGCATTCATGGTAGAATTGCTGAAAAGAAACCACTGCTAAAGGACACCAATAAGAACACACTTGCTTGGGCCAAGAAACACGAACAATGGACATTAGACTGGTGGAAATCTGTCCTTTGGTCTGTTGAGTCCAAATTTAAGATGTTTGGTTCCAACCACCATGTCTTTGTGAGACGCAAAGTAGGTAAACGGATGATCTCCGCATGTGTGGTTCCCACCGTGAAGCATGGAGGAGGAGGTGGGATGGTGTGGGGCTTTGGTGGTGACACTGTCAGTGATATATTTAGAATTCAAGGCACACTTAACCAGCATGGCTACAACAGCATTCTGCAGCGATACGCCATTCCATCTGGTTTGCGTTTAATGGGACTATCATTTGTTTTTCAACCGAACAATGACCCAACACACCTCCAGACTGCGTAAGGGCAATTTGACCAAGAAGGAGAGTGATGGAGTGCTGCATCAGATGATCTGGCCTCCACAATCACCTGACCTCAACCCAATTGAGATGGTTTAGGATGAGTTTGACAGCAGAGTGAAGGAAAAGCAGCCAACAAGTGCTTAGCATATGTGGGAACTCCTTCAAGGCGGTTGGAAAAGCATTACAGGTGAAGCTGGTTGAGAGAATGTAAAAAGTGTGCAAAGTTGTCATCAGGCAAAAGGGTGGCTACTTTGAAGAATATAAAATATATTGTGATTGGTTTCACACTTTTTTTGGTTACTATATGATTGATTCCATATGAGTTATTTCATAGTTTTGATGTCTTCACTATTATTCTACAATGTAGAAAATAGTCAAAAGAAAGAAAAACCCTTGAATGAGTAGGTGTGTCCAAACCTTTGACTGGCATGAATCTGCAGGTAGCTAACCAACCAGGTTCAATGTTAGCTAGCTAACATTGGGCTATAGCTAGCCAAGCAAATGGCTCTTTCTATGAAAACTAGAAACGTGTAATATCTGAAAATGTAGCTAGCTACACTATCTTATATATCATTCATGGTTGGACATGTCTCCTGTCGGATGCCATGGTTACCCTTAATTTGAAGATGTAATCCAGAGATGTAATCCATCTCCTTAGCTACCATACTTGAATTCCACTGATTTCAAAACTTGGAGAGCAACGCTTATTTATTTATATTTTTTATTTAACCTTTATTTAACTAGGCAAGTCAGTTAAGAACAAATTATTATTTACAATGACGGCCTACACCGGCCAAACCTGGACGACGCTGGGCCAATTGTGCGCCGCCCTATGGGACTCCCAATCACGGCCGGTTGTGATACAGCCTGGATTCAAACCAGAGTGTCTATAGTGATGCCTCAAGCACTGAGATGCAGTGCCTTAGACCGCTGCGCCACTCGGGAGCCCTGATGCAGTTTTAATACACAATTTTTAAAAATGAAAGCCGCGTTCGACAGGATTATCTAGATATACTGACCAGCTTAAGTAGACAGAAGTGCACTATATGGCAGACCAATCCAAAGTCATCTCTCGGCATGTCCAGCCCACTCATTTTCTCAGCCAATCATGGCTAGCAGGAAGGTTGCTCACTTTTCTTTGGCTAAACCAACTAGGCTCATAATTTAACAGATGGCATACAAATTTGTTTTTAAGGCACGTGAAAGTTCACATATTCAAGAAGGCATTTCTGCCCAAAATACGCATTTTGATGTAAAAAAAGAGTTTACGTTCAAACGGCGCTCCTGTGAAGTAGTGACCCGCGACATACGCTTCGTTTCCTGAAACGGGTTACACATTAACTTTGAACAAGGCACACCTGTTAATTGAAATGCATTCCAGGTGACTACCTCATGAAGCTGGTTAAGAGAATCCAAAGGGCGTGCAAAGCTGTCATCAAGGCAAAGGATGGCTACTAATATATAAAATATATTTTGATTTGTTTAACACTTTTTAGTTACTACATGATTCCATATGTGTTATTTCCTTGTTTTGTTGCCTTCACTATTATTCTACAATGTAGAAAATAGTAAAAATAAAGAAAAACCCTTGAATGAGTAGGTGTGTCCAAACTTTTAATTGGTACTGTATATACAGTCTCTTGCTGACATTTCCTTGGATATAAACCAAAGCCATTCCTGTTATTAAAATATTTTAGTTTGAATCCCACCCGCATTAAGGGAATTTCTGTTGAGATAGTGACAATCTCTGTGTTTCCTTTTTGTGCACTTTGAAATTGCAATGCTTTGAATTTTTACCGAGCTAGCTTTACAAGCTTCGCTAACTAGCCATGTGGCAGCATCCCATCTCTGAACTGGCTCTTCAGTGCCGTCTGAGCCGGCAGCACTAAGCTTCATACTGGATGATAAATGAATCGATTGATCCACAAATGATTACCTCACTCGTTCAACTAGTCTTTGAATGATTTCCTTTGCTCTGTGTTGTAGTTACCGAACATTCATGCCATAACTTTTAAAAACTGAATTTTTTAAATGAGCCCAAGAGATCTTGTAAAATGGGCTCCATTGAATTAATTAATGAGCAGGGCTTCCATTCATGGCAAAGACAAGGTTGGCAAGAGCCTCTTGCCCTTTTACAGCACATGGTCAACTAGAATGAATCACCTATTACGACAAATCTTGTTTATGATTTCTTAAGGTCAGAAAAACATTAGGTGGCACACAGTTAAACTCCCTCTGTGATATGGGCATTTCAAGATTGTGCCACAACTTTTGGCTGACCTTAGTTTGATGAGAAAAGCATGAAATAAATAAGCAGGGCATAGGGGTCTGTCTGGGGGTCAGGGGAATGTTGGGTACCCAGAATGCATTCCTTCAAAGAGAGACACAGCAGCCAGTGGAGTCGGACCATTGCATTCTGTTCATCTCTGTAAATCAAATCCCCTCTCCACCCGCCATTTGTCAAAGGCAAAGCCATAACACTTTTGTTAAATAAGCCAAGACAGATAGCAAAGGAGACACACTAACTCCTATCTGCCTGAAGCGTAATTCAGAGTCCACAGTCAGAGACGCGATAGGTATGTCACAATGGGCCACCGGACTATGTGGCTCTGAGACCACGGTTCGTGGAGGATGCACAGCCCAACCACGCACCTCCCCCATATTCCCAACCAGTGCGGCTCCGAGTACATGTCTTATATTATTTTGAATGGGGTAACGGTTGGTCCAAAATTCTAGAACACTGCTGTGCCTACGCGTACACATTTTTGAACTCTGATAGCTGCTTGAGAAGCAATAAAGTTGCCTGAGAGGCATCGCCGGGCATCTCCATTAAATGATAGCACTATGTGTCTCACTTCATGCTTCCTGCCAATACAATCTCTGCTTACCCTGTGGCAGATGGAGGGAAGTCCTGATATGTATTGGTAATGACTACATCACCACCAATGCAATGCAATGTGGCATAGAATTTGAAAAACAGCACAATGAAATGCCCCCAGAGGAAAAATCTGGTGTAGAAAAATATAATTACAAAGCTGTCCCTCTGCCTGGGTTTGCCTGTCACTCACAGCCAGAAGGGCCAGGAGGGCTTCTGGATATGGCGACTGGTTCCTGCTGTCCCATTGGCTTGAATATGATTATAATGAATTAAGTCTAGAAGGCAGTAGGTGAATTCCAAGAGTCTCTTTCAATGTTTTGTTATCAAGGGCCCCAGTGTGTGATAGAGGGGTCAAATACTGATGGAGCTACAGGGTGAACTGGGGGCTTCCCTCCAATTCCTGATTGAGTGAAAGAAAACTGTCTAATGCAGCCCTGTGGGTGCTCAATAGTCATTAGTGTTCCAACGAACACGTCTAAACTGGGTTTATCTGTCTTCACCGTGACATCACTTCAAACTACAACTTTGCTAACTGTCGTGACAGTTTGCACTGGGAAAATTCCTTGGATAACTTTTGCCGTTTTCGCACAGGCCTAATTTCTAACTTGACCCTGTAATGAAGTGGCAGCATTGCCAAAGTTTCAACAGTAAAGCTTTATATCTTTATTTCTCCTCTTTCCCACGGAAAAGCAGTACATCAAAAAGGAAAGTGTGAGAACGTTTCTGAATGATCCCTCGATAGATTAGAAACTATCCACATCCCAGAACCCATTTATAAAACCAGCAGATCTCTAAGTAAGGTAGTCCCAGACAATCTTTCATCCCAAAACGTGGAGGGTGGAAGGAAGAAAATGGTTGTCAAAAACAAAGCTGGCCTCGAAATAAAGAATCCCCTTCTGAAAACAGTAAATCCACTTCTCTGTTGGTTTGGCAAAGGTGGGCAGTATTCTCAGAAATGTCCAAAGTCATCAGCTCTCAATGGTGCCCATTATAAATAGAGTAGCTTGTAGAAGGCGTATAAGAGCTGTGTGTGTAAGCATGTGTGTGTGTGTTCTCTCCAATGTCAGTTCTTCACATTCCCTGTCATTGTACAGCTCCTGAAAGCACAATGCAACAGCAGAGGCCTCCGCACAATAGCCTTTGGCTGCAGGGTGCCGACCCTATTACACAGACAACTGGAGCACGTCTCAGAGCTGCGTCAGTACCATAACATACCCTGATGGTAGACCCATGTGAGACCTTTCTCCCAAAGCTTAAACGGCCATTACACTCCAAAATCAGATGTCAGATGTTTTCAACCCATGCCATCGGTTGCATAGATCCAGCTATATGCCTCAACCCCAATAAATGGAAAAGATAAGCACCACAAATCTGGAAATGACATGTCTCTGATCTTTTCCAAGAATTTTGCCACACTGTGCCGCTTTATTCTTCCTCCCCTAACTTCTTCTATTGTAGATGCTAGTTCATGTTCCAGTCTCCTACTGGGTACTACAACATGAGATTTTCCAAACAATTTCCTACATTACAGCCCAGAGCAATACTCCCCAAATTATATTTTGAAAATAACACAGTTATGGATGTACTTTCAAATAGCATCTTGTTAGCCGTCAATATGGCATTGTATTGTATGCTGGACATGTTTCCCTGCATTTGCTATCTAGCACAAAATCAGCTATCATTCCAGATGGCATATCTCTTCAGGGGTTCCCTAAGCTCCAGTTACCTTTGAGCCCCCATCACACCGCCTGGAGTTTGATAAACGGCATTGGCACTTAGATTGGAACCGGTGCTATGGGCAGATGACATGAAAATAGAGCTCTTTGGCACACCACTGGTGGGTTTGTCATTGAAAAACAAAAGCATATGCAGAAAAGTACCTCATACCTATGATAAAATATGGTTGTGGATGTTTAATGTTATGGGGCTTTGACGCTTCCGCTGGTCCTGGGGCCCTAGTTAAGATCAACGGCATCACCAGCTTTACTAATTACCAGGACATTTTAGCCAAAAAACCTGGTTGCCTCTGCCAGGATGCTGACACTTGGCCACAAGTGGATCTTCCAGCAAGACAATAACCCCAAGCACTAATCAAAATCCACAAAGAAAATGTTAATTGACCACAAAATCAACATTTTGCAATGGTCATCTCAGTCTCCGGACTTGAACCCCATTGAAAACCTTTGGTTTGAATTGGGCAGTCCATAAGAACATACGAAGGATATCAGGGATCTGGAAATATTTTGTATGGAGGAATTGTCTAAGATCCCTCCCGACGTGTTGTCCAATCTCATAAAACATTTTTTTTTTAAAGGCTCAGTGTTATCCTCACAAGGGGAGGGTGCTAGAGTATTGAAAACGTGGTTGTCAATCATTTTTAAGCCTATTATTACTTGTCAAACAAAATCTCTTTCTCTGAGCAACTGTATTAGCATAAAATAAAATAAATAAAAAAATTGGCCATACAATATGGCTCAGTATTTATATAATTTATAATACAACATTTGTATTGTATTACTTTTTTGCTCATCTTTATCAAGGGTGACAATAATTATGGACTTGACTGTATTTGGACAGTGAAGTTGAAATCATACAACCATACATTTGGCTCTATACATCAGCATTTTGGATTTTAGCTCAAATGTTTCATATGAGGTGACAGTACAGAAAGTCACCTTTTTTTGAGTGTATTTTCAAACATATCTGTTTTACCGTTAATCTGTTTTAATGAGCGTATTTTCGATATCCTTACTATTCTCCATTCACTTATTTTTCTACTACATAAGAAAGGTACATGATATGATAGATATATTATATGATACAGTGCCTTCAGAAAATATTCACACCCCTTTACCTTTTCCACATGTTGTTGTGATACAGCCTGTCAATGTAAATATAGTCCGGGTGGCCATTTTATTAATTGTTCAGCAGTCTTATGGCCTGGGCGTAGAAGCTGTTAAAAGTTTTCAAAAATATTTCTAAATAGGATTGGGTCAGAAGCATGATATAATATTTTTTCTCTCATTCCATGGCAGGCCTAAATGTCTTTACACATAACACCACTACGTGGTCGAACACGACTCCAACACCATCAATACATTTTCTGATAAACAACTGTAGGAGGTCTGATTATTCAAAAACGATGAAGAGACAGCATATACTGTGTGGTGCCAGGACAACAACCTCTCCCTCAATGTGAGCAAGACAAAGGCCGAACAGGCCCCCATTAACATCGACGGGGCTGTAGTGGAGCGAGTCAAGAGTTTCAAGTACCTTGGTGTCCACATCACCAACGAACTAGCATGGTCCAAACACACCAAGACAGTCATGAAGAGGGCACAACAACACCTTTTCCCCCTTCAGGAGACTGAAAAGATTTGGCATGGGTCCCCAGATCCTCAAAAAGTTCTACAGCTACACCATCGAGAGCATCCTGACCGGTTGCATCACCGCCTGGTATGGCAACTGCTCGGCATGGGACCGTAAGGTGCTACAGAGGGTGGTGCGTATGGCCCAGTACATCACTGGGGCAAAATTTCCTGCCATCCAGGACCTATATACTAGGTGGGGTCAGAGGAAAGCCCAAAAATTGTCAAAGACTCCAGTCACCCAAGTCATAGACTGTTCTCTCTGCTACCGCACGGCAAGCGGTCCCGAAGCGCCAAGTCTAGGACCAAAAGGCTCCTTATAAGGCTAGGTGTCCCGACAACATCCGGTGAAATTGGAGGGTGCACAATTCAAATAAATAATAATAAAAAGTATGGATATTAAACATTTATGAACATACAAGTATCTTATATAGGTTAAAAGCTTAAATTCTTGTTAATCTAACTGCATTGTCCGATTTACAATAGGCTTTACAGCGAAAGCATACCATGCGATTGTTTGAGGACGGCGCCCCACGTCAACATATTTTTCAACCAGCACAGGCTTCATAAAATCACAAATAGCGATTAAATAATCACTTACTTTTTGAAAATCTTCCTCTGTTTGCAATCCGAAGGGTCCCAGCTACAACACGCATGGTCGTTTTGTTTGATAAAATTCTTCTTTATATCCCAAAAAGTCTGTTTAGTTGGCGCCACCGATTTGAGTAATCCACTCGTTGAACATGCAGACAAAGGAATCCAAAAATCTTAAGCTAAACTTTGTTAAAACAAGTCAAACTACGTTTCTATCCAATCCTCTGGTACCCTAAAATGTAATTAAACTATAATATTTCATACGGAAAGAAGTATGTTCAATAGAAAAGTAAAATTATCAAGTGTGCGTCGCGAGCCCACAGCCTGATTTCCAACTGTGACTCCCAGTGCCAAAACTCTTCCTCGTTTGGGGGCAAAACAAGCCTGAAACCTTGAACAAAGACTGTTGACATCTTGTGGAAACCATAGGAACTGCAATCTGGGAGCTGGATTTAACATTGCCCCTATACGTTGTAATGGAAGAGCATGGGATCTCAACAAAAAAAAATTCTGGTTGGTTTTTCTTTGGATTTTCTCCTACCATATCAATTGTGTTATAGTCTCATACATTATTTTAACATTTCTACAAACTTCAAACGGTTTTCTATCCAATGCTACCAATTATATTCATATCCTGGCTTCTGGGCCTGAGTAACAGGCAGTTTACTTTGGGCACGTCAGTCAGGCGGAAATTCTGAAAAAAGGACCCTAGCCCTAACAAGATTTATAATTTTTTTTTAATCGTTTCATTTGATATAATGGCGTCGGAGGGAATGGCGGCCGTTTTACGGTCTCCTGAACAATTGTGCTATTTTGAGTATTTTTTTTCTGATCGTAATTTTTTGGGGGAGGTATATAATGTTTCCGCCATCGTTTCCGAAAAGAGCTTCTGGACATCAGAACAGCTATCACCAGCCTTCTTTTGGACGAGGACTTTTACTTCAAAGAGTCAGAGGCGAAAGACATATTGATTATCGCAGGCCAGGCCCAAATCTCTGACACTCGAGACGGATGAGACGGCACTATAGAGGCCGGCGTGTGGGATAACTGACGAGACTACGTCGGAGAATGGATAAAAAGCCTCTACCCTCCGTTCTATTTGCAAACGTGCAATTGCTGGAGTATAAACTGGATGAGGTCCGTTCGAGACTATCCTATCAACTTGATCTGAAGAACTGCAATATCCTATGTTTCTCAGAGTCGTGGCTGAACATGGACATGGTAAATATAAATCTAGATGTTTTTATATACATCGGCAGGACCAAAAGGGCTGCATCAGAGAAGCTCAAAGGAGGGGGTGTGGGTATCTTTGTTAACAACAACTGGTGCACGATCTATAATATTAAGTAAGTTTCAAGCTTCTGCTCACCTGAGTTAGAATACCTAATGATAAGCTGTAGACAACACTATTTACCAAGAGAGTTTTCATCTATATATTTTTTGCAGCTATTTACCACCACAAACCGATGCTGGCATTAAGACCGTACTCATGATCTCACTACAATACATTATAATAGAAAGGTAGCCAAATTAGATTTTCTCCTACCATATCTATTGTGTTATATTCTCCTACATTATTTTCTACAAACAAACAAACAAACAAACTTCAAATTGTTTTCTTTACAATGGTACCAATTATATGCATATCCTGGCTTCAGGGCCTGAGCTACAGGCAGTTTACTTTGGGCACATCGTTTAGACAGGAAGTGGAGAAAAAAGGGACCTAGCCCTAAGAAGTTAACAAAAATATTTGCAAATGTCTGCTCTATCCAAAATTACAACCAAATGATTGCAGCATTACCATAAAAATGAAGGAGCCGAGTGGCAAGGGAGAAGGTTGTCTGTCGGCCCTGCATTAAAGACCAAAATTGGTTGAAGAAAATTGTGATGAATAAAAAAGTATACCCGTTTCATTTAAGGACCAAAAAATTGACAGCTGTGCCATAAAGGTTGCAAAAGAGTTGGGAGGAAATGTTCAATGTACTGATTCCATGGCACATGGTTTATAAAATGATATACAAAACGATGCCGGATTCAAAACTTAAGAGTTATTAAATTTAAATTATTATACAAAATTCTTGCAACCAATATAATGCTATAATACAGTGCATTCGGAAATTATTCATACCCCTTGACTTTTTCCACATTTTGTTACATTACAGCCTTATTCTAAAATTGATTGAATGGTTTTTTTCCCATGTCAATCTACACACAATACCCTATAGTTTTTGCAAATGTATAAAAACAACTGAAATATCACATTTACATAAGTATTCAGACCCTTTACTCAGCACTTTGTTGAAGCACCTTCGGCAGTGATTACAGCCTCGAGTCTTCTTGGGTATGACACTACAAGCTTGGCACACCTGTATTTGTGGAGTTTCTCACATTGTTCTCTGCAGATCCTCTCAAGCTCTGTCAGGTTGGATGGGGAGCGTCGCTGCACAGCTATTTTCAGGTCTCTCCAGAGATGTTCAAATGGGTTTAAGTCTGGGCTCTGGCTGGGCCAGAGACTTGTCCCGAAGCCACTCCTGCGTTGTCTTTGCTGTGTGCTTAGGGTCGTTGTCCTGTTCAAAGGTGATCCTTCTCCCCCAGTCTGAGGTTCTGAGCGCTGTGGAGCAGGTTTTCATCAAGGATCTCTCTATACTTTGCTCCGTTCATCTTTCCCTCAAACCTGACAAGTCTCCCAGTCCCTGCCGGTGAAAAACATCCCCACAGCATGATGCTGCTACCACCATGGTTCACCGTAGGGATGGTGCCAGGTTTCCTCCAGACGTGACGCTTGGCACTCAGGCCAAAAAGTTCAATCTTGGTTTCATCAGACCAGATAATCAGACCAGATAATAATTCTCATGGTTTGAGAGTCTTTATGTGCCTTTTGGCAAACTCCAAGCGGGCTGTAATGTGCTGAGGATAATTTACTGAGGAGTGGCTTCCGTCTGGCCCTTCTACCATAAAGGCCTGATTGGTGGAGTGCTGCAGAGATGGTTGTTCTTCTGGAAGGTTCTCCCATCTCCACAGAGGAAGTCTGGAGCTTTGTCAGAGTGATGATTGGGTTCTTGGTCACCTCCCTGACGAAGGTCCTTCTCCCCCGATTGCTCAGTTTGTCTGGACGGCCAGTTCTAGGAAGAGTCTTCGTGGTTCCAAACTTTTTCCACTTAAGAATGATAGAGGCCACTGTGTTCTTGGGGACATTCAATGCTGGAGAAATGTTTTGGTACACTTCCTGAGATCTTTGCCTCGACACAATCCTGTCTTGGAGTTCCAAGGACAATTCCTTCGATCATAATGGCTTGGTTTTTGCACTAACATGCACTATCAACTGTGGGACCTTATATACACAGGTGTGTGCCTTTCTAAATCATGTCCAATCAATAGAATTTACCACAGGTGGACTCATATCAAGTTATAGAAACATCTTAAGAACAGCCAATGGAACAGGACGCACCTGAGCTCAATTTCGATTCTAATAGCAAAGGGTCTGAATACTTAAGTAAATAAGGTGTTTCTGTTTTTTATTTTTTATAAATCTGCAGAAGTTCCTAAAAAAAAGTTTTTGCTTTGTCATTATGGGGTATTGTGTGTAGATTGATGAGGGAAACAAATAATTTAATACATTTTAGAATCAGGATGTAACGTAACAAAATGTGGAAAAAGGGAAGGGGTCTGAATACTTTCCAAATGCACTGTATATCCTACATTACATTTTATTCTCCCAGTATATTAAAAACAACATACTACATTTTAAGTGAAAAGTAGGCATTAGTCTGAAGCCGAAATAGCTAGGAAATTCATGAGCACCACAATGCCTACTTCATCCATGCTCTACCAAGGTTTTACAGCACACAGCTTTGACTTACTACGGTAACTATGTTGGTCTATTATACTTCAAACAATATGTCGGCAGGTTGCCATGTCTGCGGTTTTCCCGCAATGAGCTACTTTGAAAACAATGTCTTGGGTGAAAATGGATTGACATGGGTTGCAGGTTTTTGGGCTTCTAACTTGCACCACGGCCTCCATGGCATCGCTTTAAAAACGGTTTTATTAATTTCACTGTGACCTGCTACTGCTAACTGTCAGCAGTCAAGCAGGAAGTTGCTGAGTCAGTGAGTGGGGGGAGGGAGGGAGGGAGAGGGCCGGAGGGTTGTGTGTGCTGAGCACAGTCATTGATTTTGAGAGACCACTGCAATAGGCAGTCATGACAAGTCATGTGAGAACAACAAACGAATGAACTAGCAAAAGCTAGCTACATACTTCTCCCTCATAATTCTTGTTTGCCTCATTCGTTGTACCTTGACCGCCCCCAGACCTACCAATCATTACTAGAGCCAACACAACAAAGAAGAGAAACTGAGAAATAATCATTCAACCGTTTCAGAGAGAGGGGGAGAGGATTGAATAATGTGCTTTTTCTCTGGTATGTAGCCAGGGCTGTAAATTAAGGGCGTCCCATTGTCCAGGGGGATCTTCTTTTTTTTTTATTCTGTAATGGTTCAAACAGACTCTTGGACAGTTCTGGGATGATGGATCCAAAATGTATACAACTAAGCCTATTGTACATAAAGAATGTAAAAGCAATGAGTCTAATGCAACAGATCAGAACGTTTAGCTTAAAAGGTTGATAGACTATTATTTCTTCACCTTATAAATGCACTAAGCACAGCAATGTACACACAGCAATAGGCTACGCACGAATGTTCCAAAATGCAATTAGCAGGAACACCACACATGTGAGTGGTTTCATGTGACAGAGGAAAATATCAGTTTGACATGTTGAAAGAGGGGAGATCTAAAGATGCAACAACTAGCATGGGTTGCTAATATGACTCGGATTGTGTCTTTGCCTGCTGGGCAATGAAAAAAAGTATATTTGAAAACCAATAGAACAATCGAGAATGCTGGTTTCAAGTGTTTCTAAAATAATTCCATCAACATATGGTTTGATTTTGGCTAGGCTATTTTGAAACAAGGTAAGACATGCCTCATAAAATGAAATAAAAACTCCAGATTTAAAAATATATATACGTTTATGGTTAAAGCTGCAATATGTCATTTTTGGGGCGACCCGTCCAAATTCACATAGAAATGTACGTTATAGATCTGTCATTCGCATTGAAAGCAAGTATAACTAGCAGTAGATCTGTTCTATATTTCTATGCTTCCCGTTCTTAAGTTTAGTTTTTGCATCTTTTACTTTTGGTATTGTACACCAGCTTCAAACAGCTGAATATACATTTTTTGGTTATTGAAAAGATATTTCACAGCAGTTTAGATGGTACAATGATTTATATACCCACTTATGTTTTTCAGTGGGCATTGTGTATACTCACTTCATAATCCCCACATTTCATTTTTTATTTTACTAGGCAAGTCAGTTATGAACAAATCCTTATTTTCAATGACAGCGTAGGAACAGTGGGTTAATTGCCTTGTTCAGGGGCAGAACGACAGATTTTTACCTTGTCAGCTTGGGGATTTGATCTTGCAACCTTTCAATTACAAGTCCAACGCATTAGGCTTCCTGCCGCCCCCACGTTGCATATCAAAGTAGGGTACTGGATGTATACGCCATATCAGTTAATAATAAGGCTGATGGAACAGATCAGAATGTTTAGCTAAAAGTGTTGATAAACTATTAGTTCTTCAAATGTTAGGCACAGCAATGTGCACTTGATTTTTTTCACATTTTGTTGTGTTACAGCCTGAATTTAAAATTCATTAAATAGAGATGTTTTGTCACTGACCTACACACAATACCCCATAATGTCAAAGTGGAAATTTGTTTTAGAAACTTTTACAAATTAAGAAAAACAAAAAAACTGAAATGTCTTGAGTCAATAAGTATTCAACCCCTGTGTTATGGCAAGCCTAAAGAAGTTCAGGAGTAAAAATGTGCTTAACAAGTCACATAATAAGTTGCATGGACTCACTCTGTGTGCAACAATAGTGTTTAACATGATTTTTGAATGACTGTACTCCACACATACAATTATCTGTACGGTCCGTCAGTCGAGCAGTGAATTTCAAACACAGATTCGACCACAAAGACCAGGGAGGTTTTTCAATGTCTCACAAACAAGATCACAAAGACCAGGGAGGTTTTCATGTCCTGAGTATATAGTGTTATTTGGGGCAAATCCAACACATCACTGAGACCACTCTTCATATTTTCAAGCATGGTGGTGGCTTTATCATGCTATGGGTATGCTTTTCATCAGAATGGACTAAGGAGTTTTTTTTATGATAAAAAGAAACGGAATAGAGCTAAGCACAGGCAAAATCCTAGAGGAGAACCTGGTTCAGTCTGCTTTCCAGCAAACACTGGGAGACAAATTCACCTTCAAGTAGAGCAATAACCTTATACGAAAGGCCAAATTGAAGATGACATTGAATGTTCCTGAATGTCCTAGTTACAGTTTTGACTTTAATCGTCTTGAAAATATATGGCAAAACTTGAAAATGGCTGTCTAGCTATGATCAACAACCAACTTGACAGAGCTGAAGAATTTAAAAAAGAATAATGTGCAAATATTGTACAATTCAGGTGTGCAAAGCTCTTAGAGACTTACACATAAAGACTCATAGCTGTAATCACTGACAAAGGTGATTCTAACGTGTTAACTCAGGGGGTTTGTCACGCCTGCTCCAGGCGGCCCATCATTACGCACACCTGTCACCAAAATGCTGACACCAATATTTGACGCATCAGGGAGTTTTTTGTTTTTGTTGGTGATGTCGGGTTCCACTGCCGAAGGAACCAGGGGTGCATCAGCTGGCTCGACTGGCTTCCACGCCTTAGCTGACTCGAGAGGTTTCCTTGCCTCGGGTTGCTCGGCAGGCTCCCATCCCACATCATGCCTCTGCCGGCTCGTCGGGCTCCCACGCCACGGCCGGGTGGTTCCCCAAGAGGGGGGGTACTGTCACACCTGCTCCCACTCCCCCTCTATGGCGCTCGAGGGCGCCAGGTGGCACTTCATTAGGCACACCTGTCACCATCGTTACGCGCATCAGCGCTCCATTGGACTCACCTGGACTCCATCACATCATTGATTGCTTCCCCTATATCTGTCACTTCCTCAGTTTCATCCCCGTGTCTGCATTAATGTCGTTTTGTTTCTCTTGTCCCAGACGCTGTTTTTGCTTTGTCTCATGACGATTTATTATTAATTAAATCTTCACCCTGTACTTGCTTCCGGTCTCCCAGCGTCTGTCGTCTCAAGACCATTACAGAATGCAGACACCACAATTGGAAGCATCAGCATATCACTTTGTTGATTTTCCCCCTCTATATCTGTTTGTTCCCAGTGTCAGCATTGATGTTGTAATGTCGTTTTGTTCCCCCTGTCCAGACGCTGTTCTTCTTTTGTCATATGTCCGTTTATCCATTAAATCTTCACTCCCTGTACTTGCTTCTCGTCTCCCAGCATCTGTCTTCACACGGTTGAATACTTATCTAATGAAGAAATGTTAGTGTTTTATGTTTCATTAATTTTTCAATAAAATGTTAGAATTTTTCTTCTGCTTTGACATTGGAGTATTTTGTGTAGATTGTTGACAAAAAAATGACAATTAAATTCATTTGAAGCCCACTTTGTAACAACAAAATTTGGAATAAGTCAAGGGTTGTGAATACATCCAACCTAATCATATACAGTATAATAGGGTTTCCTCCAAGCTCTTTCCCCTGTGTGTGATAATTAAAGTCTTCCCCTGACTCCTTTGCCCTACTCCTGTGAAGTCCTTTTCTGCAGTCCAATCCGTACGGCACTTACTGTGTTTTGGTATATGTTTTGATATATTCCACTTCAACTATTGATGACTGTAGGGCCTTTGTCACAAAACTGGAAAAAAGAGTGCAGACATGTTTCAGAGGATAATGGAAGCTCCCTCAATCCAAGTCTGAGGATATAGTACATGCAGGAGAAGTAGTCATTGTTCCTCAATTATGTGCTCTTAATGGTGTTAAAAGATTTGGGGTGAGATACAGTACTGATGATTCACAGACATTTTGGGGAGGTTGTTGTTAATTTCCATAACTTTTCATATGGGAACATTTTGATAGGTTTCTGTTGTTAGTCATCAGACAGAGGTGGAATGAACAAGATTAACAAAATTGGATGTACATTTCAAAATGTTGCTGCAGTACATTCCCTCAACACAACCCCTTTCTCAGATAAGTTTGGGTCCTAGATTCGGTCATCCCTCGCTCCCTATGGCACTCTCTGTCGTGCATCCCAACAAAGATAAAACATATTTACTGAAGTTTGTTTGCCATCTTCAGCACCAGCTCAGATATATTATTCAGTAAAAAGACTTCCCCAAGGGTGGCACCATAGCTATTATTTTAAAGAGAAAGGGGGATTCCTCGTCAATTGTTCAACTGAATGCATTCAACTGAAATGTTTCTTCCACATTTAACCCAACCCCTCTGAATCAGGCTGCACCATCCCTACTGTTCCTTTGTTTCTGACCCCCAGGCACACTGGGTCTATGGGGTGTTCTGTACTGCCACACAGCAGCTTCTATCTTTGTGCTCAATATAAAGGGAGATGGGAGACTCTGTGTGAAATAGATAGTAAGGCAAAAATAAGAAAATCCATTGAGTTATAATTGATCCATTTTTATTTTTATCGCTTGTGGTAAAATTGTTGTCACGTCCTGACCATCGAGAGTTCTTATTTTCTATGGTGGAGTAGGTCAAGGCGTGACTGGGGGGGTTAGTCTAGTTTATTATTTCTATGTGGGGTTCTAGGTTTGTTTTTCTATGTTGGTGATTTTGTATGATTCCAATTAGAGGCAGCTGGTAATCGTTGTCTCTAATTGGGGATCATATTTAAGTAGCATTTTTTCCACCTGTGTTTTATGGGATATTGTTTTGAGTTAGTGAACGTAGCATCTCTGTAGTCACGGTTCGTTGTTAGTTCATTGTTTATTTGTTTTTGTCTTTGCTAAGTTTCACTTTATTCATTAAATGATGTGGAACTCAACATCCGCTGCGCCTTGGTCCGATATTCATTCCAACGAACGTGACAATTGTACAACTCTTAGTGTAAAACTCAAAACAGATCATCATAAAGGCTGTTTGTTTTCAAAACTTTAAGCACATTTTCAAATTGACTAAGTACAACACACAAAATCACACAGTAACTTTTTCACCAAACCTAATCAGTGTTTCATCTAGAAATACTGTACCTTTCATATAAAGTAATTGCCTTTCATAATGCAATGCTCACAATTATTTTCATATGATTCTCTTCTCATTTGTTTAAATACATTTGACCATTACTTAATCCAACTGTGCTGAATGGTTAACCACTTAACCTATATTAAACCTATAGATTTTAAATGGTTTGCCTACTATATATGGATTTTGAAAACTACAGAAATAAAATGTGTGTTTGTAAATTATAAACATCAAAATGACATGTATGATACATGATAACCATACATAATGACTGCTCGTTATTGCTTATTGATTTCACATAGTGGTAACCACAATTGGTCACCATAGAAACAGGGTGTGTGTGGATACTTCTTTCAACATGGAGCAAGATAGACCGCAAGGGAGAGGAAGAAATCAAAGAGCAAGTGGACAAGGGACTGTGTCTGTGCCTCGACCTAGGTTGGGCAAAACTAAACATGGCGGTGTTCGCCTTAGCAATCTCATTAGGATAAAGACCTCCTCCATTCCTGCCATTATTGAAAGAGATCGTGATACCTCACATCTCAAAATAGGGTTACTTAATGTTAGATCCCTCACTTCAAAGGCAGTTATAGTCAATGAACTAATCACTGATCATAATCTTGATGTGATTGGCCTGACTGAAACATGGCTTAAGCCTGATGAATTTACTGTGTTAAACGAGGCCTCACCTCCTGGTTACACTAGTGACCATATCCCCCGTGCATCCCGCAAAGGCGGAGGTGTTGCTAACATTTACGATAGCAAATTTCAATTTACAAAAAAGAAAATGACGTTTTCGTCTTTTGAGCTTCTAGTCATGAAATCTATGCAGCCTACTCAATCACTTTTTATAGCTACTGTTTACAGGCCTCCTGGGCCATATACAGCGTTCCTCACTGAGTTCCCTGAATTCCTATCAGACCTTGTAGTCATAGCAGATCATATTCTAATTTTTGGTGATTTTAATATTCATATGGAGAAGTCCACAGACCCACTCCAAAAGTCTTTCGGAGCCATCATCGACTCAGTGGGTTTTGTCCAACATGTCTCTGGACCTACTCACTGCCACAGTCATACTCTGGACCTAGTTTTGTCCCATGGAATAAATGTTGTAGATCTTAATGTTTTTCCTCATAATCCTGGACTATCGGACCACCATTTTATTACGTTTGCAATCGCAACAAATAATCTGCTCAGACCCCAACCAAGGAGCATCAAAAGTCGTGCTATAAATTCTCAGACAACACAAAAATTCCTTGATGCCCTTCCAGACTCCTTCTGCCTACCCAAGGACATCAGAGGACAAAAATCAGTTAACCACCTAACTGAGGAACTCAATTTAACCTTGCGCAATACCCTAGATGCAGTTGCACCCCTAAAAACGAAAAACATTTGTCATAAGAAACTAGCTCCCTGGTATACAGAAAATACCCGAGCTTTGAAGCAAGCTTCCAGAAAATTGGAACGGAAATGGCGCCACACCAAACTGGAAGTCTTCCGACTAGCTTGGAAAGACAGTACCGTGCAGTACCGAAGAGCCCTCACTGCTGCTCGATCATCCTACTTTTCCAACTTAATTGAGGAAAATAAGAACAATCCAAAATTTATTTTTGATACTGTTGCAAAGCTAACTAAAAAGCAGCATTCCCCAAGAGAGGATGGCTTTCACTTCAGCAGTAATAAATTCATGAACTTCTTTGAGGAAAAGATCATGATCATTAGAAAGCAAATTACGGACTCCTCTTTAAATCTGCGTATTCCTCCAGGGCTTAGCTGTCCTGGATCTGCACAGCTCTGCCAGGGCCTGGGATCGGGAGAGACACTTAAGTGTTTTAGTACTATATCTCTTGACACAATGATGAAAATAATCATGGCCTCTAAACCTTCAAGCTGCATACTGGACCCTATTCCAACTAAACTACTGAAAGAGCTGCTTCCTGTGCTTGGCCCTCCTATGTTGAACATAATAAACGGCTCTCTATCCACCGTATGTGTACCAAACTCACTAAAAGTGGCAGTAATAAAGCCTCTCTTGAAAAAGCCAAACCTTGACCCCGGAAAATATAAAAAACTATCGGCCTATATCGAATCTTCCATTCCTCTCAAAAAATTTAAGAAAAGCTGTTGCGCAGCAACTCACTGCCTTCCTGAAGACAAACAATGTATACGAAATGCTTCAGTCTGGTTTTAGACCCCATCATAGCACTGAGACTGCACTTGTGAAGGTGGTAAATGACCTTTTAATGGCGTCAGACCGAGGCTCTGCATCTGTCCTCGTGCTACTAGACCTTAGTGCTGCCTTTGACACCATCGATCACCACATTCTTTTGGAGAGACTGGAAACCCAAATTGGTCTACACGGACAAGTTCTGGCCTGGTTTAGATCTTACCTGTCGGAAAGATATCAGCTTGTCTCTGTGAATGGTTTGCCCTCTGACAAATCAACTGTACATTTCGGTGTTCCTCAAGGTTCCGTTTTAGGACCACTATTGTTTTCACTATATATTTTACCTCTTGGGGATGTTATTCGAAAACATAATGTTAACTTTCACTGCTATGCGGATGACACACAGCTGTACATTTCAATGAAACATGGTGAAACCCCAAAATTGCCCTCGCTAGAAGCCTGTGTTTCAGACATAAGGAAGTGGATGGCTGAAAACGTTCTACTTTTAAACTCGGACAAAACAGAGATGCTTGTTCTAGGTCCCAAGAAACAAAGAGATCTTCTGTTAAATCTGACAATTAATCTTGATGGTTGTACAGTTGTCTGAAATTAAACTGTGAAGGACCTCGGCGTTACTCTTGACCCTGATCTCTCTTTTGACGAACATATCAAGACTGTTTCAAGGACAGCTTTTTTCCATCTACGTAACATTGCAAAAATCAGAAATTTTCTGTCCAAAGATGATGCAGAAAAATGTATCCATGCATTTGTTACTTCTAGGTTAGACTACTGCAATGCTCTACTTTCCGGCTACCCGGATAAAGCACTAAATAAACTTCAGTTAGTGCTAAATACGGCTGCTAGAATCCTGACTAGAACCAAAAAATGTGATCATATTACTCCAGTGCTAGCCTCCCTACACTGGCTTACTGTTAAGGCAAGGGCTGATTTCAAGGTTTTACTGTTAACCTATAAAGCGTTACATGGGCTTGCTCCTCCCTATCTTTCCGAGTTGGTCCTGCCGTACATACCTATACGTACGCTACGGTCACAAGACGCAGGCCTCCTAATTGTCCCTAGAATTTCTAAGCAAACAGCGGGAGGCAGGGCTTTCTCCTATAGAGCTCCATTTTTATGGAACGGTCTGCCTACCCATGTGAGAGACGCAGACTCGGTCTCAACCTTTAAGTCTTTACTGAAGACTTATCTCTTCAGTAGGTCATATGATTGAGTGTAGTCTGGCCCAGGAGTGTGAAGGTGAACGGAAAGGCTCTGGAGCAACGAACCGCCCTTGCTGTCTCTGCCTGGCCGGTTCCCCTCTCTCCACTGGGATTCTCTGCCTCTAACCCTATTACAGGGGCTGAGTCACTGGCTTACTGGTGCTCTTTCATGCCGTCCCTAGGAGGGGTGCGTCACTTGAGTGGGTTGAGTTACTGACGTGATCTTCCTGTCTGGGTTGGCGCCCCCCCTTGGTTTGTGCTGTGGTGGAGATCTTTGTGGGCTATACTCGGCCTTGTCTCAGGATTGTAAGTTGGTGGTTGAAGATATCCCTCTAGTGTTGCGGGGGCTGTGCTTTGGCAAAGTGGGTGGGGTTATATCCTTCCTGTTTGGCCCTGTCCGGGGGTATCATCGGATGGGGCCACAGTGTCTCCTGACCCCTCCTGTCTCAGCCTCCAGTATTTATGCTGCAGTAGTTTATGTGTCGGGGGGCTAGGGTCAGTTGGTTATACCTGGAGTACTTCTCCTGTCTCATCCAGTGTCCTGTGTGAATTTAAGTATGCTCTCTCTAATTCTCTCGTTCTCTCTTTCTTTCTCTCTCTCTCGGAGAACCTGAGCCCTAGGACCATACGTCACGGCAAACCGGGCATGATGACTCCTTGCTGTCCCCAGTCCACCTGGCCTTGCTGCTGTTCCAGTTTCAACTGTTCTGCCTGTGGTTATGGAACCCCTACCTGTCCCAGACCTGCTGCTTTCAACTCTTAATGATCGGCTATAAAAAGCCAACTGACTTTTATTCCTGATTATTATTTGACCATGCTTGTCATTTATGAACATTTTGAAAATCTTGGCTCTCTCTAATTCTCTCCTTCTCTCTTTCTTTCTCTCTCTCTCGGAGGACCTGAGCCCTAGGACCATACGTCAGGACTACCGGGCATGATGACTCCTTGCTGTCCCCAGTCCACCTGGCCTTGCTGCTATTCCAGTTTCAACTGTTCTGCCTGCAGTTATGGAACCGCCACCTGTCCCAGACCTGCTGTTTTCAACTCTTAATGATCGGCTATGAAAAGCCAACTGAAAATTATTCATGATTATTATTTGACCATGCTTGTCACTTATGAACATTTTGAACATCTTGGCATAGTTCTGTTATAATCTCCACCCGGCACAGCCAGAAGAGGACTGGCCACCCCTCATAGCCTGGTTCCTCTCTAGGTTTCTTCCTAGGTTTTGGCCTTTCTAGGGAGTTTTTCCTAGCCACCGTGCTTCTACACCTGCATTGCTTGCTGTTTGGGGTTTTAGGCTGGGTTTCTGTACAGCACTTCGAGATATTAGCTGACGTACGAAGGGCTATATAAAATAAACTTGATTGATTGATTGACAAGGGGACCGTTAGAAAGGTGGGCATGGGTGCCATCAAAGAGGTCAAAGAGGTGGGCATGGGCCCCGTCAAAGAGGAGGACATCAGAGAGAGGGAGGCCAACGGCATGGAACCGTTGTGTCTAATAAAGTCCGGGCCATCATCGTTGACCATGTGGTAAATGTGACACACACAAATATGTATGGTCATATTTTTTATGTTTTATTTAATTTGTTATTTTATGGGGCCACCCCTTGTGTCATTTTTTAGGCCTCCTAGGTATTTGCGTTTCAATTAATGTATATGAATACTGCCACTAGGGGGAGCTGTGACGTCAAATGGCGTTAGTGAGATCTTCAATCTTGGAGAATGCCTACTACTGAACACCACTAACGTTTCTCCGTCTCATAATTGTATCCTGTTAATTCAGGTATGTATTGTGCAAAAGTGCAATATGATTCTCAAAATATTGAGGTAACATGGCTAATTACATAGTCCATGAGTTTGGTGACGTTTGAAGGCAATTGGAGGGAGTTTTAATCGAGAGAAACTTGTTGGTATTCTCCCCATTGAAAGTAATGGAGGTTGGCTAGGTTGCTAATGGTTTACATGTAAGAGAAGGGATTAAGATGGCGTCCAAACTTAACATTTTTTCAACAACGTTTTAGCTCTTATTTGTTTTATTTTATATGAACGAAGGCTCAGTTTAGTTCAGGGAATACAGTGGGCTCCAAAATTACTGGCACCCCTGACTGGCAATGCACAAACAATACTTTAAAAAATATAAACAATATAATTATAGAGATAAACTCAAAATACCAACATGTGAGAAATACTGTGCTTTCTTAATATTTCAATGGAACCAACCAAAATCATTCAATTATTTAATACAAAATAAATTTAACCAAAATCAAGGTTTCATAATTATTGGCACTCCTCATTTAGTACTTAGTGCAACGACCTCTGGCAAGGATAACAGCATGGAGTGTTTCCCTGTAATGTTTGACAAGGTTAAGGAACACATTTGGAGGGATTTTGGACCATTCCTCGATGCAGATCCTTTCAAGATCCTTCACATTCTTGGGTTTGCGCTTATCAACTGCCCTCTTCCACTCAGCCCACAGGTTTTCGATTGGATTGAGGTCTGGCGACTGAGATGGCCATGGCAGAACATTGATTTTGTTGTCACAGAACGATTTCTGTGTGGATCTTGAGGTATGTTTCGGGTCATTGTCTTGTTGGGAAGTCCACCTACGGCCAAGTCCCAGCCTTCTGGCAGAGGCAACCAGATTGTCAGCCAAAATTGCCTGATACTTGGTAGAATTCATTATGCCATCAATCTTAACCAGTGCCCCTGGACCTCTGGAATTAAAACAGCCCCAAAACATCACTGACCCCCCTCCATATTTCACCGTGGGTATGAGGTGCCTCTCCTTGTATGCATCTCTGTTTCGACGCCAAACATGCCGATGCTGTATCTGACCAAAACTTTCAATTTTGGTCTCATCTGACCAGAGCACCATCTTCCAGTCCTAATTTAAATGATGTTTGGCAAACTCCAAGCGCTTGCGTCTGTGTCTTGGGTTCAGAAAGGTCTTTCTTCTGGCAACCCTTCCAAAGAGCCTGTGGAGGTGGCATCTGATGGTGCTTTTTGAAACCTGGTGACCACAAGACGCCACCAAGGCCTGCAATTCTTTCACAGTGATTCTTGGGGATTTTGTTGCTTCTCTCATCATCCTCCTCCCTATCCTGGGGGGCAAAATGCATTTGCGTCCTCTACCCGTGAGGTTTTCAACTGTTTCATATTGTCACGGCCGATGCTGGAAGAAGACCAAGGTGCAGCGTGGTGAGCGTTCATTTTCGTTTATTTGAATAAATGTCGCCAACAAAACAAGAAACGACCGTGAAGCTTACAAGGGCTATAGTACCCCAAACAAAGACAACTACCCACACTGAAAGGAGGGAAAAAGGGCAACCTAAGTATGATTCCCAATCAGAGACAACGATAGACAGCTGTCCCTGATTGAGAACCATACCCGGCCAAAACATAGAAATAAAGAAACATAGAAAACAAAACATAGAATGCCCACCCCAAATCACACCCTGACCAAACCAACTCGAGACATAAAAAGGCTCTCTAAGGTCAGGGCGTGACAGATATCTTTTGAATTTTCTAATAATTGCCCTGACAGTGTTCAGTGGTATATTCAATCGTTTGTGGATCTTCTTGTAGCCATTACCAGATTTATGAAGGTCTACGACCATCTGTCTCTTTTGAACTGCCAGTTCTTTTAATTTCTTCATGGTGTTGGATGACGGCGGGATATTGCATGTCTGTTACCTCATTTTTATACCCTAGTGAAACAGGAAGTGATGTAATGGCTCAATATAGTTCCTTAAGACTTAGATAAACTTAAATAAGTGGAATTTAATTTGTGGTTTAATTTTTGCAGATGTTATTTACAATAATCTTTAAGGGTGCCATTAATTGGGAAACCTTGATTTGGAGGACATTGATTTTTAATTAAATCAATAAATTATTTTGGTTGCTTCCATTGAAACATTAATAAAGTACAGTATTTCTCACATGTTGGTATTTTGAGTTTCTCTATAATTATATTGTTTATATTTGTTTAAGCATTGTTTGTGCATTGCCAGTCAGGGGTGCCAGTAATTTTGGAGCCCACTGTATATGTAAATATGTGATGTGACAACAGAATGTGTTAAAGTGGTCATATTTGTACAAAAATTATGTTTAACAGTTCCCTAGCTTGATGCTAACCAAATTTAGCTTGGCTGGGCACTAGCTAGCTCTAGGATAGTTGGTTTCGGTCAATGTTAGCTTACATATTGGTGGTTTATAGTGTAATGGTTGTAGCATTGTTAGCACAGGCCTCCAGTAATTTACAACTTTTTCTAAATTGACATGATAGTACAGTAAGTTATATATATATATATATATACAGTGGGGAGAACAAGTATTTGATACACTGCCGATTTTGCAGGTTTTCCTACTTACAAAGCATGTAGAGGTCTGTAATATTTATCATAGGTACACTTCAACTGTGAGAGATGGAATCTAAAACAAAAATCCAGATAATCACATTGTATGATTTTTAAGTATTTAATTTGCATTTTATTGCATGACATAAGTATTTGATACATCAGAAAAGCAGAACTTAATATTTGGTACAGAAACCTTTGTTTGCAATTACAGAGATCATACGTTTCCTGGAGTTCTTGACCAGGTTTGCACACACTGCAGCAGGGATTTTGTCCCACTCCTCCATACAGACCTTCTCCAGATCCTTCAGGTTTCGGGGCTGTCGCTGGGCAATACGGACTTTCAGCGCCCTCCAAAGATTTTCTATTGGGTTCAGGTCTGGAGACTGGCTAGGCCACTCCAGGACCTTGAGATGCTTCTTACGGAGCCACTCCTTAGTTTCCCTGGCTGTGTGTTTCGGGTCGTTGTCATGCTGGAAGACCCAGCCACGACCCATCTTCAATGCTCTTACTGAGGGAAGGAGGTTGTTGGCCAAGATCTCGCGATACATGGCCCCATCCATCCTCCCCTCAATACGGTGCAGTCGTCCTGTCCCCTTTGCAGAAAAGCATCCCCAAAGAATGATGTTTCCACCTCCATGCTTCACGGTTGGGATGGTGTTCTTGGGGTTGTACTCATCCTTCTTCTTCCTCCAAACACGTAGAGTGGAGTTTAGACCAAAAAGCTCAATTTTTGTCTCATCAGACCACATGACCTTCTCCCATTCTTCCTCTGGATCATCCAGATGGTCATTGGCAAACTTCAGACGGGCCTGGACATGCCCTGGCTTGAGCAGGGGGACCTTGCGTGCGCTGCAGTATTTTAATCCATGACGGCATAGTGTGTTACTAATGGTTTTCTTTGAGACTGTGGTCCCAGCTCTCTTCAGGTCATTGACCAGGTCCTGCCGTGTAGTTCTGGGCTGATCCCTCACCTTCCTCATGATCATTGATGCCCCACGAGGTGAGATCTTGCATGGAGCCCCAGACCGAGGATGATTGACCGTCATCTTGAACTTCTTCCATTTTCTAATAATTGCGCCAACAGTTGTTGCCTTCTCACCAAGCTGCTTGCTTATTGTCCTGTAGCCCATCCCAGCCTTGTGCAGGTCTACAATTTTATCCCTGATGTCCTTACACAGCTCTCTGGTCTTGGCCATTGTGGAGAGGTTGGAGTCTGTTTGATTGAGTGTGTGGACAGGTGTCTTTTATACAGGTAACGAGTTCAAACAGGTGCAGTTAATACAGGTAATGAGTGGAGAACAGGAGGGCTTCTTAAAGAAAAACTAACAGGTCTGTGAGAGCCGGAATTCTTACTGGTTGGAAGGTGATCAAATACTTATGTCTTGCAATAAAATGCAAATTAATTACTTAAAAATCATACAATGTGATTTTCTAGATTTTTGTTTTAGATTCCGTCTCTCACAGTTGAAGTGTACCTATGATAAAAATTACAGACCTCTACATGCTTTGTAAGTAGGAAAACCTGCAAAATCGGCAGTGTATCAAATACTTGTTCTCCCCACTGTATATATATATAATGTTAATGTGTAGAAGTATGATAGGTTTTTTGAACCTGAGACCTTTTATTTTTGGGGATAATGGAATGGGTAGATTTAAAACTACAATAGAGTTGTAATGCATAATTGATTTTGACGACAAAAAAAGATGAAGAAAATAGAATATTTGAATACATCTTGGAGAATGCCTACTACCGAACACCACTAATGTTTCTCCGTCTCATCATTTTTTTACTGTTAATTCCGGTTTATTATCTGCTGACCACATCTCAGTCCGAGGCGTGTAGCATAAACAGAGGCCTTACCATGGCAGAGGCTGCCAGATTAGTTCACCCCAATCTGAAAAGATCAACTGTCAATATGATCATGAGAACATTTCGCCAAGAAAACCATTAAGTCTGCAAGATATGCACTATGCTTTACCATTACATTTACAGTAAATGACATATTGTAATGCATGTAAATTCACAAAACATGTTACAATATGATCTATTGACATTATACTCTGTTCTACCCTCAGAATTGACAGAAGACCCCATGGTGGTGGCCATGACCGGGTGCTGACCGAGCAGTGGGAGTGGGCAGTGGTGGAAAATAAATAACATGCGGCTGTCCGAAAAAAAGCAGGCCATTGAGGAGAACGGTGACACCTTTGCCGATGTGTCATCATTCAGCCCACCAACTCTCCCCTGCCTTTGGAAGAGGCACCAGGTATCTATTAAATCATTTACCTTGTGCCTTTTGAGAGAAACAACGACCGCGTAAAACAACTGCGGGCCGAGTATGTTCAGGTACAGCATTATACAGTATCTCTGAAGATGGTGTGGTAGGACGTAGGCCATTACTTGGATCCTACAATGCTGCACACCTCATTGTTTCCCAATGAAATTGATCAGGCCTGTCAAGGTGAATGGGTCACCAATGTCATTGTGTGGGACAATGTCAGGTTCCACCGTGCAGAGGTGGTTCAGGCATGGTTTCGGGCCTATCCCCTATTCATAACACTATACCTTCCCCCATACTCTCCTTTCCTCAACCCTATTGAAGATTTTTTCAGCATGGAGATGGAAGATGTACCATCGCCATCCCCATGTACCATCGCCATCCCCATCCAAGCTTGGATTCGCCATGCCAAAAGGTTTTTCCAGTGGTGCATGAACAATGAGGACATTCACTGTGATGTGGATGAGAATTTATGGCCAAGTGCTCAAGACAGGCTTGATGCAAATTAAATGCGTGCTAAACATTGTTTTATTTTCATTCATTGAATTTGTTTAATTGAATTTCTTACATTTGATTACAGATAGTACACCTACACTGAGTATACAAAACATTAAGGACACCTGCTCCTTCCATGACAGACTGAGCAGGTGAATCTATGTGAAAGCTATGATCCCTTATTGATGTCACTTGTTAAATCCACTTCAATCACTGTAGATGAAGGAGAGGGGTTAAATAAGGATTTTTAAGCCTTGAGACAATAATACCAAAGCGATAAAAAAATGATATAATGAAGGATAAAGGTTGTGTTGTATGTTTCTAACTAGCCTACTGTTGGTTAATTACTATATGTGTGCATCTCTTTGTGTTTATTGGCTGTGGTCTTGAGGGGCTCAAGCCACCCACCCCACAACATCCATAAGAGGAAGGGAAGAGATGGGAACATTACGTTCCTATCTGAGTTTGCGTTCGTGCTTGTCTGTTTGTCTATCCACCTCCATGAAATGCAGGACGTGTGAGACCATAGAGAATGTAGTTAAAAATAATCCTGTCTCTTCTTCTGCTCTGCCTCTTTTCTCCCGGAGAACACTTGTAATAGTCTGTCACCATTTTAATAATGTAACCCCACTCTCCCAGAGATTCCCTCTGGACGTGACTGGCATTTAAGCTCTGGAAAAACTGAAGGGGTCAGAAGAATTGAACTGACTGCCACGATGCTGCAGTGAGGGAGCCAGCGGCTCCATGTCTGGGGAGAAACTCAAATCAAATATAATTGTATTCGTCACGTACACAGTTTACAGCGGGTATAAAAGGTGCTTGTGTGCTCGCTCGCTCAACAATGCAGTACATTAATCGATATTAACAATAATAAGCATCAAATCAAAACTAAGTAATAGAAGATGTAGTATGCATAGTAATAACGGACTGTATTTACAAATATGAAGTGGGTAGTGTCTTGGTCGCGAAGTAGAATAAAGAGTATATGATAGAACAGCAGCGGTATGTGTGTGTGTCATGTCGCTACTGGACAGTCATCTGATTATCTCATCCTCTGCGCCTCGCTCCAACCTCTCCCAAAACACTATATTCCAGGCAGTGCGATCAAGCATTCACTGTTCTGCTCAGATGACTGAACATGTACCCAGGGTAAACAGACACAGTTGAGCGCAGTACACAGTTTGACGCTGTTTCACTGGGGGTCAAATTAATATTTTTTGGGCAGATTTAATGGTCTATTTCTGTTCCACTAATTGGTTTTTCCTGTAGTCACAGTTGTAAACACGGGCCAAACACAGTCAGAAGAACCCTCCACATCAGCCACAATGTCTCTGGGCGGTGTGGTGTCATGATTCAATTAAAGGATAAAATGTATTTTACATTATAAACTCGACTTCTGCTTTTAACCCAAACCCTCTGAAGCAGAGAGGTGTGGGGGGCTGCCACATTGGGCGCCCGGGGAGCTGTTGTAGGGGTTTAACTGCCATGCTCAAGGGCAGAAAGAAAGATTGTACACCTTGTCAGCTTGAGGATTCGAACGAACAACTTTTTGGTTACTGGCCCAACGCTCTAACTGCTAGGCTACTCTTCATCGATGCCACCAAACACCCAGTATACCACAGGGCATTTTCAACCACCCACTTGAAGGTTCTTGTAAAGGCTGAACTGCATCTCGATTTGACCCAGTAAGTGTGCCTTGTTGCTGGGTTGGCACTTCGGAGAAGTCCAGCCCTCCTGGCCGAATTTATCCGGAGACATAGCCTTGGTGCACTCTATTTTAGAACTGTGTCTCTTGAAATGGCAAGCATCCTTCCTGTAAAAAATCTAATTAAATCAAATCAAATTGTATTTGTCATATACACAGGATACAGCGGGGTGTAAACAGTGCAATGAAATGCTTACTTGCAAACTACCTCTCAACATAGCACTTGATCATACCCTTGTTCCATTACATTACACAAGTCATTGGATGAAGGCGACTTCTGTAGAGGGGAGTTTTATTAAGAGCCTGGACGCTCGGTCTAAACATTAACACGCATCGCTTGCGGTACAGTTTTGGAAGCATAAGGACTTTATCTTTCATATCAGCAAGAAATCATTTTCAAAAAACAGAAGTTTGAATTGATATATAAAGTGGCAATCTTGGTGTGGCAAACTCAAAATATATTTTTTTAGATGCATGCCAGCAAAGCCACTACACAACACAATACATTAATTGCACTATAACGGTGACAAACGGTGCCCACAAACTGTTAGGGCCTACATAAAGCTGTCCCAACAGCAGTCCCAACACCTTTCCACTGCTACACCTGGCCTATAAATAAATGGGGCATAAAAGCAGACAATGAAAGCTCTTACAATATTTGATGATTACATTTCTCTAAAACAGGCTATATGTGCACCACCAAGTCAGAACAGTAGGCAAAATTAAGAGGGGAAAAGTGACCAAATTATTAGGGTTAGGCACATGGGCTACTAACAGCTTACTACACAACATACAATTAGTATTACTTTCTTAGCTACAGTATACAGTTAAAGTCGGAAGTTTACATACATTTAGGTCGGAGTCATTAAAACTCGTTTTTCAACCACTCCACAAATTTCTTGTTAACGAACTATAGTTTTGGCAAGTCAGTTAGGACATCTACTTTGTGCATGACACAAGTAATTTTTCCAACAATTGTTTACAGACAGAATATTTCACTGTATCACAATTCCAGTGGGTCAGAAGTTTACATACACTAAGTTGACTGTGCCTTTAAACAGCTTGCAAAATTCCAGAAAATGATGCCATGGCTTTAGAAGCTTCTGATAGGCTAATTGATATCATTTGAGTCAATTTGTAACGGCAGTCTAAGTCGTCCTCCTCATCGGACGAGGAGAGGCGAGAAGGATCGGAGGACCAATGTGCAGAGTGGTAAGTTTCCATGATATTTAATAAACACGAAAACAATATACGATACAAAACAACAAACGAACATACCGTAACAGTCCCGTGTGGCGAAACACTAACAGGAACAAACACCAACAAACCAAACGTGAAACCCCGGCTGCCTAAGTATGATTCTCAATCAGGGACAACGATTGACAGCTGCCTCTGATTGAGAATCATACCAGGCCGAACACAAAAATCCCAACATAGAAAACACACATAGACAACCCACCCCAACTCACGCCCTGACCATACTAAATAAATACAAAACAAGGGAAATAAGGTCAGGAACGTGACACAATTGGAGGTGTACCTGTGGATGTATTTCAAGGCCTACCTTCAAAGTCAGTGCCTCTTTGCTTGACATCATGGGAAAATCAAAAGAAATCAGCCAAGACCTCAGAAAAAAATTGTAGACCTCCACAAGTCTGGTTCATCCTTGGGAGCAATTTCCAAACTCCTGAAGGTACCACGTTCATCTATACAAACAATAGTACGCAAGTATAAACACCATGGGACCACGCAGCCGTCATCAGGAAGGAGACGCGTTCTGTCTCCTAGAGATGAGCGTACTTTGGTGCGAAAAGTGCAAATCAATCCCAGAACAACAGCAAATGACCTTGTGAAGATGTTGGAGGAAACAGGTACAAAAGTATCTATATCCACAGTAAAACGAGTCCTATATCGACATAACCTGAAAGGCCACTCAGCAAGGAAGAAGCCACTGCTCCCAAACCGCCATAAAAAAGCCAGACTACGGTTTGCAACTGCATATGGGGACAAAGATCGTACTTTTTGGAGAAATGTCCTCTGGTCTGATGAAACAAAAATAGTACTGTTTGGCCATAATGACCATCGTTATGTTTGGAGGAAAAAGGGGGAAGCTTGCAAGCCAAAGAACACCATCCCAACCGTGAAGCACAGGGGTGGCAGCATCATGCTGTGGGGGTGCTTTGTTGCAGAAGGGACTGGTGCACTTCACAAAATAGATGGCATCAGGAAGAAGGAAAATTATGTGGACATATTGAAGCAACATCTCAAGACATCAGTCAGGAAGTTAAAGCTTGGTCGCAAATCGGTCTTCCAAATGGACAATGACCCGAAGCATACTACCAAAGTTGTGGCAAAATGGCTTAAGGATAACGAAGTCAAGGTATTGGAGTGGCCATCACAAAGCCCTGACCTCAATCTTTTAGAAAATTTGTGGGCAGAACTGAAAAAGCGTGTGCGAGCAAGGAGGCCTACATACCTGACTCAGTTACACCAGCTCTGTTAGGAAGAATGGGCCAAAAGTCACCCAACTTATTTTGGGAAGCTTGTGGAAGGCTACCCAAAACTTTTGACCCAAGTTAAACAATTTTAAGGCAATGCTACCAAATACTAATTGAGTGTATGTAAACTTCTGACCCACTGGGAATGTGATGAAAGAAACAAAAGCTGAAATAAATCACTCTCAACTATTATTGTCACGATCGTTTGTAGAATTAACAGACCAAGGCGCAGCGTGCGTAGAGTTTCACATGTTTAATAAATGAAACTCACCAAAACAATACAGAACAAACGAAACGTGACGCTAATTGCGTGCTCACAGGCAACTAACCAAAAACAAACAAACAAGATCCCACAAAAACCCAGTGGGAAAAGGCTGACTAAATATGATCCCCAATCAGAGACAATGATAAACAGCTGCCTCTGATTGGGAACCATACCAGGCCAACATAGACATATAATAACCTAGATAACCCACCCTAGTCACACCCCGACCTAACCAACATAGAGAATAAAAGGCTCTCTATGGTCAGGGCGTGACAGTACGCCCCCCCCCCCCCCCCCCCCCTAGGCAAAATCTGACTCAATAGAGGAGGGACCGGGTGGGCATGTAACGTCGGGGGCGGCTCCGGTGTACCCACTCCACTCGCGGATACGTCAGCTTCGGTGGCAGCTCTGGTGCGGGGATCGTCGCCGGAAGCTCCGGACTGTGGATCGTCGCCGGAGGAACCGGACCGTGGATCGTCGCCGGAGGAACCAGACCGTGGATCATCGCCGGGGACTACTTCATTGTCATGGACGCCAGATCAGGCTACTGGGCTATCAAACTCACAGAAGAGTCATCTAAGCTCACAACGTTCAACACACCGTTTGGACGCCACAGGTTTCGTTGCCTGCCTTTTGGGATTATCTCAGCCCAAGACAAGTTTCAGCGAAAGACCGACAAATTGTACAAAGGCCTCGACGGAGTTGTGGCAATTGTGGATGACATCCTTGTCTATGGTGGAACCAAAGAGGAACACAACAGAAACCTCCCACGCGATGCTGTAAAGGTCCCGGGAGAGAGGAGTCCGGCTCAACCCAGAGAAGAGCACAGTCGGCGCTACAAAGGTCAGCTACTTCAGACATCTTCTCACAGCGAAAGGAATCAAGCCAGATCCACAGAAGATCTCAGCCATAAAAGAAATGGAGCCACCAAAGAACCGCACAGAGCTGGAAACAGTGCTTGGTATGGTCAACTACTTAGCCAAGTTCGCACCCACTCTCTCCAATGCTAATGCACCCCTGTGTCAGCTGCTAAAGTAGTCCAGTGAGTTCCTCTGGGACAAGCAACAAGACATTGCTTTCCAGAGAGTGAAAGACTTGATCACAAGAGAACCAGGACCAATCCTTGCCTACTACGACCCCAACAAAGAGCTCAGACTCCCAAGTGGATACACTTAATTAAGTAAATGAGGATACAAAGTATATTAAAAGCAGGTGTGGTTCCTGAGTTAATTAAGCAATTAACATCCAATCATGCTTAGGGTAATTATTTTGGATACCATGGCTATGCCCCCATAGGATGACAATGCCCCCATCCACAGGGCATGAGTGGTCACTGAATGGTTTGATGAGCATGAAAACGATGTAAACCATATTCCATGGCCGTCTCAGTCTCCAGATCTCAACCCCATTGAATACTTATGGGAGATTCTGGAGCAGGGCCTGAGACAGTGTTTTACACCACTATCAACAAAACACCAAATTATGGAATTTCCGTGGAAGAATGGTTTCAAGTTTTATTAGTCGTATGTACAGGATACACATGGTATACAGCGTCCAACAGAAAAAGGGGTGTTGGGGGGCAAGTGTTTAAATTGTGCAGTATTAGCAATAGTAAATAAGTGTCTGGTAGCAGCAATTGTGATGGGTGTGTATCATAAATGTATGTACATATGTGTGTGTAATTGTGTCTGTCTCTGTGTGTGCACGTGCACGTGCGTGTGTGTGAGTGAGTATATGTGTGCTAAGGTGCGGAGAGTCAGTACAGATTTTCAGTTCAAGTGTTCAGCAGTCTGATGGCTTGTAGATAACAACAGGCTCAGAAACAGTTTCTATCAGACCTCATGCCCGACGGTAAGAGAGTGAACAACTCCAAGCTGGGGTGTATGGTATCTTTGATGATGCTGTGGGACTTCCTCAGGCACCGTTTCAAGTACATGTCCTGGATGGGTGGGAACAGTGATGTTCTTGGCCATTTCACCACCCGCTGGAGGGCTTTGCGGTCGTGGTCGGAGCAATTCCAGTCCCAGGCCATAATGCAATCGGTCAGGATGCTCTCGATTCCTGGATCTACGGGCTCATGTTATACTGCCTCTCGCTCGTCCTGATTTTGGGCAGCTCCATGGTAAGAAATGTGACTATTCCTGGTGCAATGTCCTATCCCGGAGCTTGAGTAAATTACATTACTAAGCTGCTCCCGAATGTACACTGGTCAAAAAAATAAAGGGAACACTTAAACAACACAATGTAACTCCAAGTCAATCACACTTCTATGAAAGCAAACTGTCCACTTAGGAAGCAACACTGATTGACAATAAATTTCACATGCTGTTGTGCAAATGGAATAGACAAAAGGTGGAAATTATAGGCAATTAGCAAGACACCCCCAAAAAAGGAGTGATTCTGCAGGTGGTGACCACAGACCACTTCTCAGTTCCTATGCTTCCTGGCTGATGTTTTGGTCACTTTTGAATGCTGGCGGTGCTCTCACTCTAGTGGTAGCATGAGACGGAGTCTACAACCCACACAAGTGGCTCAGGTAGTGCAGTTCATCCAGGATGGCACATCAATGCGAGCTGTGGCAAAAGGGTTTGCTGTGTCTGTCAGCGTAGTGTCCAGAGCATGGAGGCGCTACCAGGAGACAGGCCAGTACATCAGGAGACGTGGAGGAGGCCGTAGGAGGGCAACAACCCAGCAGCAGGACCGCTACCTCCGCCTTTGTGCAAGGAGGTGCACTGCCAGAGCCCTGCAAAATGACCTCCTGCAGGCCACAAATGTGCATATGTCAGCATATGGTCTCACAAGGGGTCTGAGGATCTCATCTCGGTACCTAATGGCAGTCAGGCTACCTCTGGCGAGCACATGGAGGGCTGTGCGGCCCCACAAAGAAATGCCACCCCACACCATGACTGACCCACCGCCAAACCGGTCATACTGGAGGATGTTGCAGGCAGCAGAACATTCTCCACGGCGTCTACAGACTCTGTCACGTCTGTCACATGTGCTCATGTGCTCAGTGTGAACCTGCTTTCATCTGTGAAGAGCACAGGGCGCCAGTGGCGAATTTGCCAATCTTGGTGTTCTCTGGCAAATGCCAAACGTCCTGCACGGTGCTGGGCTGTAAGCACAACCCCCACCTGTGGACGTCGGGCCCTCATACTACCCTCATGGAGTCTGTTTCTGACCGTTTGAGCTGACACATGCACATTTGTGGCCTGCTCGAGGTCATTTTGCAGGGCTCTGGCAGTGCACCTCCTTGCACAAAGGCGGAGGTAGCGGTCCTGCTGCTGGGTTGTTGCCCTCCTACGGCCTCCTCCACGTCTCCTGATGTACTGGCCTGTCTCCTGGTAGCGCCTCCATGCTCTGGACACTACGCTGACAGACACAGCAAACCTTTTTGCCACAGCTCGCATTGATGTGCCATCCTGGATGAACTGCACTACCTGAGCCACTTGTGTGGGTTGTAGACTCCGTCTCATGCTACCACTAGTGAGAGCACCGCCAGCATTCAAAAGTGACCAAAACATCAGCCAGTAAGCATAGGAACTGAGAAGTTGTCTGTGGTCACCACCTGCAGAATCACTCCTTTTTTGGGGGTGTCTTGCTAATTGCCTATAATTTCCACCTTTTGTCTATTCCATTTGCACAACAGCATGTGAAATTTATTGTCAATCAGTGTTGCTTCCTAAGTGGACAGTTTGATTTCACAGAAGTGTGATTGACTTGGAGTTACATTGTGTTGTTTAAGTGTTCCCTTTATTTTTTTGAGCAGTGTATTATGCCAGGACATGGATATTGAATCTATCGTAGTCCATCTCGGTTTTAATGACAGTATGAAGGGCAGCTCTGAACAGTTGAAACTGGATTTTAAAGAGCTGACTCTCCGCTGGACACTAATAAAAGACCCATCATATCTGAATATGGCATTGAACACTTTAGCAGGATTCTTTGTCTTCACAACTGGCTACGTGTTTATTGCAGCTCAATGGGTGTAACTTTTGTTGACAATTGTGATACGTTTTGGAAACAAAACACGTTTTGTAAGGAGGATGGGATCCACCCAAATCATTTGGGTTCCTGGATCCTTTCACAGCATTATAAGGCTACGCTGAGACAATGACTTATCAATGACCCAAGCCCAGCTCAGTTAATCCCTACCATTGTGTTGCTGAGTCATCATTATGCTTTAGCAAATGTACATTATACTAGGGGCGTTGGTAGACACAATGTAAGTAACTTAATTTTTGGCCCTCTAACTGCCCTGAATGCCTCTGTTGATCCTACAGCTAGTGTATGGAGCAATCATGTGCCTATGAACCAGATGTATGCTGTTAGCACTGAGGTGTTGTGCCCTAGTAGGAAGTCCACTGTGTGCACCTCACCCTGCACTAACATAAATAACATGAGCATATCTACTTCTGCTAAGCTTCCCAGTAAAGCAATGGAAACAAGCAAGCATCCCATAAAAGTGCTGAAAATAGCCCACGTTAACATATGTAGCTTCAAGAAACAAGGTTCATGAAATTAATAACTTGCTAGTAACAGATGACATTTGTATTCTGATTATCTCTGAAACTCACTTAGACAATACCTTTGATGATACAGTGGTAGTAATACAAGGTTATAACATTTACAGAAAAGACAGAAATGCTAGTGGTGGATGTGTTGCTGTTTATATTCAGAACCACATTCCTGTAAAGATTAGAGAGGATCTCATCTTAAATACTGTTGAAGTAATATGGTTACAGGTTCATCTGCCTCACCTAAAGCCCATTCTTGTGGGGAGCTGCTATAGACCACCAAGTGTTAACAGTCAGTTTCCGGGTTAACGTGTGAAATGCTTGATAATGTATGTTGTATCAACAGAGATGTATATTTTCATCAAGCTGCCCACTCAAGAAAAAGCTTCAAACTGTAACCAGTGCCAGCAACCTGGTTCAGGTTATTAGTCAACCACCAGGGTAGTTACAAACAGCACAGGAATGAAATCATCAACATGTATTGATCACATCTTTACTAATGCTGCAGAAATGTGTTTAAAAGCAGTATCCAGATCCAGTGGATGTAGGGATCACAATAAAGTATCCATATCTAGGAAAACCAAAGTTCCAAAGGCTGGGCCTAATATAGTGTATAAGAGGTCATACAATACGTTTTGTAGTGATTCCTATATTGTTGATGTAAAGAATATTTGTTGATCCGTGGTGTGTAATGAGGAGCAAACAGACGTTGCACTTGACACATTTATTAAATTGCTTATCCCAGTTTTTAATAAGCATGCACCCATTAAGAAAATGACTGTAAAAACTGTTAAATTCCCATGGATTGATGAGGAATTGAAAAATTGCATGGTTGAGAGGGATTAGGTGTCACCCCCTGATCTGTTTCACCTGTCCTTGTGATTGTATCCAACCCTCCAGGTGTCGCTTATTTTCCCTGGTGTATTTATCCCTGTTTACTGTCTCTCTGTGCCAGTTTGTCTTGTATGTCTTTCAAATCAACCAGCATGTTTTCCCGTACTCCTGCTTCTATTCTCTTTTTGCTAGTCCTCCCGGTTTTGACCCTTGCCTGTTTTCTGGAACCCGTACCTGCCTGCCTGACCATTCTGCCTGCCCTGACCTCGAGCCTGCCTGCCACTCTGTACCTCCTGGACTCTGAACTGGTTTTGACCTTTTTGCCTGTCCATGACCATTCTCTTGCCTACCCCTTTTGGATTGATTAATAAATATCAAAGACTCAAACCACCTGCCTCCCGTGTCTGCATCTGGGTCTCGCCTTGTGCCCTTATATTAGGCAAAGGGAATGGCACAACCGATTGACAAACATACTGCAAATTGAGAGATTTTGTGACTAAAATGAATAAAAAGAAGAAACTACACTATGAAACAAAGATGAATGATAGTAAAAAGCTTTTGAGCACCTTCAATGACATTTGGGGGAAAAAGGCAAACTCAGTACCATCATTGAATTGAATTGAGTAACAGACATATACAACAAAATGTACAATGTGCACCCAGAGGATATCACTTGAAAGTATTAATCAAAACGCTTGTTTCCAAAGTGGTCCTCGATGGTAAAAACAATAACACATATAATGATTTAAAAGGCAAGACAAAATGACAAACAACCATAAATACATTAGTTTATATTGACATCCTAAAAAGTGGCACTATTCACTGCACTTCTCCCTAACCTTAAAAATCAACCATATTCATTTCACATTAAAACAATCTATTAATTGCACATCATACCGATCCTTCAAATAAATACACCTGACCAGCAGTAGGGGGCACAATGGGCAGTGGAGTGGTTTCTCTTATTTAGACAACCTTGTTCAAATGAAAACCTTTGCCTGCTTTTTAAAGCAATTTTTACTTTTTCTTGATCTCCAAGGGAAGGCTATTCCATAGACACATTCCTGTATAGAAGAATGTGCCTCTTTACAAGACAACACTAGCTCTAGTATTGTAATTGTGTTGGTTATAGACCATATCAATGTGGTTTTTCATGTAACCTGGGGCACGATCATTTAAGATGTCAAACATATGATTAAGTTTAAATTGGTCCACTCTGGACTCCAAAGGCAACAAGCCCACCTCCCGAAACTCCTGTACCCCTATGTGGGTCCTAGGGGGGACATTCAGCATATACCGGATAACATTATTTTGCATGACCTGCGTTCTCTTCCAACTTTTTTGATTTCTTCAAACCAAGCTGCTTACCTATTGCAGATTCAGTCTTCCCAGCCTGGTGCAGGTCTACAATTTTGTTTCTCGTGTCCTTTGACAGCTCTTTGGTCTTGGCCATAGTGGAGTTTGGAGTGTGACTGTTTGAGGTTGTGGACAGGTGTATTTTATACTGATAACAAATTCAAACAGGTGCCATTAATACAGGTAACGAGTGGAGGACAGAGGAGCCTCTTAAAGAAGAAGTTACAGGTCTGTGAGAGCCAGAAATCCTGCTTGTTTGTAGGTGACCAAATACTTATTTTCCACCATAATTTGCAAATAAATTCATTAAAAATCCTACAATGTGATTTTCTGGATTTCTTTTCTCATTTTGTCTGTCATAGTTGAAGTGTACCTATGATAAAAAAGTACAGGCCTCTCTCATCGTTTTAAGTGGGAGAACTTGCACAATTGGTGGCTGACTAAATACTTTTTTGCCCCACTGTAAGTAAGATGTATCCCTGCGGTACTGCACATTTCTTTGGCCTCTGACAGAATATCACCAACATTACATACGTGTGTTCTGTTGGTCAGATAAAACTTAAACCAATTCACTACTACATAATTTAGACCCATGAATTTCAGTTTTATCAGGAGAATATCATGGTCCACAGTTTGAAAAGCTTTCTGCAAGTCTAACATGGCCATACCTTTATAGTTCCTCTTCTCACTTCCCTGCTTAATGTGGTCAAAAAGGTGGATAAGGCAAGTATCAGTGGAATGAGCTGTTCCAAAGCCAGATTGTAGTTCATCAAGAAGTTTGTGCTCGAGAAGGTATCCCTCAATCATTCATCACAAAACTGACTGATATTGCTTTAATGTTTCTTTAATTAGCAAGATTGCTAAACTTAGGCATGACATGCCAGTAACAAACGCTGACTCCACACATCCAAGTATATCTCTCCAAATTATGAAAGACAAGAATATAAATTTGAATTCTGTGAGTGTGAAAAAATTATGTTGTCTATCAACAATGACAAGCCACCAGGGAATGGTATGACAGGCGGGCTCAGTGTCAAGGTAGGCAGAAAAGGTTGGAAGCGGGAGGACTAGAATACAGGGACTAGAAAAACCAGGAGTATGGCAACAACACGCTGGTAGGTTGGACAAGACGAACTGACAACAGGCAGACAGAAAACACCGGTATAAATACACAGGGGATAATGGGAACAAATGAGAGACACCTGGTTGGGGGTGGAGACAAGCACAAGACAGGTGAAACAGATCAGTGTGACAGCAAGCAGTAGAATCAAATTTAAAAAACAGATACAAATACACCTTATGGAACAGCGAGGACTGTGAAGCAACACAAACATAGGCACAGACACATGATAACATACGCACTATACACACACACACGTACATATGGAGTTTGTGTTGTAGATATGTGGTAGTGGATTAGGGGCCTGAGGGCACAAATTTTGTGTGTTGTGAAATCTGTCATGAATGTATTGTAATGTTTTTAAAATGGTATAACTGCCTTAATTTTGCCAGACCCCAGGAAGAGTAGCTGCTACCATGGTCAGTGTGGAGGAGGTGGTGTTGTCAATCCTCACAGCCTGTGGTCTGCCCGTCAGGAAG
Source organism: Salvelinus alpinus (assembly GCF_045679555.1). Classification (NCBI taxonomy): domain Eukaryota; kingdom Metazoa; phylum Chordata; class Actinopteri; order Salmoniformes; family Salmonidae; genus Salvelinus; species Salvelinus alpinus. Next base: position 71,936,896 of record NC_092094.1, read on the forward strand.
TCCAGGATCCAGTTGCAGAGGGTAGTATCCAGAGTAGAGGTGAATATTTTCCCTGTATTTTACAAATGTCCCTTTCCCGAGAATAAATCACTTTTCTCCCAGGTAACCCTTGTATTTCCTGCCCAAACCAGTGGTGTCATTCTATAGCATAGAAAGCATATAAATATGTCTGGATTTGATTAGAGCTTTGATCGGCATGAAATTCAAGCCTGGTGAAACCTGAACCTGATGATCCATACATTTGACATTTTATGAGCCCAAGCCCAAAAAATCCCAAATGAAATGATTGTGCCGTTATCCAATACATAGCTTATCATATATAGGCTATCACACATTATACACTACAGAAAAACATAAAATACCATAGATGTAGCTAAAGTGCCTTCAGAAAGTATTCACACCCCTGGACCCTTTTCCACATTTTGGTGTGTTAAAAACTGTGATTTAAAATAGATTTAATTGTATTTTTTTTGTCAACAATCTACACAAAATACTGTCAAATTTGGAGAAACATTTATTCATGAAAAATAAAACACTAATATCTTAAAAAATGTATGTTATTGAATATTCAAAACATACAATATACTTGCAATGAAGCCGCTCAACAACTACCACCAGTCATCCAACAGACTCCCATTCAGAGCGACACACAGAAGCATCCAGGGTCAATGCCCTGCTCAAGGGCATGTTGACGGATCTCCCACCAGGCCAAGAAACGTGAACCCGAACCCTATCTATAATAACGTTACCTCCTCTTTCTCCTCTATTGTTGCTTCATTCATTCCCCGCTTTCAATAGAAAAATGAAATACGTTGTGTTGTCCTTATGTTCATCATTGTAATGACATGCTTGAATAATATAGCACTTGAATAAGATGCAGACGGCTTTCACTTCTCTTCGCGAATATTGAATGGTTATGGGTCTGAACAAATAACTGCTATAACCTACCGCCATTGCGTGTTCTCTTCTTTTTTTTTTCAATCTCCCTGTGAGTTCTATTAGCTACTGTATTTAACATTCAGCAAACAAGAGCTTGCAAAAAATGCCCAGCAAGCTATTCTAGTCTAGCTTTTCTGGGACTCCAAGAGCTAAGGAGCGTTTAAAAAAAAAAAAAGAGAGGCCAGTAGAGGGCAGGTGCATATTCCGCAAGAAACAAAAGGTATAAGTTAGAAGCTTTTGCATAACCCATAATTTATTAGCTAAATATAAGGCTAATACTATATTGAAAGGTAACATTTTGTTACGTTACAGCCTTATTCTAAAATGGATTAAATTGTTTGTTCCCCTCATCAATCTACACACAATAACCCATAATGACAAAGCAAAAACAAGTTTTTAGAAATGTTAAAAAATAAATATCACATTTAGATAGGTATTCAGACCCTTTACTCAATACTTTGTTGAAGCACCATTTGGCAGTGATTACAGCCTCGAGTCTTGGCTATGATGCTATAGGCTTGGCACACCTGAATTTGGGGCGTTTCTGCACAGCTATTTTCAGGTCTCTCCAGAGATGTTCAATCGGGTTCAAGTCTGGCTCTGTCTGGGCTACTCAAGGAAATTCAGAGACTTGTCCCGAAGCTACTTCTGCGTTGTCTTGGCTGTGTGCTTAGGGTCGTTGTCCTGTTGGAAGGTGAACCTTCGCCCCCATCTCAGGTCTTTAGGGCTTTGGAGCAGGTTTTCATCAAGGATCTCTCTGTGCTTTGCTACATTATTCTTTACCTTGATCCTAACTAGTCTCCCAGTCCCTGCAAAACATCCCCACAGCATGATGCTGCCAACACCATGCTTCACCGTAGGGATGGTGCCAGGTTTCCTCTAGATGTGACGCTTAGCATTCAGGCCAAATAGTTCCATCTTGGTTTCATCAGACCAGAGAATCTTGTTTCTCATGGTCTGAGAGTCTTTAGGTGGCTTCAGGCAAACTCAAAGTGGGCTGTCAAGTTCCTTTTACTGAGGAGTGGTTTCCATCTGGCCACTCTACCATAAAGGCCTGTTTGGTGGAGTGCTGCAGAAATGGTTGTCCTTCTGGAAGGTTCTCCCATCTCCACAGAGGAACTCTGGAGCTCTGTCAGAGTGACCATCGTGTTCTTGGCCACCTCCCTGACCATGGCCCTTCTCCCCCAATTGCTCAGTTTGGCCGGGAGGCCAGCTCTTAGAAAAGTTTTGGTGGTTCCAAACTTCTTCCATTTAAGAATGATGGAGGTCATTGTGTTCTTGGGGACCTTCAATGCTGCAGAAAGGTTTTGGTAATTGTCGTGGAAATTCTTACACAGGGACACTCGAAGTCAATCTTAAATAAACCATTGTTTGTCAGCATGCTGGAGAGGTTCCAATCAACTCAATGCACCATATGTACACGTTGACCATGAGCCCTAACGAGGCAGTCCTGTTAGTTCCCTTATATACTGGCAAGTTATATTTGCATGATTTAGCTTATTCATCATTCATAATTAATGTTTGCTTCATTCATGACTGGGTCATGCATGTGATAGACCAATAACTCACGAGGCTTCCTCTCTCTAAGCTGAGACCTTGAAACTGAGATATCCCTTTCTCTAAACAAGGTTCTGGCAGTGGTGGGCCGTCAGGGCCAGCAAGGCCTTCTCTGCTGGCCTAAACATCATCAGAATATATATTTTTTTTAAATATATTTTCCCACAAATATGTATTAAATTATTCCCCAGAGTAAGAGTTATACTCTTCATTTCATAGCTTTCCTCTTGGTTGCACTGCTTCCAGCCCCGGGTTGAGATTTGGAGGGCTGGTCTTTATGTTAGATCTTTTATCCAATCATATTCAGCCATTATGTGTTGCCAGGGGTCTAAAATCTGCCCTCAGGCCTTCAGAATCAACAGTGCGGGCGCTTGTAGCTTAAAGTGAATGGAAATGAAAATTTAGTGTCAACCAATCAGCTTTAGAGTTGGCTATTGTACGCCTGCTGGCTGGCTCCAGTGTTACACAGGAGCCAGCTAGCAGGCGTAGTGCGTGCACGTCTTTTGATTCGATTACCAATATTGAAAGGCAGGTCCTATGGGCAGGTCTATGCAGAACATCAGAATTAGGAAACTGAATTTGATAAACGAATTAATTTGCGTACTACTAAGCTGTTTTTTCAACCCACAATGGCGGAAGGAGGAGTAGATATCGATTTGGTCGAGGATATAATTATAACGCCATTCTCAAGACGAACTTTTCAAGAAAAGTTAGACATTGTAAGGAGAGGTCGCCCGACGCCGACGCTACAAAGCCTGTCACAGGGGTTCGTTCACCACTTTCAAAGTTCCAACTACGAGCGCTATGGCTCCGAGAAGCACTGCAAACTGTACTGCTGGGAATGCCTATTATTTGCAAGTGATCGATTTGGTGTTTGGAGCCACACTGGCTTTGCAAACTTGAGTTGTCTAACCAAGGCAGCAACGAGACACCAAAGTACGGCTGGGCACTTACAAGCAATGGTGCTTTTGAAAACTTTTGGGGACACCCGGGCAACGGAGCTGCACAATGAAAAGGTGAAGAAAAATAGGGAAATATTGAAAAGACTCATTGATTGTGTCATGTTTTTGAGTAAACACTGTTTATCTAAAAATGTCAATTTTTGTCAATTTCAAGGTGACGCAACGCCTGGTTATACTGCGTTTCTGTCTAAATGTATAGTGTCTAGAGCCATGGCATCATAATGATGGTAATAAGAGGTGGATTAATTCGGGTGGGACTGTGTAGGACTGAAGGCCCAGGCCCCAGGCCCACGGCACGCCACTGGGTTCTGGGCGTACTGCAAAATTGCAGATACTGATAGTGAGGATTTGTTCAATCAGTCACTTGCATAAACACAGAAATTGGTTTATAGAAAAGCACAAACATAAAAATGTCCATGACATTCCATCCTCTTATCACTTGTGTGATAATAATCATTACATTTTAATGTAAGCATTTAGATTGTAGCTTCTATATCAAAATATTATACACTCCTATAAAAAAACAGACACTTCATAATTTCAAACCCTTCATTCTGGGTTATACAATCTAATTAGTATGGTAATACTATCATCATAATAAAGGCTATACATCTATTAACAGGAGTGAATTAATCCAAAACACACACACAGCATGTTAAATAACACAATTCAGACAAACTAAGAAAAACATTTGGGAACGCCAACCTCCAAACAGGGATTCCAACCAAGTTCCAGGCATCCACTCTTGTTGTGGGGAATTCAAATTGAGTGCCCCCTTGACCTGCCAAAAGGTAGCCAATTTACGCAATTTTTTTTAGCATTTCCAATTTTCTCTACGTCTCTAGAGATCTCATGAATTTGGTCTAAGGCACATGCATATTCACTTTCACAGGGAAGAGAGAGAACACATGTTATAACAGTTTCACACCAACCTTGATAAGAGAGTGAGATTGTTGCAAGGTTAGCCCAAGCTACAATTTAGTGGCTCTCCTGACAATTTAGGGGCATAGCTCGGTCTCTAGAAGCCTCACCTTTCCAAATCATAATTAGAACTATTGCTAAATTATCCAACCCAAATTTAGAATGACAGTCCTTAGTGCTTCACATTGGCTCTAACACTTTAATTGTATACTCCCCTATCATCTTGGCGATCTCACAGGCACAGGGTCAGAGAGGGCTAATCCTTAGGGAGAAATCCCAACCATCCATTAGACCCAATCTGGTGAGATGTGTTATTGAAGCAGACAAAAACAAAAAAAACAACAACAGCAATACACATATATCACTCGAGGTGGGGAAAACTTCAATCCATTTGGAGTAACTGTCAACCACTACCAACATATATTTCTTCCTTTTATAGGCAGGCATGTGAAGAAAATCTATTTACATATTTACCAAAGGGCCGGGGCACCCAGGCGACTGGTAATCCATTCGGAGTAACTGTCAACCATGACCAGCATATATTTCATCCTTTTATAGGCAGGCATGTGAATAAAAACAATTTGCATATTTACCAAACGGCCCCAGGGGACTGGTAATTCCCCCTTTGGACACATGACTCACATCATGATTCATGCATCAAAAAAACAACACTGCCTGTCATATCAAAATAACATACAATTAGAATTACAACCCTTGATGACTCCATCTTAACTTCATTGTTGGAAGTTATTTTGTTCATTTTGTTCATTCACTTCATTGTTGGAAGTTATTGGAATAGTAAAATAGACTAGACAGGTGCCCCTCATTCAGGGGCAGTGTGCTCTATCTCTCTCCTTCTCGTGTTCCGAATCACACATAGGACTATTAATAAATTATAAACTTATTCTAATTATTGGTTAATAGAAAAGCACAAACATAAACATTTCCATCACACAGAAATGCCTTCTTGAACATGGGAACTGTCATGTGCCTTAATAACAAACTTGCATGCCATCTGTAAATAAGAATTATTAAATTACGAGCCTAGTTGGTTAATCCACAGAAAAAGACAGGAATCTTCCCGCTAGCCATTATTGGCTGAGATAATGAGTGGGCTGGACATGCCGAGAGATTAGTTTAGATTGGTCTGCCATACAGCCCACTTCTGTCTATTTGAGCTGCTCAGTATGTGTAGGTAATCCTGTCTAATGCTGTTTTATTTTTTATTTTTTATGTATCGCGTAGTAAAACTTAATAAAAAAAGACTCCATTATGCAAGTATGTATCCATTTCAATAGAATGTCACTGCAACAACTGTTTCAGAGCACTCTCGTCTGAGTGTGCCAGGGTACAGAATAACTGATGAATTTATGAATGCTCAAGACCCGCTGAATATGGCCAGTGTCAGTAAACGTCGGCAAAAAAGCGTAATTAAATTGTTGCCAGGAGCCTAGTTACAGTCACCAACGCTCTGGATAACATGAAAACAGCCTAACCAGCTCTGCTAGGGCGAGTAAAATGGTCAGAGTTTGGGTGGGGGCTAAAGATTAATATGATTCTTATGGCATTGCACACGGTCAGTGTGAACCAGAGTGACTTAACACAATGGGCCAAACAAGCTGTACAAACAAAACGGAAACGACACAGGACGTCTTATTTAATGAAAGGGGTTGCAGTCTGCCGTGAAGCTTTCATCCATGTATACGGGTAAGAGTCTAGCTACAGTTTCAGATATATACGTTTCTTATTTTGTCAGAAAGTTGTTTTCGTTGCAAGTTAAAGCTTACTGTTAGATAGCTGATGTTAGACGGCTGGCTTACTAGCTAACATTACTGTCACGTCTGCTCCCACTCCTGCTCCCCCTCTCTGGCGCACCAGGCCGCCCATCATTACACACACCTGTCACCATCGTTATGCGGACCAGCGCTTCATCGGACTCACCTGGACTCCATCACATCATTGATTGCTTCCCCTATATCTGTCACTTCCTCAGTCCATCCCCGTGTCTGCATTAATGTCGTTTTGTTTCTCTTGTCCAGACGCTGTTTTTGCTTTGTCTCATGACGATTTATTATTAAATCCTCACCATGCACAACTTTTATTGATCTCACATTATTTCTGTATTTTCCATAGGTACGTGTAGTCTGGCTGTCTTCCTTCAGGAATCTGTGGAGAAAATTACTGCCCCACATCTTAAGCACTAACATGCTGACCAGACCGGACACGTCGCGTTCGCGAGCGTCGTTGCACCCACACTGCTCGCGCGCGCCAACGAGCATCTGCGACGCCAAGGGCTAAAATAGAAGTCATTCCTATTTCTGACGCAGATCGCGCTGAAAGTCCTGCCTCTCCCATCTCCTTATTGGTTTATAGAAGCAGGTACCCACGTGCCATCTCCTCATTGGTTATACCCACGTGGGTGATTGAAAGACGAACTTTGTTGCCGGTTGTCGTGGTAATACAATGAAAGTTTAGATGCGATCACCATATAAGTTCAAAGAAGAAAAAGCCTGGAAGGAGGAGAGATGACTAGAAATGATTCGGTTGACCGTTTTATGTGTGGATTAATTGGTGGAGTAGAGGACCTTGTGCATTTCAGGTAAAACAACAACTCAATGTTTATATCCCTGGACAAATTAGGTAGCAACAGCAAGCTACCTAAATAGGACAAATTAGCTAGCAAGTGCAAGCTAGCATAAATTGGAGACAAGAACACTTAAGAAAACAGACCACTAACAGGGCTGCGTTCAGTACATTTTTACGTTCTGGAACGTTCAATTGAATGGAAACCGTGCTGAACTGAACGTCCAGTTGAAAAACAGGGAGGGGTTGTGGGTTGGGGCACGCTTTCAGCATGTCCACAGCCCTTAAAATACGTCACTCATTGCTTCAAGCCACAATTTGCCACACCCACCTAACAGGAGCAAACGTACCTCAGTCTGTTCAAGAACGTACAAGAATGTTTTGGGGGAAACGTCTCATTCCACAATGTAGCAAACGTTCAAGCGAAATGAACGCACCTCTGACCATTTAAAAAATGCTTGCTATTTCCTCATAGAGGATGATGTCATCCTGCTGGCCAATCAGCAGTCTACTCGCATGAATATTTCTCACTTTAACAGTATCCCTCCAGCACTGGGGGATCAGTGGTTGCCTATGGTTAAAGAGAGCTCTATAGCAGCACCATCTATAAACTAAATTTTTTGGAGTAGACATGGCAATTTCTCCATCTGTTTTCTCATGGACACCATTTCCCTCTTAAGTCAGGTAAATTTCTCCTGCTCATTTGTCTCCGCTTTTCTCTCTGCTTTGAAGGCCAGAGCAATTAGCCACCCAGGAGTTTGCGTGTGCGTCACACACACACAATCCTACACAGGCCTTAATTACATTAATAAGCTGCAGTTCATGATCGGGTTGGAGCCACTTGAAATGAAAACTGTCATTAAAACAAAGCCGAAACAACCCTGCCCATAATCACATTAGCACAAACGCCATGTTCCGCTCTTCTCACAGAGGCAGTGACTCAGATTCTCTGGTGTCTTTTGTTGGTTGGTGGGATGTGCTCTAGGCTCGTCAATATCACCAATGCTCCTTATAGGACACATCACTGCACTCTATACTCTTCTATAAACTGGTCATCTCTGTATACCCGTCGCAAGTCCCACTGGTTGATGCTTATTTATAAAACCCTCTTAGGCCTCACTCCCCCCTATCTGAGATATCTGTTGCATCCCTCATCCTCCACATACAACACCCATTCACATTCTGTTAAAGGTCCCCAAAGCACACACATCCCTGGGTCGCTCGTCTTTTCAGCTCGCTGCAACTAGTGACTGGAACGAGCTGGCTGCTCTTTTTCTGCAGTTTTCTTGTTCATCAGTAGATGATGATACGCTGTCAGCCATTGACTTGTCATTCCTACTCGCCATCACTAACCACTGTCATCGAATGGACTCAAGCTAGCCACAAGTTCTGACTGAGCTCAATTGTCATGAAATGCAAAAACAGCAATGAGTTTCTCTCTCTTGGTTTTATACAAACTTAAAATAATGAGGAGCGCCCACAATGTGTTTTGTGTGGGGAAGTGCTTAGTAATGAGTCTCTCAAAACGAACTAATTAAAATTACATACTGACCAAACATCCACAGCATGATGGTAAACCCAGGGAGTTGGTAAACAGGGCAGAATGCTTCAAGAAACAGTGTTTCGACAGTGTGTTAAAAGTAAGCTAGCAAGGCATTGATGTAATTTTATAGCAGGTGATAAGCAGAAATAAGGGAGTACTATCTCACCTCTCATAGTTGGTGTGAGTTCCTCTTTCAAACAATCCTCTTGTACACAGCTAATAGCTAGCTAGTGTTAGCCAAAGCAAATTAGCTAGCTACTGAGCTAGTGCAACCCTTAGTAACAGTACAGATGAAGACTACATATTACTGTATAAATTACTTGGGGAAAAAGTCTAGGTTGGAACTGTTGCTATTATAATACAAGTAATAATTTTGATTCTGTAAATAAGAATTTGTTCTTAACTGACTTGCCTAGTTAAATAAAGGTTAAATAAAATAAATAAATAAAAGATGTAGACCATAACAGACAGACACACCGCTGATAAGATAAATCAAGAGCATGTCATATTTAGCATTTTTATTTTAACATGATAGTTGATTGTAGGTGGCTTTTGACAAAAGGCTTTCTCTGCCCCTCTAACAGGCATTCAAAGGGAACAGAGCTACCCTCAAAGCTTCATACCAGGTGAGCCTAAATATTGCCAAGGCAAAGAAGCCTCATAGTATAGGAGAGAAGCTCATCAAACCCTGCCTGAGGGATGTCGGTCTCTCTCTTTTGGGTGAGGAGGCAGCAAAAACTGCCAACTTTCCAATGACACAGTGGGTAAAAGAATAAGAAATATGTCAGTTGACATACAAGCATCCGTGATAGAAATGATAAAACAGCACAATAAATTCTCTCTTCAATTAGATGTGTCAGTAGATGTGGCTGGAATTACGCAGTTGATGGTATATGCAAGATACATGTTTGATGATGATATCCAGGAGGAATTTATTTTCTGTGACCATTTACAAACAACAAGGGGAGAGGACATTTTCAGCGTGGTCGACAATCATTTGAAAGACTTACAAATTGACTGGGCAAATTGTGTTGGGATTTACACTGATGCTGCAAGATGCATGACTGGCTGCAACTCGGGATTCATAGCTCATGTCCGCATAGTGGGGCCCAATGTGAAGCTGACACATTGTTTCTGCGCAGGGAGTCTTTGGCCAGCAAAGCATTACAACATAACCTAGGGGCAGTTTTCAACTCAATTGTAAAAGGTAATGAATCTGATCAAGAAGAGACCTCTTCAAACAAGGCTGTTCAGAGTTTTGCAGGGAGATGGGAGCAGACCATGAGCACCTGCTCTTTCAATTTGAGGTTAGGTGATTGTCCAGGGGGAGGGGTCCTGGAGGGCTGTGGGAACTGAGAGAGAGGAGTTTCTGGCCTATCTGAAGAAAGAGGACAGCGACCTTGCAGACCTCTTCCGTGACAAACTATGGCTGGCTATGCTGGCTTACCTGGTTGACATTTCCAGAAAGCTCAATGAGCTGAACACAAGCCTCCAGGGCAAGGAATCAACCATTTTGGAGCTTGAAGATGGCATCAGAGGATGTACTGCATGCCTGGGATTGTGGCAGTCGCAGCTGAATGCTTGAGCATATGGCATGTTCCCTGTTCTGTCAGCTCACTTGTGAAGGACATGGCTGAGTACACGGCCAGCCTGCAGAAGACTTTTGACCGGTACTTCCCTAACCCACAGATCTCAAAAACTTAAATGGGTGAGGTATCCCTTTCAAGCAGTGTCCTCATCAGACCTAGGACTAAGTCTGCCAGAAATGGAGGCCTTAGTGACACTGGAAGCACGCAATGGCAGGCAGCAAGATGCTTTTTGAGGCAAACACACTCACACAATACTGGGATACTAGCAGTCTCCTGCCTGGCTGAGAAAGCAGTAGATGTTCTGATCCAGTTTGGCACCACATACCTATGCGAGTCAGTGTTCTCAACTCTGGCGTGCTTAAAAAACAAGTACAGAAACAGACTCAATGCTGAGGTCATGACCTCACCGTTGCACTGTCAAACTGAGCCCAGAATAGACCTGCTTGTTGAAAACTTTAACCAGCCACACACCTGTCATTAGGACTGTGTGCGTTTGTTTTCTGGTCTACGTCTATTGTGATGCGATCAATCAGTTTCTTCCAGTTCAAAATATTGATTTTATTTTAACAGCAACCTACATTTTTTTCAATAATAATTTATGCAGTAAGACATACAGTAGGCCTCATCTGTACTATTACTTAGGGTTGCACTATAAACAACTGAACCTGTGTGTGTGTTCTGTTATCTGTGTGATGTGATTAATCAGTTTATTCCAGTTGAGAATGAAAATTATTTATTGTATTTTAACAGCAACAGTTCCAACCTAGACAGATAAGAGTGTTTTTAATTGGGGAAAATAAACATAAATAGCTATTTATATGGGTATTTCATTTTTATTATTCTATATTGCATTTGTTTTAGGCATAAGGGCAATGAAATGTACCGATATTTACGTATAGTTCCATGTTTTCATAAACTTTTTCTGCCTGGGACCCAAGCTTAAGAAACCCTGCTCTAAAGCAAGCAGAGTAGACAGGAGTTTAATGTTACATTTTTCAAGGTTTTATATTTTGAAATGAGATTTGGAGGAATGAGACATGGCCACTGAATTTAGATGATCAACATCCAAATAAATGTAACTTCGCTATTCATCAAATGTCAAATGACAAGCTCAAATGGCCTCGGTCAATAAAAGCACCATCACAACTTCACCACAGCAAACACTTAAGGCAAACATCTGTACCAATTTGACTTACATTTCAGTCATTTTAGTATACTCTGTCTAGTAGATACTTTTTCATATTGTAGAAGGCCAGGTAAAAGTGATACCATGAAGCTAGTACAAGCCAAGCACTTCAAAAGTGAGGTGGTCCTATTACTATACTGAACAAAAATATTAACACAACATGTAAAGTGTTGGTCCCATGTTTCATGAGCTGGAATAAAATATCCCAGAAATGTTCCATATGCACAAAAAGCTTATTTCTCTCAAATGTTGTGCACAAATTTGTTTACATTCCTGTTAGTGAGCATTTCTCCTATGCCAAGATAATCCATCCACCTGACAGGTGTGGCATATCAAGAAGCTCACTAAACAGCATGATCATTACACAGGTGCACTTTCTGCTGGGGACAATAAAAGGCCACTAAAATATGCAGTTGTCACACAACACAATGTTTAAAGTTTTGAGGGAGTGTGCAATTGGCATGCTGACAGTAGGAATGTCCCCCAGAGCGGTTGCCAGATAATTTCATGTTAATTTCTCTACCATAAGCTGCCTTTAGAGAATTTGGCACTATTTCCAACCAGCCTCACAATCGCAGACCATGTGTATGGCATCGTGTGGGCGAGCGGTTTGCTGATGTCAACGTTGTGAATAGAGTGCCACATGGTGACGGTGGGGTTACGGAATGGGCAGGCATAAGCTACAGACAACGAACACAATTGCATTTTGTCTATAGCAATTTGAATGCACAAAAATACAGTGACGAGATCCTGAGGCCCATTATTTTTTTAAGGTATCTGTAACCAACAGATGCATATCTGTATTCCCAGTCATGTGAAATCCATAGATTAGGGCCTAATGAATTTATTTCAATTGACTGATTTCCTCATATGAACTGTAACTCAGTAAAATCTTTGAACTTGTTGCATGTTATGTTTATATTTTTGTTCAGTATAGTAAGAAGCATCCTCAAAAGAAGCATCCTCTTCATTCTCAAAGGGAAGAGAGGGTCAGGGAGCGGGACGAACTGAAATGTTTTGAAAGTCGGAGTGTATGGTCTCATTATAGTCTTCAGCTAAAGGGGAGTGGTTCTCTTCCCTGCCCAGTAGCCAAGCATAGAGTCAGCATTGAGAAATTAGGAGTGTAGCATATTACTGGTATACTGAGATAGGAAAACTACAATGAATATGCTCATAACACTTAAGCGTTTGGCAGTGAGTTTAATGCTTACTATTATAAAGAAACCGCCTGAGCGCCTGAGAGAGCAACAAAATGGCCCAATTAACAGCCGAGTTCTAAATCACCATTTTATCAAGGAGTCACTTATACAATAAAAAATGTATGGACACTTCTATTGCTTTTCTAAATGGTTACATTTTTCCTATGTGTAAATTGAACAGTTAGTGATGCAACTATTAATATTTTAAACAGTTTAGAGGGAAGAAAAGCTGGACCCTCCTTCCTTCTCTGCTACAAGCAAGTATTTCACTGCCCTCAAGTGGTAGCAAAAGGCAATTTATTTTGAGATTAAATCATCTCCAGACACCTATAGAATTCCCCAAAATGAAGCCATTGAACATGTGGCATGAGCCTGATTAAAAGTTTCAACCCCTTGACCCCTGATTGGGTTGGATACAATTGGTGTTCACTGAACAACACAGCTGGAATATAATCACGCAGATAACGGAAATGATTCAACAATAAATCCAGCTCAGTAACCCAGGCCATGTCTCGGTCTTGGTCTTTGCAGTCAGATCACAGTCTAGCAGTTGGTCAATAAAGGTACACTAACATAGAGGGCTGACAGATCAAAAAATCTCAAGTCATTAATATGCATCACATTACATTTCGAATTGGACTGCAAGATCTAATTGCGATTTTTGGGCGACTAATATTCCAATTGCGATAATGAATTGAGATTTTCTGACACGAGGGTGAAAACTTGATAATTCCATCAGACATGATTAAAACTACTTTCAGGTTAGAGAACATCATTTCTTAATTGAGATCATATGAATGAATACATACTGTGCTAACTGAATCCAAAACGAAATGAAACAAATATATTCCAGCACTGTTATGGGCTACATATAATAGATATGATTATTACGCCTACATATTAACAAACACATTTACACAATCGTGGAAAAACAGTGTGCTATAAGTAATCAGCGCAGAACATATTCATTAATTAATTACATTATGAGTTCCTATTTTACCACTGAGTTCTTAAATAGACTAAGTTAATTATTTATTCAGGCAGCCAGCCATAGGCTGCAGATTGAATAGGAAGCTTATGATTGTGTAATTATGTATAAGTAGGCTTAATCATTATTATATTTGAAATTATAACTCAAAGTGCATTAAAAACAACAAATACATAGCCTACCATTGGCGATTTTAGCATGAAAATCTTGGCGGGGAAAAAAAATAAAAAAGTGGGATGCATGCCAGCAAAGCCACTACACAGCACAACACTAAACAATACATTATTGTTCTATAACGGTGACAAACAGCGCCAACAAACTGTTAGGGCCTACATTAAGCTGTCCCAAAAGCAGAGTCCCAACAGCAGTCCCAACACCTTACCACTGCTACAGCTGGCCAGTGGAGCCTTGTCTGCCAAGCAAAACAGTTCATTCAGCCTCATTTACTGCCTTTTAAAGGAACATGGCTGACTTGCTTAAACAAATGTGGTTTCTACTGACAATTGAGATGTACAATTTCAATTAAGACATTCATGAGCGAGCTAGGGACGGACATAGTCAATATAACTATTTGCTCAGCCCTTTTGAAATGTATAGCAACAAAATTCAGAATATGGGTCGTTCTTATAGTTTTCTCCCTGTACACCAAGTCAGAACCGTAGGATAAATAAAGGGGGCATAAGCAGACAATGAAAGCTCTTACAATATTCAATGATTACATTTCTCAAAAACAGGTTATAGGCTACATGTGCACCACCAAGTCAGAACAGTAGGTGAAATAAAGAGGTGAAAAACCAAATTATTAGACCAAATTATTAGGCTACTAAGAGCTTACTACACAACATACACTTGGTATTACTTTCTTAGCTACAGTATACATACGCACCACCAGGTCAGAACAGTAGGTGAAAATAGACTGAATTATTAGGCTACTAAAAGCTTACTACACAACATACACTTAGTATTACTTTCTTAGCTACAGTATACATACGCTACCGGTCAAAAGATTTAGAACACCTACTCATTCAAGGTTTTTCTTTATTTTTACTATTTTCTACATTATAGAATAATAATGTAGACATCAAAACTATGAAATAACACATAAATCATGTAGTAACCAAAGAAAGTGCTAAACAAATCAAAATATATTTTATATATTATATTTGAGATATTTCAAATAGCAACACTTTGCCTTGATGACAGATTTGAACAGGGTTTGGAATTCTCTCAACCAGCTTCATGAGGTAGTCATCAGGAATGCATTTCAATGAACAGGTGTGCCTTGTTAAAAGTTAATTTGTGGAATTTCTTGACAAGGTAGGGGGTTATACAGAAGATAGCCCTATTTGGTAAAATACCAAGTCCATATTATGATGAGAACAGCTCAAATAAGCAAAGAGAAACGACAGTCCATCATTACTTTAAGACATGAAGGTCAGTCAATACGGAAAATTAAGACCTTTGAAAGTTTCTTCAAGAGCAGTTGCAAAAACCATCAAGCGCTATGATGAAACTGGCTCTCATGAGGACCGCCACAGGAAAGGAAGACCCAGAGATACCTCTGCCGCAGAGGATAAGTTCATTAGAGTTACCAGCCTCAGAAATTGCAGCCCAAATAATTGCTTCACAGAATTCAAGTAACAGACACATCTCAATATCAACTGTTCAGAGGAGCCTACGTGATTCAGGCCTTCATGGTCAAATGGCTGCAAAGAAACCAACCACTACTAAAGGACACCAATAAGAAGAGACTTGCTTGGGCCAAGAAACACGAGCAATGGACATTAGATTGGTGGAAATTTGTCCTTTGGTCTGGAGTGAGAAGCAGTGTGGGTGAACGGATGATGTCTGCATGTGTATTTCCCAACGTAAAGCATGGAGGTGGTGTGATGGTGCTTTGCTGGTGACACGGTCTGTGATTTATTTCGAATTCAAGGCACACTTAACCAGCATGGCTACCACAGCATTCTGCAGCGATACGCCATCCCATCTGGTTTGGACTTAGTGGAACTATCATTTGTTTTTCAACAGGACAATCACCCAACACACCTCCAGGCTGTGTAAGGGCTATTTTACCAAGAAGGTGGGTGATGGAGTGCTGCATCAGATGACCTGGCCTCCACAATCTCCCAACCTCAACCAAATTGAGATGGTTTGGGATGAGGAAAAGCAGGAAACAAATGCTCCGCATATGTGGGAACTCCTTCAAGACTGTTGGATAAGCATTCCATGTGAAGCTGGTTGAGAGAATGCCAAGAGTGTGTAAAGCTGTCATCAAGGCAAAGGGTGGCTACTTTAAAGAATCTCAAATATATTTTGATTTCTTTAACACTTTGATGGTTACTACATGATTCCATACGTGTTATTTCATAGTTGTGATGTCTTCATTATTATTCTACAAATGTAGAAAATAGTAAATAATCATCTAGTATCTGTAATCGGATTACAATATTTTTCCTAGTAACATAATTGATTAGTAAATAGTAACCTTTTTTTGTAAACCCTGTGTGTGATACACAGAATAAGAACAGACCAAAGTCAGACAGTTAAAAACATGTTTTATTGATGAATGACTTATGGCGTACACTCAGATGAAGTCTCATCTCCTGTCGTGGAAAAAGTACCCAATTGTCATACTTGAGTAAAAGAAAAGATAACTTAATAGAAAATGACTCAAGTAAAAGCGCAAGTCACCCAGTAAAATTTTACTTGAGTAAAAGTCTAAAAGTATTTGGTTTTAAATATAATTAACTATCAAAAGTAAATGTAATTGCTAAAACATAAAGCAAACCAGAAGGCACAATTTTATAATATATTTACGGATAGCCAGAGGGGGCACAGTACAACACTGACATCATTTACAAACAAATCATGTATTTAGTGAGTCCGCCAGATCAGAGGCAGTAGGTACAGTGCCTTGCAAAAGTATTCATCCCCTTTGGCGTTTTTCCTATTTTGTTGCATTACAACCTGTAATTTAAATTGATTTTTATTTGGATTTCATGTAATGGACATACACAAAATAGTCAAAATTGGTGAAGTGAAATCAAAAAAATAAACTGAAAACTGGTACGTGCATATGTACAGTTGAAGTCGGAAGTTTACATACACTTAGGTTGGAGTCATTAAAACTTGTTTTTCGACTCCTCCACAAATTTCTTGTTAACAAACTGTAGTTTTGGAAAATCGGTTAGGACATCTACTTTGTGCATGACACAAGTAATTTTTCCAACAATTGTTTACAGACAGATTATTAAACTTATAATTCATTGTATCACAATTCCAGTGGGTCAGAAGTTTACATACACTAAGTTGACAGTGCCTTTAAACAGCCTGGAAAATTGCAGAAAATGATGTCATGGCTTTAAAAGCTTCTGATAAATGATGTCAATTAGCCCGAGTCAATTGGAGGTGTACCTGTTGATGTATTTCAAGGCCGACCTTCAAACTCAGTGCCTCTTTAGTTGACATCATGAGAAAATCTAAAGAAATTAGCCAAGACCTCAGAATTTGGTTCATCCTTGGGAGCAATTTCCAAACGCCTGAAGGTACCACGTTCATCTGTACAAACAATAGTACGCAAGTATAAACACCATGGGACCACGCAGTCGTCATACCGCTCAGGAAGGAGACGTGTTCTGTCTCCTAGAGATGACTGTACTTTGGTGCGAAAAGTGCAAATCAATCCCAGAAGAACAGCAAAGGACCTTGTGAAGATGCTGGAGGAAACAGGTACAAAAGTATCTATATCCACAGTAAAACGAGTCCTATATCGACAAGACGTGAAAGGCCGCTCAGCAAGGAAGAAGCCACTGCTCCAAAACTGCCATAAAAAAAACAGATCACGGTTTGCAACTGCACATGGGAACAAAGATCGTACTTTTTGTAGAAATGTCCTCTGGTCTGATGAAACAAAAATAGAACTGTTTGGCCATAATGACCATCGTTATGTTTAGAGGAAAAAGGGTGATGCTTGCAAGCCAAAGAACACCATCCCAACCGTGAAGCACGGGGGTGGCAGCATCATGTTGTGGGGGTGCTTTGCTGCAGGAGGGACTGGTGCACCTCACAAAATAGATGGCTTCATGAGGCAGGAAAATGATGTGGCTATATTGAAGCAACATCTCAAGACATCAGTCAGGAAGTTAAAGCTTGGTCTCCAAATGGGTCTTTCAAATGGACAGCGACCCCAAGCATACTTCCAAAGTTGTGGCAAAATGGCTTAAGGACAACAAAGTCAAGGTATTGGAGTGGCCATCACAAAGCCCTGACCTCAATCCTATAGAAAATTTGTGGGCAGAACTGAAAAAGCGTGTGCGAGCAAGGAGGCCTATAAACCTGACTCAGTTACACCAGCTCTGTCAGGAGGAATGGGCCAAAATTCACCCAACTTATTGTGGGAAGCTTGTGGAAGGCTACCAGAAACATTTAACCCAAGTTATTAAACAATTTAAAGGCAATGCTACGAAATACTAATTGAGTGTATGTAAACTTCTGGCCCACTGGGAATGTGATGAAAGAAATAAAAGCTGAAATAAATCATTCTCTCTACTATTATTCTGACATTTCACATTCTTAAAATAAAAAGTGGTGATCCTAACTGACCTAAAACAGGGAATGTTTACTGCGATTAAATGTCAGGAATTGTGAAAAACTGAGTTTAAATGTATTTGGCTAAGGTGTATGTAAACTTCCGACTTCAACTGTATTTAACCCCTTTGCTATGAAGACCCTAAACAAGATCCGGTGCAACCAATTACCTTCAGAAGTCACGTAATTAGTTAGATTGCACACAGGTGGACTTCAATTACGTGTCACATGATCTAAGTATATATACACCTGTTCTGAAAGGCCCCAGAGTCTGCAACACCACTAAGCAAGGGGCACCACCAAGCAAGCGGCACCATGAAGATCAAGGAACTCTCCAAACAGGTCATGGACAAAGTTGTGGAGAAGTACAGATCAGGGTTGGGTTAAAAAAAAATATCTGAAACTTTGACCATCCCACAGAGCACCATTAAATCCATTATTAAAAAATTGAAAGAATATGGCACCACAACCAACCTGCCAAGAGAGGGCCGCACACCAAAACTCACGGACCAGGCAAGGAGGGCATTAATCAGAGAGGCAACAAAGAGTCCAAAGATAATCCTGAAGGAGCTGCAAAGCTCCACAGTGGAGATTGGAGTATCTGTCCATAGGACCACTTTAAGCCGTACACTCCACAGAGCTGGGCTTTACAGAAGAGTGGCCAGAAAAAAGCCATTGCTTAAAGAAGAAAATAAGCTAACATGTTTGGTGTTCGCCAAAAGGCATATGGGAGACTACCCAAACATATGGAAGAAGGTACTCTGGTCAGATGAGACTAAAATTGAGATTTTTGGCCATCAAGGAAAACGCTATGTCTGGCGCAAACCCAACACCTCTCATCACCCCGAGAACACCATTCCCACAGTGAAGCATGGTGGTGGCAGCATCATGTTGTGGGAATGTTTTTCATCAGCAAGGACTGGGAAACTGGTCAGAATTGAAGGAATGATGGATGGCGCTAAATACAGGGAAATTCTTGAGGGAAACCGGTTTCATTCTTCCAGAGATTTGAGACTGGGACAGAGGTTCACCTTCTAGCAGGACAATGACCTTAAGCATACTGCTAAAGCGACACTCGAGTGGTTTAAGGGGAAACATTTAAATGTCTTGGAATGGCCTAGTCAAAGCACAGACTTCAATTCAATTGAGAATCTGTGGTATGACTTAAAGATTGCTGTACACCAGCGGAACCCATCCAACTTGAACGAGCTGGAGCAGTATTGCCTTGAAGAATGGGCAAAAATCCCAGTGGCTAGATGTGCCAAGCTTATAGAGACATACCGCAAGAGACTTGCAGCTGTAATTGCTGCAAAAAGTGGCTCTACAAAGTATTGACTTTGGGGGGGTGAATAGTTATGCACGCTCAAGTTCTGTTTTTTTGTCTTATTTCTTGTTTGTTTCAAAATAAAAAATATTTTGCAACTTCAAAGAGGTAGGCATGTTGTGTGCCCAGCCAGAGCCCGGACATTAACATCTCTGGAGAGACCTGAAAATAGCTGTGCAGCGTGTCATGGAAATTCAGTACTGAGACAGTCTTGGTCATTTCTTCAAACAATCATCTTTATTAATATTGATTAATTATTGCAATAATGAAACCGTCACCCCAACAGTCTTGTTCTGACTGTTAGGCTGAGAGCCTAACTGAAAATGAAGAAAAAAACAGATATTATATAGGACCTACAAATGGTTCGTCACAATGGATCCATCTCCCATAATCACCTTGGTTATCTACACAGGATGGTGTTTTACCCCCAACCTGGCTTAGTTTCCCAGATGCCAGGAAGATGGGACAATGAGGCATTGTTCTAAACTCTTCTTGGCTATCACTCATCTTGTCTATAGAATGCCAGCTTTTAGGTTTTTATCACCAACATCAATCATTTGTCAGTTTCAAGCTATCTCTAGTAAAAACCCATGTCCTCAACATCCAGACTAGCTGCAGGGTGCTAGAGTGGAGACCATAAAACACAGAATTAGCAGGAAAGAAATATCATACTGTTTGTTAAGTAAATCATTTTCACATATCCAACAAATAAGGTGAATATATCATTTTCCCCCATCCAACCTGATAGAGCTTGAGAGAATCTGTAGAGAGGAATCGAAGAAACTTCCCCAAATACAGGTGTGCCAAGCTTGTAGCGTCATACCCATGCTTCAACAAAGTACTGAGTAAACGGTCTGAATACTTATGTAAATGTGATTTCAGTGAAAAAAGAAATTTTGCAAGCAATTCTAAAAACCTGTTTTTGCTTTGTCATTATGAGGTATTGTGTGTAAATTGATGAGGGGGAAAAAACTATTTAATACATTTAACAATAAAGCTGTAATGTAACAAAATGTGGAAAAAGTCAAGGGGTCTGAATACTTTCCGAATGCACTGTAAATGAAACAGTGTAATGTTTGAATTCAGTCTTGTGTCAGGTGAACTGTTTGGTCCTCAACTTGGGTCTTATAAAGTGCATTTGACATTTGCTGTACTTTTTGCTGCATTTGTTGATAACGAAATCTTAAATAGTCTGGATGGCATTACTTACATAAGAATATTCCTGGAAAATGTGGGTTAGGTGCAACATAAGGGTTTGAATGAGAGGACTAACTGGTGTTCAGGTTTTTTGTAGCTCACCTAGCTGTGCTGTTGAGGAACTAGGCCAAGCACACTTGTAGTTGTTTCGTTTGGAAGACAACCCTGCATCCCCGCCATCACACAATTACTGTTGTTGTTTACACAATCCAAAAAACAGCACATTATAAATTGCAATCCAGGTCAAGTGGGCTTGTTTTATTGCCAACATGACTAGCTAAGTTATAAAATATGATCTTACAGTGTCAGGCTTTCACAAAGCAATTCAGAGAAACAGATTGTAATTTTGGTGCGCATAGAAAGGAGTCATGAGGTGCATTCAGGCGAGATTTTCTTCACAATAGACAAACATAGGCTCCATCTGTTCAGATCAACCCAGGGTATGACACCATGTCATCTTGTAATTGTACAAACAGTCATCATAAATGTTGACACTGTATATGACATGAGTTTTATGATATGGAAGTGCACATTTGGACTCACAGGTATTTGGCTTGCTTGTATGACATCAAAGCAGTATTTATTATAATCCTCAATGTCTCATCTTTCAAAATACATTGTTGAGTCCTCTTAATTTACAGCATTTTCCTCACTCGGACAACAAAAAAATTACAAAAGTTGCCCAATTAGCGGGAGGGATGGGGGCAACTTCTTGTCGCATGCGGTGCTCAAGCTCAGAAAGGCTGTCAGTCAAAACCCATACAGCGCTGTGAAGCGGAGACCCTGAGCTCTGACGTCATTTATAGCATGTTACTGTACAGCCACTGCGTTCCAATTTAAGCGCTTATCAGTGCCCAAACCTGCCATTTTCAACCTGTATACGTGTAAAGGGTTAAGGGATACTTTTCTCTCTTACCTCACCCAGAAACTGACTTCTGCTTTCAGGATCTTAATCCCCACAGGAATTTGGTGAAACCTGAATAATGGGAAGAGTAAGAAAAACAGTGAAAGAGAACGGTTTAGGAAGAAAACGTCCTAAACTTACCCCCATAGTCCTCACAGCTGCCTCTGACTGCGAGCCCCACCTAGCAAGTCCACATCGTGACAAGACTGGGTCGGGGCCACCTCTGACACGCACCCTGATAGATAAGCCAGGCGACAAAAGCAAGGAGTTAAAATATGATACGGAAGTACTTACATCACTCTTTCTGGAAGTCATCTGAAATTAATCAGATTATTTTGTTGATTCCTTTCCTGTTTTTAACCACAGGTTAGAGATTCAAAACAGTTTGGGTCGTGAATTTGTAAAGTTGGGTGTAGTGCTTTGGCACTGTTTGGTTGTTGAATCATTTGTAGCATGGTAATAATCAATTGTATTTAGCTTCTGGTTCAGTGGTGATTTGGTTCTAATTGCAAAATCTCATTGCAAACTGAGTATAAAACACATTTTCTTTACATGTTGTTAACCAACGTTTTCAATTGATTTCAAGCAAATTAGCGTCTTGATAAAGATGAGCAAAAAATACTATATAAAATGTATAATACTATACTCAAAAAATGTGGGAAAATATATTATTTCCATGACGAAGGATACCAAGGATCTAGAAGGATTCTGTATGGATGATTGTATTCGTATAAAAAATATATATATAATTTCCCCATTTTTTTGCATTCATTGTAGTGTTTGAATTATTTTATACAGTCATTTTTGCTCATCTTTATCAAGGGTGTCAATATTTAGGACCGCACTGTATTAAACATTTCCTTTTCGTACAAAGCAATATTAATAATGAAAAAAAAATATTGTATTATCATATTTGTCTCTAGTAAAAGTCGACCATCAACTGTACTAAGAGAAAAAAACACACCAGATGGCATTGTATCGAAAATACTAACACATCAAATATCACTAACCTCCAGTAAAATGATAAACACTTGACAAGCAGTCCTATTGTAAACAAAATGTATTTTGCCTATAATACAATAGTAGCAAGCTAACGGCTATATTCTGTCCATCTAATAGTCTGTCTGAGGGTATAAACAAATGACTGAAGGGGTTGTTGGTTCAACTCCAAGGCATAGAATTTCTGTGCCCTTGAACAAATTAGGTTTGGCAAATTTGAAATGGATGTATATCTGAATACACCCTAGATAGGGTGCCAGAGTAGAGACAATGATCAGTGATCATGAAGTCCATCTGTACTTCCAAAGATCCATTATGAGGCAACAGGATCCAATCAGTCTGTACAAACAGATTAGCCAATCGTGTGGTCCTTCCATGAGAAGTTCAGCAGACATAATATTCCAATTGCATTAGTCCTCAAGATTCAAAATGGTGAGCAGAAAAACATTTATCACAATCTTCAGAGGATCACTGGTTTTCCAAATTTAGACATGAGCATTTGGGACATGTGGCCATGATAGGTCTATAAAACAGGATTGTCCTGAGTGCAGCCTAGTCTTTTTCGTCTGCCCTCTTATAATTCTTATTCAGGATTGCAGTGAACTTTTGACTTTAAACAACAGGTGACACCTAGTATAATATGCATCATCTGTACCCATCTTTGGTCTCTGGCAAGGTAGTCTAATATCTGTTTAATAAGGCAGTGCTAGTTTTGGGAAGCTTTGTGACTGAAGTCCTTATAAGAGTAAAGCGCTATTCCCCATGTTTTACTCAGTAAACACACCACGGCATTATCTTTGTTCACACGTATGCCTCTAAGTATTAAGCAGAAATTCCCATTCATGTTACCAGAATTTGTTTTTACTAGAGGTGTTACTAGAAAACGAATTTAGTCATTTTTAACATAAATTAAAATCAGACACTAGCTGTTGTAATCAAAATGGTGTATTATTTTACTGAGCAAAACAAGTGATGTGGGCTGAGGCCCCTCCGCAGAGTGGTAGCGCCAGTTTAGCAGTGAAGAGGTAAACCAGGCTCACCCTTCTTTGGGGAAGAACACAGCAGAGAATAGATGTGTTCCACACTCACTCAACCGCTGCCGTTCTCGCGTCTTCACCTGGGGTAATTCGGAATAAAAGGAGAAACTTAAACAAACAAAACACAAAATAAAACTTAAGTTGTAATAAAATGGGAGAGTAGCTAAATAAGAAATCAAAACAATAAAAAAGTAAGAAAAAGATGCTGTACTATTTATATTGCCAGGTAATAGAGGGACCAGGAAGGAGCACATTAGCGTCAACTGCTAGGTGTTTGGTGTAAATGCGTTGGTCACTCAACTTACACTTTTTGGTGTAAAGATGCCCAAAACAGAATAGTACAACATCAGTGAAATAACTACTTTTGATCTCAATAGATGTAGTTGTTCTGTGTCTTTCTTTTTTTTTTTTTTTATCTCACATTCAAGGCCAAACATGGAGATAAAAATTGGTCTGATCAAAATATTGCACGACTGAATTTGAAATAGCTGATAATTCATTGTAGTATGGTTGAGTTTTATTGAAAGGTAACAATAACATTTTTATAAATACAAACACAACAAAGAACAAATTGTCTTGGCGATTAAGGTTTTGCCAGACCCATTATCTAAAAGGGGAAATTTGAGAGAAAACAGTTGAAGTTGTAGTAACACATTTAGAAAAACATAGTTTATCTACTTCTACAAATGCTAAACATACAACTTTAACACAACCGTTACGGTACATGAAAAAGTGCAATTTTCCTTTTTTACCCACCTCTGCAACAGCTCTCACTTTAAAGCCTTGTACAAGCAATGTCCTATGTATACATATCAGAAATCTGGGAGGAAAATGTCAAATAAGGAGGGGGGTCTGGGAAGGGGTTGGTGGCCAGTCACTGAATGGTTCTCATGATTGCAAATGCTTTCTCAAATATATATATATTTTTTTTATGATTGTCCACTTTTTCCTATAAATGCCAGCTTAAAAACTATCTAAATTATAATTTACTTTTAAAAATAATAGTATTGCTTTTTAACCCCAAAATGTCAAGTAGCCACAAGAAAAGCAAAAAAGGATTAGAACAAATTAAGCAAGCTTATGTACTCTTTTGCTCCATATTGGTACTGTAGTGAAACCAATCTATATTTCAAAAAGGGTCATGTTAAGCCAATTTAAGCATGCATTTTTTGTTAATATTGCCTTAGAATGTGAAGGCTGATATATACACACAGTAGAGCTGGGACGATAAACTGAAAATTATCGACACCGTCCACTTATCGTGGACATTTTGCTGCTATAGTTGATTACGATATATAACCTATATAGTTTAAAATTAAATAAGTCCGCTAATATGGGAAAATTGATAGGTATAACATTCAAAGTAGTAGAAGCAGTTGTAAGGGTAATATCAAAACATATGTGGTGCACATTAAAGGCCCAGTGCAGTCTAAAAACGCGATTTGGCTGTGTTTCACATATATTTCCATACTATGAAGTTGGAATAATACAGGGAAAATTATGATAATGCCATTTTAGTGTAAGAGCTGTTTGAAAAGTAAAATGTTTTGGCCTGCCTGTAAATTGGTTAATAGCCCAATAAAAAGTTTTAAATCTCTCTGCCAATAACAGCCACTCCCGTACAGTCCTAGCAAAATTCTTGCTTGAAAATTGCTTTGTTAAGAAGCTATTTTTGTTTATTTTTTACCATTTTAATTGAAAACAATCACAGTATAGTACTTAATTGTTACCCAGAAATGATTTGATATTGAGATAAAAACAGCTGCATTGGACCTTTAAAGTTAAACATATCGTTCAATTTAGTTATCGTGATAATTCGGTCAATTTATCGTGATATGGATTTTTGTCCATATCGCCCAGCTCTAACATACAAGCAATCAAAAGTTCATTTTTTATTTACTTCCATTGTTGCCCATAAGAATCTTGGTAAAACTCCTGGTTGTCATTATTGTAACCATAGTTACCAGAATAGTCGCCACCTTGTTGCAGGGGTTGCTGGGCAATGGGTTGGGAGCCCCAGTTCTGGTTGTTGGTCTGCCGGCGCTTGGAGTCCGGTTGGTTGTAACCGTCAGCCTTCCTCTTCCCACCCACGTTGCCCCCGCGGTTCCCCCGGGCCCCTCTGATACTGCGACCCCTCTGCAGCTGGGGCAGGCCTCCCCGGCACCCACGGCTCCCCCTCGGTACGCCCATAGGAGCCCCTCTTTGGACGTAGCCACCTCTGCCACGAGGGGGTGGTGGTCCTCGGCCTCTGGGAGGGGGGGCACCTCGATTCACCCTGCCCCTTCCTCTCGGCGCGTAGACGTCATCGTAACCACCGTAGTAAGGGTCGTCGTAGCCACCTCTGTAGTCATGGTAGTCGTAACCACCACTGTAGTAATCATCGTAGTAATCCTCATAACCGTAGTAGTCCGGTGGGTATGAATATCCACCTCTCCCGCCTCTCCCCCTGCCTGGCATGGGAGGTGGCATGCGTGGAGCAGGATAGTAGTAGTAGTAATCATCATACCTGTGACAACAAAGCAAGAGAGGCAACATTACAGGTTTTTTTGTGCAGACAGGAACATTAGGAAAACTTTCCTAATATAGAGTTGAGCACCCCCTTTTCCTCCTCAGAACAGCCTCAATTTGTCAGGGCATGGACTCTACAAGGTGTTGAAAGCATTTCACAGGGATGCTGGCCCATGTTGACTCCAATGCTTCCCACAGTTGTGTCAAGTTGGCTCGGGTGGTCGACCATTCTTGATATACACGGGAAACTGTTGCGCGTGAAAACCCTAGCAGCGTTGCAGTTCTTGACATACTCAAACTGGTGCGCATCGCACCTACTACCATGCCCCGTTCAAAGGCTCTTAAATATTTTGCCTTGCCCATTCACCCTCTGAATGGCACACATACACAATCCATGTCTCAATTGTCTCAAGGCTGTCTCATCGCTACAACTCCCGTACGGGCTCGGGAGAGACGAAGGTCGAAAGCCATGCGTCCTCCGAAGCACAACCCAACCAAGCCGCACTGCTTCTTAACACAGCGCGCCTCCAACCTGGAAGCCAGCCGCACCAATGTGTCAGAGGAAACACCGTGCACCTGGCCCCCTTGGTTAGCGCGCACTGCGCCCGGCCCGCCACAGGAGTCGCTGGAGCGCGATGAGACAAGGATATCCCTACCGGCCAAACCCTCCCTAACCCGGACGACGCTATGCCAATTGTGCGTCGCCCCACGGACCTCCCGGTCGCGGCCGGCTGCGACAGAGCCTGGGCGCGAACCCAGAGACTCTGGTGGCATGTTCCTAATGTTTCATACACTCAAGTGTGAATATTTCAGAGAATATTCATACCCCTTGACTTTGTCCACATTTTGTTGTTACAGCATGAATTTAAAATAGATTAATTTGAGATTTTTGTCACTGGTCCACACACACAATACCCCATAATGTCAAAGTGGAATTATTAAAAATGAATAAATAATGAAATGTCTTGAGTCAATAAGTGTTCAACCCCTGTTATTGTAAGCCTAAATAAGTTAAGGAGTAAAATGTTGCTTCACAAGTCACATAATAAGTTGCATGGAATGGACTCACACTGTGTGCAATAATAGTGTTTAACATGATTTTTGAATGACTACCTCATCTCTGTACCCCACACATACAATTATCTGATAGGTCCCTCAGTCAATCAGTGAATTTCATACAAAGATTCAACCACAAATCCCAGGGAGGTTTTCCAATGCCTCGCAAAGAAGGGATCCTATTGGTAGATGGGTAAAAATTCAAAAGCAGACATTGAATACCCTTTTGAGCATGGTGAAGTTATTCATTACAATTTGGATGGTGTATCAATACACCCAGTCACCACAAAGATACAGGTGTCCTTCCTAACTCAGTTGCTGAATAGTAAGGAAACCGCTCAGGGATTTCACCATGAGGCCAGTGGTGACGTTACAACAGTTGCAGAGTTTAATGGCTGTGATAGGAGAAACCTGAGGATGGATCAACAACATTGTAGTTACTCCACAATACTAACCTAATTGACAGAGTGGAAAGAAGGAAGCTTGTACAGAATACAAATATTCCAAAACATGCATCCTGTTTGCAACAAGGCACTAAAGTAATACTGCAAAAAATGGGTCAATTCACTTTTTGTCCTCAATGCAAAGCATTATGATTGGGCAAACTTAATACAATACATTACTGAGTACCAATCTCCATACTTTCAAGCATAGTGGTGGATGCATTATGTCATATGGGTGTGCTTGTAATCGTTAAGGACTGGTGAGTTTTTCCAGGATAAAAAAGAAATTGAATGGAGCTAAGCACAGGCAAAATCCTAGAGGAAAACTTGGTTCAGTCTGCTTTCCACCAGACACTGGGAGATTAATTCACCTTTCAGCAGGACAATAATCTCAAACACAAGGCCAAATCTACACTGACAGTGAATGTTCCATAGTGGCTAAGTTACAGTTTCATAAATGGTTTGAAGTCAGATACAAATCTGATTCCTGGCCATGTGACTTCTGTCTCAACGGTCAAATCTGATTTATTTGCCCCCAAGTGGCTTTTAGACTGTTATTTGGCATATATTTTTGCTTGCTAGCTACTCTGTTGACAGTTTGATATGAACATGAGGTAGCTAACTAGCTTGTTAATTGTTTACAAACAGATTAGTGCATGCAATAGAAAACTAAACAGCTACCTAGCTATCTAGTTGAATGCTGTGGCTAGCCAAAAAGGACTTGCTTGGATCAAGTTGGATCATGTTATCCTTTGAAGCTTTAAAAGTGTTCTTAACCTATGATTTTGAACATTCAAAGCAACTGGGAAACATTCACGGAAGGCATTGTTGTCACCTTAGCTTGCTACATAACTTCTGAGTGATAGGAAGCACAAGCACCACCACCAATAAGCCTACACCACTGCACATACACCCGTCATTACTATGAAATCTAGCGTAGCCTGGTCAGCAAATGACTGGTGTCTGAACACACACAAATCCGATTTGGTCATTTGCTGTTTGGACAGTCAGTAATCCAAAATGGATTTGAAAAACAAGACGGATTTGAGCATTAACCTCTCTTGGGTACGTGAGACGTTAGCGTCCCACCTCTTCAACAGCCAGTGAAACTGCTGGGCGCCAAATTCAAAATACAGAAACTCATTATAAAAATTCAGAAAACAAAACATATTTTACATAGGTTTATTGATTAACTTCTTGTGAATCCAACCACGGTGTCAGATTTAAAAAATGCTTTACGGCGAAAGCATACCTTAGGATTATTTGAGAACATAGCCCACTAGACAAATCATTACAAACAGTAACCAGCCAAGTAGAACAGTTACACAAGTCAGAAATAGAGATCAAATGAATCCCTTACCTTTGATGATCTTCATATGGTTGCACTCAGCAGACATTCATTTACTCAATAAATGTTCCTTTTGTTCGATAAAGTCTCTTTATATCCAAAAACCTCAGTTTTGTTCGCGCGTTTTCTTCAGTAATCCACAGGCTCAAACGCCGTCAAAACAGGAAGACAAAAAAATCCAAATTGTATCCGTAAAGTTCATAGAAACATGTCAAACGATGTTTATATTCAATCCTCAGGTTGTTTTTAGCCTAAATAATCGATAATATTTCAACCGGACAATAACGTCGTCAATTTAAAAGGTAAACAAGAAACGCACTCTCTCAGTCTCGCACATGAAAAAGCTCTGTGACACTTTAGGGTCCACTCATTCAGACTGCTCTTAGTTCCTCATTATTCAGAATACAAGCCTGAAACAATTTCTAAAGACTGTTGACATCTAGTGGAAGGCATAGAAACTGCCATTTGAGTCCTAAGTCAATGGATACTGTAATGGCATTGAATAGAAAACTACAAAAAAAAAAAAAAACTACTTCCTGAATGGATTTTTCTCAGGTTTTCGCCTGCCAAATCAGTTCTGTTATACTCACAGACACTATTTTAACAGTTTTGGAAACTTTAGAGTGTTTTCTATCCAAATCTACCAGTTATATGCATATCATATCTTCTGGGCCCGAGAAGCAGGCAGTTTAATTTGGGCATGCATTTCATCCAAAATTCCAAATGCTGCCCCCTACCCTAGAGAAGTTAAGGCCTGCAGTGTGAACAGGGCTTTAGGGACTTACCCAGAAAGAAAGACTCACAGCTGTAATCTCTGCCAAAGGTGCTTTTACAAAGTATTGACTCAGGGGTATTTCTGTAAAAACATGTTTTCACTCTTTAATTATGGGGTATTGTGTGTAGATGGGTGAGAAAATTGAATTCAGGCTGTAACACAACAAAAAGTGGAACAAGTGTGAATACTTTCTGAAGGCACTGTAGAACACAAAAACAGGTCATAAGACGGTCACACCAGCCACTCCAAGCAGACTGGGTGTCGCTAGATGTGTTCGAACACTACTCACCCTGTGGTCCTGGTTGGCTGTCTCTGGGCCTGCCGCTCTTTCCTCTTCTTGTCCGGAGGCTTTGCCAGAACAATCTCTATCTCCTCGCCTTCCAATTCTTTGCCGTTCATTTCTTGCATTGCCTAAACGGTGGCGGGTTTCCCCAAGTGAATTTCCCAGAGATTCTCCATAAGCACAAGGCAAACACACAGCATACATACTCAAAGGAGGCGTAGAAGACGCCTGTACTCACCTTCATGGCAGCATCTCTGTCCTCAAAGTGCACAAAGGCATAATCTTTCAGCTTCTTGACCCGTTCCAACTTCCCAAACTGGGAGAAAGTTTTCTCCAGGAGTTCCTCTGTGACTGGTGTGGCCAGGTTCCTCACAAACAGCACTTTTACCTGGTGCAAGACCAAAAGAGAGCCTTTAGAAGTGGTTCTCTGACATAGGACGGCCATTTTATTTCTAAATGAAAGATATCTGCAAAGATATCTCTACACCCTAGTATCTGTGATTTATCATCGCTTAGCTGTGTTCAGACACTAGACCCCAGAGGTGCAGGTCTTTAAGATCTCACCTTTGCCATAATCTCTGGATCCGGTTCGTCTACTGGGTCTGCCCACTCAACAGTAACAGGGTTCCCCACACCTTCACCTTGCCGCTCATGAGGCGGCGACGGGCCTGGGCTGCAGACTTGTGTTCCTCGTATTCCAAGAAACAGAAGCCACGATTTTTATTTTTGTCATCTGGCTGGTGGTAGAGTATCACCTCCATGAGGCCCTCTGGTGGAAGCAAACAGAAGTGCACGGTCAAAAAATTCATAGAAAAGCTTCCATTACACTGATCGTAAAATATGTTTGACTAGGATATGTCGTCACTGGGTGGTGGTCAAGTGTGTCTCCGGTAAGTTTCATGATTAATGAAATCATTTAGGATGAATATCAGATCACACAGGGCTATACCAAACGGTACAATACGGCGGCAGATAGCCTAGCAGTTAATTAAGAGCGTTGAGACAGTAACCAAAAGGTTGCTGGTTCGAATCCCCAAGCTAAATAAAGCATGTGCCGATGTGCCCTTGAGCAAGGTACTTAACCCGAATTGATCAAGGGTAAGCACCCACCTAATTATAATTGTGCATTATTACAATATAAAACACAGAGAAAGAATGGCAGGTCTTTATGTCCAGGTGGGGTATCCAGGTAATAAAGCATGAATAAAATATGTAGGACCGAATCACTGATCTTCTCAGATAGCTTAATAACTTGTTGAAAATCTCCATATACAGTAAAGTATTCATACCACTTGACTTACTCCACATTTTGTTGTGTTACAGCCTGAATTCCAAATGGATTATAGATTTTTTTCTCATCCATCTACACACAATACCCCATAATGAAAATGTATTGAAAATGAAATACAGAAATATCTCATTGACATAAGTATTCACACCCCTTAGTCAATACTTTATAGAAGCCCCTTTGGCAGCGATTACAGCTGTGAGTTTTCCGGGTAAGTCTCTAAGAGCTTTGTACACCTGGATTGTGCAATATTTGCACATTATTATTTTAAAAATTCTTTAAGCTCTGTCAAATTGGTTGTAACTCGGCCACTCAGGAACCTTCACTGTCTTGGTAAGCAAGTCCAGTGTAGATTGGATGTTTTAGGTTATTGTCCTGCTGAAAGGTGAATTAATCTCCCAGTGTCTGGTGGAAAGTAGATTGAACCTGGTTTTCCTCTAGGATTTTGCCTGTGCTTAGCTCCATTCTGTTTTGTTTTTAATCCTGAAACCGATTACAAGTATACCCATTACATGATGCAGCCACCACTATGCTTGAAAATGTGGAGAGTGGTACTCAGTAATGTGTTGCATTTGCTGCAAACATACCACTTTTTTCAGTATTACTTTAGTGCCTTGTTGCAAACAGGATGCATGTTTTGGAATATTTGTATTCTGTACAGGATTCCTTTTCACTATGCCAATTAGGTTAGGATTGTGGAGTAACTACAATGTTGTTGAACCATCCGTTGTCTATCACAGCCATTAAACTCTGCAACTGTTTTAAAGTCACCATTGGCCTCATGGTGAAATCCCTGAGCGGTTTCCTTACTCTCCAGCATCTGAGTTAGGGAGGACGCCTGTATCTTTGTAGTGACTGGGTGTATTGATACACCATCCAAAGTGTAATGAATAACTTCACCATGCTCAAAGGGATATTCAATGTCTGCTTTTTTATTTTTTACCCATCTACTAAAAGGATCCCTACTTGGCGAGGCATTGGAAAACCTCCCTGGTCTTTGTCGTTGAATCTTTGTATGAAATTCACTGATTGACTGAGGGACCTTACAGATAATTGTATGTGTGGGGTACAGAGATGAGGAAGTCATTCAAAAATCATGTGAAACACTATTATTGCACATAGAGTGAGTCCATGCAACTTATGTGACTTGTTAAGTACATATTTTTCTCCTGAACTTAATTAGGCTTGCTGTAAAACTGGGGTTCAATACTTATTGACTCAAGCCATTTCAGTTTTTCATTTTTAATTAATGTGTAAAAATTTATCATTATGGGGTAATGTGTGTAGGCCAGTGACTAAAATCTCAATTTAATCCATTTTAAATTCAGCTGTAAGACAACAAAAATGTGGAAAAAGTAAAGAGGTGTGATTACTTACTGAAGGCAATTTCCTTTGACTTGCCAGCCGATATTCCAAATATAAATCATTATTTAGATTTAAGGGGAACAAAAAAAGATAGAAAAATGGTACTAATCTTTCTCTAACCTGTGACTTTGCTGAAATCTTCCAATATGCTTTCTCTTGTCTTGTTCTTTGGAATTGACCCAACAAACAGACGGTTGTTTGCGACAGAGATGCAGACACCCAGGTATTTACCTGACCGGATTTCATAATTATCACACTAAAACAAAAAGATCAACAAAAAGTGTTCTCAAACCACACAGGTAAGTCATGCACATTTACACTTTCCAGATAACTCTGGTATGATGAGACAAAGTGATCCACCTGTCTACAAGGTGCAAGGATAGCAAAGCAAATACTGTTAATTGCCAAGTCGTGCTCTTTATGTCTGGTGATTAAAAGGGGAAATCTTACAAGCTTGACGGCCTCTAGGGCAACATCTTTATTGCAGAAGGTGATGAAGGCATATCCTCTGTTCTGACCCGAGAGAAGGGGGTCCATCATCAGACGCAGGTCCCAAATGGGCCCGGCTTTCTCAAACAGAGGGACCAGCTCATCCTCATACAGGTCCCTGGGGATCTTGCCGACAAATACCTGCATTGATAAGATAAAAATGTCAAATTATAGACATACTGTGTAACTTTGATTGTATTTGACTTGGATAAGATGGTGCTCCCTAGAAATCTAAGAGGTTTGTTTGTGAAAAGGCATATTAGATGTTTAACAGTCTTTCACCAGCATTCATTTCCATTAGGTTACAAAGATTTTTTTTACAGCCAATAATTGAGAGGACATCTCCCTAACAGCCAATACATGAGATGGCTATGTCTTTCACAACCAGTAAAGGTTGTGCTTCTTGCCTCTGTTCCGATTCCAGGCTGGGCCCTTGAGTACACCTCGTCAGGTGGAGGCCCCCCATACTTCCTCTGTCCTGTGGTGACATCCAAAGTGTAACCTGTTCTTTCCAGAAGAGCCTAGACAGCATCAACAACACATACATTCATTCATTCAGAGACCTACATGACATATTTCCATCACTGTTAAAACAAACGTACTGCGCTTAACGGAAAAAATAAGAAACAATTTGTTCACCTTTATCTTAGTCTCATCAGGTCCCTTTGTGGATTCTTGAACTTTACTTCCTTGCTTTTCTCGCTGTCTGTATGTCTTCATCACGCCACAGAGAAACGCACTTTTGTTCTGAGAGAGCACCAATAGATTTTAAGTGTAAATCACAATTCTTTTTTTTTAGCTTCTTTGTGTAACTGCTTTTGAGGGACAGTGTGGACAAGACCGCTCACCTGCACATGTGACAGGTCACTCTCCTTGAACTGCAGTAACACTGACAGGGCTCCCTCCTCATTGAACTCCCTGAGGGCGTCAATGGCTCTCTCGTCCAGGTCAGTGTAAGCCACCAGTCCTGGAATGCACAGACAACACACACACACACACTGGGTGGCAGGTAGCCTAGCGCTGGGCCAGTAACCGATAGGTCGTTGGTTCAAATCTCCGAGACGGTGAAAAAACTGCCGATGTGCCCTTGAGCAAGGCATCCTAATTGCTCCAGAGTCTCCATTAATAATGGCTGATACCCGTGGAGAGTGGGGTCACAGCCAGGTGTCTCAGGGTGTGGGATATGCAAAAAACAAAAGCCTAATTCACACATACAACACACACTTGTACATGTGTGAAATAGGACAAATGTAAAAACCCACCTAATAATTTACTTTTATACACACAGACAGAGAGAAATTCTACTTATAGGGTCACATTTGATAAGAGTCATATATTCCTAGAGAGCCACTGAAACATGATGTCGCTCAGCGAAGAGGGCTCTGCATGTCACCATTCCACAGCTATGCACATACTGACCCCTTTACTCAAAGTGACTTAAATCATATGACCACTGACCAAGGTGGAATCCTTCGGTTGATACAGTGTTCTCGAGCTTGCAGAAATATACATTATGAGGTCTTTGAAATATCATGAAATGCCATCAAGTAGTACTGTGAACAACCCCCCTTGCATTTACCAGTCTGAAATATCTTATTAAGGCTCTCCGCCACTTTCTGTGGAAGGCCTGCATTTATGAGGGTCTGGTAGAGCTCTGTGTGTGTTACAGTTATATCCATGGGCTCCTCGTCCTCTTTAACCAGAGCTGAACTGCCATTCACCTTAGCTGCCATTCTCCTAAGGGACAAATGATGGGAATCAAGAGATATCAGTGCATCATGGCTGTGACTAGAAACCACATGAAGGAGTATACATGCTGCACATTAATTCACAAACAATATGCAAGACATAATACTATACAGTCTAATAGTATTTTCTGCCCAATTATGGATATGAACATGTTAGATAAAGGGTTAAATGCAACTGTTCTGCAATAAAGTAGGCCTTACTAACAATTATTTGCCATTGCCACCAGACCTAGCTAATGTTACCGTCGTACAATAGCCGAATAAACCTCCAGCAGAGAAAGAATGATCAGACCTAAGTCGACAGAAATTCAGTGGATGCATATTTGAAATGGGAAAAATAGGAAGTTGAACTTGGTAAATTAGCTATCTACACTGCCAACAAAGCAGGAGTTAAGTGCCAGTTGCTAGGTTTCCATACAATTGATGACAGATATTCATGTGAATATTCTAAAATCTACATTTAAAAAATATGTGCATTTTTCCACCAGTGGTATGTTTCCACCAAATGGACTTGTTGTGGATAAAAATCAGCGCGTGATGAAGTAGTGCACACAAAATATACTTTTTAGCTTAAGTTTTCATGCATCGAATACAAATCTAAAGTTAAATGTGTTTCCATTGCATTGTTAACTCTAAAGATAGTTGTCTCAAAAACTGTTGAGTTAAATAGCAAATGTGCCTACTCTGGTCTTGGCACCTGCGCTCTAGCTAACAGCTTGCAGTTATAGTGCGAGTAGGCTGTGCGGGTTGTCTAGTCAACGTAATGAGATTGTTATGGATAAGAGCTAGAATATTTTTATTTGTCAAACGACAGTCAAGCATTGATCATCATGTTACCAGAATAAGACCCTCAATATTTATTGGAAACCAGCATCAACCTCATTACCGTGCACTTTCACCACTGTGTGAAGCTCATAATTTATTTCATCTGAAGCCTAATATACTGCATGGTTTTCAGAGTCGTGGTGGAATGACTACACCACACGTCATTGCGTGACTCCAAATTCACTTTGATATGATGGTTATTATATCTATATTTGAACATGAAGGCGTTTCCACCGCGATTTCCAGCAGAATTATTTTTACTGACAAAAAAAGATCCCACCACCATGTCAAACGAACAAATTATCTGTTCGCGTTTATAAAATTACACCGGAACTTCCTGTTTCTGTCACAGCTATTATTGATTTTTTAAATAAACCTGAATGGAAAGGTGGTGTGTGTCCAGTATGCAGGAAGTTAGGGGTAGTTTTGTGAGCCAATATGACTAAATGTCTTGGAGTATCTAGTTAGCAACTTCCTTCAAACTGCACGCAAACATAAAAATGGTATCCACAAATTAATCTGACTCTGGGAAAGTAGATAAAGGGCATTATTGCCAAAATCCTTAAGTACCCCTTTAACATTACCCACCTAGCTAATGTTAGCCACAACAAATAAAACAATTATAACATGACCAAACACCTGCTCGTCGAACATCTCATGGGTATTAATATGGAGTTTGTCCCCCCTTTGCTGTTATAACAGCCTCCACTCTTTTGGGAAAGCGTTCCATTAGATGTTGGAACAGTTTCTGCGGGTTCTTGCTTCCATTCAGCCACAACAGCATTAGTGAGATCGAGCACTGATGTTGGGTGTTTTAGCTCGCAGTCAGCGTTGCAATTCATCCCAAAGGTGTTCGATGGGGTTGAGGTCAGGGCTCTGTGCAGGCCAGTCAAGTTCTTCCACACCGATCTCGACAAAACATTTCAGTATGGACCTCGCTTTGTGCACTGTCATGCTGAAACAGCAAAGGACCTTAAACTGTTGCCACAAAGTTGGAAGCACAGAATCGTCTGGAATGTCCTTTCACTGGAAATACGGGGCCTAGCCTGAACCATGGAGTTTCCACTTCACAATAACAGCACTTCCAGTTTACCAGGGCAGAAATTTAACGAACTGACTTGTTGGAAAGGAGGCATCCTATGACCGTACCATTTTGAAAGTCACTGAGTTCTTCAGTAAGGACATTCTGCCAGTGTTTGTATACGGAGATTGCATGGCTGTGTGCTCGATTTTATACACCTGTCAGCAACGGGTGTGGCTGAAATAGCCGAATCCAGTCAATTGAAGGAGTGTCCGCATACACTATATACGAAAGCATCATACGAATCGTAATTCGTAACATGCGAAGTGGATTATGGGACCTCCACAAATTAACATACCACACGAAATATAACAATTGGAGCGTCCCGTATTTACTTTGTTTAGTCTACACGAGTCCAGGTTGGGCTACTTTTTCACGAGCTATACTGAAACGCATTTTAATGTATGAAATGCTATTATAACGTCCCAGCCAGTTAGTTTAAAAGTTAGGGAAGTAGCTAGCTCCTAGTCGTTCGCAATATATGTTGCATGTGAGCGACACGTCTATTAATCGCTGGACTGCATGACGCATGTTTATGTTATATCTGGGAGTGGGACGCGGGTGTCTCGAGTCATGTTTTGGTTCGTATTGTATACAAATTCTAAGGCGACCGACCCACCCCGCAACTGAGAATTAAATTGACAATTCGCTTAAAATACCGGTCCTTTGCTATCAGACATAAGTTGTAAAAAAATAAATTTTAAAATAGTACTTATATGCTACTTGATTGCTTTTTACACCATTTTTAACTTATATAGCTGTCTTGCTAACTAGTATTACTGCTAGTGTTGCTAGCGAGCGTTAGTTGCTTCAGTATTGCAATTTCAGACCCTTTTGATTGTTGTGCTAAATGTCATACGCAAAATTACTCGGTCTCCTTGAAAAATGTACAATCTGGATGCTGCTCCAAATGCTTCTGTTGTGTTCAAACTTAATTAACACCTCATCTCTAGTTGTAGAACTACATGTCATGATGCATTGCTCATTACTTTCCTTCACAATGCCATGTCAACTTCATGCACCTCAAACATGCCAAGAAATCAAGCGAGTCAAACATTCTATAAACATGTATCCATCTTTATAGGCAACCATGAACAAGCTCAGACAAGGACACCGTATTGTTTAAGGACAGCAGTGTACTTTGAAATTTTGCTCTCCACATTCTTCTCTGCCATCTTTGACAGCTTGATCTCTATCTTTTTCTTGGTGTACCGGATCTTGGCCTTCTCTTTCCTCTTCTCTTCCAAAGTGGCTGTGATAGCCTGGTACTTCCAGCCAACCTCATGGGCCAGACGTCCAAGGAGGGCAAACTAGGGAAGGCAAGTTCACAAAGGACAGGAAAAATTACTAATGAAAAAGCATTACAAATCAAATCATTAGGCTAACATAATCCAATATCAGATCATAAAAGAACAGTTGCCATAACTTGGGATGAAAATAATTATTTGGATGTTGCTTTATGTCTCAGATGGTAGTGCATGTAAAGTATTCTCATGGTCGTCAAACTCGAATACTTACTGTGGTAAACATCACTGACAATAAGCAAAGATTGGTACCTGGCTAAATCCATGTCTGACTCGCAAGAATGACATGGCTAAACATTAGCACTAGAGGTCGACCGATTAATTAGGGCCGATTACAAGTTCTCATAACAATCGGAAATCGTTAATTTTGAACGCCGATTTTGCCGGGGGGGAAAAAACACCTTTATTTAACTAGGCAAGTCAGTTATTAAGAACACATTCTTATTTTCAATGACGGCCTAGGAACAGTGGGTTAACTGCCCTTTTCAGGGGCAGAACGGCAGATTGTTACCTTGTCAGCTCAGGGATTCAATCTTGCAACCTTACGGTTAACTAGTCCAACGCTCTAACCACCTGCCTCACGAGGAGCCCACCTGTTACGCGAATGCAGTAAGAAGCCACGGTAAGTTGCTAGCTAGCATTAAACTTATCAATCATAATCACTAGTTATAACTACACATGGTTGATGATATTACTAGTTTATCTAGCGTGTCCCGCGTTGCATATAATCGATGCAGTGCGCATTCGCGAAAAAGGACTGTCGTTGCTCCAACGTGTACCTAACCATAAACATCAATGCCTTTCTTAAAATCAATACACAGAAGTATATATTTTTAAACCTGCATATTTAGCTAAAAGAAATCCAGGTTAGCAGGCAATATTAACCAGGTGAAATTGTGTCACTTCTCTTGCGTTCATTGCACGCAGAGTCAGGGTATATCCAACAGTTTGGGCCGCCTGGCTCATTGCGAACTAATTTGCCAGAATTTTACGTAATTATGACATAACATTGAAGGTTGTGCAATGTAACAGGAATATTTAGACTGATGGATGCCACCCGTTAGATAAAATACGGAACGGTTCCGTATTTCACTGAAAGAATAAATGTTTTGTTTTCGAGATGTTAGTTTCCGGATTCGACAATATTAATGACCTAAGGCTCGTATTTCTGTGTGTTATGTTATAATTAAGTCTATGATTTGATTGAGCAGTCTGAGCATTGAAAGCATTCATTCAAACAGCACTTTCGTGCATTTTGCCAGCAGCTCTGCTGTTTATGAATTCAAGCCCATCAACTCCCGAGATTAAGCTGGTGTAACCGATGTGAAATGGCTAGCTAGTTAGCGGGGTGCGCGCTAATAGCGTCTCAAACGTCACTCGCTCTGAGACTTGGAGTAGTCGTTCCCCTTGCTCTGCATGGGTAATGCTGCTTCGAGGGTGGCTGTTGTCGATGTGTGCCTGGTTCGAGCCCAGGTAGCAGCGAGGAGAGGGATGGAAGCTATACTGTTACACTGGCAATACTAAAGTGCCTATAAGAACATCCAATAGTCAAAGGTATATGAAATACAAATCGTATAGAGAGAAATAGTCCTATAATAACTACAACCTAAAACTTCTTACATGGGAATATTGAAGACTCATGTTAACTTCTCACGAGTCAGCAACCCTGATCCGGTAGCACCCCCCAACTCACCCCACTGATTAGCACAGATAGCATAGCGTCACAAGTAACTTGTAGCATCTAAATATCATTAAATCACAAGTCCAAGACACCAGATGAAAGATACAGGTCTTGTGAATAAAGCCACCATTTCAGATTTTTAAAATGTTTTACAGGGAAGACAGAATATGTAAATCTATTAGCTAACCACGTTAGCGGAGGACACGATATTTTTACCAGGCAGATTCGGCTAGGCGCCCACGTCCAGTTCACATGCACAACAGATATGATATAAAATCGTAAATTGGGTCTTACTATGGCTGATCTTTCATCAGAATGTTGATCAAAGTGTCCTTTGTCAAGATGAGTCGTTGGTTCCGTTCAGAAATGTTCTTTTCCCACTGCATTTAGCACAGGTACCGGCCGAGTGGCACGAATTTCTCAAACGTAAATACAATCCGACAACGGTACACCGAAAAACTCCCGGAAAAATTCAAATAATCTGATTAAACTATATTGAAAAAACATACATTACGATGATATGGTCACATGTATCAAACAAAATTCGACACGGAGATAGTTTGCATACATAACGCCAGCAAAACAGTACACCAACGCAGCTCAAATTCGAGCGATTCAGTAAACCGGAAGTTGTCGGTCACGCCAAAGAATTGGGTCCTATTTCACGTCAGTCCCAGATAAACAAAGAATTTCTCCTCTGACGTCATCTTGACAACCAGAGGAAGGAGAACGAGGTGTGTTTCTGGTCATAGGGGGCACGACCATATATAGGCAGAGCTTTGAAGCCAGCATAACACATCTTGATTTTATGTTCTTGGTCATGGAAAGTGCTGTTGAATGACTTCTGTATCACTCAGAGACAAAATTGAAACGGATTTAGAAACTAGAGATTGTCTTCTTTCCAATGGTATGATTCATATGCATATAGTAAGAGCAATGATTGAATAAGAGGCAGTTTAATCTGTAGAGCAAATTATGCTAAAGCGAAAATATTACCTCCAGTATTCTCAAGAGGTTAAAAGGAACCACCAGCTTTCATATGTTCTCATGTTCTGAGCAAGGAACTTAAACGTTAGCTTTCTTACATGTTGCACTTTTACTTCTCCAACACTTTGTTTTTGCATTATTTAAACCAAATTGAACATGTTTCATTATTTATTTGAGGCTAAATTGATTTATTATATATTAAGTTAAAATAAATGTTCATTCAGTATTGTTGTAGTTGTCATTATTACAAAAACAGTTAATTTTTTTATTTATGAAATCGGTCGATTAATCAGTATCGGCTTTTTTTGGTCCTCCAATAATTGGTATCGGTATCAAAAAATCATAATTGGTCGACCTCTAATTAGCACAAGCTGCAACTTTTGAAACACAGCTACCTACTAGTCAATGTAGCTTTGATAAAGTCAGTGGCGTTATTTGACAAACTGATTTTAGGCTTACCTTGCGAGTGGGCTTCAGACGCACAATCTTCAGGGCGGCAGGTACGACCATGCGCTTCCTCTGTGGAACAAAATAAACGTCAGCTCCAAACAACTGCAAGTCCATTAGAGGGGAGGACAATTGCGTCTCAGATTCAGGGGTATTCTCAAAGTCAAAACTCAAACAATGTATGTATGAAAAAGTAGCATCACTGACAGCACACAATCATAGAGTTACGCTGAATTATTGAAACATCAGTCACCTTGTCATAAGGAGGGGGGACACCATCGAACACCTTCAACCTTTCCAATGCAGCCTGTCCTCTTTTGGTTTTGTGAGGGAGCATGCCTGTTGGGGTCAAAGGGGCCATCAACAAAACATTTAGGTCCCCCTGCACTGGATTGGCAATACTTCGTAGTGTAAGTGAAGCCATGGGGGGGGGGGGGGGATTAAATCACAATACTTAGATACATAACTTCAGTTCCATGACAATTTTGGATTGTGAATATGCTTTAATTCCCAATGTACAGTAACTTCCCCATGACTTAATAGATCCCAACACAACATTGTGGCCTTGACTAAACTCAGCAGTCAGATCCGGAAGTTTCTCATCAAAATGATCAGCTTTGGGATAAGTGTTCATCACAGTCAAGTAGGAACCATCCATTGTCCAAAGTAGAGTTCAGAATGTGTGTACTTCATGCTATCAACCCAATATGGACCATTTAAATAAATATCCATATAGGTTAAATCCACGCAAATCACTGGACCAGTAAGCCAGAGCTGAAAAACAGAAAGAAGGAATTTTGATCTTACCCCTTACGGTCCTCCAGAAGATTCTGCTGGGAGCTCTGAAATGGTATGGTCCACGAGAGGGGTTGGTGTTCATCCTTTTACGCAGGAAAGCCAGGTACTTCACTATTCATAAAACAGGTGCAGTACACCATCAAGCTAAGCCATAGTCTCAACCGCTTCACCACAGCCACAATTATTTCACAACTGTGGTCAACATATACTATGTTGCTTAATGTGTCAGATGGTAGTGCATGTAAAGTATTTTACTGGTCGTTAAACTCAAATATTTACTGCGTTAATCACTGACAAGCAAAGCTTATGATTTAGGAGAAAATATTTACTGTGAATCAAAATATAACCACACAATCCTTCAAAACATTACAATTAAACCAAAAAAGTAAACCTGACAATAACTTACATTTGTTACGACAATAACTTACATTTGTTACGGTAGAAGTTCCCAGAGATGTTGATACCCTCACATCTCACAACTACCACCTTGTGTCCTGAAAAGGAGAAATCATGACTTACATATTAAAACATGGACAAGTACACAGGCCAATTGTTTAATATACACCATCTCAGAGGGTAATGTGAGTTATCATTGTAGTTACTCAAACAATGTAGGTTAAAAAGCGTCACTGACAGTTGTAGCAAATTAGACATGGCTGTGTCCACATCAAGATGTAATTACACATCAAGTGACAATATCCTTGGACTGGATAATGATCAAAGTCACGAGATGGGTATTAATTGACAAAATATTGGACTTCCAAAACTCACCCAGCAGAACTTGCTTAGCCACAATGGCAGCAAGACGACCAAGTAGATGGCCTCTGCCATCAAGCAGCAGAACCTTGGAGGACAAGCATAATCAAGTCATATGCGAATAACTAGTTGCCCACCACCTGGGGTTCAAATGATTCAACGAGCTTGTTTTTATGTCTCAGATGGTAGTGCATGTAAAGTATTCTCATGGTCGTCAAACTCGAATACGTTACTGTGGTAAACATCACTGACAAGCAAAAATAAATACGAACTTGGATAAATACATTTTAGTTATGGTTGTGTGTCCACATGGCCACGTCCGGCTGGCAAGAACGTTCAGAGCTTAACTGGGGCTAAACATTAGCTCGCGCAATAGATGGCGTTACCCAACTATTGAGATTTGAACTCAGTCATGTTATTTGAGTAATCTTACATGGCAAATTATTCATCTAAACAGTATATCAAAAAGGCCTAAGAATCAGGAATTCATTTTGCAGGGTCCTTGCTTTAATTAGCTAG
The DNA here is from genome assembly GCF_045679555.1 of Salvelinus alpinus. NCBI lineage: Eukaryota > Metazoa > Chordata > Actinopteri > Salmoniformes > Salmonidae > Salvelinus > Salvelinus alpinus. The sequence continues at coordinate 71,980,115 of NC_092094.1, forward strand.
CTAACGTTAAATGAAGGCATGACTAGCTTAGCTAGCGACGTCAGCAACACCATTCACGTGTCAAATAAAGCAATAAATGACCTTCCCCCTAGTCTTCACTTAACACTGAGCAATAGTTAGCTCCACTTCTGGATACAATTATACGTATATGGCTGTATTATAAACAAATATAGCAATGTTGGTTCTTGCGCTGTTACACACCTTATTGAACCGGTCCGCCATGATTTGCGAAAAGAAAGACAGACGGGGTTGCCCGCTGTAAAAGACAGGGGTTTCTGGGCGGTGCTATAGCGTTAAAGGAAATTACGATTTTTCATTCTTCTTCAGGGCTTTATACGCAGCATATAATATGCACATTGCCACCTCCTGGGTAGAGTGGGGATTACAGAAAACATTTCCCATTACATTTTGTAATACATTTTAAAATGTCCCATTAAATGTAGCATATGGAGACAATGCTGCGGTATGCTGAGTTTGCAGCTGATGCAGAGCAGCGTGGCTGGAAAGCAAGGGTTTGCCCAGTGGAGGTTGGGTGTCGTGGATTTGTGGTGACATCCACCACCAGGTTGCTGTCGCCACATTTAATCTTTATTTAACTGGGCAAGTCAGTTAAGAACAAATTCTTATTTACAATGACGGACTATCAAAGGCCTCCTGCGGGGACGGGATAAAAAATATATATATATATAGGACAAAACACATATCACGACAAGAGAGAACACAACACTACATAAAGAGAGACGTAAGAACAACATAGCAAGGCAGCAACACATGACAACACAGCATGATAGCAACACAACATGACAACATGGTAGAAAAACAACATGGTAGCAGCAACAAAACATAGTACAAACATTGGACACAGACAATCGCACAAATGGCAAGAAGGTAGAGACAACAATACATCACGCAAAGCAGCTACAACTGTCAGTAAGAGTGTCCATGATTGAGTCTTTGAATGAAGAGATGGAGATAAAACTGTCCAGTTTGAGTGTTTGTTGCAGCTCGTTCCAGTCGCTAGCTGCAGCGAACTGAAAAGACGAGCGGCCAACGGATGTGTGTGCTTTGGGGACCTTTAACAGAATGTGATTGGCAGAACGGGTGTTGTATGTGGAGGATGAGGGTTGCAGTAGATATCTCAGATAGGGGGGAGTGAGGCCTAAGAGGGTTTTATAAATAAGCATCAACCAGTGGGTCTTGCGACGGGTATACAGAGATGACCAGTTTACAGAGGAGTATAGAGTGCAGTGACGTGTTCTATAAAGGAGCATTGGTGGCAAATCTGATGGCCGAATGGTAAAGAACATCTAGCCCCTCGAGAGCACCCTTACCTGCCGATCTATAAATTATGTCTCCGTAATCTAGCATGGGTAGGATGGTCATCTGAATCAGGGTTAGTTTGGCAGCTGGGGTGAAAGAGGAGCAATTACAATAGTCTAGATTTAATTTTAGCCTGCAGCTTTGATATGTGCTGAGAGAAGGACAGTACCTTCTAGCCATACTCTCAAGTACTTGTATGAGGTGACTACCTCAAGCTCTAAACCCTCAGAAGTAGTAATAACACCTGTGGGGAGAGGGGCATTCTTCTTACAAAACCACATGACCTTTGTTTTGGAGGTGTTCAGAACAAGGTTAAAGGTAGAGAAAGCTTGTTGGACACTAAGAAAGCTTTGCTGTAGAGCATTTGACACAACATCCGGGGAGGGGCCAGCTGAGTATAAAACTGTATCATCTGCATATAAATGGATGAGAGAGCTTCCTACTGTCTGAGTTATGTTGTTGATGTAAATTGAGAAGAGCGTGGGGCCTAGGATCGAGCCTTGGGATACTCCATTGGTGACAAGCAGTGGCTTAGACAGCAGATTTTCTGACTTTATACACTGCACTCAGAGAGGTAGTTTGCAAACCAGGCCAAAGACCCCTCAGAGACACCAATACTCCATAGCCGGGCCACAAGAATGGAATGGTCTACCGTATCAAAAGCTTTGGCCAAGTGAATAAAAATAGCAGCACAACATTGCTTACAATCAAGGGCAATGGTGACATAATTGACACATCCATAACCTGAGCGAAAACCAGATTGCATACCAGAGAGACATCAAGACATCAAGAAAGCCAGTCAGTTGATTATTGACAAGTTTTTCCAACACATTTGATAAACAGGGCAAAATAGAAATAGGCCTATAACAGTTAGGATCAGCTTGATCTCCCCCTTTAAATAAAGGACAAACCGTGGCTGCCTTCCAAGCAATGGGAACCTCCCCAGAAAGGAGAGACAGGTTAAAAAGGTCGGAGATAGGCTTGGCGATGATAGGGGCAGCAACCTTAAAGAAGAAATGGTCTAAACCATCTGACCCAGCTGAAGGACCTTGGAATCTGCGGCCAAGCCCTTCGCCAAACCATCAAGGCAACATCAGGTGTTGCCAATGGCTCTGGCTGAAGAGGAAAGATCCCAGCTGGCCCTCAAAGTGAGAGGGAGAAGACTAGGCAGGTACAGGTTCTTGGACGCTAGAACTCACTGTTGAGCTTTCTTGTGATGTCGCAGGCTCATCAATGAAACATTAAAGATGGAAGGTGCCAACTTGAAAACTCTACTGGCGTATCTCCCCTGTCCCATCTCCCCTGTCCCAACACCGGAGCAAGTATTTTAGGTTAGTGCTCATGATCTTCTATTGGCACATGGCATTTTAACATCATGTCCTGTGTATTTGAAACTATGTCTCTCCCTAGACATGAAATGGGCCATCATCATCTTTTTATATTAACTCATTAAAAAAAGACACTGATGTCTCAAATGTATAATATTCTACAAGCGTCTCTTGGGGATTCTCAATGTATGATGTCTTATGGCTACTACGTTATCCTCAGTGGACAAATTAGTGCCTGATTCTCAAGGAAGAGTTGTATCTGTTTTCATACGTGTCAGCTTCATGTTTTCATACATGTATTGGCTCTCATAGCGCTCTAAAATAATTACCATACCTTATATCTAATTAATATATTTTTATTGTGAGTCCCTTTCATGAAAATTGTCTCAACGGCACAGCATCACCACAACAATGTAAATCACAAACGATATTACAACAAAAACAACAGCTGGATAGGGTTCATTAGATTAGCTACAGTTCATAGGAGGAGGGGGGGGGGAATTGTTGGGCAGAGTTAATATGTCTTATACTGGTGGGGACAAATTATTTGTGGATTCTGGCGGTTTTGTGTACATGGGATTTGTATCAGCGGCCTGGCGGTAATAGCTGGGGATGGTAACACCTAATCGATTACCATCTACCAGGGGCATCATGCACCCATTATTTTAGAGGGGGCACGAAGTACTTGACGTTTGAATATAGCATTTTTTCAAACACCTGAAACAGCCTTTCCTGCAATCTAGAGCCATAATCATTATGCCTAATTCTGTAAAAAACATGTATATTTTTCTATATAGGTTATCTAAGCACACCTCATAACTTATTAATTTGCTATTTAATTAATAATGCACATTGATTAAGAACCTTTATGACTTTTATGGAGTTTAGTACAAAGGACACACTGGTAAATAGTACCGTAACCCAAGAATTAAAGCAATTTTAGTATTTTATGAAGTCTAGCAACCTTGCCAGCAGGCATTCCAGCTAAAATGGTTAGACAAGTTACTTACTTGATTGATAGCCTGAAATGGCTTGGTAGCTAGTTACGAGGTTGGGAGATTGGGAACTTATCTAGCTGGCTAGCTTAAGCCAACTTGAAAAAATTGGTAGGTGGCTAGCAGTGGCGATTTTAGCATGTAAATCTTGGTGGGCCAAAAAAATAAAAAATAAAGTGGGATGCATGCCAGCAGAGCCACTACACAACATTAAACAATAAATTAATTGCACTATAACAGCGACAAACAGTGCCCACAAACTGTTAGGGCCTACATAAATCTGTCCCAACAGCAGTCCCAACCTTACCACTGCTAGCGGAGCCTTGTCTGGCAGTGAGAAAGTTCATTCAGCCTCATTTACTGCCTTTAAAAAAAACATAGCTGATATGGCTGACTTGCTTAAACAAATGTGGTTTCTACTGACAATTGAGATGTACAAACTATGGCATAAGGGGACGACAAGCAGATAAGAGGCAATCCGTAATTTCGATTAAGACATCAATGAGCGAGCTAGGACGGACGTAGTCAATATAACTATTTGTTTAGCACTTTTGAAATGTACAGCGACAGAATTCAGAACATGGGCCATTCTTACAGTCTACTCCCTGTACACCAAGTTAGAACCGTAGGATAAATAAAGGGGGCTTGTAAGCAGACAATGAAAGCGCTTACAAAATTTGATGATTACATTTCTCTAAAACCGGCTATAGGCTACATGTGCACCACCAAGTCAGAACAGTAGGTGAAATTAAGAGGGGGTAAATAGACCAAATTATTAGGGTGATAAACATGGGCTATTAACAGCTTACTACACAACATACTTAGAATTACTTTCTTAGCAACAGTATACATATCTCCCTGACATATTAAATCATTTATGCAGCAGCATACAAGACATTTTTGGACTCACCTTGTTGTGCTGTGCACCCTTGAACAGGAAGGTGGCACAGTGGTCCTTCATGGGCAAATTCTGTCATCAAAGTCTGGCATTCTCTGGATTTATGGTGCCTTCAAGACAACTGGGAACTCAGAAAAATCATGATGACGTCATTGATCTTCAGGTCGTAGCTCTAGAAAAAGGCCAAAGTGCCCGATTTATAATTCCGAGTTGGATGACCATTCAAAACGTATTTCCCAATCGGAGTTCATTTTTTTACGGAATTCCCAGTTGTCTTGAACTCGATGAAGTCAAGTTAACAGTTGTTTTGAGCGCATCACAAATCATGCTTCATTGACAGCATGGCCAATGATGAATGTTTATCATTTTAAACTTGGAAAAGAGCCCCTTAATCCCAGATTTGGGACCACAGAGCCACTGTCACTGATTCCATCCAAACCACTCATTGTTGAATTTGCGATTTCCAACTTGTTGTGTAAGGTTTATGTCCAATGGCCGATGTGCACCGATACATTTTATCTGTAATTTATCTTCATATGACAAGGATTAAAAAGGATTTGCCAGTAGATTGTCAACTTGATTCATGATGACTGGTAGCTAAGATTTTGAAAGCAGTCCAATCAAAGCTACTGTACATATCACGTGAATTGACAATTCTATCTGTGGCCAATGACCTTGAGCCTTCTTGGATGGGCACTTCTGATGTAACTATGGCAGCACCCAAGGGGCTAGAATTTAAGGTCTAACCTTAGACTTGGCAGTGATGTAGTGTCCCCATGAGTGACAGAACACTGAGCCAATCATGGCACAACGCTCCGTATTTTCTGCTGGCTTGCCCCACCACCACAGAAAGCACTGAGCTAGGCTGAAACACCTGCATTTTGGGGCTGCCTTACTCAAGAAAACAGACCATATTTGTATGCGGCTTTACTAACTCTGATATATTTTTTACATTGTTTACAAACTGATATGTGACACGTATTAACGCCAAAATAACATGCAAAACAGGCAAGCCCCCCCCAAAAAATGTGGGGCTCAAAACCCTGAATGACAGGTCAACACTGGTGGCTAGTATTAGAGAAACAAAACAGCTTTTTTATTTATTCATCAAGAAGGAATTAATAGGCCACCTAGCTTGACCTATTAACTATTACAGACAAAAAAGGGTAACCCAGCCGCAAGCTGCCCAGTGACACAAGCCTACAAGACGAGCTAAATGCTTTTTATGCTTGCTTCGAGATAAGCAACACTGAAGCTTGCTTGAGAGCACCAGCTGTTCCGGATGACTGTGTGATCACGCTGTCCGTAGCAGATGTAAGAAAGACCTTTAAACAGGTCAACATTCACAAAGCTACCGGGCCAGACGGATTACCAGGACGTGTAGTCAAAGCATGCGCGGAACAACTGGCAAGTGTCTTCACTGACATTTTCAACCTCTCCCTGGCCACCATTGTCCCTGTGCCCAAGACACATATGACGCCATCTCAATCGCACTCCACACTGCCCTTTCCCACCTGGACAAAAGGAAAACCTATGTGAGAATGCTGCTCATTAACTTCAGCTCAGCGTTCAACACACTAGTGCCCTCAAAGCTCATCACTAAGCTAAGGACCCTGGGACTAAACACCTCCCTCAAACTGGATCCTGGAGTTCCTGATGGGCCGCCCCCAGGTGGTAAGGATAGGCAACAACACGTCTGCCACGCTGATCCTCAACACTGGGGCCCCTCAGGGGTGCGTGCTTAGTGTCCTCCTGTACTCCCTCTTCACCCAATACTGCGTGGCCAAGCACGACTCCAACACCATCATTACGTTTGCTGACGACAAGAGTGTTAGACCCAATCACCGACAACGATGAGACAGCAGTGTGGTCCCAGGACAACCACCTCTCAATGTGATCAAGACAAAGGAGATAATCGTGGACTATAGGAAAAGGAGGGCCGAACACGCCCATTTACATCAACGGAGCTGTAGTGGAGTGGGTCGAGAGTTTCAAGTTCCTTGGTGTCCACATCACCAACAAACTACCATGGTCCAAACACACAGACAGTTGTGAAGAGGGCACGACAACACCTTTTCCCCCTCAGGTGACTGAAAATATTTGGCATGGGTCCCCAGACCCTCAAAAGGTTCTACAGCGGCACCATCGAGAGCATCCTGACCGGTTGCATCACCGCCTGGTATGGCAACTGCTCGGCATCTGAACACAAGGCACTACAGAGGGTAATGCGTACGGCCTAGTACATCACTGGGGCCAAGCTTCCAAGACATCCAGGACCTACAGTTGAAGTCGGAAGTTTACATACACTTAGGTTGAAGTCATTAAAACTAATTTTTCAACGACTCCACAAATTTCTTGTTAACAAACTATAGTTTTGGCAAGTCGGTTAGGACATCTACTTTGTACATGACACAAGTAATTTTACCAACAATTGTTTACAGACAGATTATTTCACTTATAATTCACTGTGTCACAATTCCAGTGGGTCAGAAGTTGACATACACTAAATTGAGTGTGCCTTTAAACACCTTGGAAAATTCCAGAAAATGACAAAAGTATCTATATCCACAGTAAAACGAGTCCTATATCGCCATAACCTGAAAGGCCACTCAGCAACGAAGAAGCCACTGCTCCAAAACCGCCATAAAAAAGACAGACTACGGTTTGCAACTGCACATGGGGACAAAGATCGTACTTTTTGGAGAAATGTCCTCTGGTCTGATGAAACAAAAATATAACTGTTTGGCCATAATGACCATCGTTATGTTTGGAGGAAAAAGGGGGATGCTTGCAAGCCGAAGAACACCATCATGTTGTGGGGGTGCTTTGCTGCAGGAGGGACTGGTGCACCTCACAAAATAGATAGCATCACGAAGCAGGAAAATTATGTGGATGTATTGAAGCAACATCTCAAGACATCAGTCAGGAAGTTAAAGCTTGGTCGCAAATGGGTCTTCCAAATGGACAATGACCCCAAGCATACTTCCAAAGTTGTGGCAAAATGGCTTAAGGACAACAAAGTGAAGGTATTGGAGTGGCCATCACAAAGCCCTGACCTCAATTCTATAGAAAATGTGTGGGCAGAACTCAAAAAGTGTGTGCGAGCAAGGAGGCCTATAAACCTGACTCAGTTACACCAGCTCTGTCAGGAGGAATGGGTCAAAATTCACCCAACTTATTGTGGGAAGCTTTGACCCAAGTTAAACAATTTAAAGGCAATGCTACCAAATACTAATTGAGTGTATGTAAACTTCTGACCAACTGGGAATGTGATGAAATAAATAAAATCATAAATAAATCATTCTCTCAACTATTATTCTGACATTTTACATTCTTAAAATAAAGTGGTGATCCTAACTGACCTAAGACAGGGATTTTTTATTAGGATTAAATGTCAGGAATTGTGAAAAACTGAGTTTAAACGTATTTGGCTAAGGTGTATGTAAACTTCCGACTTCAACTGTATATACAAGGACGTGTCAGAGAAAGGCCCACATTTCTTTTACAAAAGACTCCAGTCACCCAAGTCATAGACTCTTCTCTCTGCTACCGCATGGCAAGCGGTACCAGAACACCAAGTCTAGGACCAAAAGGCTCCTTAACAGCTTCTATCCCCAACCCGACTGCTGAACAACTAATCAAATGGCCTGCCCTGACTATTTACAGTCTGAGGTCCTGAGCGCTCTGGAGCAGGTTTTCATCAAGGATCTCTCTGTACATTACTCCGTTCATCTTTGCCTAGATCCTGACAAGTCTCCCAGTCTCTGCTGCTGAAAAATATCCCCTCAGCATATTGCTGCCACCGCTATGCTTTACCGTAGGGATAGTGCCAGGTTTCCTCCAGACGTGACGCTTGGCATTCAGGCCAAATAATTCGATCTTGTTTCTCATGATCTGAGTCCTTTAGGTGCCTTTTGGCAAACATCAAGTGGGCGGTCATGTTCCTTTCACTAAGGATTAGCTTCGTATGGCCACTACCAAAAAGGCCTGATTGGTGGAGTGCTGCAGACATGGTTGTCCTTCTGGAAGGTTCTCCCATCTCCACAGATGAACTCTGGAGCTTTGTCTGAGTGACCATCATGTACTTGGTCACCTCTCTGACCAAGGCCCTTCTCTCCTGATTGCTCAGTTTGGCCGGGCGGTCAGCTCTAGGAAATCTTGGTGGTTCCAAACTTCTTCCATTTAAGAATGATGTGTCATTGTGTTTTTGGGGACCTTCAATGCTGCAGAATGTTTTTGGTACACTTCCCCAGATCTGTGCCTCGACACAATCCTGTCTCAGAGCTCTACAGACAATTCCTTCAACCTCATTGGTTGGTTTTTGCTCTGACATGCACTGTCAACTGTGGGAACTTATAGACCGGTGTGTGCCTTTACAAATCATGTCCAATCAATTGAATTTACCACAGATGGACTCCAATCAAGTTGTAGAAACATCTCAAGAATGATCAATGGAAACAGGATGCAACGGAGCTCAATTTCAAGTCTAATAGCAAAGGTTCAGAATACTTATGTAAATAAGGTCTGTTTTTGACTTCTAATACATTTGAACATTTTATATTGCTGCGGATTTTTGTGGAAAAATTCAAATGGGTCTGAATACTTTCCGAAGGCACTGTATGAATATATTATAGGTACGTAGTTTTATTAGTAGTAGTAGCAGTAGTTTTTATTAGTTATTAGACAGTAGTTGATTATTAGACAGTAGATTCTATATTATTCTTGTTACTATGTATAGTTTTTCCCCCCCCCGACCATCCTGAAAATGAGACGGCGCATCAAGAGATTTCATCCTTCAAATTTTCAAATAAAAATAAAATATTGCGTACTCTTTGCCTAGTCCAGTCAGTGTGACACTCCGCAAAATACAGCTGACAATTTATTTTATAATCATTATAAAACGTGGGCTTAAAAATTCAGTTTAGTAATTAATTTAACATGGGAAAATGTCAAAACAGGACCCTGTTGCCCCCTATGGGCATGACGCCTCTGCCAGCTCCACGGACTGTCATCATCCTTCTGTAATGTGGCATCTCAAATTACCATCTTAGCATTAACAATATAATTGAAAGCAATAACCATGAAAAAGTAGAACATTAACCATTTCAAATAATTGTTTTAATAACCTCGAGCATATACAGAACAATTAATCACACATACACAGAGCTGGCCCAGAGAGGCAATGCAGGCAATGACTAGGGGTTGGCAATAAAGAATCCCTGGGCTTCATTCAAATAGAGTGAGTCTCAATCATCATGATTCAGCTTCCTAATTTTCCCCTTGTGACGGTCAATCTCGCTCTGCAGCCTCGAAATCTCCTTCTTGTGGTGATCAATCTCCTCTTGGTGGTGCTGCTTCAGTGCAGCCAACTGTTCCTGCTCTTTACGTCTGGATTCAGAGATAGGAAAGCATGAGGTACAGTGATGACATGAGACAGACTGCCACAAAGCCTCTAAAGGTCGGGGAGACCGCCACAAAACCTCTATAAACACAAAAGCATGTGGACAGCCCTTCAAATGAGCGGATTCAGATATTTCAGCCACACCTGTTGCTGACAGGTGTACAACATTGAGCGCACAGCCATGCAATCTCCATAGACAAACATTGGCAGTAGAATGGCCTAAACGTGGCACCGTCATAGGTTGCCACCTTTCCAACAAGTTAGTTCGTCAAATTTCTGCCTTGTTAGAGCTGCCCCAGTCAACTGTAAGTGTTGGAAATGTCTAGGAGTAACAACAACTCAGCCGCGAAGTGGTAGGCCACAAGCTCAAACGGGACCGGCGAGCATGTAAAAATCAATCTGTTCTCGGTTGCAACACTCACGACCGATTTCCAAACTGCTTCCGGAAGCAACGTTTGCACAAGAACTGTTTGTCAGGAGCTTAATGAAATGGGTTTCCATGGCCGAGGAGCCGCACACAAGCCTAAGATCACCAGGTGCAATGCCAAGAGTCGGCTGGAGTGATGAATAACACTTCACCATCTGGCACTTCATTTGGCGGAGAAGGAATAATGGTCTGGGGCTGTTTTTCATGGTTTGGGGTAGACCCCTTAGTTCAAGCGAAGGGAAATCTTTACGCTACAGCATACAATGACAGACAATTCTGTGCTTCCAACTTGGTGGCAACAGTTTGGGGAAGGCTCTTTCCTGTTTCAGCATGACAATGCCCCTGTGCACAAAGCGGGATCAATACAGAAATGGTTTGACGAGATCGGTGTGGAAGAACTTGACTGGCCTGCACAGAGCCCTCACCTCAATCCCATCAAACACATTTGGGATGAATTGGAACGCAAACTGCGAGCCAGGCCCAATCTCACTAATGCTCGTGGCTGACTGGAAGCAAGTCCCTGCAGCATTGTTCCAACATCTAGTGCAGGGCTGCCCAACCCTCTTCCTGGAGATCTACTGTCCTGTAGGTTTTCAATCCAACCCTAATTTAGCATATCTGATTCAGCTAGTTAAGGTCTTGTTGTGCAGCCCTGATCTAGTGGAAAGCCTCCCCAGAAGAGTGGAGGCTGTTATAGCAGCAAAGGGGGGACCAACTCCATACTAATGCCCATGATTTTGGCATGAGATGTTCGACAAGCAGGTGTCCACATACTTTTGGTAATGTACTGTATAAGCCCCAACTCACCTGAAGTACATTTCCTCCTCTGCGGCCTGTTTCTTTCCAAGGGCTCCTCCTGCCTCTCTGACAGATCCTCCGCCACCCCCTCCTTTCCCTGCACCTTTGCCCAACTCACCCAGCTGGTACATGAGGAAAGATAAATGAATAAGTAAACATAATAACAAGTTACTCCTACTAAGGAACATGTATGACATTGGTGTGTTGTGTAATTCACATATTTTATTACCGAAAAAAATGTATGACCTTCAAATTGCATAAAGATTTCGTTGTGCAATGGTAAAGGCTAGGCTGTTATCAGCATATGCTGTATAAAAGTAAATGGTTATTAGTATTAATTGGTGTCATGTGACATGCAGCTGAATTAGCTAAAGCAAAGATTGAAATGAGAATCTTTTGCATGTGGAACACTAATCTAATATGTCAATACATTGCAAAATGTTAGGCCATATGGCCTCACACATTGATTTTCATGCCCCAATGTAAAACGCCCTCCTTTAATGTTCACTTAAAAAATTGTACGGAGTTGACAAGAGAACGTCAACAATGCCTTAATTTAAAAAATACCTCTGACCATCGTGTGCAACAACTGACAGCACCAGAGACTTGTTTCAATAACGATTCATAGGATGGACGAATTCAACCAAATTCCATGAAGACATCAGACCGGAAGTATATTTTTCCCCAAAATATGTTTTACTTGGCTTTCAACTAACTGGACACATTGAACTGCTTACAAAACAATTTCGCTTCATAGAATGCTGTCAGTATAGTCGTTTGCTACAATGTTGCACCAGAATCTAGATGAAAGTTCCAAATATCTGTGAAACATTGACTGACTGAGTAGGTAACAAAAAAAACATAAAAAAATTGTCCAAGGCCATAGTCAAATCACTTGACAATTGAATACCACTTGTTTCACTTGAACTTTAGACTGTATTAGCAGCGAAAAGCAAAACGTGGTCTTATCATGTGTTGTGCCTTTTTACCTGGTCAGATGTCATCCTTAGCTGTGTGGTGAGTAGACTCCTAACGTCAGGTCTCAAAAATCTTGCCATTTCGCACCAAAACAACTATCATTTGACCATTTGCCCTTGTCTACCAAAATAAACCAAAACAGGTCCTCACCATTGTCTAAAATGGGTGTGTAAACGGATGAGCTGAGTCTTTATTATTTTTCTATAAAGGATCAATTAGATCCAGCTCAATAGTACCATCCGTAAAAACGTGTGTAATTTTTTATTAGACACGTTTTAATAAATGGCTATCAGTCTTAAACAACCAAAATGTCACTTGGAAATATGTCCACCCCTATTTGTAATGGTACGGCCTTATATAGCGGACAGCATGATACCCAGTTTGATGTGCATGCGCTGCGCACTACGTAGTGGCGTTGCCATTTGTTTATTGCATTGGTCTACTCCAGCCTGTGAGCACTTCTGCTAAATTATAGATTTGTTTGCCAGATATGCATGTTGTCAAATACACAGTAGGCCTACACAACAACTACTTGACATTTAAAATAAGACATTACCTTTTGTATTTTAAAATGTCCAAGTTGTTGCACAGGATACAACAGGTCTAAAACAGTACTGGGAAATTCTTACCTTGAGAGCTCTTTCCCAACAATGCAGTGATAGTAATAGAAAATAGAATAACAAATGTAATTAAAATGAACACACAAGAACTACAATGTGAGTTAACACTAAAACGGAAGTATATACAGGTCAGTGACAGTACCTTATTCAATGTGCAGGGCAGTGGAGGCTGCTGAGGGGAGGACGGCTCATAATGGCTGGATCAGAGCAAATGGAATGGCATTAAACACATTGAAAACATATTTGATGTATTTGATACCATTCCACTGATTCCGTTCTAGTCATTACCACAAGCCCGTCCTCCCCAATTAAGGTGCCGCCAACCTCCTGTGGTGAAGGGATACTGAAATGATTGAGGTAGGTTTATATATTTGTAAAAAGTGACTGGTAGTAGAATGTACATGTAAACAGGGCTGAAAAGTGATTGGTAGCAGGAATATATAAATACTTACAGCCTCAATTCGGCGGGGCATGGAATCTACAAGGTGTCGAAAGCGCTCCACAGGGATGCTGGCCCATGTTGACTCCAATGCTTCCCACAGTTGTGTCAAGTTCGCTGGATGTCCTTTGGGTGATGGACCATTCTTGATACACACGGGAAACTGTTGAGCATGAAAAACCCAGCAGTGTTCCAGTTCTTTACACAAACTGGTACGCCTGGTACCTACCTACTACCACTTAGTTGTCTTGCCCATTCACCCTCTGAATGGCACACAAACAATCCATGACTCAATTGTCTCAAAGCTTAAAAATCTTTCTTTAACCTGTTTCCTCCCCTTCATCTACACTGATTGAAGTGGATTTAACAAGTGACATCCATACGGGATCATAGCTTTCTCCTGGATTCACCTGGTCAATCTGTCATGGAAAGAGCAGGTGTTCTTAATGCTTTGTACACTGTGTATACTTGTAAACAGGAGTAATAGTGGATAAATAGATACTAATGGTAATGACAATCAATGGACAGCAGCGTAATGGAGTAATCAATAATCATTTTAGCAACAGCATAGGTTGTGTCTGAGTGGTTAGACCTGTGGATGTGCCTCGAGTCAGTGTGGATAGTGTGTAGGAAAGGGAGAGCAGTAGCTGTTAGCCATAAGTCTTATGGTCAGGGGATAGAAGCTGTTTAGAAGTCTGTTTGCTAAGCCTTGATGCACCAGTGTCGCCTGCCAGATGAGAGCATGGAGAACAGTCCCTGTCTCGGGTGGCTGGAGTCTTTGTGAAAGGCCCCCCAAAATTGCTAGACACTGCCTAGCATGTAGGTACAATAAAAATAAAAGTGACTCCACAATGACACAATACATTATTTACCATTAATTTCTATTGCGCACAAAATAATCTGAAACAGCAAAGGCATCCAACAAATTTGCAGTCACAAGCTTGATGTAGTCATGAATTGTGTGCTATGAATATGGGATCAAATAACCTTTTACTACTTTAAAAGTGAATCCCCTAAAATGTTAGGTCCCCTAAAATGGGGGGAGTTTGTACAAAGTGATGTAATTTCTAAAACGGTTCACCTGATATGGATGAAGCTGCCCTCAAATCCAAAGTGCTGGAGTACAGAGCCTTTTGGAGCTCACTGTATATCACATGACTCACTACCATTACCATAGCAAAGGTGAGACAAATAGGACAGCTGCTGTGAGGGACTTTATTCACAATACTGCAAGAAAAGTACTGTATGTCCTATATCAAACCAAACACTTGAGTTTTGTGATGTGAGGTGACTTATAGCCACCCCAGTCCCCCAGCCTTTGTCAGTCAAACCTCGCACATAGGCACCAGAAGTAGAGAACTAAACAATAACACATTAACAGAAGATTCCAAACCACATTCAAATAGGTCAAAAGTTTGCGTACACTTTTTTCTCCTTTTGCAAAGCTAATCGCCAATCAATTATTTACAAGTACAGTATGGTCAGACCATTGTTTACAAACAAGTGCATAAAAAAAAATGAAATTGTGTCAAAAAGAAATGCGAAGAAATGTAACCTAAATAGTGAATTCACTGGCCAAAGCTTTACTTAAAAACTATCACAAGTCACAGATCCCTGGGAAGTCACAGGCACTCAAACTATATATAACAGTTGTAGATTGAGCCAGTCGACCAGCCTAGGCAGCAGTTTATACTATTAATTAATTAATTGATGGCCCATTCTCTGTACAAGCAAAACATCCTATTGACACTTGATAAATCGGGGAGCACAGTTTCTTTTTCAAACCCCTCTAAAAATGGATTGGACCGGGACCGTTACAATACAATTTGAGGTTTAATGAGAAAACATTTGGAATGACGAATTCTTAGGGAAGTAAATAAAACTGAGTAAGAAATAAAAACCTTGCTGAAATATAATGAGCAATCCTTGATAAATGTGACCTGTACTAGTGGCAAGTGCTTAAAATAACATTAAGGCAATTATTTATGCCCACAATGGTTTTGTGTTTATGACATCTGTATCTTCATGTTTGCCTAGAATAAGCATAGACGAGATATCTTCGTCGTCTCATCAAAACATTTTGGTATTGTGCAAGTTCGAAATTGAAAAAAAGAACCTACTGGTGAGGATAAAGGATAACAAAAACAGGGCAACAGCAAGAAAGATGGGGGTGGGGAGGACATCAAAGGGCCAGAAGTGGCTTGCGGAGGCCCTTGGGGAGAGGCAGCAGACGTGGCTCTCCCTTCAGGGCCCGTCAGTCCTGCTTGGTGCCTCCCAGGGCCCGTAGGCGCTCCAGGAGGGGAGGGTGGGAGTAGTGCCACATGGAGAAGAGCCAGTCGGCCACAGGGAAGCCCAGGTTGTCTTTGTTGAGCTTGATGAGGGCGGAGTAGAGCTCTGAGGCTCGGCCCATGCCCCGCGCAAAGGCGTCTGCCTGGAACTCAAACCTGCGGCTCAAGACCGTCAGACAGAAGGACAGGACCTGGAGGTAGGAATGTGAAACCATTTCAGTTTTCCTCAGTGAAGTGTCAGAGGTACTCTTAGCATCCCATCCTCATCTCCATTTTAACAACATTTTCTGTTTAAAGCTGACTTAAAAAGGAGACCACCTGCTCTGATTCTCCTCACACATCAGTACTGCTACTACCATATTCTTATTATACTGATCAATTTGTACACTCCTTCCCCAAAACAGATGTAAATATTGTACAATAAATTGTGCCTTCCTGTATTATAAACTCCCCTTTTCAGGACCCTGTCTTTCAAAGATAATTCGTAAAAATCCAAATAACTTCACAAATCTTCATTGTAAAGGGTTTAAACACTGTTTCCCATGCTTGTTCACTAAGAGGCCTTTCTACTGACTCTGAGAAACACCAAAATAAAGATGCCCAGTGCCCCTGCTCATCAGTGTGAACGTGCCTTAGGCATGCTGCAAGGTTACAACACTAGGAACACACAATCCCTCCATCAGTGCTCAGACTATCCGCAATAGGCTGGATTGAGGTCTTGTGGGCCTGTTGTAAGGCAGGTCCTCCCCGGCAACAACGTCGCCTATGGGCACAAACCCACCGTTGCTGGACCAGACAGGACTGGCAAAAAGTGCTCTTCACTGACGATTCGCGGTTTTGTCTCACCAGGGGCGATTTTCGCATTTATCGTCGAATTCGCATTTATCGTCGATGGAATGAACGTTACATCGAGGCCTGTACTCTGGAGCGGGATCGATGAGGTGGAGGGTCCGTCATGGTCTGGGACGGTGTGTCACAGCATCATCGGACTGAGCTTGTTGTCATTGCAGGCAATCTCAATGCTGTGCGTTACAGGGAAGACATCCTCCTCCCTCATGTGGTACCCTTCCTGCAGGCTCATCCTGATATGACCCTCCAGCATGACAATACTGCTCGTTCTGTACGTGATTTCCTGCAAGACAGGAATGTCAGTGTTCTGCCGTGGCCAGCGAAGAACCCGGATCTCAATCCCATTGAGCACGTCTGGGACCTGTTGGATTGGAGGGTGAGAGCCATTCCCCCCAGAAATGTCCGGGAATTTGCAGGTGCCTTGGTGGAAGAGTGGGGTAACATCTCACAGCAAGAACGGGCAAATCTGGTGCAGTCCATGAGGAGGAGATGCACTGTGGTACTTAATGCACCTGGTGGCCACACCAGATACCGACTGTTACTTTTGATTTTGACCCCCCTTTGTTCAGGGACACATTATTCCATTTCTGTTAGTCACATGTATGTGGAACTTGTTCAGTTTATGTCTCAGTTGTTGAATCTTGTTATGTTCCCACAAATATTTACACATGTTAAGTTTGCTGAAAATAAGCGCAGTTGACAGTGAGAGGATGTTTCTTTTTTTGCTGAGTTTACTTGCACTCAAACATTTATTATATTCTACTGCCATTTACTTTATGTTCGTATTCTATTTTTTACTATGTATTATTGTTGTTGCATTGTCGAGAAGGATCCAGCAAGTAAGCATTTTGTTGGACGATGTATACCATGCGTATGCCGTACATACAGTACGACTAATAAAACAACTTCAACTTTGCTTTTTTTACAACCAAATCTCAATTTCTTTATGTAAATGTCATGTTTTTTTTTTATAAACTTACCCCAACCAGCGGTTCACGTCCTCATTGTGCAGTACGGAGACTCAGGAGAAAAATGCTCCAAAAACATCCAAATATGTCCTTTTGGAAATCTGAAAGGCTCTCAGTACAGTGATGCAGGTCTTTAGATGTTGTACATATGGAATTGTCATTGCGAACTTTAGCGGTAACGTAATACTTCATTTTGTGCGATACCAGCTGTTTCCCCTATCCAGCTGTTCCATTCTCTGTACAGCCTGCTGCTAGAATGGATGGAGAGGTATCACTCGTGTAGCAACAAAATGGAATATAACGGTGCGGATCAAGTTTGGAATGACAATTTCATGTGTACAACCTCTAAAAACCTGCATCACTATACTGAGAGCTTTTCCATTTCGAAAAGATAGTGCTGAGCGATTAACTGAAATGCGTTATTTTCAATGCTTCAGTTATTTGAATTCTCAAATTGTGCGATGTAGTAGGGTGTTGTAGTTTCCAACAGACCAATAATCGATAGTGTAGCGCAGAAAATGTGGTAATTAACTACAATAACCATAATCCATTGTGCGCCTACTTGTCCAGTCTGTTTCTTTTACGCCTGCTACGTAAAAGAGACAGAAGAATATGCGATATGCGAGAGATAGAGAGCAGTTGGTTTGCGAGGTCTCTACCTGAAAGTACATGATCTAAGTGATTGATAGTTGGTAATCAGCAGTCATAAAAGTATGTCTTATTTACTTTGCTGTCTGACAAAATCACAATTTTAGTATTTCTTCATAGAAAGCAGCTCGCTCTTTATAGATAAAATGACTAAGAATGAAATAATAAAGACATAATAAAATGTAATATAATATACACACAACACATATTTTATTAAAGTAAAGTAATATGAATAAATTATGGTTAATAAGTGATAAGCAGTAATGGGCAGTCACTACCATCATGGGACTTTTATTAATTGTTTTATTCTGTGTTGTTACAGCATTAAACCCACATAATGCATTTAATGTTTACAAAAATAAATCTAAACCAAAAACTGATTTATTAAAAAAATAATCGAACCAAACTCAAAAAGGACTCTACTAAAAGGACGTATTTGGAGAATGTAAAAAAATGCACAATTCTGAGCCTTACTGCACAATGAGGATGAGAAAGTATAACATGCCATTTCCATCAAAAATAGAGATTTGCTTACACATTTTATATCCTTTAATAGATACTCTATATTGTAGGTTTAGTTGTATATTTCGTTGGATAATATTTGCTACTACGCCCAAGGTATTTTCGCAAAACAAACACTGCACAGCACTTGCAGCGCTAACATCTAAGGCCTCCACTGAAGTGTATTAAGATGTTAGATATAAAATGCATTTATTTTTTTATTTTTTTATTTAACCTTTATTTAACCAGGTAGGCAAATTGAGAACACGTTCTCATTTACAATTGCGACCTGGCCAGGATAAAGCAAAGCAGTTCGACACATACAACAACACATAGTTACACATGGAGTAAAACAAACATATAGTCAATAATACAGTGCAATAATAAAATGCATTGTTTAGGAGATGGGAGTCACTCACCTCATTATATGGGGAGAAGATGAACTGGAATATGATCATCAAACCAATCAACGTGGGCTGGCTGTCATAGAAACCAAAGGCTATGAATAGCTCCTTTCGTCCAATCAACACAGCAAAGAGGAAAAAGCACAGGAAGGAGTTCATCTGCAAGAACAGAGGCAGGGGAGAAAAATGTTACCATTAACAAGGTTTCCATTCAATTGGCGACAGATTTTAATGCGAATATATATAAATAAATAAAACCTTCAGAAAAATTATTCACTCACCGGTGGTGATTCCACCAAACGGACTTGTTGTGGATAAAAATCAGTGCGTGATGACATAGTGCACACTAAATTTACTTTTTTTTTTAGCTTATGTTATGTACCTAAACATTTTTAAGTTCAATGCGTTTCCATCGCATTTTCAACTCTACCGATAGTTTTGTCACAAAAACTGTTGAGTTGGGTAGACTAGTCTACGTAATTAGATAATTCATTTTACCGACACAAAAATATCACACCATATCAAATGAACAAATGATCTGTCGGCATTTATAAAATTGTACCGAAACTCCGTTTCCATCACAGCTGTCGTGATTATTATACTTTTTTTACACTATGACTTTACTCGCATAAAAACTGTGGATGGTAACATGGTTATTGACATTTCTACATCAGCATGTGAATTTCCAGGATCTGCAAGAGTGGAATATTGGTATAGATGTGACATGCAAATGCATATCAAGGGAATTTCCAAACAAACCTGACTGATGACAATGTTCTTCACAGTGTGGCCCAACTTCCAGTGGCCAAGCTCGTGGCCCAATACGGCCAAGACCTCTGGGTTGTTGCAGCCTTGCTTCTTGTTCTGAAAAGAGTAGCTTGATGTATGAAGTATGTATGAAACACTGACTACAAATACTAGTATACCATCTTATTGGTTTCTATGATAGGACCCCTCAACAAATTAGATTCATAACATGAAAATTGTAGTGTGCTGCGGAGCTCTAACCAAGATTACAAAAATGTTTGGTAATGCTGAAGCCGTGCTCAGTAATAATGGAGTGCTTTGAAGAAGCTTGTTTCAGCAATAAATATAATTGAAGGAAATCAAGTTGCAGTCCTGAACCTTCTTTCAGTATTTTAGATTAATAACATGTTGACACACAGTTCTCTGTGTAAAGGAGTACGTCTGACCTTGGGCTTGGCTTTGGCCTCAGTTGGTGTGTCAGTCTCCTCTGCAGGCACATTCTCTGGCTCTCCGTCCTTGTTGAGGGGAGAGTAGTCCTCCATCAGGGTGTCGAACAACACTATGCGCTTGTTCTTGAAGAACCCATAGAAGTAAGCGTTACTGTGGGAGGAGCGCTTGGAACCTGGAAGAGTAGGTCAAAACAGATCATTACAACTAGGGCTGTCAAGAGTTAAATCAGTTAACTTTTTGCAATTTTAGTGCACTACATTTTTTTTAAATCGTGATTTAATTAAATTATCCGAAACATTCAAAATACACTGAAAAAAATCACAAATAGATAATCTATAAAGCTAAAAACAAGTTGATATTGAGGTTAAAGAAAGTGTGGTTCCTCAATTTACCTAACCGTAACCTTAAGACAAAAATCAAGACGTCAATATTCTTGTAAAATGTTTTGTATAAAAAATTCGTAAATTACAGCTTAATTTTAGCAAATTCGATTAAATGTTTTTAGCGCTTGACAGACCTAATTACAATACAACTTTACTGTCCATATGTTACAGCGAAAATGTGACCACCTCCCACTTATGCCTTGGTCTCCTCAGCGCCCATTATGCTTTGGTCTCCTCTGATGATAAACAACTATAGATACAGTGAAAGCAGTCCCATCTTTTGGACAAAACTAGTTGAGTTAATGTATTGTGCCTTACCTTCTACTACATAGACCTTAGTGAGGGGGAAATTGATAGACTTGGACATGCTCTCAATCTCTTCCTTCAGCTCGCCCTCTGGCAAAGGAGTAAACTTGTCAAATAGGGGAGCAATGTAATCAGCATAGATGGTCACCAGCACCTAAGAGTGAGGAAGAATGATCAGAATTAAATACTTATCGACTAATTTGACTATAGCTTAACCCATTAAGCATAATTAAATTGCTTGAGCCTATAAAACTGCTGTTTCAAGGTAGCAAGGAGGTGAAAGTAGGGCTGTTACGGTGACCGTATTACCACCACATGAGTCATGCCAGCAGTCAAATTCCACTTGACCGTTTAGTCACGGTAACTAGGTTTCTCCAAACTCTGAGGCTGCTGATGGTCATTAGTAGCCTACCAAACGTGCTAACTGACTGGTACTCAGCACTCTATTGTCCCTCTAATAACTGACATCAATGCAAATGTCTTTGAAAATCAAACACTTGAGAGCCCATGAGCTCAACATTTCTATAGGCTCTGCAATTGCATGAGAAAACATAGTTGATGGCCTCTATTAAAAAGAGGAGGATCCCATTCACTTTCTATAGGCTAGGCCTACTATATTTATTTGCCATGAAAATGAACTACGGGAAAAGCGTCCTCCATTCACTATTTAAGTGCATAGATTACATGTATTTTTGTTCCGAGACAGGTGCATGATAATGGTCCATTCTAAATCAAAACTAATTTCACACATACAGTACCAGTCAAAAGTTTGGACACACCTAATCATTCCAGGGTAGATCTTTTGTAGAATAATAGTGAAGACATCAAAACTACGAAAAAACACATATGGAATCATGTAGTAACCAAAAGTGTTAAACAAATCAAAATATATTTTATATTTGAGATTCTTCAAAGTAGCCACCCTTTGCCTAGAATACATTTCAATTACCAGGTGTGCCTTCTTAAAAGTAAAAAAAAATAAAAAGTCAATTTATTTCCTTCTTAATGCGTTTGAGCCAATCAGTTGTGTTGTGACAAGGTAGGGGTGGTATACAGAAGATAGCCCTATTTGGTAAAAGACCAAGTCCATATTATGGCAAGAACAGCTCAAATAAGCAAAGAGAAATGACAGTCCTTCAATACTTTAAGACATGAAGGTCAGTCAATCCGTAAAATTTGAAGAACTAAGTTTCTTCTTTCTGCTGACCAAATAAATGCTTCACAGAGTTCAAGTAACAGATACATCTCAACATCAACTGTTCAATCAAATGTATTTATAAAGCCCTTAGAGGAGACTGCGTGAATCAGGCCTTCATGGTCTAGTTGCTGCAAAGAAACCACTACTAAAGAACACCAATAAGAAGAAGAGACTTGCTTGGCCCAAGAAACACGAGCAATGGACATTAGACCGGTGGAAATCTGTCCTTTGGTCTGATGAGTCCAAATTTGCCATTTTTGGTTTCAACCGCCGTGTCTTTGTGAGACGCAGAGTAGGTGAACGGATGATCTCTGTATGTGTAGTTCCCATCATGAAGCGTGGAGGAGGAGGTGTGATGGTGCTTTGCTGGTGACACTGATTTGTTTAGAATTCAAGGCACACTTAACCAGCATAGCTACAACAGAATTATTCAGTGATAAGCCATCCCATCTGGTTTTTGACATAGTGGGACTATCAGTTGTTTTTCAACAGGACAATATCCCAACACACTATCATCAAGGCAAAGGGTGGCTACTTTGAAGAATCTCAAATATAAAATATATTTTGATTTAACACTTTTTTGGTTACTGCATGATTCCATGTGTTTTTTCATAGTGTTGATGTCTTCACTATTACCGTACAATGTAGAAAAAAGTAAAAATAAAGAAAAACCCTGGAATGAGTAGGTGTGTCCAAACCTTTGACTGGTACTGTATATTATTTAGTATATGTAAAGGCAACATTAAATTAAGAATAGTCTGATGGGTGACAATATTAGCCATTCACTTGTGAAATATGTACTATCACTTGTGAATGATGCCCAGCGTGTGCAGTAAGGCAAGAAACAGTGCATGCCTTTTGTGACTTTTTCAAATCATAGTTGCACACATCATATAGCCTAGCCCATAGGCCTATATGTATCACACCTAAAGTGGCCAGATAATTTTAAGAAGGTAAGCACATTAATCCACTTTACAACTGATGTAGAGCCTAACTGGCATACATAAACGGTGCATGAGTTTCAAGTTTGGGGAAGATCCTTTTCACCATAAAAATGCACCTTTATAATAAAGCATTACATGCATAATTACATTTGCGGTCACTTTTGAGAATGGTGTTTTCCTGCTATTTGATTGCATTTTGGAACATTCGCGTGTATAGCCTATAGTGTGTGCATTGCTGCGCATTGGTGTTTAGAAATACATTACCGTTCAAAAGTTTGGGGTCACTTAGAAATGTCCTTGTTTTGAAAGAAAAGCACATTGTTTGTCCATTAAAATAACATTAAATTGATCAGAAATACAGTGTAGACATTTAATGTTGTAAATGACTATTGTAGCTAGAAACGGCAGATTTTTTATGGAATATCTACAGAGGCCCATTATCAGCAACCATCACTCCTGTGTTCCAAAGGCACGTTGTGTTAGCTAATCCAAGTTTACCATTTTAAAAGGCTAATTGATCATTAGAAAACCCTTTTGCAATTATGTTCGCACAGCTAAAAACTGTTGTCCTGATTAAAGAAGCAATACAGCTGGTCTTCTTTAGACTAGTTGAGTATGTGGAGCATCAGCATTTGTGGGTTCGATTACAGGCTCAAAATGGCCAGAAACAAAGTACTTTCATCTGAAATTCGTCAGTCTATTCTTGTTCTGAGAAATGAAGGCTATTCCATGCGAGAAATTGCCAAGAAACTAAAGATCTCGTACAACGCTGTGTACTACTCCCTTCACAGAACAGCGCAAACTGGCTAGTACATTACATTAGCAAGAGGACAAGTACATTAGTGTCTAGGTTGAGAAACAGACGTCTCACACGTCCTCAACTGGCAGCTTCATTAAATAGTACCCGCAAAACACCAGTCTCAACGTCAACAGTGAAGAGGCGACTCCGGGATGCTGGCCTTCTAGGCAGAGTTCCTCTGTCCAGGGTCTGTCCTTTTTCCCATATTAATCTTTTATTTTCATTGGCAGGTCTGATATGTCTTTTTCTTTGCAACTCTGCCAATAGAATAGGTCAACTTTTGTACTATTGGGGATAGCAGCATAGCATGACATAGGCTAGTGCAGGGATCATCAACTAGATTCAGGCGCGGGCCGATTTCTTTTCTTGAGTGGATGGTCGGGGGCCAAAACATAATTACAAATCATTTGTAGTCTGCAAATTGACCAAAAGAAGACCAGACATATATAATATTTGACTAAAACAATCATTTCAAACCTTGCTTACATTTGTACACAATCACATCTCTATGTTGGAGCTGATTTCCTGGTGTTTTTATATTTCTTCACGTCCAACAATGAAAAAGCTCAGAAAACACGGGGGCCAAATAAAACCACCCGCCAGTTGGGGAACCCTGGGCTAGTGCTTTTGCAGTTCTTTAAGCCTACTCACCTTGTTGGCTGACAAAAAGTAGGCTAAGTGTGGACAGTTCTTCTAACATCTTCAATATGCGCCTCGGAATTCAATAAGTGTCTGTCTTCACTTGTAGCTGAGATGCCAGTGAGAAGGACCCGATCACGTGACAGGCATTGGCTAATAAGAATTTAGATATCTGGGAGAGCCATGTGAGAGGTGCTTCGGAGCATGGCAGCCGGGAGAAGGGAACTATAATTATTATATTCAGCCCAAGTGCACAAGTGGCTGCCAAAAGGCATGGATTTTTTAGGGGGCATTATGGTCACACAAGGGGGATGCCGCCAGGAAATTCAAGTCCTGGTGAGAATATTATCAAGTGCTTGTCAAATTGTGAATGAGAGACTGATGAACTGTTCAGCCTGCACAAGAAACAAAATCAGAGCTCATGCCTTTCATGCGACTTTTTTGAAATCATCATTAGGTTTGCATCATGCAGCCTTAGAATGTATTAAAAATAAAAATAAACATATAGCCCAACGTTTTGTATCACAACTAAAGTTGCATAAGTAACTAAGTTAAGCACGTAGGAGAACCTGTTTCTTTGTTAACCGCTCAACATAGAATAGCCGTATGTGCGCAATTCCTTAGTAAATATCCTTTCTATTTTATTTTGCTACAGTCAATTGTATTCTTCATACTATAAAATAATAAAAAAGAATGCCACGGAATTCTAAGCAAATCTTGTCTACTAAATGAACTAGTGTAGCCCACAGCCATATCGCATAGCCATATCAGGGCCTAACATAAGGACAACTCAGAGTATGCTATTCTGTTCTTTTGAAATAGACAACATTTTCTTCATATCATGCTTCTTTAGACTGGTCTAAAATAAATCATGGATTTATTGTGATGGTGTATGCTATATTAAATGGATTTATTATACTTAAAAAAATGTAGATGTTCCCAAGGTCTGCATCAGTAGCTTGTAGGCTATGCGTGGAAGCCAGGAGATGCTAAACGTGTTTATATTAATTCACGGTCCATTACCATGAGACCGGCAGTTATTTACTTGACAATCGCCGGCTGACAAAATTTCATGACTGCCCCAGCCCTAGGTGAAAGGACTAACCAGAGAGACCCCCAGTGTGAAGAGCCAGGCGTAGATGAAGAAGAAGTCTCCACCAATCTTGATGATGTAGAGGAGCAGTGAAGTCACTGGCAACAAGATACACTGGGTCACAATAAACTTCTTCACAGCATCCTTCAGGAAGAAACCCAGCGTCTGAAAGAAGAACCATAGAAAACAACAAAAAAACAGACTATATGTTTAAAACCATGCTAGCGAAAAAGTGTAATTGATTCAAACTACGAAACGTTTGCCTGTATAATAAGAATGTCCCCAGAGAGTTTGGACATGGTACCTGCTGGTTGAAGCCATGCTTCTCCTCAATGACAAAGGTGTTGTAGATACTCCAGGGAAGACCAGTGAAGGCACTGAACAGAGTCGCAAGCATCAGAAACGAAAGAGACTGGAAGATCTGAAAGAAAAAGAACCATTGAAATATATGGAATGATTCAAGAAAATAAACCTTCGTAATACTGGACTGATCATTTTAACCGTGGAGCATTCACACACTTCATACTCTGAACCCAATCCAAAACGAGCAGTCACAGTCCCAGCAACTTTCCAAAGGAAAGGGATTCCACCAAGGAGCAGGATCAGCTATGAGACAACAACAGTGTTAAAAACACAAAATTCCCTCTGTTGGGTGATATGCTCTGTATGCAGATATAGGCAGCTACGTTCTAATATAACAAAGTAGGTCCTAACAAACCAATGGATCGTTTAGTTGTACCTACCGTCCCCTCAGTTTCTGAATATAGTCCAGACCAGAAACTGAAGTTGCTCTTGTCCAGTTGATAAAGACGTGACTTCTCAAAGGTATCCGTGTCCATGATCTTCCCCAACTCTTGGGGCACGTGCATGGTCGACCTGTATATCCTCCGCTATGTGGTTAGAAGACAAGTTATTCATATTATTTTTCCATTCATATAGCTAATCCTAAAGGCAATTTCCATGTTCCAGAATGACTAGTGGGTCTCAAGTTGCAATACAAAGATTAGTGTGGATTGGACAACCCACTCAAATCTCTAACTTTTAGATAAAACAATTCCAAACAGTCCTTTACAAGTTAGAATGTTGACTAAACTTCATTTGAACTGACTCTGCCAGTTGTCTTTGGGGTTGGTCCTTCAGTTGGTCTAAATTTGACTAAATATCCACAGGAAAGTGTTATAATCCACAGGAAAGTATGATCGAAACACAGGTTTCTGTGGGGCTATCCCGATTTATTTGCTCATCAACTAAAGGCACGTGCACAAGACAGAAGTAAGTACAAGCAAGAAAACTAACCAAGGTCTTGCAGGCATTTAGCTACATGGTTTTGCGCATGTAACCGGTAACAGACATTTGGCAGTACTGGTGGTCTAAAAAGTTGACAAAATAATACTTTCCTGTGGATATTTTGTCTCAAATTTCAACCAGCTGAAGTACTTACTGCACAGACAACCAGTAGAGTAGCTAAAATAAAATTTGATTCATCATTCTGGCTTGTAAGGAAACGTTCCATGTTTTTGTAGTGCTTTGTTTCAGACTGTATATCAACAATTGGTATCACACTGATTTTAGGCAATCCTGAAGACAGCTTTGTTCTTGGAAAAATATTGAGAGACTGGCAAACACCATTCAATTGGTGACAGATTCATGCTAATATTCCAAAAGACGCACCAAGAAAATATGCGCATTTTCCCACCAGTGGGAAGTCCAAACAGACTTGTCGTGGATAATAATCACTGCGTTATGACGTAGTGCACAGAAAATCAATTTTTTCGCTTACCTGGTCATGTACCGAATAAAAATATTAAGTTCAATGTGTTACCATTGCATTTTCAACTCTACCAATAGTTGTCACAAAACCTGCGTTAAATAGCAAATGTGCCTACTTTGGTCTTGGCACATGGACTCTAGCCAACAGCTTGCAGATACAGTGCGGGTAGTCTAGTCTACATGATGAGATTATTATGGATAGCCTTGAATTAAGAATATTTGTATTTGTCAAACGGAAGTCAAGCATTGATCATCATGTCACTAAAATAAGACCCTAGATATTTTTTAGAAAAGAGCATCAAGATCACTGTGCAATTTCACCACCCTGTGTAGTTCATCATAATTTATTTTAATCTGTATCCTAATAAACTCCATGGTTTCTCCGAGTCATAGTGGGAGGACCACACACACCATATCGTCGCATTATTTCGATACGTTGGTAATTATATCAATGTTTCCGCATAAAGGCATTTCCACCTCCATTTCTTACCTAATACATTTTACCGACACAAAAAGATCCCACCATGTCGAACAAACAAATGATCCGACAGCAATTGAAAAATAGTACAGAAACTTCCCGTTACCAGCACAGCTGGCACAATTATTTTTTAAATACGGTTTGACTTTACTCGCATAAAAACTGGACTGAAACATGGTATTGAAACAATATAAATGAAACTGAGTCAGCATGCTGCTATCTAGCTCTCGAAATCACTTCAGCCATTACATTCGCCCACATTTGGCTCCTTGTAAACGACAATTCCGACAATCATCCATTTTGAAGATATGCTGAAATGCCCCTTATCTTTCATGTCAGTGAGAAATAATCTTTCAAATAAAAAATATACTTACTGAAGTAGTTTTGCACAGATCCATACACTTTGTGCCTCCAGCTGACAAACTACACTCCCACCCCAGTTATCTTACACCCAGATGTTCAGGGCATGCTAGATAGCTAATTAGTACTGGTGGCGGCCTTTGTCTTACATAAACAAGTGTTGTAACATGTAGACATGGCGGTGTGGGAACACTAATCCTAAAACAAGTGTAACTACTAATGTACATTTTGTTTTTTATTAAGCATTTATGGCTGATATGAAAGACACATTCCTTATGTTTCCAAAAAAGTACCGCAAGCTAATTTTCGCCTAAAATGTCATACCCAAATCTAACTGCCTGTAGCTCAGGACATGAAGCAAGGATATGCATATTCTTGATACCATTTGAAAGGAAATAATTTGAAATGTGTGGAAATGTGAAATGAATGGAGAATATAACACATTAGATCAGGTAAAATATAATTTTTTTACCATCATCTTTGAACTGCAAGAGAAAGGTCATAATGTATTATTCCAGCCCAAGCACAATTTAGATTTTGGCCACTAGTTGGCAGCAGTGTACGTGCAACGTTTTAGACTGATCCAATGAACCATTGCATATCTGTTCAAAATGTTGTATCAAGGCTGCCCAAATGTGCCTAATTGGTTTATTAATACATTTAAATTCATAATTGTGCACTCTCCTCAAACAATAGCATGGTATTCTTTCACTGTAATAGCTCATGTAAATTTGACAGTGCAGTTAGATTAACAAGAATGTCATATTTCTGCCCATATCTGATATGTCTAGATCCTGATAATTTTTGTTGTTACTTAAACCCTCTTGCTAATCACATTAGCCTACGTTAGCCGATCCCGTAGAGGTTATTAACAAACATCACCCGTCAGAAGGTTTTATTGTCAATTGGCGCTAAAGTAGTTAGCGTCTATGAATGGGGCAGCAGCGGGGGCCTTGTGCGGTATTGACAGAGACAGTTACGAAACAAAGTAAACAATTACCTGTCTGTACGCAAGGTAGGCCTCCCATAGATAAACCGTCCACGAGAACACCAGAACAGCATAAAATATCTTATTTTCGATTGGTAGGTCAAGTATCGTTTCCATCTTTATTCTGGCCTATTTGAAGTTACCAAGGTAGCTAGTTGGACTGCCGCCCGTCGTCCACACACCTTCCGGTCTTTATTCAGAAGATAATTTTTATATTTAAATAACTTAGTAACTGTTATGTTTATATACGCAGTTTAAATTGACTAGCATTCACCAAACCACTCAAAATGATGACTAGCTCATTCGCTTCCAATTTCCATGAATTCATGCAATGGTATGGTGCAGCAGTTCATTTTCCTCCCCGTAAAACAAATGGTTGCACTAACTAGTTCCATGCTTATAGTGAGCAATAGTTATAGCAAAGATTTATATAACTAAACCAAGATAGACCACAGCCCGTCGTTTCAAATGGGAAGAAATTAGTCACAGTGGGCAGAAAAAGCAAAAGTTGGGCAGAGCTAGCGAGATCCTATATTGGAGCGTTCTAGCATACATTGCGTTCATGCCTACTCTGTGAAGTTTGCGTGTGTAGTAACTCAATTCGCCTTTGCGCTCCTTCTAAATAACGCACGTTTTTAAAATTTTGACAAATGGCAAAGTCTACAAAACGTAGTCCACTCTGTTCGTAACAGATTTTAGTTTTGGGAATAGAAAACTGTATTGAGATCAAATGTTTCATCAATGAGCAGAATGTCGGCCAAAATCCATCTCGTTCCATCTTCTCCCACCGCGGCCACTGGGCATCCTCTCACTACCATATTTTGCACTGAGTGGAAACGCAAAGCGCATGCTTCACATTTATACATCCGGTGAAATATCTGTTTCATTTTTCTATCTGTGGTAAAAGCGTCATTTTGCAGGCACTACAAGGAAGTATTTGTTTAACTAACCCAAGATTGACCATAGCCTGTCGTTTCCAATGGGAACAAATCTCAAATCTCAGCTCACTGGTCACCATTGCAACACCCACCCATAGCACGCATTCCAGCAGGTATATTTCACTGGTCACCCCCAAAAACAATTTCTATTTGGCCGCCTTTCCTTCCAGTTCTCTGCTGCCAATGACTGGAACGAATTGCAAAAATCACTAAAGCTGCAGACTCATATCTCCCTCATCAGCATCAGCTGTTAGAGTAGCTCACAGATCATTGCACCTGTACATAACCCATCTGTAAATAGCCCATCCAACTACCTCATCCCCATATTGTTATTTTCTATTTTTTGCTCCTTTGCACATTCATCTTCTGCACATCTATCACTCCAGTGTTTAATTGCTAAATTGTAATTACTTCGCCACTACAGCCTATATATTGCCTTACCTCCCTAATCTTACCTCATTTGCACACATTGTATATAGATTTTTGCTATTGTGTTATTGACTGCATGTTTGTTTATTCCATGTGTAACTCTGTGTTGTTGTATGTGTCGAACTGCTTTGCTTTATTTGGCCAGGTCGCAGTTGTAAATGAGAACTTGTTCTCAACTGGCCTACCTGGTTAAATAAAGGTGAAATAAAAATTGTAAAAATGAAAATGAGTCATAGTAGGCAGAGTCAAGCACAAGCTAGCAGATCCTATTGGCTCATTCTAGAATATATTTGCAAATTTCCGTTAGGGAACGCCTACTCTGTAAAGTGCGCGTGTGCAATAACTAAATTTAGCCTTGCACTCCTTCTAAACAACGCAATTTAAAAAAAACTTTGGCAAAGTGTAAAATCTACAAAACTTAGTCCACTCTGTTCCACTCATTCTAGTTTTGGGAACGGAAAACTGAATTGAGATCAAATTTCATTGATGACATTTGCATAATGTTGGCCAAAATCCATCTCACTCCACCTCCTCCCACTGTCGGACACTGGGCTTCCTCTCATCGCCATATTTGGTAGTGAGTGGAATAGCTAAACGGATGCTTCACACTTATATACATGAAATATCTGGCACATTGTTCTATCTGTGCTACAAGTATAGATAGATGTGTACCGGACCAAGAATGTCTTGGAGTAGTGGGTGTGTCGAAAGGAGCGGGTGTGTCAAAAGCACTCTGCTATAGGTTAGACGCTCTTGATTGAACAATGTTGTCTATGCAATTAAAAGTGTTCCCATTTGTCAATTCCTGACCGTTCTCTACCTTACGTTGCAGAGACTTCTGACAAGAAGGGTAGTTGCAGCTCAATATGGCTGCTAGAGTGCAGTATATGGGTGAGTAGGTGTGTCGAAAGAAAAGGAATGGGCGTGTGGAAAGGAGTGGGTGTGTCGAAAGCACTCTGCTATAGGTTAGGTGGTTTTGATTGAGCTGTTTTTTTCCTTCCATTTCTTACCAGGCAACTACCCTACCACAAGCGTTAGGATTTCTGTTTTGAAGACAGAGGATGAGCCTGAGTCATATTTCATTGTTAGTTTTACACAAATAATTGTAAATTTTCAGTTATAAAACTGACAATTGTTTATTATTATTTTTTTTAATTATTATTATTTTACAAATTTATCCCATTTTCTCCCCAATTTTCGTGGTATCCAATCGCTAGTAATTACTATCTTGTCTCATCGCTACAACTCCCGTACGGGCTCGGGAGAGACGAAGGTCGAAAGCCATGCGTCCTCCGAAGCACAACCCAACCAAGCCGCACTGCTTCTTTTAACACAGCGCGCCTCCAACCCGGAAGCCAGCCGCACCAATGTGTCGGAGGAAACACCGTGTACCTGGCCCCCTTGGTTAGCGCGCACTGCGCCCGGCCCGCCACAGGAGTCGCTGGAGCGCGATGAGACAAGGATATCCCTACCGGCCAAACCCTCCCTAACCCGGACGACGCTATGCTAATTGTGCGTCGCCCCACGGACCTCCCGGTCGCGGCCGGCTGCGACAGAGCCTGGGCGCGAACCCAGAGACTCTGGTGGCGCAGCTAGCACTGCGATGCAGTGCCCTAGACCACTGCGCCACCCGGGAGGCCCAATTGTTTATTTTTTGACTAAAAAGTAATCATGATGGGTGGGTGTTGCATCCGTGTGCTTATTGTGACTGTCACCCTGACACCAGGGAGCTACTTCCCACACTGTTTCTGGACATTAGTACTTGTCAAGTGGGAGCGAAGGGCACTGTGTCCCGGTGTTGTTTGCATTCATACCATATCCTTTGAGTAAACTGTTTCAAATCAAATCAAATTGTATTTGTCACATGCACCAAATACAACAGGTGTAGGTAGACCTTACAGTGACATGCTTACTTACAAGCCCTTAACCAACAATGCAGTTTAAAGAAAATTCACCCCAAAAAAAGATAAGAATAACAAATAGTTAAAGTGCAGCAGTAAATAACATACAGGGGTACCAGTACAGAGTCAATGTGGGGGGCCACCGGTGTCGAGGTAATTGACACCGGTGGGGGGGGCAATGCAAATAGTCTGGGTAGCCATTTGATTAGATGTTCAGGAGTCTTATGGCTTGTGGGTAGAAGCTGTTAAGAAGCCTCTTGGACCTAGCTCCGGTATCGCTTGCCGTCTGGTAGCAGAGAGAACAGTCTATGACTAGGGCGGCTGGAGTTTTTGACAATTTTTAGGGCCTTCCTCTGATACCGCCTGGTATAGAGGTCCTGGATGGAAGGAAGCTTGGCCCCGGTGATGTACCGGGCCGTTCGCACTACCCTCTGTATTGCCTTGCGGTCGGAGGCCGAGCAGTTGCCATACCAGGCAGTGTTGCAACCCGTCAGGATCCTCGATGGTGCAGCTGTAAAACCTTTTGAGGATCTGAGGACCCATGCCAAATATTTTCAGCCTCCTGAGGGGGAATAGGTTTTGTCGTGCCCTCTTCACAACTGTCATGGTGTGATTGGACCATGTTAGTTTGTTGGTGATGTGGACACAAGGAACTTGTAGATCTCAACCTGCTCCACTACAGCCCCGTCAATGAGAATGGTCGTGCTCGGTCCTTCTTTTCATGTGGTCCGTGATCATCTCCTTTGAATGACCACATTGAGGGAGAGGTTGTTATCCTTAAACCACACTGTCAGGTCTTTGACATCCTCCCTATAGGCTCATCATTGTCAGTGATCAGGCCTACCACTGTTGTGTCATCAGCAAACTTAATGATGGTATTGGAGTCGTGCCTGGCCGTGCAGTCATGAGTGAACAGGGAGTACAGGAGGGGACTGAGCACGCACTCCTGAGGGGCCCCCGTGTTGAGGATCAGCGTGGCTTATGTATTGTTACCAACCCTTAGCACCTGGGGGCGGCCCGTCAGAAAGTCCAGGATCCAGTTGCAGAGGGAGGTGTTTAGTCCCAGGGTCCTTAGCTTAGTGATGAGCTTTTAGGGCGCTATGGTGTTGAACGCTGAGCTGTAGTTAATGAATCCATCTGGCCCAGCGGCCTTGTGAATGTTGACCTGTTTAAAGGTCTTACTCACATCGGCTGCGGAGAGCGTGATCACACTGTCGTCCGGAACAGCTGATGCTCTCATGCACATTTCAGTGTTACTTGCCTTGAAGTGAGCATAGAAGTTATTTAGCTTGTCTGATAGGTTCGTGTCACTGGGCAGCTCTCGGCTGTGCTTCCCTTTGTAGTCTGTAATAGTTTGCAAACCCTGCCACATCCGACGAGTATCGGTACCGGTGTAGTACGATTCGATCTTAGTTCTGTATTGACGCTTTGCCTGTTTGATGATTCGTTGGAGGGCATAGAGGGATTTCTTATAAGCTTCTGGGTTAGAGTCCTGCTCCTTGATATGGCTGGTCTACCCTTTAGCTCAGTGTGAATGCTGCCTGTAATCCATGGCTTCTGGTTGGGGTATGTACGCACAGTCACTGTGGGGACAACATCCTCGATGCACTTATTGATAAAGCCACTGACTGATGTGGTGTACTCCTCAATGCCATCACAAGAGTCCCGGAACATATTCCAGTCTGTGCTAGCAAAACAGTCCTGTAGTTTAGCATCTACTTTATCTGACCACTTTTTTATACACTGAGTCACTGGTGCTTCCTGCTTTAATTTTTGCTTGTGCGCAGGAATCAGGAAGATAGAGTTATGATCAGATTTGCCAAATGGAGGGTGAGGGTGAGCTTTGTACAGGGCTCTGTGTTTGGAGTAAAGATGGTCTAGAATTTTCCCTCTGGTTGCACATTTAACATGCTGATAGAAATGAGGTAAAAGTGATTTAAGTTTCCTCGCATTAATGTTGCTGGCCACTAGGAGCACCGCCTCTGGATGAGAGTTTTCCTGTTTGCTTATGGTGGAGTACAGCTCATTGAGTGCGGTTTTAGTGCCAGCCTCGGTCTGTGGTGGTATGTAGACAGCTACGAAAAATACAGATGAAAACTCTCTAGGTAGATAGTGCGGTCTACAGCATATCATGAGATACTCTACCTCAGGAGAGCAAAACTCTGAGACTTCCTTAGATATCGTGCACCAGCTATTGTTTACAAATATGCATAGGCCCCCGCCCGTGTCTTACCAGAGGCTGCTGTTCTGTTCTGCCGATGGAGTGTTTAACCCGCCAGCTGTATATTCTTAATGTCGTCGTTCAGCCACGACTCGGTGAAACATAAGATATTACAGTTTTTAATGTCCCGTTGCTAGGATATACGTGCTTTCAGTTCGTCCCATTTTTTTCCAGTGATTGAATGTTAGTTAGCAGAATGGAAGGCAAGGGCAGATTAGCCACTCATCGCCTGATCCTCACAAGGCATCCTGATCTCTTTTCGCGAAACCTACGTTTCCTTTCCAATCACGGGGATCTGGGCCTGGTCGGGTGTCCGTAGTATATCCCTCGCGTCCGACTCGTTGAAGAAGAACTCCTCGTGCAATTTGTGAGTAATCCCAGTTTTTGGTCATAAGAGACGGTAGCAGCAACATTATGTACAAAACAAGTTACGAACAACGCGAAAAAACAAACAAAATAGCATGTTTGGTTAAGAGCCGATAAGACGGCAGCCCTACCCTCCGGCGCCATCTTTCCATGACTGGAAGTGAGTTTGTGTTTATACTGGACCTCCCACCGCCACCTACCGTCAACCAATCATGTCACTTCAGAGTTATACATAGCCCTCCGCATTGTTACAAAATTTGAGAAGCGCACGGCAATGCAGTATGGAGCATGATTTGGCCTCTGCATGTCTCTGGGGGCTCCGTAAATGCGTCACACCCTCCATAAGAAGCTTCCGACCACATTTTCGGATCAAGCATAGATTGGCTTTTATCGACTCGTCATGCAGGCCAATCAGCCACGCAAAACGGTCTTGAGGGGCAACAAATATCCCCAATTAGCTGATTCTCTTTCCATACGCCCACTCCTTTCGACACAAGCACTCGCCCATACTCTGGTCGCCATATTAGGCTGCAGCTACCCATACTTGCTTCTGACATTCTGCGTTGTTTTGTTGCTAACATGTCCTTTGTCTGCTTTTGCCTATTTCAAAGTCACTTACTATCCAGATAAACTGCATCACCAGATTAGTGTAAACAGTAGGTCGCACTGTAATGATAGCTTTTTCCATGTACTATCCAATGTACCGGTAGTTATAGCAAATAAAATAAAATTTTATCGGTCACATACACATGGTTAGCAGATGTTAATGCGAGTGTGGCAAAATGCTTGTGCTTCTAGTTCCGACAGTGCAGTAATATCTAACGATTCCCCAACAACTACCTAATAAACACAAATTTAAAAGGATGGAATAAGAATATGTACATATAAATATATGGATGAGCGATGGCCGAGCGGAGTAGGCAAGATGCAATAGATGGTATAAGATACAGTATATACATATGAGATGAGTAATGTAAGATATGTAAACATTATTAAAGTGGCATTGTTTAAAGTGACTAGTGAGTCTCTATGTAGGCAGCAGCCTCTCTGAGTTAGTGATTGCTGTTTAGCAGTCTGATGGCCTTGAGATAGAAGCTGTTTTTCAGTCTCTCGTTCCCAGCTTTGATACACCTGTACTGACCTTGCCTTCTGGATGGTAGCGGGGTGAACAGTGGCTCGGGTGGTTGTTGTCCTTGATGATTTGGCCTTCCTTTGACATCGGGTGCTGTTGGTTTCCTGGAGGGCAGGTAGTTTTCCCCTGGTGATAGGTTGTGCAGACCGCACCACCCTCTGGAGAGCCTTCCGGTTGAGGGCAGTGCAGTTGCCGTACCAGGCGGTGATACAGCCCGACAGGATGCTTTCAATTGTGCATCTGTAAAAGATTGTCACGGTTTTAGGTGACAAGCCAAATTTCTTCAGCCTCCTTAGGTATACTTCTTCTTGTACCATTTCAGTTTGTTTGTGATGTGTATGCCGAGGAGCTTGAAGCTTTCCATCTTCTCCACTACTGTCCCTTCAATTTGGTTTGTGGTGTGCTCCCTTTGCTGTTTCCTGAAGTCCACGATCATCTCCTTTGTTTTGTTGACGTTGAGTGAAAGGTTGTTTTCCTGACACCACAGTCCAAGTGCCCTCACCTACTCCCTGTAGGCTGTCTTGTCGTTGTTGGTAATCAAGCCCACTACTGTTGTGTCATCTTGATGACAACTTGATGATTGAATTGGAGGCGTGCATTGCCAGTCATGGGTGAACAGGGAATAAAGGAGGGGCTGAGTACGCACCCTTGTTGAGCCCCAGTGTTGAGGGTCAGTGAAATGGAGATGTTGTTTTCTACCTTCACCACCTGGGGTCGACCCGTCAGAAAGTCCAGGACCCAATTGGACAGGGTGGGGTTGAGACCCAGGGCCTCCAGCTTAATGATGAGCTTGGATGGTACTATATTGTTGAATGCTGAGCTGTAGTCAATGAACAGCATTCTTACATAGGTATTCTTCTTGTCCAGATGGGATAGGGCAGTGTGCAGTGTGATGGCGATTGCATCGTCTGTGGACCTGTTGGGGCGGTATGCAAACTGAAGTGGGTCTAGGGTGGCAGGTATGGTGGAGGTAATATGATCCTTGACTAGTCTCTCAAAGCACTTCATGATGACAGAAGTGAGTGCTACGGGGCGATATTACACTGTTTATATTCGGCCATATTCCCAGTCTTCTTTCCATGGTTAATGCCGCCATCCATCCATGGTTTTTGGTTAGGGTAGGTTTTAATAGTCACAGTGGGTACAACATCTCCAATGCACTTCCTTATAAACTCACTCACTGAGTCAGCGTATAGATCAATGTTGTTCTCTGAGGCTGCCCGGAACATTTCCCAGTACGCGTGATCAAAATAATCTTGAAGCGTGGATTCCGATTGGTCAGACCAGCATTAAATTATTCTAGTTACGGGTACATCCAGTTTGAGTTAATAATGCAAAAACAAAGTGTTGGAGAAGAACGTAAAAGTGCAATATGTGCCATGTAAGAAAACTAACGTTTAAGTTCCTTGCTCAGAACATGAGAACATATGAAAGCTGGTGGTTCCTTTTAACATGAGTCTTCAATATTCCCAGGTAAGAAGTTTTAGGTTGTCGTTATTATAGGAATTATAGGAGTATTTCTCTCTATACGATTTGTATTTCATATACCTTTGACTATTGGATGTTCTTATAGGCACTTTAGTATTGCCAGTGTAACAGTATAGCTTCCATCCCTCTCTTCGCCGCTACCTGGGCTCGAACCAGGAACACATCGACAACAGCCACCCTCGAAGCAGCGTTACTGTCACGCCCTGACCTTAGTGTTCTTTTTTTATGTCTCTATTTTGGTTTGGTCAGGGCGTGAGTTGGGGTGGGCATTCTATGTTTTGTGTTCTATGTTTTCTATTTCTGTGTGTTTGGCCGGGTGTGGTTCTCAATCAGAGGCAGCTGTCTATCGTTGTCTCTGATTGAGAACCATACTTAGGTAGCCTTTTCCCACCTGTGTTTTGTGGGTAGTTATTTTCTGTTTAGCTGTTTTGTTTGCCTGACAGAACTGTTCGCTTTCGTTCTCCTGTTTGTTGTTTTTGTTAGATTGGGTTTTTGGATTAAATCATGAACACTTTAAACGCTGCACCT
This sequence comes from Salvelinus alpinus, assembly GCF_045679555.1. Classification (NCBI taxonomy): domain Eukaryota; kingdom Metazoa; phylum Chordata; class Actinopteri; order Salmoniformes; family Salmonidae; genus Salvelinus; species Salvelinus alpinus. The sequence continues at coordinate 72,018,135 of NC_092094.1, forward strand.
TGGTCCACTCTTCCTTCAGCCTACGACGAACGTTACAGTTACACATGCAGAGCAAGGGGAACAACTACTCCAAGTCTCAGAGCGAGTGACGTTTGAAATGCTATTAGCGCGCACCCCGCTAACCAGCTACCCATTTAACATCGGTTACACCAGCCTAATCTCGGGAGTTGATAGGCTTGAAGTCATAAACAGTGCAATGCTTGAAGCATTGCGAAGAGCTGCTGGCAAAACGCACGAAAGTGCAGTTTGAATAAATTCTTACGAGCCTGCTGGTGCCTACCATCGCTCAGTCAGACTGCTCTATCAAATCATAGACTTAATTATAACATAATAATACACAGAAATACGAGCCTTAGGTCATTAATATGGTCGAATCCGGAAACTATCATCTCGAAAACAAAATGTTTCTTCTTTCAGTGAAATACGGAACCGTTCCGTATTTTATCTAACGGGTGGCATCCATAAGTCTAAATACTCCTGTTACATTTCACAACCTTCAATGTTATGTCATAATTACGTACAATTCTGGCAAATTAGTTCGCAATGAGCCAGGCGGCCCAAACTGTTGCATATACCCTGACTCTGCGTGCAATGAACGCAAGAGAAGTGACACAATTTCACCTGGTTAATATTGCCTGCTAACCTGGATTTCTTTTAGCTAAATATGCAGGTTTAAAAATATATACTTCTGTGTATTGATTTTAAGAAAGGCATTGATGTTTATGGTTAGGTACACGTTGGAGCAACGACAGTCCTTTTTCGCGAATGCGCACCTCATCGATTATATGCAACGCAGGACCTGCTAGATAAACGAGTAATATCATCAACCATGTGTAGTTAACTAGTGATTATGATTGATTGATTGATTGTTTTTTATAAGATAAGTTTAATGCTAGCTAGCAACTTACCTTGGCTTCTTACTGCATTCGCGTAACAGGCATGCTCCTCGTGAGGCAGGTGGTTAGAGCGTTGGACTAGTTAACCGTAAGGTTGCAAGATTGAATCCCTGAGCTGACAAGGTAAAAATCTGTCGTTCTGCCCCTGAACAAGGCAGTTAACCCACCGTTCCTAGGCCGTCATTGAAAATAAGAATGTGTTCTTAACTGACTTGCATAGTTAAATAAAGGTGTAAAAAAAAAAATATATATAATAATAATAATAATCGGCAAAATCGGCGTCCAAAAATACCGATTTCCGATTGTTATGAAAACCTGAAATCGGCCCTAATTAATCGGCCATTACGATTAATCGGTCGACCTCTAACCTCAACTAACCGCACATTGACTCTGTACTGGCACACCCCTGTATATATTGTTATTTTTTACTGCTGCTCTTTAATTACTTGTTACTTTTATCTCTTATTCTTATTTTTTTTAACTGCACTGTTGGTTAGGGGCTCGTAAGTAAGCACTTCACTGTAAGGTCCACATCAAATAAAATTTGATTTCCTAAGGTCTCAAAGCGAGACGACCATCTCTGTCGGCACCATCTTGCTGATAGCACACTAATATTGTAGTTATAACTAGTGATTATGATTGATTGATTTATTGTTTTTTATAAGATAAGTTTAATGCTAGCTAGCAACTTACCTTGGCTTCTTACTGCATTCGCGTAACAGGCATGCTATGTAACAGATTCAGAAATATATCTTGTTTTATTTGTGAATTTCGCCAAAATGTGTTTTATAATCATTGAATTAATGCTCTAAAGTTCTGTGCTCTATTGCCAGGTTTCATTCATGGATACTTGACTGACATTGTGTGGTTGGTTGACAGTATTGCACCCTAGCTGCTGTATTATTTTTGCGCACCATTTTCCCTCAGACTGTTTCATGCCGATGGAATTAATGGCAGAAGGAAATGCTTCTCCGCTCCTTTTCCAGTTAAAGGTACTTTCATTTGATATAATTGCATCCAAATGGTCACAGAATATGTGAACTAATGTACAATGTAATGACATGTAGTATGTCATAATGTGAAGTGTATTTTGGTTGTTTTTACCAAGTTTCCATGCTAACATGTTAGCTATGCTAGCTCTTTTCCTGTTAGCCATGTACCGTAACTCGTACATCGCCTTGGTCCGTACAATTGCCCTTATTTTAGCGCCCCCAAAAACGTAATACTTCCAGATCAACTGTAATGTCAATACCATTGTAAAGCACAATTTCTCCCCTTTCCAACAGAATCAATTACATGACCTAAACACTGCCCGTTTCTGCATAATTCAAGTAGGCAATGAGCCCCGTCGGGTCTTTTTAAAAATGGCGGGTGGGGAAGCGAAACTAATGCGTGATAGTGAGGTCCAACTTATCACCTTATCACCTCTAAAATGTAAATGAAACACTATAAAGAGTTTATATAATGTGTGATTACATACCTATTTGAAGGTTTGTGTCGAATTTGAATCGGGTTTTTAGGGCGGTGCTAAAGTGATCTTAGAAGTAAACAGCGGCTTTGAGAATGATGATGGCATGCAATGATGAGCAAAAAATGACTAGGTATCCCCCTTTACCCCCGTCACTGTCCATTTCTTGTTTTTAAACGATGAGAGAAGTGCTACACCTGGTGGAGAGAGATTGTAAGACAGAAATAGTTGCTTTATGTGTGCTGTACGTTACAACATGACACGCCACGATGTAACGGAGGGTCCGTTTTTTCAACTTTTCTCCAATACTATAGAGCCATTACCATGTCGATCAACGCTTGAATAGAAACCTAGTTCACACCCCCGATTTTGAAGTCAACACAGTCGCTACAGTCCCATTCGTTTTCTTTGTAGCCTCGTTTGAATGTTGCGGTTTAGCACATTTGTATGGTAAGGGGTGAGTTTACGTTACTAGCTTGTTTTCAAAATGTGCGCCCGTCCAAACCTAGGTAGAAGGTTCAAACTTTTGTTGAGTTTAAAAAAATCCTTTTATGTTGTAGGAGTGTGAGAGGAGCCATAAGTCAACGAACACTGTGGTGTATGTTATTGTCTGTCTCAGGTATGTGAATGAATTTGCTGTCTGGGTATTTGATCTATGTAATTGTTATTCTACATTTTTATATGGAGCTCATATGCATTAAGAAAAAAAGTTAAAATACTATAGATCAAAACAAGAATAATATGACTGTTTCATGCTGATGGAATTAATGGAGTGTGACAGAAGCCATAAGTAAACTAACACTGCATTGTTTGTTATTGTCTGTCCCAGAAATAGCAAATAAAGATTGCATGAGCTCCAGTACCATTGTGTCCGTGCCTGCTGATTTGTTGCCTCAGAAAGGAGTTAGAACCGGAAGGTTACACCTACAGCTGATGATGCAAACACACCTTACAGATAGTTTTGTTATAAGAGACACACAAAGAGTATGAATAGATAGACAGAATAACATAATTATATATAGGTAATACTGAACACAGAAATTCTAAGATGGTAAAGGTAGCGAACATATGAGTCTGAAATTGCTTTGTCTGCTGTAAAGTGATGAAGTCCATTGGTATCATCAGAAAGATTAGTGGTTTGGTTCACCAGGCTTGCTTTGTAATTATATACGACAGTTTCATTTACCTATCTCATTTACTGCAATATTATGTGGGCCAGTACATATGCTTCCTACCTACACAAATTAACAAGAAAGCCGCCTCTAACTACTTGGCTCGATCTGCTCTTCTGTTTCAGAAACTCAATATCATGTCAATCTACACCATGAATATACTCCAATTATGCACCATCATCTACAAGTACACACACTGTACCTCCCAGACATCCTGCACAAACCCTTCAATGGATTATTCCAGGTTAATTCCCAAATCCATGCATACAACACAAAACACTGTGATACACTTTTACACTCACCACTGCTGCACCTCACTATCATCTTCAATTGTAATTTGTATGCTTTGTTTAATTGCTTGAACAAACTGTTTTGTATGTATATATTGTTTAGTGGGGGGTTGATGAAAATAATTGGCATGGTGGGTAGTGAGGAAAGAGAGAGCAGGGTTATTGTCTGTGCTATCCGGGATCCTTGTGAGGTCATTACCCTAACCCTTACCTAACCTTAACCATTTGAAATTTCAACTTCAATGGGGTAGGGACGTCCCAAGGTACGTAATAGCATGTACGATCCCCCTGCTCTTTCCTTCCCCAGGACCCACCATGCCCCTTCTTCTCTTCAAGGATGATCAATGGAAACAGGATGCACCTGAGCTCAGTCTAGTCTCATAGCAAAGGGTCTGAATACTTATGTAAATGTTATATTTCAGTTTTTATTTTCGATAAATTTGCCAAAATTGAAAGAAAAAAAAGTTTTTTGCTTTGTCATTATGGGTATTGTGTTTAAATTGATGAGGGTAAAAAACAATTTCAATACAATTTTTGAATAAGGTTGTAATGTAACAAAATGTGGAAAAAGTCAAGAGGTCTGAATACTTTCCGAATGCACTGTATAACCAGAGACTTTGATACAGATGTAACCCCCTCAACCTTCCTACCCCATCCACCCTCAGTTCACCCACTTGGAGTCTTATAGTGCAACAGATACAGTATATTGATTTATTTATTTGCACACACTTTATTTATTGATTGATAGTGTAACATACAGAACCCCACCTCTCTCTTTCAATAGTACCCACCCTGCCTCTCCCCCTAAGTACCCACCGTGCCCCATGACCTATATGTAACAGATACACTATATATACAAAAGTATGTGGACACCCCTTCAAATTTGTGGATTTGGCTATTTCAGCCACACCCGTTACTGACAGGTATATAACATCGAGTACACAGCCATGCAATCTCATTAGACAAACATTGGCAGTAGAATGACCTTACTGAAGAGCTCAGTGACTTTCAACGTGGCACCATCATAGGATGCCACCTTTCCAACAAGACAGTTTTCCCTGCTAGAGCTTCCCCGGTCAACTGTAAGTGATGTTATTGTGAAGTGGAAATGTCTAGGAGCAACAACAGCTCATCCGTGAAGTGGTAGGCCACACAAGCTTACAGAACGGGACCGCCAAGTGTTAAAGCACGTACCACGTAGAAATTGTCTGTCCCCGGTTGCAACACTCACTACCGAGTTCCAAACTATCTCTGGAAGCAATGTCAGCACAACAACTGTTCGTCAGGAGCTTCATGAAATGGGTTTCCATGGCCGAGCAGCCACATACAAGCCTAAGATCACCATGTGCAATGCCAAGCATCGGCTGGAGTGGTGTAAAGCTCGCCGCCATTGGACTCTGGAGCAGTGGAAATGCGTTCTCTGGAGTGATGAATTACCCATCACCATCTGGCAGTCCGATGGACGAATCTTGGTTTGGTGGATGCCAGGAGAATGCTACCTGGCTGAATGCCAAGTTTGGTGGAAGAGGAATAATGTTCTGGGGCTGTTTTTCATGGGCTAGGCCCCTTAGTTCCAGTGAAGGGAAATCTTAACGCTACAGCATACAATGACATTCTAGACGATTCTGTGCTCCAACTTTGTGGCAACAGTTTGGGGAAGGCCTTTTCCTGTTTCAGCATGACAATGCCCCCATGCACAAAGCAAGATCCATAGAGAAATGGTTTGTCAAGATCAGTGTGGAAGAACTTGATGAATTGGTGAATTGGAACGCCGACTGCGAGCCAGGCCTAATCGGCCAACATCAGTGCTCAACCTCACTAAAGGGGTAACCAATTCCATATTAATGGACATGGTTTTGGAATGAGATGTATGACGAGCAAGTGTCCACATACTTTTGGTCATGTAGTGTATATCCCCCTCTCCTCTTCCAACCCTCTGTCACAGATATGACAGACCCCCATCCCCATGCTCTCACCTTCCTCTCCATGATCACCACGCCCGTATCAAGAAACAGAGGGAGAATCAGGGAGAACATAACATTATTAAAATGAATATGCTTATAATTAGAATACTGCTAAAGTCGACATGATATATGAAACGGGTGAAACACTAAGAGTTGATGATATATTCAATTCTTGAATCGATCAATTGTGCTGTAACATTTTCATGCCACTGTTGCTCTGCTGCCAGAGACACAAGTAAAGGTTTCATAAAAACAGACCTTGTTTCTGTTCTCAATTTTCTTACTATGTCTAAAACATTGAATAATACTTACTTAACAATATTGCAAGAGATATGTTGGTTGGTACCTATATATGTCTGGTGGCTTTTGGGAGAGATACAAATTATTTAAAAAATAATGTTCAATGGCCTACATACAGTACATTTACAGTATTAGTGCATGCACAGGGTTGTGTAGGTTGCTTTCTAAATGCAATCCATTACAGTTACAAGTTACCTGTCCAAAATTGTAATTAGTAACATCACTTTTGGATTACCCAAACCCAGTAATGTACATCTGATTCCCCTTAAGAGGCATTAGAAGAAGACAAAAATGTATCTTACCAATTGAACGACATCTATTGCAGGATAAAACAATGTTAAAGTTTACATAGTTGGTCATACATGGATGTTAAATGTTACTTTATGGGTTGGTTATATAGGCTTCTTCTAACCCATCGCTTTCTACTACACATAAAAATATGATTCAATTATATATTTACATTAATATAGAATTTATAAGTCTAAAAATGGATGTAGCAACTACAGATTGTCCTTTAAATATATCAAAAGTGTGCTCGTTTGAGCATGTGTCCATTAGACCTATGGATGTATTGTTTTTATCAGCATGAATTAGGTTGAGTAATAAAAGCCCTACTTGTATTCCATAGGCTGGGATCCGCACTATGCATCTGTTGCAAGAGCTCATTTTTCATTGGCTGTTCACTGGTTTCAAAAACAATGATTAGGCAACTTAAACTTCTTGAATTCAACCATTATTGGGTTCAAATATACATTTAGATTTGTGAACAGCCATCCACAACAACCACAATCCGTAAGACGCAAATAGCTAAATGAGAGAGCAGCAGTGTGATTCACTTCACATCAATGTGCTATGTAGATATCAATAATACGTGATATCCGTATCGCCATAGACTACACCACTGCTGTCATCCTTACCTCCAAGCGTTTATTCAAGTTGGATCATCTTTGGATGCCGACAGCAAACGCACCATTGGAAGACATAGCTTGGACTGTAGCCTACAAAAGCCCATTCCTGCTCTTTTCCCGCGATCCATCAAACACAATTGGTGTGTCATCATAGTGGTCTCTGACTTGTGGTCAGACTCGCTCAGGTGGAACAAACTTACTCCCCAACCCTGGGCATGCATACACAGCTACTCTGTAGTGGCCAGTGAGAATATGAGAGAGAGAGCGAGAGAGAGAGAGAGTGTCTGTCGTGTATGCTCCTACATGTGGTGACTTTGTGAAGATTTACCATGGACACTAAACCAACACCCTCTGGGCTCTTCTTGGCATATGCATGGTCCTCAGATATATTTGATGCTGTCTGTAAAAATCAGACCACCATTTAACTCATAGTTATAACATACTCTAGTCTAAAACCTTTAACAAGTACATTTGGGACCATGACATAATGTCATATTTTCATTATAATAAATGACCAACTTGCTTCCTCATGTCTCCTTTTCCGTGAAATTCATAATTCAAGTTGGAGAGCCCCCCCCTCACCATAGCCTTGCCTTGGTCTGTCCAGTGGGAAAACTTTCTGCCATGCCTGCACATTTTCAGAAAAAACGTTCCAACACTTCAAAATGTAATATCACTCTTTATAATCTTAGTTACATTGTCTTTTATTCAAATAACAGATTGTACCCTTCCAGGACCAGGTTCTCCAGAAGGACCACACACCACCATCTCCTCAGACCAGGCACGTCGAGCTGAAGGAAGTGCACAGTCAGAACGTATTTTCAATTGCTAATTTTGAGCATCTGTAAATACAAAACAAATACCTATTCTGCATTTGAAATAATACCACTTATGATCGAAAAATAAAAACGGAGTGTCCATAACAAAATACCATGGGTACTGGAAAGTAATACAATGCTATTGTTTGAGGAGAGTGCACTGTTATGTACGTGAACATGTATTCATAAACCAATTAGGCACATTTGGGCAGACTTGATACAACATTCTGAACAGTAATGTAATGGTTCATTGGGTCAGTCTAAAACTCTGCACATACACTGCGGCCATCTGGTGGACAAAATCTAAATTGCACCTGAACTGCAATAATACATTGTGGCCTTTCTCTTGCATTTTCAAAGATGATGAAAAAAACACATGTTCTTTTCTTTGTATTATCTTTTACCAGATCTAATGTGTTATATTCTCCTACATTAATTTCACCTTTCTACAACCTTCAAAGTGTTTCCTTTCAAATACTATCAAGAATATTTATATCCTTGCCTCAGGTCCTCAGCTACAGGCAGTTAAGATTTGGGAATGTCATTTTAGGTGAAAATTGAAAAAATGGGTCCAATCCTTAAGAGGTTTTAAACTTTATATGCCGGTCATGGGAACGTGACCGCCAAAGAACATGTAAACCTCAGGTGATCTTAAAACACTCAGAGAGCCTTCATGTCCAAACCCTTGTGCTCTCTCTATATACTTGGAGTCCAGAAAAATATTTATTTCTGTTGTGGCCTCATAACCTTTTAGGGAACATGCAGTCAGGATGATAAGCAAACAGCAATGCCACAGAACGAGACAGCAGAGTAACAGCTGTAATAGACAGGACCGTAACAGAAGAACAAAAAAATGACATTATTCATAACTTCCGTGAACACACACATCAATTGCCCATCCCATGCTGTTATTGGATCTACAACTGGGCTTTAATCAATCCAAATCCATCCAAATAATGATGGCTAGTAATAAACATTGGCACAAAAGGTCTCAATTTACACAGAGCAGAAAGTGCACATGGTTCCACAGTGGGATGATCAAGGTGTCTTCCATGTGAGCGTTCTCGTAATACAAGGGAGGTAATGCACAATAAACTGACTGTCATGTTTTAAAAGGTGGCCATTTATGTGTTTCACCAGAAAGTTTAGCTTACCGTGAAGGTGCTAATTGGTGGGTGCTAGTCATGTCGGAGGGACATAGAGATCTGCAATGAAGGTGTATTTTCCTTACAGGATGGGGTATAACACTTTTTTGGTTACTACATGATTCCATATGTGTTATTTCATAGTTTTGAAGTCTTCACTGTTATTCTACAATGTAGAAATTAGTAAAAATAAAGGAAAAACCCTTGACTGAGTAGGTGTGTCCAAACTTTTGACTGGTACTGTACATTGGGAGATACAGTTTATAAATGTTCAATATAAATATATTTCATAAATGGTTTCAACAAGGATCTAACTATGATTACATTAGTCACTTGCACTTGTAGTTATTTTCAGTCAATCTAGGAACCTTTGCTTTAGCAGTGGTGGTTAACCAAGTGGCACATACCCAAGCATTCTCTGCAAAAGATCTCTGGCACTAGTTCTTTGGGGACTTCTATTTCCCTAAGATGGTCAAAAGTGTCTTCTGACAGCACAGATGGATGGTAATTTCTTATGTTCATAAATATAGTGTACCATCCTTGTCAGACCTTCATTCCTGGGTGTGTATTCAGTGCTTGTTTGTTCAAGATTGTCTTCGCAAATGTTTTCTGGACATACATCACATGGCAAGTGCTGTTTAACATTCTCAATGCTGGTCACTGTGTGAAAGAGGCCTCTATTAATTTGGAATAGATACCATTTTCCAATGCATTTATAGACACAGGAAACTCTGGCCTTGGAGCAAGGGCAGTGCCACGTGTTTTCCTTTGAATTAAACCACCATTACTTTGCCTAATCAGCTCTTATAAGACACTTTTCCTTCAGAGATGTGCAGTAATCAATTGAGCATGTATGGGAAAATTGATTTAACTTAAACCCACTTCTTCAACATCAATTCACAGGCAATCTTTTGTGTTTGACCCCAATGTTCTTTTCATCACATGTATTGGGACACATGTCCCCTGTAAAGATTTTGAAACTGCAGAAATCCCTTTTTGCTGGTCTATGCATTGGCTCTTCAGATTGGATTGTGCTGTGATGTCCTTCACAACAGGTGAATGCTTTCTAAAGTTATGTCTATTTAGATCATTTTTGTTTAGCCATGAACTGCATTTAGGACATTTGGTCTTTGGCTTGCCTAGAGGTGCCGCTGTTGAATGAGCTAGTCCCGGGGGTTCCGTGGCGGGACGGGCCGGTCCAAGTGATTCTGTGGCAGGAAGGGCTGGTGCCATGGCGGGAAGGGCTGGTTCCAAGGTCCCATGACGGGAAGAGCTGGTTCCGGGGTTCCGGTGGCGGGAAGGGCTGGTTCTAGGGGTCCCGGTGGGGAGGGCTGGTTCTGGGAGTTCCATGGTGGTAAGGGCTGGTTCTGGGAGTTCCATGGTGGGAAGACCTGGTCCCAAAGGTCCCTTGACATTAATGGCTGGTCCCGTGGTATGAAGGGCTGGTCCCGTGGCGTGAAGGACTGGTCCCGTGGCAGGAAGAGCTGGTCCCGTGGTGTGAAGGGCTGGTCACGGGGTCCTGTGGGGGGGGCAGGCTGGTCCCGGGGGTCTCGTGGAGGGAAGGACTGGTCCCAAATGTCTCGCGGCAGGTGCATTGTAAAGGCAGTAGTTCGTTCGACATGGTGGGATCTTTTTGTGTCTGTTTGATTGTGCAGTGATGAATGAACATATAACTCTTAGAAAAGGGATTCAGTAGCCTGTACTTCAGTAGCCTACACTACTTCGGACAGAGTATCATCTCTGAGTCTGAGCTTGCAGAGAGGGTTAGGCAGAAGGAGTAATATCTGACCAATTACCTGCTTGCTTTCGAAATGCCCACTCCTTTTCACACTCCCATACTCCGGCAGCTACCGGGCATTCGGTGTCAGAGGAGTAGCGTTTTGAGTGTTTTTCACAACGTTTTGTTCTATAAAATAATCTTCATCAGCTAAAGTCACTTTTTGTGAATTTTGAAGCATTTAAGTCATCAAAACAAGCACATAAAGGCTTCATAATTAATAAAGGCCATGTTAACTGACTGATATTATCTCTTAGAACAAAAAGTATAAGATCTCCTAAACCTGTGTTAATCCCAGACCTTATTTTCGGCGTTTATCCCAAAACCCCTATTCTTTCCCCATTCATCATTTCGCCCATAGGAGTGGATGAACGAACCAGAGATAACTAATTTAAAAATTTTAGGACTACAAGCTGGCAAGCTCTGTTTTTCCCTGATATTGGCCCTGAAGCTAGATATACGTATGCGTTGTCATTCATAAAAATACCATGAATGTGAGTGTAAATTGCTTTAAAAGTAGTCTCCTTTTTAAAACAATTTATAAAGATCCTCCTGATATGTACCCTAAAGGTCAAAGGTCAGAGTTATGTTGACCTGAACATACCCAAAAATGTGTCGGATGGATAGCTGTGAATCTAAACTTTCCAATCATACATGATTAAAGGGTATATGTGAGCAATCCGTATGTGAAAAATGAATTGGAATGGAGGGATGAAAATAAGTGACAACACAGAGAAACATACCATTGCTGCACTGCTATCATACATTTTCCAACTCTAGGGACATAGACCTAAAAGAAAATCGCAATGAATCATCATCACCCCAGGTGAGCCTGACCGATCCTCCTGTCTCATAGACTATGTGGGGAAGGCATTGTGAGATTTAGCAGATGTATTACGTATGGCTGTGTGACTGTTTACTTAACCTTTTTAAGTGGTTCCTATCATTGTGTTATTCCAATAATTAAAGACAGACACCAGAGATATTATTGAAAGAAAATATATATTTAGACAACAAGTGTTTTCTCATGCCAATGAAATTCAGTATCAACATAGGTGATCTACAGTCTAAACAACAGGGTCAATAAATAAATAATTTAAATGTCTCCATTGGAGTGCAGTCCATTTGATTTTCTAAGACTATGGCCTATGCAGCACTCTCCCAGTCTTGAGTAGCTGCTGCCCTTGGTCTGGAGAACGTGCTGAGAGCAGTGTGGGGAGGAACAAGATGGGGAGGTTCGATGTGAACCATGATTCTCCAAGGCTCTCTTTATAGCAGTCAGTTTCAATTCCAGCCGCTTGACTTTGATCAGCCGAGGGCTTAGTCGCCTTTTTCTGGACCTTCGCCGCTCCACTTTCTCCGTTAAGTTTTTCCAACTGGCTGGACATTTTGTCACCCAACTCCAGGCAGCCTTAATGAAAAAGAGAGATTGTATATAAAATGCTAATTACTACATTTTTAATTAACACAATCAATGGTCAAAACAGGGACATGCAATTATGGAGGCTGAAGCAAAGATATTTGGTTATAGAAAATGGGTTTATGGCCTCTTTATGATCATTTGAAAGCTATCATTCACTAATGGTATTATTTTAAATTAAACGTGGCAGGCAACAAGCTGCCTAGTCTACTGCCACTCTGATTGTGATTGTGGGGATGATAGAAAAGACAGGAATCAGGACCAAACTTACTTGTGAAGCAAGCTCTATTCTGTCCCAGTAGATGTAGCACAGGTAAGCGAGAGCAGCCATAAATAAAGCTGTGAAGCATTTCCATCCTTCAAAGACAGTCTGGGGCGAAGGGACAACTGTATTGAAAGTTGCATGTCTGACTCTGTTGCTGCCAGTAAAGCCGCTGTTGCTGCCTTTAAAACCAGTCAATAATGCAGAACGCATTCTTGCCCATTCGGATTGGGGTTCAGCTCCTGGAATCAAATCCATTTCAATCAATGTTTTCGTATATTTTAATTGGTTATATGGATGTAATGTGCTGCTAAAATGTGTCTGCCACAATTTCCCACAAATTGGTCAACATTCTAGAATCTAAATTTGGATTTAGATTCTAATCGTTCTACATGGATGTCACAAACAATGCAGATAGTTATGACAAGGCCTAAAATAGGTGGCTTTTCCGACAACATTCCAACTATCCCACCGCATTTTCGAACGCTTTTAAAACACAGAAGCCAAACGCAGAAACTATGGATACAACTTCGTCGGCGCAATATCATGATTAATAATTCACATGAATTATTCAAAGGACATATACACTGCAGTTTACAGCATAGGCTAAAGTGGCCTGCTAATTTAGTACCTTTCTGGACCTAAACTTTGGAGAATAGACCCAAACTGATCCAAATGGTTGCATAATCATACCTAGGCTGTAGGCCAGTTATTTTGTCAGGAAACAAAACAGGATGCCTACATCACTGCAGTTTACAGCCTATGGACAATAATTGTGCACTCATTTAATAACAATAATACATTCCTAATTGCACTGTGTTGTTGTTGCCCAGGTATAATCATTTTCGTGTCCAAAAACTTAGCCCTAGGCCCAGCAGCGGTGCGTGGGTAAAATCACTGGGGAAGCCAGAAAGATAAGCCATATTACAACCTATGTGTTGTGATAATTGCGTTGTTTCCTCTATAACCTGTTAGTTCATATGTCTTACGACGGTGATATATAGGCCTAAAGGCAAAGACAATAAGAAGACACAGTGGCAGAATAGAGTCAACCAAACCTTTGTTTCATCACAAAACCGGAGAGCAACCTCTGTCCGGTGAAGTCCACAAAACATATTGCATGTAACAAACAGTTACATGACCTACAGCAGTGGTTCCCAAACTTTTATAGTTCCGTACCCCTTCAAACATTCAACCTCCAGCTGCGTACCCCCTCTAGCACTAGGGTCAGCGCACTCTCAAATTTAGTTTTTTGCCATCATTGTAAGCCTGCCACACACACACTATACAATACATTTGATAAACATAAGAATGAGTGTGCGCTTTTGTCACAACCAGGCTCGTGGGAAGTGACAAAGGGCTCTTATAGAATCAAGGCACAAATAATAATGTAATCATAATCAATAATATAGCTCTTTATTTAGCCATCTTACATATAAAACCTTATTTGTTTATCAAAAATGGTGAATAACTCACCACAGGTTAATGAGATGGGTGTGCTTGAAAGGATGCACATAACTCTGCAATGTTGGGTTGTATTGGAGAGAGTCTCAGTCTTATATCATTTTCCACACACAGTCTGTGCCTGTATTTAGTTTTTATGCTAGTAAGTACCGAGAATCCACTCTCACATAGGTACGTGGTTGCAAAGGGCATCAGTGTCTTAACAGCGCGATTTGCCAAGGCAAGAAACTGAGCGCAGCCCTATCACAGAACCGCTTGTTGCAATTTCGATGAGGCTCTCTTGTTCAGATATCGGTAAGTGGACTGGAGGCAGGGCATTAAAGGGATAACAAATCCAGATAGGCCTGTCATGTGAGAAACTCGTCATCATGCAAGCGGTCAGACAAGTGAAAATTATGGTCAGTAAAGAAAACTTGTCTCTCAATTCAAAAAAACGTGTCAATACTTTGCCCCTTGATAACCAGCGCACCTCTGTATGTTGTAAAAGCGTTACATGGTCGCTGCCCATATCATTGAATAATGCAGAAAATACACGAGAGTTCAGGGGCCTTGCTTTAACAAAGTTAACCATTTTTACTGTAGTGTCCAAAACGTCAGCTGCACGTAATGATGATTGCCAGGTGTGCGTAATGATGAATCCCAGGACCGGTGGTTAGAACTCTGGCGATGTCGTATGCCATAGGGGAGGAGCAGGAGCAGACGTGACAGCCCCGTTGGAAAATATAAATGTACTGTTTGAAAATGTGAAGAATTTAAAAAAATTGATATAGACATACAGTTGAAGTCAGAAGTTTACATACACTTAGGTTGGAGTCATTGAAACTCATTTGTCAACCACTCCACAAATTTCTTGTTAACAAACTATAGTTTTGGAAAGTCGGTTAGGACATCTACTTTGTGCGTGACACATTTTTGCAACAATTGTTAACAGACAGATTATTTCACTTATAATTCACTGTATCACAATTCCAGTGGGTCAGAAGTTTACATACACTAAGTTGACTGTGCCTTTAAACAGCTTGGAAAATTCCAGAAAATGATGTCATGGCTTTTTTCAAACAATTTCCAAACGCCTGAAGGTACCACGTTCATTGGTACAAACAATAGTACTCAAGTATAAACACCATGGGACCACGTAGCCATCATACCGCTCAGGAAGGAGACGCGTATGCCCCAAATATTCAACATTTTGTTGGTGGCAAGAATTCTGTACAATAATTTTAGCTGAAAAGCAAGAAGTCTTGAATCTTGCGTCGTTTTATATATCAATATATTACATTGGGCAAACATACCAGATCCCTACCTCCTCCCGCTGCCACCTGCCTCCTCCCTTTTTGGGGTAATGCTGTAATCAATTGGTTGTAATCTTGGATTGAGCAGACCTTCCCATACAATTCTGATAACTCCATGAAAGACATAACTCTACCATTCCAATTTACAATATCATTTAAAAACAAAATACCCTTTTCAAACATATTTTCCATAAATGTAGCCAGCTCTGCAATGCTTGTTTGAAAAAGAGAGATACTTCAATTCATCGAAAATGAGACATGGCAATGTGCACAAAGGCTATTTTTAAACAATGGATGAGCTTTTCTTAGTAATCTACTTGAGAACCATTTAGGTTTCAAGTAAAACTTTTGTATAAGTGAAGCTTTTAGAGAGAGGTTTAGTGCTTTTATATTTAATAATCTCAACCCACCCAGTTGATATTCATTATAGACAGTACCAGTCAAAACACCTACTCATTCAAGGAATTTTCTTTATTTTACTATTTTCTACATTGTAGAATAATAGTAAAGACATCAATACTATGAAATAACACATATGGAATCATGTAGTAAGCAATTTTTTTTTTTAAACAAATCAAAATATACAGTGCTCAAAAAAATAAAGGGAACACTTAAACAACACAATGTAACTCCAAGTCAATCGCACTTCTGTGAAATCAAACTGTCCACTTAGGAAGCAACACTGATTGACAATAAATTTCACATGCTGTTGTGCAAATGGAATAGACAAAAGGTGGAAATTATAGGCAATTAGCAAGACACCCCCAATAAAGGAATGGTTCTGCAGGTGGTGACCACAGACCACTTCTCAGTTCCTATGCTTCCTGGCTGATGTTTTGGTCACTTTTGAATGCTGGCGGTGCTTTCACTCTAGTGGTAGCATGAGACGGAGTCTACAAACCACACAAGTGGCTCAGGTAGTGCAGTTCATCCAGGATTGCACATCAATGCGAGCTGTGGCAAAAGCGCTGTGTCTGTCAGCGTAGTGTCCAGAGCATGGAGGCGCTACTAGGAGACAGGCCAGTACATCAGGAGACGTGGAGGAGGCCGTAGGAGGGCAACAACCCAGCAGCAGGACCGCTACCTCCGCCTTTGTGCAAGGAGGAGCACTACCAGAGCCCAGCAAAATGACCTCCAGCAGGCCACAAATGTGCATTTTGTGGCCAATCAGTTGTGTTGTGACAAGGTATGGGTGGAAGATAGCCCTATCTGGTAAAAGACCAAGTCCATATTATGTCAAGAACAGCTCAAATAAGCAAAGAGAAACAACAGTCCATCATTACTTTAAGACATGAAGGTCAGTCAATACGGAAAATTCAAGAACTTTTAAAGTTTCTTCAAGTGCTGTTGCAAAAACCATCAAGCGCTATGATGACACTGGCTCTCATGAGGACCGCCACAGGAAAGGAAGACACAGAGTTACCTCTGCTGCAGAGGATACGTTCATTAGAGTTAACAGCCTCAGAAATTGCAGCCCAAATAAAAGCTTTACAGAGTTCAAGTAACAGACACATCTCAACATCAACTGTTCAGCGGAGACTGCGTGAATCAGGCCTTCATGGTCGAATTGCTGCAAAGAAACCACTACTAAGGGACACCAATAATAAGAAGAGACAAACTTGGGCCAAGAAACACGAGCAAATAACATTAGACCAGTGGAAATCTGTCCTTTGGTCTGAGGAGTCCAAATGTTACATTTTTGGTTCCAACTGACATGTTTTTGTGAGACGCATAGTAGGTGAACGGATGATCTCCGCATGTATGGTTCCCACCATGAAGCATGGAGGAGGAGGTGTGATGGTGCTTTGCTGGTGACACTGTCAGTGATTTATTTAGAATACAAGGCACACTTAACTAGCATGGCTACCACAGCATCCTGCAGCGATACGCCATCCCATCTGGTTTGCGCTTAGTATCATGTTTTTCAACAGGACAATAACCCAAAACACACCTCCAGGCTGTGTAAGGGCTATTTGATCAAGGAGAGTGATGGAGTGCTGCATCAGATGACCCAACCTCAACCCAATTGAGATGGTTTGGGATGAGTTGGACCGCAGAGTGAAGGAAAAGCAGCCAACAAGTGCTCAGCTTATGTGGGAACTCCTTCAAGACTGTTAGAAAAGCATTCCAGGTGAAGCTGGTTGAGAAAATGTCAAGAGTGTGCAAAGCTGTCATCAAGGCAAAGGGTGGCTACTGTTGTGGAAATTCTTACACAGGGACACTCGAAGTCAATTTGAAATGAATCATTGTTTATTGTCAGCGCGCTGGAGAGGTTCCCAACCAACTTGTGTGCTATGGTGCATTATGTAAATCAGGAGCTCTCCCTGGGCAGTCCCAGCAGTTGTCTTATATACGGCTATACACAGACAAGTTATATTTGCATTATTCATTAATATCATCCATGTGACAGACCAATACTGGTTCATAACATGTGACAGACCAATACCTCACAATGCTTCTTCCTCTCTAAGCTGAGTTATTTTGTTCGTTGTCAAAACAAGGTCTGGGTGTACTGCCAAATTGCAGCTACTGATAAGTGAGGATTTGTACAGTCAGCCACTTGCATGAACACAGACATTGGTTATTAGAACAGCACATGAATAGAAGACAGAAATGAGTTAAAAGAAAAGCGCATACATAGAAATTCCCTTACACTAATTTGAAGAATCCCAAATATACAATATATTTAGATTTGTTAAACACTTTTTTGGTTACTACATGATTCCATATGTGTTATTTCATAGTTGATGTCTTCACTATTATTCTACAATGTAGAAAATAGTAAAAATAAAGAAACTCCCTTGAATGAGTAGGTGTGTCCAATCTTTTGACTGGTACTGTAGATAGGAACAATTTATCTTGTCTGATTTAGCATCCCAGATAAAGCGAGTAGGAGTCAGGAGTAGGCAGCACCATAAGTAAGTGAGTAAACTGAGATATGACTAAGGAGTTAATCAGTGTAATATTTCCAGAAATAGACAGGCATTTACCTCTCCATTTACCTCTCCATTTACCTCTCCATTTACCTCTCCATTTACCTCTCCATTTGCAGGATCTTGTCTATTTTTACTAGTTGTCTATTGAAATTCATTGTGGAAAGCTCATTTATATATTTTGTGATATAAACACCAAGTATGTCTACTTCACAGTCAGCCCATGTTATAGGTAAACTGCAGGGTATTTAATTTTTTTTAAACTAATTTTACATGGCCAAGATAAAGCAAAGCAGTTTGACACATACAACAACACAGAGTTCTACATGGAATAAACAAACATACAGTCAATAATACAGTAGAAAAAGTCTATATACAGTGTGTGCAAATGAGGTAGGATAAGGGAGGTAAGGCAATAAATAGGCCATGGTAGCGAAGTAATTATAATATACTAATTAAACACTGGAGTGATAGATGTGCAGAAGATGAATGTGCAAGTAGAGATACTGGGGTGCAAAGGAGCAAGATAAATAAATACAGTATGGGGATGAGGTAGTTGGATGGGCTATTTACAGATGAGCTATGTACAGGTGCAGTGATCTGTGATCTGCTCTGACAGCTGGTGCTGAAAGCTAGTGAGGGAGATATGAGTCTCCAGCTTCAGTGATTTTTGCAGTTCGTTCCAGTCATTGGCAGCAAAGAACTGGAAGGAAAGGCGGCCAATGGAGGAATTGGCTTTGGGGGTGACCAGTGAGATATACCTGCTGGAGCGCGTGCTAAGGGTGGGTGCTGCTATGGTGACCAGTGAGCTGAGATAAGGCGGGGCTTTAACATTTAACATTTTAACATTTAAGTCATTTAGCAGACGCTCTTATCCAGAGCGACTTACAAATTGGTGCATTCACCTTATGACATCCAGTGGAACGGCCACTTTACAATAGTGCATCTAAATCTTTTAAGGGGGGGGGGAGTGAGAAGGATTACTTTATCCTATCCTAGGTATTCCTTAAAGAGGTGGGGTTTCAGGCCAAGTCTTTACCTAGCAAAGACTTGTAGATGACCTGGAGCCAGTGGGTTTGGCAACGAGTATGAAGCGAGGGCCAGCCAACGAGAGCGTACAGGTCGCAGTGGTGGGTAGTATATGGGGCTTTGGTGACAAAACGGATGGCACTGTGATAGACTGCATCCAATTTGTTGAGTAGAGTGTTGGAGGCTATTTTGTAAATGACATCGCCGAAGTTGAGGATTGGTAGGATGGTCAGTTTTACGAGGGTATGTTTGGCAGCATGAGTGAAGGACGCGTTGTTGCAAAATAGGAAGCCAATTTTAGATTTAATTTTGGATTGGAGATGCTTAATGTGAGTCTGGAAGGAGAGTTTACAGTCTAGCCAGACACCTAGATATTTGTAGTTGTCCACATATTCTAAGTCTAACCGTCCAGGTTAGTTATGCTGTACGGGCAGGCAGGTGCGTGGCAGCGATCGGTTGAAGAGCATGCATTTAGTTTTACTTGCATTTAAGAGCAGTTGGAGGCCACGGAAGGAGAGTTGTATGGCATTGAAGCTCATCTGGAGGTTAGTTAACACAGTGTCCAAAGAAGGGCCAGAGGTATACAGAATGGTGTCGTCTGCGTAGAGGAGAATCACCAGCAGCAAGAGCGACATCATTGATGTATACAGAGAAGAGAGTCGGCCCGAGAATTGAACCCTGTGGCACCCCCATAGAGACTGCCAGAGGTCCGGACAACAGGCCCTCCGATTTGACACACTGAACTCTATCAGAGAAGTAGTTGGTGAACCAGGCGAGGCAGTCATTTGAGAAACCAAGGCTGTTGAGTCTGCCGATAAGAATGTGGTGATTGACAGAGTCGAAAGCCTTGGCCAGGTCGATGAATACAGCTGCACAGTAATGTCTCTTATCGATGGCGGTTATGATATCGTTTAGGACCTTGAGCGTGGCTGAGGTGCACCCATGACCAGCTCTGAAACCAGATTGCATAGCAGTGGGATTCGAAATGGTCGGTAATCTGTTTGTTAACTTGGCTTTCGAAGACCTTAGAAAGGCAGGGTAGGATAGATATAGGTCTGTAGCAGTTTGGGTATAGAGTGTCTCCCCCTTTGAAGAGGGGGATGATCGCGATTTAACAGGCTAGTAATAGGGGTTGCAACAATTTCGGCAGATAATTTTAGAAAGAGAGGGTCCAGATTGTCTAGCCCGGCTGATTTGTAGGGTCCAGATTTTGCAGCTCTTTCAGAACATCAGCTATCTGGATTTGGGTGAAGGAGAAATGGGGAGGCTTGGGCGAGTTGCTGTGGGGGGTGCAGGGCAGTTGAGCGGGGTACGGGTAGCCAGGTGGAAAGCATGGCCAGCCGTAGAAAAATGCTTATTGAAATTCTCAATTATAGTGGATTTATCAGTGGTGACAGTGTTTCCTAGCCTCAGTGCAGTGGGCAGCTGGGAGAAGGTGCTCTTATTCTCCATGGACTTTACAGTGTCCCAGAACTTTTTTGAGTTTGTGCTACAGGATGCAAATTTCTGCTTGAAAAAGCTACCCTTAGCTTTCCTAACTGCCTGTGTATATTGGTTCCTAACTTCCCTGAAAAGTTGCATATCGTGGGGGTTATTCGATGCTAATGCAGTAGGCCACATGATGTTTTTGTGCTGGTCAAGGGCAGTCAGGTCTGGAGTGAACCAAGGGCTATATCTGTTCCTGGTTCTACATTTTTTGAATGGAGTATGCTTATTTAAAATGGTGAGGAAGGCACTTTTAAAGAATAACCAGGCATCCTCTACTGACGGGATGAGGTCAATATCCTTCCAGGATACCCGGGCCAGGTCGATTAGAAAGGCCTGCTCGCTGAAGTGTTTTAGGGAGCGTTTGATCGCAGACCCATTACGGATGCAGGCAATGAGGCAGTGATCGCTGAGATCTTGGTTGAAAACAGCAGAGGTGTATTTGGAGGGCAAGTTGGTTAGGATGATATCTATGAGGGTGCCCGTGTTTACGGATATGGGGTTGTACCTGGTAGGTTCATTGATAATTTGTGTGAGATTGAGGGCATCAAGCTTAGATTGTAGGATGGCTGGAGTGTTAAGCATGTCCCAGTTGAGGTCACCTAGCAGCACGAGCTCTGGGTAATGTAAAAGTTGTATTTTTTTCAGAGCCAATATGTAATAGTGTACACTTAACATAATTAGGTTTTAGTGCAGAGTCCAGAAAAGTTATCTAGATCTTCAATGAGACATTGCAGGGATCTAGCTTGCAGTCTTAATATAAAACTTACATGGATACATGGACACTGTTTTTAAGCCTTGGATTTCTAATAATCTAATCTTGTTATTTCATCTGATTTTAATATCTAGCATTTCGATGGCCATAACAAATAGATATGGTGACAGCGGACACGCTTGATTAACTCCTCTTGGTAATTCAAAAATCTCTGAGAAGTAGCCGCTATTTACTATTTTACACCTGGTGTTGATATACATTATTTTTACCCATTTTCTAAGACTCCCCGAAATAGAAAAACTCCAGGCATTTAGAAATAAAATCCAGTCTTACTTTATCAAATGCCTTTTCAAAATCCGCTATAAATACCAGGCCTGGCTTCTTAGATGTTTCATGTCGTTCTATTATTTCTAGAAGTTGTCGTATATTATCTCCAATGTATCGTCCATGTAAAAAACCTGTCTGATCAGGATGAACAATACCTGGTAAAACCTTTTTAATTCTGAGTGCTATGCATTTCGGTAGTATTTTTGCATCCCAACATTGAAGTGTACGAGGCCTCCAGTTTTTTAGATGGACTGGATCTTTATATTTTCCATCTGGGTCTTGTTTCAATAATAGTTAAATCAGACCTTCCTGCTGAGTAGCTGACAGAATACAATTTTTATAGGAGTAGTTAAAACAAGCTAATAATGGAGCTTTGAGTATATAAAAAAAGGATATACCTCTACCGGTATGCCATCAAGCCCTGGGGTTTTTCCAGACTGAAAGGATTTAATAGCCTCAAAAAGTTTCCTCTGTAATTTGGCCATCACACTGATCTTGTTGTACATTTTGTTAACAAAAAAAAAAATATATATATTTGGAGAGAATTCCTCACAGTAATCGTCATTCAGAGGATGAGACGGAAAAGAAAACATCTGCTTAAAATATTTAGCTTCCTCTTTTAAAATATAATTTGGAGAATCATAAGATGACTCCATCTTTAGTTAACAGTTTCTCAAATTATTTTTGGTAGCGTTCCTGTGTTTGAGATTCAGGAAGAATTTGGTGCATTTTTCTCCATATTCCACCCAGTTTGCTTTCTTTTTGTAATATATTGCATTGGATTGTTCTTGAATAAGTTCCTCTAGTTCTTTTTGTTTTTCCTCTAACTTATTTTGTATCTCTTTAGTACTGTTTTTATTGCTATATACCAGTACTATTAGTTCATGCATTTCCCCTGTTAGTCTTGTCTCTCACCGAAATTGTCTTTATTTCATCGGCTAGAAGGCACCTGGGAAAATCTTTTTAAAGAATTCTAAGACTGTTCATCCAAGAACTAGAACACACCTGCACATCGTCACTAAGTGAGTATGTTCAAAATGGAGTTATCCCATGCGGACTACGTTGGCAAAAAGAGCCTTCACTTGGACAACGCACTGAACAGTTTTGCTATACTTAACAAATGTTCACTGGACCTGATGACTTTGATCATTGAACAACTCAAAAAAGATATTACAGACATACACACACACGTTAACATACACGTGCACATGGATTTAGTATTATAGATATGTGGTAGTGGTGGAGTAGGGGCCTGAGGGCAGACAATGTGATGTGAAATCTGTGAATGTATTGTAATGTTTTTAAAATTGTATAGCTGCCTTAATTTAGCTGGATCCCAGGAAGAGTAGCTGCTGCCTAGGGGATCCATAATAAATACAAATACAGAGATTGAAACCTTCATTGGCAATTCACAGCAAGCTCTGCGATACGAGCTTAATGATCCTATCAAACTGGATGATCTCATTAAGAGTAACACTGACCTTCAGACCAAGATTACGACTGAACTGAGGGAGAGGAAAATTAAGTATAAACACAATTTGGAAGAAAAGAACAACAAACTAATATATCTCTGGCGAGATCCTGAGCACAAGAAACCACAAAACAGGAAGAGACAAGCCGTTGTCGTGTCTTTGCAATGCCGGATTAAGTGATATGACATGCTTTTCTATAAAATAGTTTCTCTGCAATTAGTATTACCTGATTAAGCTAATCAGGTAAATGTAATTAACTAGAAAGTCGGGGGAAGACTGAGTAACAAAGGGAGAAGCTATGCTATCGTAAATACAGAATCTTCTGCATTCTAAATAACCGCCCACTTGGAAAAAGGAAAATGCAATACATATTTACTCTGAGCTGCGCTTCAATAGGTTGGTCATAGATGAAAGGCCGAGTTGCCCAGCAGGGATCTCTTGTCCTCTGAAGAATGTCTCTGGTGGTAAACTGGATACGTTGTAGTATCGTTGTGTGTGTTAGACTGGGTACGTCGTCCGTCCTTTCCTAGCCCACGTTTACAGCGGCTGCTGCTAACTCAACGGCTAGGAGGTATCACTTCTGGAGTGAATAAGAGTTCAAAGTTCATACCAAGTTGCCATACTTTTAAGCTCGTGCTATATTCTGGCTGGTATAGTCGAAATTCATCCTTTCGCTGTGTCGATAGTCACCTTCACATTGAACACAATGCTAATTTCGTTAGGTTATTATCTGAGCCCTTTTAATATAGGACCGTCGTCCTCACGTCCTCAGAACAGGAAGTTGAATTTTCGTCAACGGGTTTATATATAGTGGTGAAAGAAGGGCGTGTTTCATAGTTTACAACCAGTGTCTGTTCACTTGGGCGGGGCCTCTGAGTGAGCAGAGTTTCTCTATGACAAACCGTTCTTTCATTTAAAAAGCTAAAATTACATTAATCTTTTCACAAATAGTTTCATATTTAAAAATGTAAATTTCACAACAATTCCATGTGAGAATCTGAATGTGAATGTGTAGACTTTCCAAGATACAGTTTATATGTCGTCCTATCATCAGTAATAATGTCTCAGACGCCAACTGATCTGACATCATATTCATTAAGTACCAACGCAAATTTTCAACTGGTGTATTCCCGAAATATGGTTCAGTTTCCCACCTTTTGATGTTACCAGACTCTCTATGTTAACAAAGGGATTTTCAATAGTCACATCGGTAGAGTAGAGAGAGGAAAAAGGGGAAAGGTATTTATGGGGGTCATAAACCTCCCCCAAAAGGCCAACGTCATGACACCGTTGACAGACGCAGAGTCCCTCTGTCAGACCAACTATCCACAGAGAGCGATACCTCTGGCTCCTCTACCAACAGTGAGCGTTTTTTTTACAAAAAAGGGTGGGGAACACCGGGGACAAGGTCAAGGACAACACCACCAGTACGTATGAGCATTTGTGTTCATTGTCCGTAGCTTATGCCTGCCAATACCATAACCTCACTGCCACCATGGGGCACTCTGTTCACACCAGCAAACCGCTCGACCACACGATGCCATCTGCCCGGTACAGTTGAAACTGGGATCATCTGAGACCAGTCACACGGACAGTTGATGAAACTGTGGGTTTGCACAATCGAAGAATTTCTACACAAACTGTCAGAAACCGTCTCAGAGATGCTCATCTGCGTGCTCGTCGTCCTCACCAGGGTCTTGACCTGACTGCAGTTCGGCATCGTAACCGACTTCAGTGGGCAAATGCTCACCTTCGATGGCCACTGACACGCTGGAGAAGTGTGCTCTTCATAGATGAATCCCGGTTTGAACTGTACTGGGCAGATGGCAGACAGCGTGTACGGCGTCATGTGGTCGAGTGGTTTGCTGATGTCAATGTTGTGAACAGAGTGTCCCATGGTGGCGGTGGGGTTATGGTATTGGCAGGCATAAGCTACGGACATCGAACACAATTGCATTTTATTGTTGATAATTTAAATGCACAGACATACCGTGAAGCGATTCTGAGGCCGATTGTCATGTCATTCATCCGCCGCCTCAGGCCCCATGTCGCAAGAATCTGTACACAATTCCTGGAAGCTGAAAATGTCCCAGTTCTTCCATGGCCTGCATACCCACCAGACATGTTACCCATTGAGCATGTTCGGGATGCTCTGGATCGATGTGCACAACAGCATGTTCCAGTTCTCGCCAAAAACCAGCAACTTCGCACAGCCATTGAAGAGTGGGACAACATTCCACAGGCCACAATCAACAGCCTGATCAACTCTAGGCAAATAGTGGTCACACCAGATACTGACTGGTTTTCTGATCCACGCCCCTACATTTTTTAAGGTATCTGTGACCAACAGTCATGTGAAATCTAGCCCGAACCATGAAAAACAGCCCTAGACCATTATTCCTCCTCCACCAAACTTTACAGTTGGCACTACAGCCTGCATTCGGGCAGGTATTGTTCTACTGGCATTCGCCAAATCCAGATTCGTCCATCGGACTGCCAGATGGTGAAGCGCGTTTCATCACTCCAGAGAACGTGTTTCCACTGCTCCAGAGTCCAATGGCGGCGAGCTTTACACCACTCCAGGCAACGCTTGGCGTTGTGCATGGTGATCTTAGGCTTGTGTGCGGCTGCTCGGCCAATGAAACCCATTTCATGAAGCTCCCGACGAACAGTTCTTGTGCTGACGTTGCTTTCAGAGGCAGTTTGGAACTCGGTAGTGAGTGTTGCACCCGAGGACAGACAATTTTTACGCGCTACACGCTTCAGCGGTCCAGTTTTGTGAGCTTGTGTGACCTACCACTTCGCAGCTGAGCTGTTGTTGCTCCTATATGTTTCCACTTCACAATAACAGCACTTACAGTTGACCAGGGAAGCTCTAGCAAAGCAGACATTTTATGAAGTGACTTGTTGGAAAGTTGGCATCCTATGACGGTGTAACTTTTAATGTACAGTGCCTTCGGAAAGTATTCGGACCCCTTGACTTTTCCCACATTTTGTTACGTTACAGCCTTATTCTGAAATGAATAAAACAAATCCTGGGTTCGATCCCAGGCTGTGTCACAGCCGGCCGTGACCGGGAAACCCATGAGGCAGTGCACAGTTGGCCCAGAGTCATCCGGGTTAGGGTAGGGTTTGGCCGGCCGTGATTTCCTTGTCCCATCGGGCACTAGCAACTCCTTGTGGCGGGCCGGGCGCCTGCAAGCTGACTTTGGTCGCCAGCTGTTTCAAGAAGCAATGCGGCTTGTCAGGGTCGTGTTTCGGAGGATGCATGGCTCTCGACCTTCGCCTCTCCCAGGTCTGTAGGGGAGTTGCAACAATGGGACAAGACTAACTACCAATTGGATATCAGAGCAAAAACCAAGCCATGAGTTTGAAGGAGTTGTTAGTAGAGCTCCGAGACAGGATTGTTTTGAGGCACAGGTATGGGGAAGTGTACCAAAAAAAATCTGCAGGATTGAAGGTCCCCAAGAACACAGTTGCCTCCATCATTCTTAAATGGAAGATATTTGGAACCACCAAGACTCTTCCTTGAGCTGGCCGCCCAGCCAAACTGAGCAATCGGGGGAGAAGGGCCTTGGTCAGGGAGATGACAAGGAACCTGATGGTCACTCTGACAGAGCTCTAGAGTTCCTCTGTGGATATGGGAGAACCTTCTAGAAGGACAACCATCTCTGCAGCACTCCACCAATCAGGCCTTTATGGTAGAGTGGACAGACTCTACCGTCTGTCCACTCTACCATAAAGGCCTGATTGGTGGAGTGCTGCAGAGATGGTTGTCCTTCTAGAAGGTTCTCCCATATCCACAGAGGAACTCTAGAGCTCCTTAGTAAAAGGCACATGACAGCCCTCTTGGAGTTTGCCAAAAGGCTCAGACCATGAGGAACAAGATTATCTAGTCTTTTGAAACCAAGACTCTTTGCCCTGAATGCCAAGCGTCACGTCTGGAGGAAACCTGGCACCAACCCTACGGTGAAGCATGGTGGTGGCAGCATCATGCTGTGGGGATGTTTTTCAGCCGCAGGGAGACTAGTCAGGATTGAGGCAAAGATGAACGGAGCAAAGTACAGAGAGATCCTTGATGAAAACCTGCTCCAGAGCGCTCAGGACCTCAGACTGGGGCAAAGGTTCACCTTCCAACAGGACACCGACCCTAAGCACACAGCCAAGACAACACAGGAGTGGCTTTGGGACAAGTCTCTGAATGTCCTTGAGGAGCCCAGCTAGAACCCGGACTTGAACCAGATCGAACATCTCGGGAGACACCTGAAAATAGCTGTGCAGCAATGCTCTCCATCCAACCTGACAGAGTTTGAGAGGATCTGCAGAGAAGAATGGGAGAAACTCCCCAAATACAGGTGTGCCAAGCTTGTAGCGTCATACCCAAGAAGACTTGATGCTGTAATCACTGCCAAAGGTTCTTCAACAGAGTACTGAGTAAAGGGTCTGAATATTTATATAAATGTGATTATTATTTATTTATTTCGCAAAAAATGATTTATTTAAAAAAATACATTTTAGAATAGAGCTGTAACGTAACAAAATGT
Source organism: Salvelinus alpinus (assembly GCF_045679555.1). Lineage (NCBI taxonomy): Eukaryota > Metazoa > Chordata > Actinopteri > Salmoniformes > Salmonidae > Salvelinus > Salvelinus alpinus. The sequence continues at coordinate 72,045,816 of NC_092094.1, forward strand.
GGGAAAAGTAAATGGGTCTGAATACTTTCCGAAGGCACTGTATGTAGCCGTCAAACATTGGACTTTGCTAGCTACCTTTAGTTTAGTTATATTGCTGGCTGTCGTGAGAGAAACTAATCTATCTAGCTAGTGTTGATGATTCGTTACTAGAGAAATGAGACCAAGTTGAGACGCTGGACGAGGTGGATAAGGTATAATAAGACAGTTTATTCGGATGTAAAGATATCTGAGCAAAGCGTGCACGGACTCGTTCATTTAGCTCAGAAGGAACTAGCAGAAGCGAGTCCCGTAACATATTGTGCAGTACATTTTATACAGTGAATGACGTAGGTAGATTCTGGTAGTTCGTGCTCCTGATTGGTCGTTGTAAGTGGAGGCCCGTTCCCTCCATGCTGGTGTCAATGCCTCATTGGTTCTTGGCACTGTTCTTTGTTCTTGGAAACCCAGCCTGAAACAAGGGTGTGTGTGTGTGTGTGAGTGTGCATGTGCGTGTGCGTGCTCGTATAGTAACATGCCTGTCTTATCAGTGGTCATAAAAGGTCTGAGTCAGCCATCCTCCCCTGCGTGTGGGAGTGAGGTTAGTATCTGTTACGGGCAGAACATGTTTAACTGTGGGGTGTAGCCAGATATTTGCAACAAAGTCTGCTTTAATAAGGAAGGCATTATAACAGTACTTTAGCTATGTGTTAAGGTCAAATAAAAACAGCATTCATTACACTAGTAACAAGGTAAACTGATCTTTCTCTAACAGTATGGACGAATTTCAATCTCTGAGGAGGTAGGTTAAAATAATAAATCCTACATCAAATTATCTTGTGGAAACAATCATGCTTTTTCTCCATCAGCTGCATGGTGAATGCATCAGTCAATTGTTACACGCTACATTAGCTACAATGTTGCTGTGACGTTACTAATGTCTGTTATTTGAGCGGGTCAAGATCCGCTGTCCTCAATAGATGGAATTAATAAAACCAGGCATAAACATGCCACAATGTCATTTTGGTCGGTCACTTCACCCCCTTCTCTCTTTTTTCAGACTGCATTTTGTCATTGATGATATTACTACACTCATAAAATATGTTAGTATTTGGGCAACTGGTGATATCACTACAATCAATGACAAAATATATTTGTAATTGGTGGTGATTGACATGTCGGTGTTAACTCAAATAATACTTAGACTGTGACAACAACTATTGGAAGCAGTGCCTATTAACAAAATCCAATTAATTAATGGACATCCAGTGTGGAGTAGACAAGTCAGAACCAACTACCCAAACTGGAAAAACCCTTTAAATATATAGGTAACCCCTCGTTATGTTGTGTACAGTATATATTTAAAAAAACATGGCAATGAAAGCGCTTTCTTCTGGGACACTATGGACGGTAAGCAATATAATCACGTTTTACAGAGACCGTGTCACTATCTACAATGCCAACAGCAGAGGCTGGCAACGGTTTTTCAGAAGTTGTAGAATGTGAACTATTACCATCTGTGTTTCTGTTTTTCTACCAGGAAGCTGTACGGTGAGATTGGAAAACAAAACCATGTACTGTATTGTCAGTGTCTTTGGGTTGACTGTCTGACTAGTACAACAACCACCATGTTCCATCTTCCCCATTTTGCAAATCAGACATTTTCCCAACCCTAGTGAAACCAGTCTATGACTTTCCGTATAATCAACTAATAAATGTATCCATCGCTTTTGAAGAATGTAACTTATCAATATTTTTATACACCGGTCTTACTCCTTATATTAAGCAATTTATAAGTTTCAAATGTATAAATCTGAAATAAACAGTTAGACATTGTTGGAAAATGTGATATAATTTGGCAAGAAAGTATGACTGCACTAACGTTATTGCCTTTGCATAAAGCACAACAAACTATTAGAATAATTAACAGTTTATATAGTATTTATGCCTCTATAAAACATTTTTTATATACTTTCAATGTAAAGTGTTAGCAGGCTAAATAAATAGGTCATACTTTTTAAATAAGAATCATCCATTGATATTTGACTGGTATCTTCCTGTATACAATGGCAATACTGTGTTACTGTAGTGCACACTACAACTAATTCTGAATGTGAGGTTTTATGGACATTTAGAAAATGGGAACATGACATTCTGACATCCTGGGGGGTGGAGCAAACAAGAGCTAAAGTAAAATGGCTATATTTTCACCATCTATGTCACTTTCATAAGAAATACAGATTAGTTTCCTGAAGAGATTACAGGCTAATCAATGTAAGGAATAATAAGGTAAAGATACACAATTCAATTTCATATTTTTGAAAGGGCCTATTCAAACATTTTTTATTCTTAGAAAGCATTACATGTCTGCCTACTGTATTGAAGAAATGGTGTCTTGATACTCAGAGGGAACAAAAATGGCAAATAAGATGATTCTGTCCCATGAAAGCTATATTCAGACAAATTCATAGCATTAGAATATGGGCAAATGAGCTACATTGTTCTTCTGAATATTTGAAAGTGTTTTATAAAAGTTAATAATGTAGTGAGAAGATACATACAGTGGCAAGAAAAAGTATGTGAACCCTTTGGAAATACCTGGACTTCTGCATAAATTGGTCATAAAATTTGATCTGATCTTCAGCTAGGTCACAACAATAGACAAAGTCTGCTTAAACTAATAACACACTAACAATTATACGTTTTCATGTCTTTATTGAACACACCGTGTAAACATTCACAGTGCAGGGTGGGAAAAGTATGTGAACCCTTAGATTTAATAACTGGTTGACCATCCTTTGGCAGCAATAACCTCAACCAAACGGTCTTTGTAGTTGCGGATCAGACCTACAAAACAGTCAGGAGGAATTTTGGACCATCCCATTCGTGGGATGTCTGGTGTGAACTGCTCTCTTGAGGTCATGCCACAGAATCTCAATCGGGTTGAGGTCAGGACTCTGACGTTGATGTTGGTGTTCTGTGCCTTTTTTTCTCCACACAGTGTTGTGTGTTCCTTCCAAACAACTCAACTGTAGTTTCATCCGTCCAAGGAATATTTTGCCAGTAGAGATGTGGAACATCCAGGTGCACTTTTGCGAACTTCAGACGTGCAGCAACATTTTTTTTGGACAGCAGTGGCTCCTTCTGTGGTGTCCTCCCATGAACACCATTCTTGTTTAGTGTTTAACATATCTTAGACTCATCAACAGAGATGTTAGCATGTTCCAGAGATTTCTGTAAGTCTTTAGCTGACACTCTAGGATTCTTCTTAACCTAGGGAGAGTAGCAACAGTGCTGAACTTTTTCCATTTATAGACAATTTGTCTTACCATGGACTGATGAACATCAAGGCTTTAAGAGATACTTTGGTAACCCTTTCAAGCTTTATGCAAGTCAACAATTCTTAATCTTGGGTCTTCTGAGATCTCTTCTGTTAGAGGCATGGTTTACATCAGGCAATGCTTCTTGTGAATAGCAAACTCAAATTTTGTGAGTGTTTTTTATAGGGCAAGGCAGCTCTAACCAAAATCCATAATCTCGTCTCATTGATTGAACTCCAGGTTAGCTGACTCCTGACTCCAATTAGCTTTTGGATAAGTCATTAGCCTAGGGGTTCACATACTTTTTCCAACCTACGCTGTGAATGTTTAAATGAAGTATTCAATATAGACAAGAAAAATACAATATTGTGTGTTATTCGTTTAAACAATTTTAAATTCAGGTAATTCCAAAGGGTTCACATACTTTTTCTTGCCACTGTATCTACATTGAAATGTTCATCATCTGACAGAAATGTAATACAAAGACTGAAGAGGGTTTTTTTTAATTCAGGGGGCCATTTTGCACAGGTTGAAACATGTAGGTAAATTAAGAAACTTGAGCTGCTCAGTTTGGCAACTTAAAAGATACTGATAATATCAGAGTAGTAATAACATTAGAAAAAAACACTGAGAGTCTTTATATTGGACACAAAAGTGCTCAGTTCTACAAACCTTCGAGAAGTAGCTTATCATTCGTTTTTGTGGGGAAGAGGTCAAGCAAGGAAGTGAAAAACCTTGGTCTCTCAAGAACCACTACAGGCCTTAGGTGCTGCAGCTGCTTAATGGCTAGGTCACCACAACCTGTAAGAGCCTTTTCTAAGATGACGTGTAAGTTCTGGACTGATGTGTATTCCCCTGTCCTGGGAAGAGGCTTAAGTGGGGAAGAATGAGCCCGCCTGCTACAGGTAGTAGTGATTCCCACCTGGCTGTTCTCCTTCACAGAACAGCTACGTCTGTAGGAATCCCACCACCGAGCTGACACCACAGGTGGATCAGGCCTGGGGTTGTTGCAGTGTGAAGCCCGGGGCCTCTCAGCATCCTTATCCTTGGAGTTCTCCTGTATGAACTTCAGGAAAGATGACTCGAATCCCATAGGTTTGTAAGTAGCCAGGTCAAATGTGCGAGGGGGGGGGCTTTGAGGCAAGGGGTCCTTTGAAATGGGAGGGTGCTCAGGGAGCTCGTTCTTACGTTTAAGTGGCTGGCGGGCTTGAGGGGAGGGCAAGGGCACAGAAATGTTTGTTGGTTTGCCACCATCTTTCCCTGAACTGTCCAAGAAGCTCTCATCAACACTGAATCTGAGGGAGGATGGGGGAGAGAGATCAAGAGCGGGTGGGTTTGAGGATCTTCGCCTTGGCCTCGCCTCTTGGCTGTGGCTGTTCTGAGTAGCAGAGTCCTCCGTGTGCCCACAAGGTTCTCCATAAAGCAAGTCATCTGCACCGACCAAAACATTCCTCTCAGCGGGTGGCTCCTCTTTGAACCCCAGTGGGTCATAGTCATCAAGTGTTTCTGCTTTGATGGAGTGCAGACTCATAGGCACAGATGGACCACCAGGGTTCTCTGGCTCTGCTTGATACTCCATCTTCAGAACTCCGTTAGGTGCCCTCGTCATATCAGGCCACACAGATAATACAGTATTCCTCTGTATCAGCTCCTCCAGTTGCTCTGCACTAAACACAAGCTTATCCTCATTCAATTTAAAAGCCCGATTGGTCAATTTGTGGCAATTCAAATAGTGACGTCGCATACTACGTATCAATTTGACTACAGAATCACAACCCTGCACCATGCATGGATACGCTTCACGTTGACAGCGATCTTGGCACATCTGCAAGGCCTCCTCATGGGAACGGAAGACCATATCTTCAAACTTGTGTTTTGATTTGGACTCTACAATACTTTGGTCAACATTCAACATCTCACCATCATCTTCATCATGCTCTTCACTAGTTTCTTCAGCCTTAACATCTTCGGGAGACTTTGGGCAGCGTCTCAGAGATTGCCTGAGAGGTAGTTTGGTTGCATCTTTTTGTGGCGTAGAGGATGGGAAGATAAACTTTTTTTGGCAACCAGTGACTGAAGTGTCGTGAGTATTCTGGAGACGCAATACAAGTGAATCATAGTAATTGAGGTGGCTAGAGAGTACATGTTTTTTCAGACTACTGCTTTGGGTGAACACTTGTGTACAGCCCTCATACTTGCAGTACATGGTCGCCTGGTAAGGATAACTCTTTCTGTGATGCTTTAGGCTACGGTTCACCTGGTAAGGATGCTCACTCTCCAAGTGACGCACCAAGCTACTGTTCAGGAGGTAAGAGGCATTACAGTTGGCGTAGCTGCACCTAAACTTCTGTAAAGCTGGGTCTTCTGAAAGCATGGAAGGATGTCCCATCACCTGTGAATGATGCTTCTTCTTGTGGCGATAAAGACTGTAGGTGTGACAGAAAAGCATCCCACAGTCCTTGTGCTTGCACATATAAATGCTGCCCCTGCCCCTTTGCATATCTCCATCCTCACTTTCCTCTTCAAAGTGATCCTGCACAGAAGATGGAGCGTGACTCCATTTCTTACTCTTGTCTCCAGACTTAGCAAATTGTACAATGTTTTGTCGCCTCCACATTATTTTCTTTTTTTGGTACTTCTGCTGCCAGTAAGGGTGTTGCCAGGTGAGGGTCTGAGACTTTTGTATGAGGGAGACTGTGGGCTTGGTGGGTTCTGGGGGTTTACCCTGAACCCACTTTTTAGACCAGCTCATTTTCTCCACAACTGCCTCGCTAAGTCTATGAGTCTGAAGATAATGAACCCTCAAGTCTGTCTTCTCTCTATGGCATTTGAAGCAGAGGTGGCACTTAAATGTCAGTGACTTGAGGATCTTCATTCCTTTCACCTTCTCCTCTGAGAAATGATGCTTGTTCATGTAGTGGCGCCTTAGGGTAGTGCTAATCACACATCTAAAATTGCAGCCATTATGCTCACATAAGTATGGTTTAGTAGAAGCTTGCAAAACATAAGGGCTGATCTGGTCTGACTCTAAGTGTTGCTCTGAGGGTAGACTGTGGGCTACTGATGGTTCAACGTTTGATGTCAATTTCCTCCTCTCACCAACAGCGGGTGGATCTCTCTTTTGCAATAACACAACTGGGGACCTGGTGCCAACACCCTGATGGCAGGATATATTTAATGTGGTGGACCCTGACATTGGGTGGAAGGGCTCACTAAATCCATTTGTAGAGTTGGAGGGAGTCAGACTAAGCTGGCTAAGCCCAATCAAAATCTCTCTCAAATGGTCATTATCATTGGCAAGGCATGATGGAGATGTTGTGGTGTTCTTAATAAGGGAAGGGCAAGCATTTCCCTGGCTTGATCCCTTCATTAGCAGACAAGCTGCATGTTCATTCTGGTCATCATTGTCCTGCTCTGTTTTGACCTTTAGACCTTTAGATTTCAAGTCCTTTCCTTTGTCAAGATTGAGTTCCTTATTCTCTGCCTTGAAATGCTCTCGATGAATACACCTCAGGTGCTTGCGAACATCTCTGGCTTTGGAGAAGGTCAATCCACACCTCTCAAAACCACAAGTGAACTTTTTTCCATCAAAGCACACAGCAACCGATGTCATTGTGCCTTTGGGCTCCTTGCAGCTCGACACATGTGACGCACTGCATGTATAGGAAGTAGCATCGTTTCCCCCACTGACTACCTCCTCCAGTACAGCCTTTGTTTCACAATACTTTTTGGGGCTGGCTATGTCCTCAGTTATGGAATCAAGATGTTTTATTTTGGCCTTCCTCTGTGCCTCAAAGTCTTCCTCGGAGAAGGTAATGCCGTGTGTGGCTAAATGCCTGCTGAATTCTTTTTTAGAAAAGTAGAACTTTTTGCATTCAAGGCTTGTGCAGCTGTATGCAGCATCACGAAAGTGCTGTGCTTCATGGTGGTATACCTGCCCCAAGTCAGAGAAAGAAAGACTACAGCCTTTGAGCTCACACTGGTAGCTAAGTTGATTGCCATGGCTATGCTTATGTGCAACAAGCTTATTGGAGGTGCTGAAACGAGCACCACAACCTGTGACCATACAAATGTAAGGCAAGTCACCGTAGTGCAAACGCTGATGTCTTCGGTGGTGATAGGCAGACATGAAGTGGCGCCGGCAGTAAGTGCACTTTTCCCTACGGTCTTTCATTTCAAAATAATGTTTCACGTTCTGGTCCCCGACGTGGTGTTCTGATTTTAAATGCACACCCAAGTACTTGGAATGCTTAAAAGTCTTTGTACAGTGAGTGGCAGGGCATGTATATATGTCATGATTCCGCAATTCAAAATGAAAGTTAATGTAATCAAATGTGACGTTATCTTCATGTCCAGGGTTCCTGGGGGCAGATGAAGCTCGTTCTAAAATGTGCTCCAAAACATCAGGATCACGTGTGGATTGGTAGTACAGCATTAAGGATGGATCAAGAGCAATCTCAACAGTCTCCAAGTCATCCTCCTCCATTTCTTTATCCCAATCAATCCTCTTTTTGTCCTTTTTCTTTTGCCGAGTGCTTCTGGGTAGCATTCGAATGTGTAGTTTAGTATGTGGGATAAAATATTTTCTGCTCTTAAACGTCTTCAGGCAGACAGGGCAGGTGAAAACACCGTTTTTTTCATGCCTCTTAGAGTGAAGAAGGATTCGCGTTTCAGTAACACTTTTCTTACAAATCTTGCAGAAGAACTTGTATTTCTTCTGAAGTGAGCCCTGTTCAGCATCTGGCTTCAAAAGTGGTTTACTGTCCCTCTCATTTCCCTCATCTTTATTATGACCATCAATGCCAACAATTGTCCCATTTAAGTATTCTCTTGGCATATCAACAAACCCCCTCTCCACCTCCTCCTTTACATCCTGCCCAAGACTAATCTCCTGCCCCCCCTCATCCTCATCTTCCTCTGGCTCAAGCCCCAGCAGCCTGATGCACTGATGCTTGAGTGTTTTCCAGTCCCAGAACTCAGGGTCGAAAGGCCAGTGGGCTTTAAGTGCCAGGAGCAGTTCACACCGCAGAGAGTTGGGGATGATGGCATTTTCCTGGTCATACTTCTGATCGGTCCGCAGAGAGAGCTCTTCAAGGGAGCTGAAGGCCACATGAGAGAGGCCTAAAAGAAACTCTGTCAGCTGGCAAGCACGCAACACCTCAAGATCGTCTGGTAGAAGGCAGGCTACAGTCTTGCACACAGAAATCCTTGTCTCTGTGTCCTCTTGGTCTGGGAGCTGTAGTGCTTTAACACATAACTCCACAGACGAAGCTAGACCTAGCACCTCTGCCTGTAGAAGAAATGGGGGAAATCAGTGGCCTACAAATGTAGATTTCTTTTTAAAACGAATATTTCACTAAAATAACTATTCAAAACTGCTTAACAATTTATTGCAATTTATTGCAAAATCAGAGGGAGAAAAAGCGGTATTTTTCTACCTCTGTCCGAATGACGTGCACAAGGAAGAGCAGATGGTAAACGGTCTTAGCAATGGCACCTAGCTGCAGGCAACGCTCCAGCAGTGATTCCAAAGATGGGTCAATCCTTCTCTGCAGCTTACTCCACAACAGTGTGAGCTCCCTAAAAATGAACCGCATAGAGAAATATACATGAGAAAGACCCCAAAACTACATATCAGCCCAGAACTAAAATTGGAATAAAAGATTATTCAGGGTCCCTCTGCAAATAAGATCATTCATGTGCATAACATACATTCACTTCAATTTATCCATATGCTTCCCAAGATTTGACATTGACTACTAAAAACACACCAGGAGCAGTACAGGCTTTGTTGCTGCAGCTGTTGAGTTAGGAAGGTGGTACACAGGATGAAGGCTGTGTTTTCCTCCCCCTCTGTCTCCAAACTGCATGTAATATCCAGCACATCCTTACAGTCCAGTCTGGATATCTGTGGGATAAATAATAAAGGCCAAATCATGCAAAGAACTACAGTTTTGTGGACCATATCACTTACATCTCAAGGGCGAATGAGTTCATACTCTACTTGTGAAGATTGCCCAACACACAACTGTCAGATTCACTATGCCATCACATTTTCTTTCATAACAGCTTTCTCTGAACGCTATTTAAATAGCAGTATAAATAACAGAACTGAGCTGAGCTAAAAGACAAATGATGCTGTTCTCACAACAACACACTGACAGACCTCCATGATGGCCTCCTCCCCGGGCAGCAGGTGGCAGAGGAGAGAGACGTAGGTCTGCCGGAAGGTGGTTTGGTTGGAGACAAGGTGGCATTCGGCACAGGACTTAGCCAGCACAACAGCCTTCGCCACCTCCCCCACTTTCTCCAGGTGTTTGACCCGCATCTCCATGAAGCCCTCCCCCTCCAAGGCGATGTACGCCTCAACTGAAGGAGAAGGACAGAGCAGCAGTAGCTGGATGACTAATACCAATACTTCAAAATCACAAGATTCGCCTTATTAGTCACTGCTGCTTCTTTGTGCATCATTACCATGTCAATGCAGTAAGGTGGTGATACTGACCTTCCTCTATGTTTGTGGGGCGACCGGTGAGAAGGGCGCTTAGGACAGGGTTACTCCACGCTCCCCCCTCTCCTGTGATCTGGAGCAAGGCTTGCAGGTCTGTGCTCCCATACTCCAACAAGGCATCATGGGCCACCTGCAAAACCCGTGAGAACACACACAAAGAAAGGGTTTGGGCCACAAATGTCCCTTAAGGTAAGAGATGGCATGGTAAAGTTGTTAATGAGGGACAGCCCTCATATCAAGAATTGGATTGGATATAAAATCACTTCCTCCACTTCTCTCAATTCCCCTGCTAATGTGCTCTCATGCTTTCTCAACACATTTACTTTTTATCAAACAGACCCCATCCTTTACCTGAACAGAACGGTAAAATTGAACCCAGGCCTCATAAGGGATTTCATTTTCAGGCACAGATAGCAACAGTTCAAAACAGCTCCTGAAAGCAAAATAACAAAGACACAATGAGGGACAAGTGACAACTTGTGAAACTTCATGACACAATGTTATCGATTTCTAACATTCAGCACAAAAAAATTAAGAAGACATGTCTAAAAAAAGGCGATGTATTGCAGCACACAGCAGAAAGTGTGGTGGTACTGCTCAGGTTTTCAAAAAAAAATTATGTTGGTACAACCATAACAGTTTCAAACACATTATTACTCTTTGAGTTGACTCACAATGCTAGTCTCTTTAACACGAGGGCCACATTATCAGAGTCTGCGGTGAGGTGTGGCCTTGCAGCAGCAAAGCAGTTGATGGACAGGCAGTAGACCTCCAGAAGGGGAAGACCATGCTCCACAGAATTCCTGCTCCCAGCATAGTGCATCAGTGCCTGCAAAGACAGTCATGGAGGAAAGAGGTAAAAAATAAATAAAACACTTCCAATGACAAACAGGCAGCTGGGTTAGTTATAAGAAAATCAACATAACGACTTAGCCAACAGCAACAGCTAGCTTTAACACCCAATTACCTTCCAATTAATGGTTCAGCAGCCATACTGAACCCAGTTTATGGTTATCTTTTTTGTTACAATGGTCTCACAATCTTGCCAAAATAGAGGAAACAGCATAGCAAACTCTGATACTACAATTTATGTAGAAAACAAAAAACAGTCTTAATTTCCGAATTATGTCAGAGAGGAAGAGGCGAGGCAAAGAGGATTAACCAAAATCGCGACAATACAGCGATAAGCATTTTGGGTGAACACTTGTGGAAAAACTAACAGGTCTGTGAGAGCCGGAATTCTTACTGGTTGGTAGGTGATCAAATACTTATGTCATGCAATAAAATGCAAATTAATTACTTAAAAATCATATAATGTGATTTTCTGGATTTTTGTTTTAGATTCCTTCTCTCACAGTTGAAGTGTACCTATGACAAAAATGACAGACCTCTACATGCTTTGTAAGTAGGAAAACCTGCAAAATCGGCAGTGTATCAAATACTTGTTCTCCCCACTGTATATCTTTTTTTCACCTTTATTTAACCAGGTAGGCCAGTTGAGAACAAGTTCTCATTTACAACTGCGACCTGGCCAAGATAAAGCAAAGCAGTGCGACACAAACAACACAAGAGTTACACATGGGATAAACAAATGTACAGTCAATAACACAATAGGAAAATCTATATAGTGTGTATAAATGTAGATCTATAACAGATCATCTATATACAGTGTGTGCAAATGTAAATCTATATAATAGATCATCTTTGATTATGTATACTTGCGTATGGCATTTAACACAAATGTACACATCAACTTTGCTTTATTATGTTAGTGTTAAAAAAATGTGGTTGAACCACATCAACTAGCTAGAAGGCATGTTTTTGTAGAGTGTGATAGGGTCAAATTAGCTTGTTACAGCAACTCGATTTTGAAACAAGACCGGCTGTAGCTAGCGAGTTGTAATAAATAACGTTTAGCTAATAAATGCACTAGCTGTGGCCAAGGTAGCTGCTTTTAGCAATGCTAGCATTTACACACTAGCGTTGCTAGGAATTAGGCCTAGCCTGCAAAAAAACAGAATTGTCCACCGGAAGCCATACTTAGATATTTACTCTGCCGATTGTCCATAGGGTTGGTCGTTATGCAGGGAGGAAATTGAGAAAAAGGGTGGGTGTGTTGTAGACCCAGTTCCTCTCCACTTACCTCATGTCAAAATAAAAGTCCAGCATGGGTGCCATTCCTGTACAAAAAAAGCTAGAAATTGTGGGAGACCTCTATTTTCACATGAGGTAAGCAGAGAGGAACTGACCTAGTCTACAGACCGACATTTGGAAATTCTGTTTAATTATACGTTCTGTATTTTTTCTCAAATTCCCCCCTGCATAAGGACTAAGTCTACAGACAATCGACAGAGTAAGTTAAAAATGTACGTTTTTTTTGCAAGCTAATTCCCGGCAAGGCTAGTGTGTAAATACTAGCATTGCGAAAAGCAGCTATGCCTAGGGTGTAGTGATGTGCGGGTTGACTCATAACGCAAATATTGTGTGGATGAAGGGCGGGTGGGTGGCGGGTAGAATAAAGAGAAAACAGTACCTTAAAAAAAGGTATAATTATTGTGCAATTTATATCTAAAGGCTGCAGTTATTATTATTATTTTATTTTTTAAAGCTATGTGGCATTAGTGTGCAAGCCTAAGCTTTAGGGATTAACTGTACGCGTGCCAAATTGCCTACACGGTAATCGGCAATTGCTTTTGGGAGCGGGCATATAAGGTTTGTCATCCATAGAGCCAAAAAGCTGCGAAATGGAGAGATGAAGATAAAGAGAAGGACATAAAAGTAATGTTTGGGAAAGATTTGGTGAAGTGGTAAAAGAGGATAGTACCAGTGTCGGCTATGTTGTGTGTGATGATTGTGAGGTGCTATACATATTAGAGGTCGACCGATTATGATTTTTCAACGCCGATACCGATTATTGAAGGACCAAAAAAAGCCGATACCGATTAATCGGCCGATTTTTGAAATGTGTTTGTAATAATTACAATTACAACAATACTGAATGAACACTTATTTTAACTTAATATAATACATCAATAAAATCAATTTAGCCTCAAATAAATAATGAAACATGTTCAATTTGGTTTAAATAATGCAAAAACAAAGTGTTGGAGAAGAAAGTAAAAGTGCAATATGTGCCATGTAAGAAAGCTAACGTTTAAGTTCCTTGCTTAGAACATGAGAACATATGAAAGCTGGTGGTTCCTTTTAACATGAGTCTTCAATATTCCCAGATAAGAAGTTTTAGGTTGTAGTTATTATAGGAATTACAGGACTATTTCTCTCTATACGATTTGTATTTCATATACCTTTGACTATTGGATGTTCTTATAGGCACTTTAGTATTGCCAGTGTAACAGTATAGCTTCCGTCCCTCTCCTCGCTCCTACCTGGGCTCGAACCAGGAACACATCGACAACAGCCACCCTCGAAGCAGCGTTACCCATGCAGAGCAAGGGGAACAACTACTCCCAAGTCTCAGAGCGAGTGATGTTTGAAACGCTATTAGCGCGCACCCCGCTAACTAGCTAGCCATTTCACATCGGTTACACCAGCCTAATCTCGGGAGTTGATAGGCTTGAAGTCATAAACAGCGCAACGCTTGAAGCATTGCGAAGAGCTGCTGGCAAAACGCACGAAAGTGCTGTTTGAATGAATGCTTACGAGCCTGCTGCTGCCTACCACCGCTCAGTCAGACTGCTCTATCAAATCATAGACTTAATTATAACATAATAACACACAGAAATACGAGCCTTAGGTCATTAATACGGTCGAATCCGGAAACTATCATCTCGAAAAGAAAACATTTATTCTTTCAGTGAAATACGGAACCGTTCCGTATTTTATCTAACGGGTGGCATCCATAAGTCTAAATATTCCTGTTACATTACACAACCTTCAATGTTATGTCATAATTACGTAAAATTCTGGCAAATTAGTTCGCAACGAGCCAGGCGGCCCAAACTGTTGCATATACCCTGACTTTGCGTGCAATGAACGCAAGAGAAGTGACACAATTTCACCTGGTTAATATTGCCTGCTAACCTGGATTTATTTTAGCTAAATATGCAGGTAAAAAAAAATATACTTCTGTGTATTGATTTTAAGAAAGGCATTGATGTTTATGGTTAGGTACAGTTGTGCAACGTTTGTGCTTGTTTCGCAAATGCGCTTTTGTTAAATCATCCCCCGTTTGGCGAAGTTGGCTGTCTTTGTTAGGAAGAAATAGTCTTCACACAGTTCGCAACGAGCCAGGCGGCCCAAACTGCTGCATATACCCTGACTCTGTTGCAAGAGAAGTGACAAAGAAATTCATGTTAGCAGGCAATATTAACGAAATATGCAGGTTTAAAAATATATACTTGTGTATTGATTTTAAGAAAGGCATTGATGTTTATGGTTAGGTACACGTTGGAGCAACTATAGTCCTGTTTCGCGAATGCGCACCGCATCGATTATATGCAACGCAGGACACGTTAGATAAACTAGTAATATCATCAACCATGTGTAGTTAACTAGTGATTATGATTGATTTGATTGATTGTTTTTTATAAGATAAGTTTAATGCTAGCTAGCAACTTACCTTGGCTTCTTACTGCATTCGCATAACAGGCAGGCTCCTCGTGGAGTGCAATGTAAAGCAGGTGGTTAGAGCGTTGTACTAGTTAACCGTAAGGTTGCAAGATTGAATCCCCGAGCTGACAAGGTAAAAATCTGTCTTTCTGCCCCTGAACAAGGCAGTTAACCCACCGTTCCTAGGCCGTCATTGAAAATAAGAATGTGTTCTTAACTGACTTGCCAAGTTAAATAAAGGTGTAAAAAAAAATATATATATAATAATAATAATCGTCTAAATCGGTGTCCAAAAATACCTATTTCCGATTGTTATGAAAACTTGACATCGGCCATTCCGATTAATCGGTCGACCTCTAATACAAATTTGACAGTCACAAGACGGGGACTTAAAATAAGCCTATGGCACGTCAGAGGAACTATTCAGATGGGTTTAATGGAAACTGAACAGTGACTGTAGGTCAATAACCTCTCACATAGCCTTAATATTAACTACTGCAGAATTTAGCATTTCTTGCAGTAAAATGATACACCAAATGTAAGCTGAATTTTGACTTGGGAACAGGAGTGGAGTTATATGACGCATGCGCAGTTAGATACCATCTGTAGAGGTGCTATCTTTATTAGCATCATAAAAATTGATAGTATTTCAACCACATAAAATATGCATCCAAGCTGAACTGAAATCTTATCATAAACGTTGGGTCGTTTTCACAGCTGTCGTGGAAGAATGAGAGAAGGTGATACTCGCGACTGGTGACTTGCAGGCGCCGAGGCCCAGCGTGATGACTCAATCACGATTTATGACATTGTTTGGATGGCTGACCATCTGTGGACTATCACAGGGGTCAAACACACCTTATCCGTGTCTTTCTCCGGGGAGGCACGTTCCCACAAAATCCTGTGAGCGCAAACACCGTTGGAGGAGTGAAATCCTGGCCTCCACAATCCCCCAACCTCAACCAAATTGAGATGGTTTGGGATGAGTCAGACTGCAGAGTGAAGGAAAAGCAGCCAACAAGTGCTCAGCATATGTGGGAACTCCTTCAATACTGTTGGAAAAGCATTCCAGGTGAAGCTGGTTGAGAGAATGCCGAGTGTGCAAAGCTGTCATCAAGGCAAAGGGTGGCTATTTGAAGAATCTCAAATATATTTAGATTTGTTTCACTTTTTGGTTACTACATTATTCCATGTGTTATTTCATAGTTTTGATGTCTTCACTATTATTCTACAATGTAGAAAATAGTAAAAATAAAGAAAAACCCTGGAATGAGTAGGTGTTCTAAAACTTTTGACCGGTAGTGTATGTGCATATCATTGTGTGAGCAGATGATGGAGTGAGTGTTAGTATGCGTGTTGGAGTATCAGAGTTCCACTCCAGCCATTACCACGAGCCCGTCTTCCCCAATTAAGGTACCACCAACCTCCTGTGGTGCATAGTGTGCAATAAGAATAAAATACAGAGGCCAACTCAGTCTGTGTAGGCATTTCGTTAGCTATTTAGCAGTCTTATGACATGGGGATAGAAGCTGTTCAGGAGCCTGTTGGTGTCAGACTTGATGCACCGGTAGCGCTTGCTGTGCGGAAGCAGAAAGAACAGTCTATGGCTTGGGTGGTTAGAGTCTAACAATTTTCCAGGCCTTCCTTTCACACCGCATGATAGGTCCTGGATGGCAGGGAGCTCGGCATCAGTGATGTATTGGGCTGTGCGCTCCACCCTCTGTAGCGCCATAAGATTGAGGGCGGTGCTATTTCCATACCGAGCGGTGACGCAACCAGCCAATATGCTCTCAATGGTACAGCTGTAGAACTGAGGATTTGAGGGCCTATGCCAAACCTTTTCAACCTCCTGAGGGGGAAAAGGTGCTGTCGTGTCTTCTTTATGACTGTGGAGCATTTTAAGTTCTTAGTGATTTGGACACCGAGGAACTTGAAGCTCTCGACCCGCTCCACTGCAGCCCCATTGATGTGGATGGGGGTGTGATCACTCCCCCTTTCCTGTAGTTTACAATCAGCTCCTTGGTCTTACTGACGTTGAGGGAGAGGTTGTTGTTCAGGCCCCACACTCTCAAGTCACTGACCTCCTCCCTGTAGGCTGTCTCATCGTCGCCGGTGATCAAGCCTAGCACCGGCGTGTCGTCTGCAAACTTGATGATGGCGTTTGAGTCGTGCGTGGCCACGGAGTCGTGGGTAAACAGGGAGTCACAGGAGCAGACTAAGCACACACCCCTGTGGGGCCCCGTGTTGAAGTTCAGCGTGTTGGAGGTGATGTTGCCTACCATCACCACCTGGGGTTGGCCCGTCAGGAAGTCTAGGATCCAGTTGCAGATGGAGGTGTTCAGTCCCAGGGTCATAAGCTTGGTGACGAGCTTGGAGGGACAATAGTGTTGAACGCTGAGCTGTAGTCAAAGAACAACATTCTCACATAGGTATTCCTCTTATCTAGGTTGGTGAGGACAGTGTGGAGTGCAATTGAGATTGCGCTATCTATATCTATATCTATATGTGACGATGGAATTCATGTGTGCCATAACCAGCCTCTCAAAGCACTACATGCTACAGGGCGGTAGTCATTGTGGCATGAAGTCAGAGTTCTTGGGAACAGGAATGAATGTGGTTATCTTAACACATGTGGGGATTACAGACTGGGACAAGGAGAGGTTGAAAATTACAATGAATAAATCTGCCAGCATTATTTTGGTGGATTTTGTGGTTTCAAGCTAGTGAGTTGAACATTCTTCATCAAGAACATGGGGCAACATTTTATTATTGACAATGAAAGAGGTGGGAATGTTGTTCCCTTGTCATATACAGTGGCAAGAAAAAGTATGTGAACCCTTTGGAATTACCTGGACTTCTGCATAAATTGGTCATAAAACTTGACCTGATCTTCATCTAAGTCACAACAATAGACAAACACAGTCTGCTTAAATTAATAACACACAAAGAATTATACGTTTTCATGTCTTTATTGAACACACTGTGTAAACATTCACAGTGCAGGGTGGAAAAAGTATGTGAACCCTTGTTTTAATAACTGGTTGACCCTCCTTTGGCAGCAATAACCTCAACCAAACGTTTTCTGTAGTTGCGGATCAGACCTACTCAACAGTCAGGAGTCATTTTGGACCATTCCTCTTTCCAAAACTGTTTCAGTTCAGCAATATTCTTGGGATGCCTGGTGTGAATCGCTCTCTTGTGATCATCGGGTTGAGGTCAGGACTCTGACTGGGCCACTCCAGAAGACATATTTTCTTCTGTTGAAGCCATTCTGTTGTTGATTTACTTCTGTGTTTTGGGTCATTGTCCTGTTGCATCACCCAACTTCTGTTGAGCTTCAATTGGCGGACAGATATCCTTACATTCTCCTGCAAAGTGTCTTGATAAACTTGGGAATTCATTTTTCCATTGATGATAGCAAGCTGTCCAGGCCCTGAGGCAGAAAAGCAGCTCCAAAGCATGATGCTCCCTCCACCATACTTTACAGTTGGGAGGTTTTGATGTTGGTGTGTTGTGCCTTTTTTTCTCCACACAGTGTTGTGTGTTCCTTCCAAACATCTCAACTGTAGTTTCATCTGTCCAAGGAATATTTTGCCAGTAGCGCTGTGGAACATGCAGATGCTCTTTTGCGAACTTTGGACAGCAATGGCTTCTTCCGTGGTGTCCTCCCATGAACACCATTCTTGTTTCGTGTTTTACGTATAGTAGACTAGTCAACAGAGATGTTAGCATGTTCCAGAGATTTCTGTAAGTCTTTAGCTGACACTCTAGGATTATTTTAACCTAGGGAGAGTAGCAACTGTGCTGAACTTTCTCCATGTATAGACAAGTTGTCTTACCATGGACTGATGAACATCAAGGCTTTAAGAGATACTTTTGTAACCCTTTCCAGCTTTATGCAAGTCAACAATTCTTAATCTTGGGTCTTCTGAGATCTCTTCTGTTAGAGGCATGGTTTACATCAGGCAATGCTTCTTGTGAATAGCAAACTCAAGTTTTGTGAGTGTTTTTTATAGGGCAGGGCAGCTCTAACCAACATCTCCAATCTCGTCTCAATGACTGTACTCCAGATTAGCTGACTCCAATTAGCTTTTGGAGAAATCATTAGCCTAGGGGTTCACATACTTTTTCCAACCTACACTGTGAATGTTTAAATTATGTATTCAATATAGACAAGAAAAATACATTAATTTGTGTGTTATTAGTTTAAGCAGACTGGGTTTGTCTGTTGTTGTGACTTAGATGAAGATCAGCTCTAATTATATGACCAATTTATGCAGAAATCCAGATAATTCCAAAGGGTTCACATACTTTTTCTTGCCACTGTAATTGCTACATTTACTATCAATAGATCATTAAAAATAGTTTTCCAGATTGTATTTTGGCAAGTATTTTTTGCGATGTGAATATTGGGTCGCTACTGAGACAACCTGGTTCAGTTTGGGTCCCAAGGCAAAACCAGTTGAGAACAACTGGTCTACGGCACACTTGC
Organism: Salvelinus alpinus; assembly: GCF_045679555.1. Lineage (NCBI taxonomy): Eukaryota > Metazoa > Chordata > Actinopteri > Salmoniformes > Salmonidae > Salvelinus > Salvelinus alpinus. The sequence continues at coordinate 72,064,684 of NC_092094.1, forward strand.
ATGCAGTGTCTCAATAGGATCGAATCCGACCTACTGCCGGCCCCTTCTTTCTCCACTGTCATCCCCGCTCTCGATCTGTTCAATAAAGTCTGAAAATATATATTTTTTTAAATAACGATAAATGCACTAGCTAGGAAAGCTATTTATTTCCTGGCTACCCGTACACATCGCTCCGGCCAACTGACGTTTCTTCTCCACAATGAGTCTGGATTTGCCTCCCTCCCCAACGTTTTCTAGAATGCGAACACATTCTGACCGTTCTGATTGGTCAGAGAAACTGATGGGTTGGGCCAGAGCCGGCCTACAAGATATCGTTATCAATTTTGATACTCTGATTGGTTAAAGACTAGTCAATTGCTGATTCATATGTTTTGTACAACGCTCCTTATTTTGAAGTCACACAAACAACATCTAGGGTAGTGTTGTCACAATACCAAATTGTTGACTTTGATACCGATACGAGGTTTAGTATCACAATACTCGAAAAAAGGCATATTAGCCAAAGTGACAGAATGGCACTTGATCCAGACAGATCTTTTATTATTATACAACCATACAATCAATTTGACAGATTTTTTTAACCACTAACTACATATCATAATGGTAAATCTCTCATCTACTGATAAACTGGGTAAATCAAGATGTTGCTTAGGCCTATTCCCAATAGGTAAATGCAGTGTGTGCACGGATTGAGTTTTTGAGCTTGTTTAGGCTGATTTCATAGGGCTACAGATTTTAAAAAATTATCCGTTTCCCTTCCATTTTGGGACTTATTTTATTGTACTGATCAACACTATTGCATAGAAGAAGCAATCTCCTCTTTTATAAAAGTGTGCTGTCTCTTTAAGACTAATGATATCACTCACACACACATTCAGTACAGGATGGAGCAAATATGATCTTGACTGGGAGAGATGTGAGGTGGGGGAGACGAAGTCAATTAATAAAGCTTTTGGTGACAATCAGCTCTGAAATCACCAATATCTTGTGTTACGTTTTACATAAACAATGTAATAGGGTAGTGAATTGATGTTAGCTGTAAACTAGCAAGGAAAGTTAACCCACAAAGCAGGAAGCTACTGGTATCTTCTTTGCATTGTACAACGTGTTCTAGTCTGTATAGGACATTGTTTTGCGAACAGTAATGAACAGTTTCAACATTTCTACATGCCGCGTTGCATTATTCAAGTGTGTTAACTGCTGTGCAGCATAAGTGGTGATGCAGCCCAGACTCTCAGTGATTGCAGTGGTTTCTCAGGATAGGCTAGAGCTAGCAATGAGTAAGTGGAGCAGGCACGGTGCTCTTGTGCTATAAGGGGACATCGGCTTCGCTGAGAGAGACTTGATCCTCTCTCAATCAGTAGACGACATGAGACATTTGAAAGTAGTACCAAAAGTAATACATATGAATCAAAAAAGTACCTAAGTTTCAGTATACCATGCAATACTAATGTAGGGTGGCATTTTCAGACAATGTATGTAGCGATCGATAGAGCAGCAGAATTACATTCAGGGTGAGTCGTCAGACAAAGCTAATTGATAAGTAATGAAGAACTCTTGCCCTGAAGGCCGGTCATAATTATGCTAAACCCTGCCTATTTCTACCATTTATATCTTCCTAAAATCTGATTTTAAACCTAACCACACCAATAACCTTAAACTAAGACTAACAATCAAATGGTTGTTTTCATGAATTTTTACAATAGACAATTTTGACTGACTGTTGTAGTAACTAGTGACAACCCTGCAGGCCTATTCACATGCATGCCAGCAAGTGCCTGATTTCCAGCTAGCCCTGATAAACAAAACGTGATGCCATCCAGCCCAGTTCAGCTTTTACTGTAAACATTTAAAATGTTGCAAAGAGCACCAAGATAAACTAGCTACTAGTTTGTATGTACTGGATTTAGCAACTAAAATATTTTTGCAAGCCTTATTGTCATCCTGGAGCACTGACTGTCTCCCTCTCTGACTAGCCCTTGATCATGACTAAGTTCCAATGCATTACACATAATAGGCTGACCACACGTTGCAAAATCATTTTAGAAATCTATGTTATTCAATAATTGCGCCAACGAGCGTCTGCGTTGCCACGGGCTAAAATATAAGTAATTCCTATTTCTGAAGCAGATCGCGCTGCAAGTCCTGCCTCTCCCATTCCTCATTGGTTTATAGAAGCAGGTACCCACGTGCCATCTCCTCATTGGTTATACCCACATGGGTGATTGAAAGACGAACTGTTGCCGTGGTAATACTATGAAAGTGTAGATGCCAATCACCATATAAGTTAAACATAAAAAAGCCTGGAAGGAGGAGAGATGACTAGAAACGATTCGGTTGACCGTTTTTATGTGTGGATTAATTGTCAGAGTAGAGGACCTTGTGCATTTCAGGTAAAATAACAACCTAATGTTTATATACCAGGGCAAATTAGCTAGCAACAGCAAGCTAGCTAAATTGCCATACATGTTTAATACTTTTCGACCTGTCCCCAAATTAATGTCATTGGTTCAGAGTTTGTTTAGATATTTTAACCTGCGTGTTGTGATCACGTTTGGTGTGGGGGGGGGCAAATGTATGCACGATGGCGCACGCGCGTAGCCGGTTTGGGTTCCGTGTAAGTCATTGTTCAGAGCGCAACTCTCTGCCTGAACATTAACACGCATCGCTTGCCGTATGGTTTTGGAAACATTAAGGACCTTATCTTTCATATGTAAACAAAAGGTTAAATTGATACAGACCTTTATCGGGTTAGGGTTCCCAAATGGCCATATTTCAATGTAACAGCGGTTGTTTGTTTCCGAAAACAAATTTAGATAGTTAATTAGCACAGGTATGTAAACGGAAGACAGAAATAACAAACGTGTTCACTGAAAAATACTGTAGGCTGCAACTGTATCAAAACAGTGTACAGTAAGTGTCTTTTGCCTTTGTGAAATACTTTTGATGTGATATGAAAGTAGAGGGATTTATGTTTATAGAACTGTACTGGAATTGATAACCGTTTCACGTTTAGATGGAGCATTTATTTAGTTGTTTTGGCTTCCAGAACATAAGGTCCTTGGACTAAGGTGTAACGTTAGGCTCCTTTAGTCCAACACTGGGCTACTGTACCTCAAGCTTGTAGAACAACCATGTCAACGTGTTAACTAGCTGGCTAGAGTTAGAACCACTGACGATAGCATGTTGTCTTTTGCACATTAGAGGCATGTAATACAGCTGTGTTATACTTTGCGTTGATTGCTTATAGTCGTGCATTAATGTAGATTGTTCGCTTATCCTGGTAAATTGTCTAGCTAGTTAGCAGCTAAAGGCCATATTGGCGCATACAGCCAACATCGTTCCTTTTCCTTTCAGTTTTGCGTGCACTCTAGCTACCTGGCAGAAGTTGTCGCAATATTCGGTGGAAGATATTTCCGAAATGTCTTGTTGCCAGAGCGTTGCTTCCAGCGCTCTCAAGGTAGTCAGCAAGCCTTCCATGGCGACGAAAGCGTCCTCGGCAGTGTTAGACAGCCGATTACTCCAGTCGGGTGCTGGTTCAACATAACTATCCGCCATCCTCACTCCCCGCCACCGCGCGTATGCAGCCTGTCATGTGATCGGCGTGCACTCACCACTGCTCCAGGTAGTGAAATTTGGTTGCGCCAAAGATTATGGTAACTATACCTTTCATCTGTTGTTCCACCATATTTTTTTTGCATAGGAATTTAATTTATTGTAAACGACTATATATTCTAGACAGGTTCAATCACATACTGCTGAAAAAAATAACCCCAAATAGTCCACTCCCAGAGACGCTGCAATTCTACACAATTAGAATATATTCGTGTCAAAGCCTGCTGTACTACAGGTAGATAACATAAATCTATATTTCAACCTTTATTTAACTAGGCAAGTCGGTTAAGAATAAATTCTTATTTTCAATGACGGCCAAACTCGGACGACGCTGGGCCAATTGTGCGCCGCCTTATGGGACTCCCAATCATGGCCGGATGTGATACAGCCTGGATTCGAACTTGGGACTGTAGTAACGCCTCTTGCCCTGAGATGCAGTGCCCTAGACCGCTGCGCCACTCGGGAGCCCAGAAATAAACTATTTATCCTTCAAATCAAATTTTATTGGTCACATACACGTGATTAGCAGATGTTATTACGGGTGTAGCGAAATGCTTGTTCTTTTAGCTCCGGCAGTGCAGTAATACACAAAAATCTAGGTAGGAATGAATTAAGACTATATACATAAAACTATGTACATATGAACTATATACATAATTGTAACTAGTTATTTATTATTCATCAAGGTCCATAATAACTTTTGCACAGATGAACTCATATTATGTTGGTCTGTGCTTTGGCTCCCTCTAGTGGAGTGTTTCTAAATTATTAACCCGGAAATGATTCTGTCAAATGTGTGAAAGAAGCTAGTTCGTTGGCAAGCTAAAAACGAACAACAAGATTTGGAGGGAAAATAAGCGACAGGGTGCGTTTAATTCTGTGTTATGACTTCAGAAATGCCTTGCAATCGTTTTGTAACTAGAAGTGTGTTGTAAAAGGTGTTATTTCTCACATAGATTTGTATGTTTGATCAGAAACTGGTCTTGTCGCAATAACTGCTGTAACGTTAGTTGGCTACTACTGACTAACGTTAACTAGCAACAGTTAGCCAAAGGTGGTGAATACATGGAGTTAGCTAGTTCACTCATGCAGTTTACCATTGAAAAATTAAATTCCGGTCCACTTAACTGGGTGTGTCTCTCATATAATCACTCATTTTATTATTCCAATAGGTAACGTTAATAGAAGGCTCTCTGTACCACCATGGGTACATCCAAACAGATCGGGAACCACAACGGTACCAGGAAGAAGAGTATTAGCAAGACATGGAAGACAAAGCGATATATGACCAAATCCATGCAGACATGAAGACCTTCAACAAAAACCAAGTTGCTCAAAAAAATAAGGTGGACTATGTCACTGGTTGTGCCCAGCATTACTGTCTACAGTCGTGGCCAAAAGTTTTGAGAATGACACAAATATACATTTCCACAAAATTTGCTGCTTCAATGTCTTTAGATATATTTGTCAGATGTTACTATGGAATACTGAAGTATAATTACAAGCATTTCATAAGTGTCAAAGGCTTTTATTGAGTGAGCTCCAGCCTTGTACTCGTCAACACTCATACCTGTGTTAATGAGAGAATCACTGACATGATGTCAGCTGGTCCTTTTGTGGCAGGGCTGAAATGCAGTGTGTAAATGTTTTTGGGGGATTCAGTTCATTTGCATGGCAAAGAGGGACTTTGCAATTCATCTGATCACTCTATATAACATTCTGGAGTATATGCAAATTGCCATCATACAAACTGAGGCAGCAGACTTTGTGAAAATGAATATTTGTGTCATTCTCAACTTTTGGCCACGACTGTACGTTGCGCTTTCTTGCAGCTATTCAAATTGTTAACTGGAAACATTTCGGCAACTGGAAACTAAAAGCCGTAGTTGAATGTGCATTTGTTTTGATTGCAGATTATATTTTGTTGATCTGAAATGGTAAGATCCCGACTATTTTTGTTTGAAGCAGTCCATTGTTCCTGTGACGAGCCTTCCTCCACAGCACCCGAGTATTACAACTTAGATTTTTATTTTGATGACTGAGCATCTGCATTTCTTCCATCTCTCCCACACTCTGTTCAGGATTAAGCTGTTGAAGGAGGAACCTTGCACTCAGGCAGAAGCAGAGAGAGCTGCAGGTATGGGTTCTTACATACCCCACAAAACTGTAGAGGTGGAAGAGAAGGTGGACTGCCTTTCTTTGACCATTACTTTCACCCAGGTTCCAGAACACCTTTTTCGTGGCTCTGAGCTACGGACATTGCTTTGCATTACATATGTATAGATGTTTTTATACATTCAATGTAAATGTCACATGTGGAGCAAACAATTAAAAGGAAATGTGGTGATTGGCTGGATGCCAGTTTCTATTTTAGCCAGATTTATAATTTTGTCATGCTTGCAGCAGGCTGGCATCTCTATCTAATGGCAAATTATGAAATATTGTTAGAATCGGATTTCAATGCCTGTGCAACCAAACAACATTGAATATAGTGCTGAATTCACAATTAAATATATAGGATAGATAGAGCTACTCATATTACTTGAGATTGTAACTTGAGCTGAAATGCAATTGTAAAGCACAGTTTGTGCTCCTACAATTCACTGTTGATCTTAAATGCAATTAAAGTACCAGTCAGCATCGCGTTGGTGTTTGTGAAATATTTTTGTTAAAGCTGCAATATGTAACTTTTTGGGCGGTCTGACCAAATTCGCATAGAAATGTGAGTTATAGATCTGTTATTCTCATTGAAAGGAAGTCTTAAGACGTATGTGCACTATTTCTATGCTTCCCGTTAAGTTTAGTTTTTGCGTCTGTTACTTTCGGTTTTGTACACCGGCTGAAAACAATATTTTGGGTTGTTGAAAAGATATTTCCCAGCATTTTAGATGGTACAATTCTCTACACAAGCGATTGCTTGTTTTGTCACAAACTGAAATTAGGCAACCTATTATCGTTTTAGCAACCAGGAAAAGGCGGAGCCATTTAATTGTTATAAGGTCAAAATCGAAGTAAGCATACACCGATTAAAACACCTAGTTTTCTGAGCAATCTTTCTAGTTATTAGGACATGTAAACACCTTAATCAGCATTCCAGTGGTGTATTTCATCTGCCCATGTGCTAGCACCAGCCAAACAAGCCTCCCTCTTCAGTGTTCGGAAATAAATTAATGCATGCGTCTGTCTTACAAGTATAGTAGTTTTTGATACAGCTGAAGTCGGAAGTTTACATACACCTTAGCCAAATACATTTAAACTCAGTTTTTCACAATTCCTGACATTTAATCCTAGTAAAAATTCCCTGTCTTAGGTCAGTTAGGATCACCACTTTATTTTAAGAATGTGAAATGTCAATGATTTTTCAGCTTTTATTTCTTTCATCACATTCCCAGTGGGTCAGAAGTTTACATGCACTCAATTAGTATTTGGTAGCATTGCCTTTAAATTGTTTAACTTGGGTCAAACGTTTCAGGTAGCCTTTCACAACTTCCCACAATAAGTTGGGTGAATTTTGACCCATTCTTCCTGACAGAGCTGGTGTAACTGAGTCCGGTTTGTAGGCTTCCTTGATCGCACACGCTTTTTCAGTTCTGCCCACATATTTTCTATAGGATTGAGGTTAGGGCTTTGTGATGGCCACTCCAATACCTTCACTTTGTTGTCCTTAAGCCATTTTGCCACAACTTTGGAATTATGCTTGGGGTCGTTGTCCATTTGGAAGACTCATTTGCGACCAAGCTTTAACTTCCTGACTGATGTCTTGAGATGTTGCTTCAATATATGCACATAATTTTCCTGCCTCACGATGCCATCTATTGTGTGAAGTGCACCAGTCCCTCCTGCAGCAAAGCACTCCCACAACATGATGCTGCCACCCCTGTGCTTCACGGTTGGGATGGTGTTCTTCGCCTTGCAAGCATCCCCCTTTTTCCTCCAAACATAACAATGGTCATTATGGCCAAACAGTTATATTTTTGTTTCATCAGACCAGAGGACATTTCTCCAAAAAGTACGATCTTTGTCCCCGTGTGCAGTTGCAAACTATACTCTGGCTTTTTTATGGCGGTTTTGGAGCAGTGGCTTCTTCCTTGCTGAGCAGCCTTTCAGGTTATGTCGATATAGGACTCGTTTTACTGTGGATATAGATACTTTTGTACCTGTTTCCTCCAGCATCTCCACAAGGTCCTTTGCTGCTCTTCTGGGATTGATTTGCACTTTTCGCACCAAAGTACGTTCATCTCTAGGAGACAGAACGCGTCTCTTTCATGAGCGGTATGACGGATGCGTGGTCCCATGGTGTTTATACTTGCATACTATTGTTTGTACAGATGAATGTGGTACCTTCAGGCATTTGGAAATTGCTCCCAAGGATGAAGCAGACTTGTGGTCTACAATTTCTTCTGCGGTCTTGGCTGATTTCTTTTGATTTTCCCATGATGTCAAGCAAGGAGGCACTGAGTTTGAAGGCAGGCCTTGAAATACATCCACAGGTACACCCCCAATAGACTAATTGACATCATTTGAGTCAATCAGAAGCTTCTAAAGCCATGACATCGTTTTCTGGAATTTCCCAAGCTGTTTAAAGGCACAGTCAACTTAGTGTATGTAAACTTCTGACCCACTGGAATTGTGATACCTATCTTGGTTTCATCAGACTAGAGAATCTTGTTTCTTATGGTCAGAGTCCTTTAGGTCCCTTTTGGCTAACTCCAAGCGGGCTGTCATGTACTTTTTATTGAGGAATGGCTTCCGTCTGACCACCCTACAATAAAGGCCTGATTGGTGGAGTGCTGCAGAGATGGTTTTCCTTCTGGAAGGTTCTCCCATCTCCACAGAGGAACTCTGGAGCTCTGTCAGAGTGACCATCAGGTTCTTGGTCACCTCCCTGACAAAGGCCCTTCTCCCGATTGCTCAGTTTGGCCGGGCGGCCAGCTCTAGGAAGAGTCTTGATGGTTCCAAATGGCTTCCATTTAAGAATGATGGAAGCCACTGTGTTCTTGGGGACCTTCAATGCTGCATAAATGTTTTGGTACCCTTCCCCAGATCTGTGCCTCGACACAATCCTGTCTCAGAGCTCTACGGACAATTCCTTAAACCTCATGGCTTGGTTTTTGCTCTGACATGCACTGTCAACTGTGGGACCTTATGTTGACCGGTGTGCCTTTCAAATCATGTCCAATCAATTTAAATTTACCACAGATGGACTCCCAAGTTGTGGAAAGATCTCAAGGATCAATGGAAACAGGATTCACCTCAGCTCAATTTCGAGTTTCATAGCGAAGGGTCTGAATACTTATTTACATACGGTATTTCTGTTTTTTATTTTGAATGCATTTGTTTTTGCTATGTCGTAATTGGGGTATTGTGTGTAGATTTGAGGGGGGGGGGAAACTATTTAATCCATTTTAGAACATGGCTGTAACATAATGTAGAAAAAGTCAAGGGGTCTGAATACTTTCCAAATGCACTGTACATCTCCTTGCATTGTCAACTAAACACAATTCAATATTCATTTTGTAATATAGTAAATAGCCTAAAGGCTATCTTACAAACTAATGTAACATTCAACCTTAAAATGAGTAACACTTCCATGTCCACATTTTGAGGTTACTGTTAATGTCTTATGTAATGATATTAAGCGTGCATGTTCAAGATAGCATGCATAGATCATCGCAGGTCTGTGGAGATTTTCACAGTTGCTCTAATAATCTGTGCAGAATCTCGAACGACAGCGAACGTTCATGGACGTTGAAAAGTAGTTGAAATTTAGACATCTATTTTTACAAGTTTGAACAGTACAGGGCGTGACCCGAAAAAATGGTCCCGAAAAAATTATTCGAACATTTTAGGTAATTTTTTTTGTTGTATTTAAAATGTACTCAAAACTAACGGTTTCATTTTCTTTTCTTGTTTTTGGCAAAAAAGTAAACATCCAGAGAGCCTCTGTATTGCTCAACCTTCCCCCCTCTATTTACATGAAATGGTTCGGTCCTGCCCCCAAACCAGGCACGAACTGTACTTGCTAGCAGTGAATTGCCAGTGAGGAGTGCCGGTGGAGCATCATGTCTCAGTTTCCTAAAGAAAAATCTGGCTTCCAAAAACGAAAAGACAGGAGAAAAAATGGCGACAGCTTGTCACAGAGAAAGGTGGGTGTAGTCCGTGAATGGTGGAAATTAACCTGTTAGCTTAACGTTAGTCCATAGTGAAATAGGCTCTTTTTGCTCCCCCAACATTAACGTTAAGTTCTTAATATATTGACAGAAAATTCGGAGGGTTTACATTTCGCTCCTCCTTTAGCCGACTTTTAATCAATGCAGGCAAACTTTTAGCAAGCTATTTGTTTCAATATGCTTTGTGTTGTAGTCACGACAGACAAAGATATATAGTTAAGCAAACTTTACTAGGCATGTTGTCAACCAGCACATTAATAAAGTAACAACTGGTTTCCGTTTCCTGTGTAACATCAATATTGCTACATGTTCTCTTTTTAATTAAATTTTTTTTTTTTTACAACAAAGGCAGACCACCTAACTTTGGCTTGTAGTCCATGTCTGCAATAAATTGGAATGTGAACTGCATGTTTGTTAACTGTCTGACTGTCCATTTAATTATATATTTTTTACCTTCACACATTCTTTCAGGTGTATAGGTCTTCGGATGTCCCTACCAGACCTTATGTGGGCAGTGTTGATTACATCAGGAGGTGCTTGACCTGAGATGTTTGGATCTTCTTGTTGAGGTGCAGCATTCACCTCTAGGTTGTGTTCAGCACCCTGCTGGGCGTCAGCTGGTGCTCTGTTTACTGGCTCTGTGCCAGGCTTCTCAACATTGGGGAAATCCTCTTTTTCTGCTCTTCCTCAGGTGTCGCCTGTACCTCCTGATGACTTGGCCCTGTTCTGTCTTCACCTCGTAGGACCTTTGCTCCACAGGTCTGACTACTGTGGCCCTCTGCCACCACTGTTTCTGTCCTGTGAGTGGCTGAACTCTCACCCTGTCATCTCGTTGCAGCTCTGAGATCCTGAGCGGAGGTGTCGTAATACTTTGCCTGTTTCTGTTGTCTTTCTTTGAACTTCTCCAGCTGACAGTTTGCCATCCCCAGTCTCAGAAGATTTTCACTCATTGTAAGTACTGTCTTTGTACGTCTTCCCATGAGCACCATTGCAGGGCTGCTGTCTGTTCCTTGTGACGGGGTATTTCTATGATCCAGCATGGCCAGGTATGGGTCAGCACCTGCTCTCTCTGCTTTTGCCATCAGTCTTTTGGCTGTTTTCACTGCCGATTCCACTTTCCCATTTCTTTGCGAGTATCCTGGAGACAATGTTTTGTGTGTAAAGTCCCAAGCCTTGCTGAAACTTCGGAACTCGTCTGAAGAGCACTGGGGTCATTGTCTGAGTAAAGGATGTCAGGTATCCCATGACGTGCAAAGTGTGTCTTCAGTTTTCGAATGACTGTTTTTGACTGTGTGTTCTCCAAATGGTCCACTTCCCAGAAGTTGAAGAGATAATCAACTGTGACCATGCAGTCTCTGTCGTTTAACTAGAACAGGTCAGTCCTTATTTCTTTCCCAGGGACGCTTTGGTGCTTCGTGTGGCCTCAACGTTTCTTTCTGCTGCTTCATACCCCATGCAGTGCAGGTGCTACATTGTGCCATGTATGTTCTCAGCTGTGCATTCATGCCTGGCCAGTAGACACACTCGCGTGCTCTTCTCAGACATCCCTCTGTTCTTATGTGTGAGGAATGGATTCTTTGCATTATCTCTGACCTGAGGGCAGTAGGCACAACGACTCGCTCACCTCTGAAGATAACTCCATTTTGCGCACTCCGCTCATCTCTGTTGTGAAAATACATGGCTACTTGTCCTTTCACTTCAGGCCACCCCTGCAGGATCACATTTTTCAATGTCTGGAGCTCCTGGTTCAGCTCAGTGGCTCTCTGGATGTGCTTTAGTCTCTCGCTTGACACAGGGAGGTAGTGTATCATATTGATTGATTCCACTTCGACCACCATAAGGCCTCTGTTGTCTTGTTCTGTGAGGTACGCCCTGCTCAGGGTGTCGGCCAGCACCACATGTTTTCCCGGGAACATATCGGAGACTGACCTCGTAGTTTTGGAGTCTCATGTACATGCGTTGTAGTCTTTTTGGTGTGCTGTGGAGAGGCTTTGTCATGATGCTCTCTAGAGGCTTGTGATCTGACTGCACTTCCACAGTTCGTCCATATGTGAGCTGATGGAACCTCTCCATGCCAAACACCACTGCAAGCAGCTCCTTCTCTATCTGTGCATACCCTTTTTCAGTCTCTGTCAGGGCTCTGCTAGCTTATGCTATTGGTTGTCCTCCCTGCATCAAGACTGCTCCTAACCCACTCTCTGAAGCATCACACTGTAGTACGAGCTGCTCTGTTGGGTTGTAGTATTTCAGCACAGGGGTCTGTGCAATGGTATCCCTGATTTTATTGAAAGCCTGCTCATGTCTCTGACCACTCCCACAGTGAGTCCTTGTGTGTTAGCTGTCGCAATGGCTTGCAGAGCTCCGCGGCGTGGCTGCTGAACTTGGCTAGGTAGTTTACCATGCCCAGGAAGCGCTGCACCCCCTGCACATCTGTAGGCCTAGGCATCTGTTTGATGGCTGTCACTTTTCCTGGGTCCACTTTCAACCCCTCTGATGTTAGCAGGTGGCCAATGTAGGGCACTTCCTTCAGCCTGAGCTGCAGCTTCTCCGGATTCAGCTTGATATTGAGCTTCCTGCATCTGTCCAGGAGCATTTTCAGGTTTTTGTCATGGTCCAGAGTCGCCGCTTCATCATTGTCTCCTCCTCCCACAATCAGGATGTCATCTGCAATGATTTTGACTCCTGGAAGGCCTTCCATTGCCTGGTTCAACTTCCTCTGAAAGATCTCTGGGGCTGGACTGATTCCCGTTGGCATGCGCTGCCACCTGTAGCGTCCCATGGGAGTAGAGAGCGTGGTGAGATAGCTGGATTCCTCCTCCAGTTCCACATGCCAAAATCTGTTTTTAAATCACAAACAGAACACGCGTGCTCTGTTCAGATCTGGCAGCACGTCTTCAATAGTGGGAAGTGAGTAATGGCTCCTCTTGAGCGTCTTGAGAGGTTTCGGATCAATACACACTCTTAGCTTTTCAGACGGTTTCTTCACTAATCCAATCTGTGCTTTTTTTCAACTGCTTTTATCATCCTTTTCTCTAGACCACTGAGCTCCTCTTTGAGTGGTTTATATAGCGCTACTGGCACTCTTCTCTTTGGCAGCTGGACGGGCTCCACTCGCTCATCCACTTTCAGCTTGCCGGGTAGGCATCCATCTCCCTGGAATACAGCAGAGTACTCCTGTTTAATTTGCTCTTTAGTCCAGGATCCTGTTGTTTTCTCAATGGCCAGGATGTTGTGATGCTGCACAGTAATCAACTCCATTGCCTGGATAGCCTTACTGCCTAGAATGGGCCTGTGCACATTCAACTCGGTAGGTTTTCTTATTGCGTGGATTGAGCACTTTAAGTGTGCACTTCCCCAGTGGCGTCAGAGTGCTCTTGTTATACATCACCAATACCTGACTGCAGGGCTCTAGGTGACTGGCTTTTATGAGGTTTGCAGGGATAACATTACAACTAGCACCACAATCTAGCTGAAATCTGACTTGACTTTTTGTTGACCAGCATGGTTGCAAAGAGAGCTGCATTGGGGTCTGTGGTTTTCTCCTGCACCACGTTAATGCTCTCTGACTTTGGCCCTAGTGTGATGCACAGAACATCCTCACCGCTCTCTGAGTCAGATGACGCATTTTCCATTGCCAGACCTCTGTTTCTCTTGCTGGTCCCTGCACTTTTGCAAACTGTAGAGAAGTGATTGTTTTTTTCCACAGGATTTACATTTTTGTCCATATGCAGGGCACTTTTCCTTTTCTCTCATGTGTCCGTCCACAGTATCTGCATTGTATTATGCTCTGTGCCTTTGTAGGGTCTCCTCTCCCTCTCGGTTTCTCTTTCGGTGTTACTGCATGCACTGCTACAGGGCCCTGCACATTTATGACTTTAGCTCTTTGGACAGCTCTTCCAATCTATATGCATTTCTCTAAACTGAGATCAGTCTCTCTGAGTAAGCGCTCTCTTAAGTGTGGGTCACACGTGCCACACGCAATCCTGTCTGTGATTACTCCAAAGTTGCAGGTGGCCACGAGTCCTCAATTCAGTGAGATATGTCTAAACTCTCATCTTGGCCCTGACTTCGCATTAAAAAATTCTCTCAATTGTTACATTTTTCTTGGTATCACAAAATGTTCTGTGTGCTGCAAAATGTGTCCAGTGCTGCAATTACTTCAACAGCGAGATTGTCTTTTGTGCCGCCTGGGATGTATTCTTCATTTACATCTATGAGATCCAGGTTATTTTGAGTACCGCTGCCACCATGTTTCAATATGCTTTGTGTTGCAGTCAAGACAGACAAAGATATATAGTTAAGCAAACTTTACTAGACATGTTGTCAACCAGCACATTAATAAAGTAACAACTGGTTTCCATTTCCTGTGTAACAATATTGCTACACTATTCATACTAAATCAGTTGTCCCTGCCTGACCGAGGTAAAGACAGTTTCAGGTAGGATATTTGCGCTTTCAAACCACTTGAGCCACAGACTCCAACTAAGTTTCATGATGTTGGAAAAAATTGCGCACAACATTGCACAGGTCTTATTTTCACGATTTGGACATTAATTCGCTTTGCAAAGCTTATAAACATGTGGAAATGTGAGCATCTTTTTGTATACCTAGTAATGTCTCCTTGATTATGTGACATACTGACCTCAAACAAGGTTCAGAATGTACACTGTGGGCCTACACATTGCACACCATTTAGTTTGTCCCCTTTCATCTCTCACAATTTTACATACATTTTTCCAACTTTCTAATTTCAATAGCGCCTTGGTCATGACTGACCTCAAACTTCCCTTACCTACATTGTTATAACATGCCAGAGGCTGTTCACCTTGGAGACCTGCTGCGGATATGGGTACGGCCCGGCGTGAGATTTACACCCTCTCCCCCGGATTTTCAAGGGCCAGGGAGAGCTCACCGGACGCCGCCGAAACGCAACGCTTTCCAGGGCTTGGGCCCCTCCTGGGGCGAACCCATTCCAGGGCGCCCTGCCCTTCACAAAGAAAAGTGAACTCTCCCTGGGGCTCCCGCCAGCTTCTCCGGGATGGGTCACTTTACCACACTGGATGCCTTGTGGCGCCTGTCTCCGCCAGTCCGTGGAGATATTAAAAGTAGTTTGAGGTCAGTAGGTCTCATTACCAAGGAGCTATTGAAAATAGAAACATTGACAAATATTGAAAATTCATGTAAAATTGCGTGAGATAAATGGACAAACTAAAGGGTGTGCAGTGTGTAGGCCCACTGAGTGTACATTCTGAACATTGTTTAAAGTCCCATGACCAAGGAGCTATTGACATTTGAATGTGTGAGATAAATGGACAAACTAAATGGTGTGCAATATAGAAGGGTAGTCAGTGGACATTCTGAACCTTGTTTGAAGTCTGTAGGTTACATGACCAAGGAGCTATTGAAATTTGGAAAAATTTGTGTGAGAAATTGACAA
This sequence comes from Salvelinus alpinus, assembly GCF_045679555.1. Taxonomy (NCBI): domain Eukaryota; kingdom Metazoa; phylum Chordata; class Actinopteri; order Salmoniformes; family Salmonidae; genus Salvelinus; species Salvelinus alpinus. The sequence goes on from NC_092094.1 coordinate 72,079,906, forward strand.
ACTAAAGGGTGTGCAACAAACTCAGCAAAAAAAGATACGTCCTCACTGTCAACTGTGTTTATTCTCAGCAAACGTAACGTGTAAATATTAGTATGAACATAACAAGAGTCAACAACAGACAAACTGAACAAGTTCCACAGACATGTGACTAACAGAAATGTAATGTGTCCCTGAACAAAGGGGGGTCAAAAGTAAGTCAGTATCTGGTGTGGCCACCATGGACTACACCAGATTTGCCAGTTCTTGCTGTGAGATGTTACTCCACTCTTCCACCAAGGCACCTGCAAGTTCCTGGACATTTTCTGGGGGGAATGGCCCTAGCCCTCACCCTCTAATCCAACAGGTCCCAGACGTGCTCAATGGGATTGAGATCCGGGCTCTTCGCTGGCCATTGCAGAACACTGACATTCCTGTCTTGCAAGAAATCACGTACAGAACGAGCAGTATAGCTGGTGGCATTGTCATGCTGGAGGGTGATGTCAGGATGAGCCTACAGGAAGGGTACCACATGAGGGAGGAGGATGTATTCCTTGTAATACACAGCGTTGAGATTGCCTGCAATGACAACAAGCTCAGTCCGATGATGCTGTGACACACCGTCCCAGACCATAACGGACCCTCCACCTCCAAATCGATCCCGCTCCAGAGTACAGGCCTCGGTGTAACGCTCATTCCTTCGACGATAAATGCGAATCTGACCATCACCCCTGGCGAGACAAAACCGCAACTCGTCAGTGAAGAGCACTTTTTGCCAGTCCTGTCTGGTCCAGCGACGGTGGATGTGCCCGTAGGCGACCGCTGTTGCCGGTGATGTCTGGTGAAGCCCTGCCTTACAACAGGCCTACAAGCCCTCAGTCTCTCTCAGCCTTTTGCGGACAGTCTGAGCACTGATGGAGGAATTGTGCGTTCCTGGTGTAACTCGGGCAGTTGTTGCCATCCTGTACCTGTCCCACAGGTGTGATGTACCGATCCTGTGCAGGTGTTGTTACATGTGGTCTGCCACTGCGAGGACGATCAGCTGTCCGTCCTGTCTCCCTGTAGCGCTGTCTTTAGGCGTCTCACAGTACGCACATTGCAATTTATTGCCCTGGCCACATCTGCAGTCGCAAGGCACGTTCACACAGATGAGCAGGGACCCTGGGCATCTTTCTTTTGGTGTTTTTCAGAGTCAGTAGAAAGGCCTCTCTAGTGTCCTAAGTTTTCATAACTGTGACCATAATTGCCTACCGTCTGTCTTAACGACCGTTCCACAGGTGCATGTTCATTAATTGTTTATGGTTCATTGAACAAGCATGGGAAACAGTGTTTAAACCCTTTACGATGAAGATCTGTGAAGTTATTTGTAGTTTAGAAGGGTAGTCAGTGGACATTCTGTGCCTTGAGGTCAGTAGGTCACATGGCAAAGGAGCTATTGAAATTTGAAATATTGAAAATTCACAGAATTGCGTGACATGAAAATGGACAAACAAAAGTGTGTGCATTGTGTAGGCCAACTGAGTGTACATTCTGAACCTTGATTGAAGTCAGTAGGTCACATGACCAGGGACCTATTGAAATTCAAAAATTGTAATAAATAGTGCGAGATGTAAAATCGACAAAAGAAGTATACAATGTGTGTCTGCCATCGGGTTAGCTAGAACCAGTTGAGGAGTAATGATTAAAGAGCTATGATAATTTGAAAGATTTGGTTTGTCACTATGTTGACGGTCCCTAACTGCTGTTGGTGGATGTAAGGAAAACTACAGGCGAATATTCGTTGAATATCCAACCTGAATCTGTCTTTACCTCGGTCCCTGTCTGGTGCCATCCACAACAGATGCAGCTTCAGCAGCCCTGTCTCCCCATCCCCCTGAACCAGCACTACTCCCAACTGAAGGGGGTGAGCAGCATTGTGTTGAATGTCAGTTGGCATAATTGCAGGGGGTCTGTGGGAATTTCTTTTATTATTATGAAAAAAAAGTAAAATGATTAAATCCTTTTCAATGATAAGATTTCAAACTAATTATTTTTCCACATAATTTGATCATTATATGAAACAAAAAAAGCCTATAGTCTGTATTGGATGCTGGACAGTTTGACGCATTGAGTGACTGACTAAAGTTACAGCCAATGTTAAAATAACACCTTCAAGTCATATGACCAAGGTATGTCTCCATGGCTTTGATGCAGACTGAAACATGGTCTAGTGGTGGTGATACGCAACTGCAGGTAGTTTGGGTCAATATTCTGCAGGATTCAGTGCCGTTTAATTTTTTCTGTGGTGCATGCAGCTAATTTAAGTCAACAAAATAGTAGTAACTGAAATGTTGGTGATGTTATTACAAATGGTATTATGTTATAGGATATATTATCATATGCATAATTTACTCTCTACAGAGCCAGGACCCTCTTCAGGTGATAGTTTTGTCAGGGAGGAGTGTGGAAGAAGTGAAAGACAGTGCCGGCAGTACCAATGCAGATGATGAGAAGGTGCACAGAAAGAGACAGACACAGTGAGGATGTTGAAAAACAAGCTGATCAGTGACTTTGCTATCAAGAAGACTCGGCGCTGGGCTCTTGGTGAGTAAGGCTGAGCAAGGGCCAGTGATAACTTAAATGGCATGGCTATGGATATTGGATCACTACACACATGATGCCCACAGGCTGAGAACAAGACTGAAAACAGACAGAACAAGATATAGAATTTGTTGTGCACAATCAAGACCCCCAAGTGGAAGAAACCTATTGATTTGGTGACCACTTGACCTTTCCTCTAGCGCCACCATCAGGCCTTTTCATTTTTCCACTTTTACAGCTGCTTATTTTTTAGTTGGTATGTATACTTATAATAAAATCAGCAGCAGATTTTTTAACTATCATTCTATAGATAATGTTAATTTATTTTAATTGAAGAGGTTAATGTATAAGTTATTTATTAATGTTAAGAGAATTTTCCCATTAAAATTACATTTAGACTGTAAAAGCACATTTCTTATAGAGGGTATCAGTCTTGCATCAAATAGTGAATTCCACTATGCAGAATGTTGCATGCATGTCTCCACAGTGTAATATTTTCACAGCTCACTGTCAGTAAATATTGCACAGTAAATTTTGGATTACAAGAGAGTTGCAAGCATGCAAAGGTAGTTATTTTAAGCTTTGAGTAGGTCAATTAGGTTCTGGAGGTGTGTGGTTACAGCAATTGCGCAGGGTTGGTGTGGCCTGTGGTGGTGGGGCCCAAAATCCCAGGCCGCGCCCCTGAGTACAGTAAAGAAAATTTGATTTCTGTGTAGTACAGATCAGGAACCCATGATTTAATTATGTTACCGTCATTCTGTTAGGTATTAATCCCCTTCACTTACTGTAGTTCAATAATCAAAATAGATTTTTTTCAAACTCAAGGGGCTATATTGTCAGCTGCCATTAAGCAAGTGCAATTGTCAAACGCACTCTCGTTTGCAATTTCGACCTGTGAAGGCCGGCGCTCTTCTGTTTTCAAACTCTAGCGCCAGGATTGGTAAATTACCTGTTTTATATGAGCTTGCTTGCGCTGAAGTGAGAGGGGTGCAAAATATCTGAGGTGTGTCCTTTAAAATGTGTGCTAAATTCAGGCAGCTCTGTTGCGGTTATTTAAGACCAACCAAAAGCTGGTCTTGGTGGTAAAGCAGTTGGTTATGGCATGGATTTTGACAGTGGAAGCACAGCCTATCCAGCCGTGACACACAGTGCCCATATGCACATGGAACAAGACAGCAGCACCTAGATCTTCTGCATAGATTCTGCCAGACCTGGGCCCTGACAGTAAATCTCAGTAAGACAAAAAATAATGGTGTTCCAAAAAATGTCCAGTTGCCAGGACCACAAATACAAATTCCATCTAGACACTGTTGCCGTTGAGCACACAAAGAACTATACATACCTCGGCCTAAACATCAGCGCCACAGGTAACTTCGACAAAGCTGTGAACGAGCTGAGAGACAAGGCAAGAAGGGCCTTCTATGCCATCAAAAGGAACATAAAATTCAACATACCAATTAGGATCTGGCAAAAAATACTTGAATCAGTTAGAACCCATTGACCGTTATGGATGTGAGGTCTGGGGTCCGCTCACCAACCAAGAATTCACAAAATGGGACAAACACCAAATAATGCATGCAGAGCAGAATTAGGCCGATACCCGCTAATAATCAAAATCCAGAAAAGAGCAGTTAAATTCTACAACCACCTAAAAGGAAGCGATTCCCAAACCTTCCATAACAAAGCCATCACCTACAGAGAGATGAACCTGGAGAAGAGTCCCCTAAGCAAGCTGGTCCTGGGGCACTGTTCACAAACAGACCCCACAGAGCCCCAGGACAGCAACACAATTATACCCAAGAAGTCATGAGAAAACAAAAAGATAATTACTTGACACTAGAATGCTATTTGGCCCTAAACAGAGAATACACAGTGACAGAATACCTGACCACTGTGACTGACCAAAACTTAAGGAACACTGACTATGTACAGACTCAGTGAGCATAGCCTTGCTATTGAGAAAGGCCGCAGTAGGCAGACTTGGCTCTCAAGAGAAGATAGGATATGTACACACTGCCCACAAAATGAGGTGGAAACTGAGCTGTACTTCCTAACCTCCTGCCAAATGTATGACCATATAAGAGAGACATATTTCCCTCCGATTACACAGATCCACAAAGAATTAGAAAACAAACCCGATTTTGATAAACTCAAAGATATTTTATATATATATATATATATATATTATATATATATATATATATATACACACTGGGTGGAATACCACAGTGTGCCATCTCAGCAGCAAGATTTGTGACCTGTTGCCACAAGAAAAGGGCAACCAGTGAAGAACAATCACCTTCATAAATACAACCCATATTTCTATTTACATATTTATTTTCCTTTTTGTACTTTAACTATTTAATCGTTACATCACTGTATATAGACATATGCCATTTGAAATGTTTTTATTCTTTTGGAACTTCTGTGAGTGTAATGTTTACTGTTCATTTGTATTGTTTATTTCACTTTTGTTTATCTACTTCACTTGCTTTGGCAATGTTAACATATGTTTCCCATGCTAATAAAGCCCTTGAATTTAATTTGTGCTTTTTTTTGCCCGTAAACCTCGTATTTAGAAACAAAATGTCCCATTTCCTTGCAGGCTGTTTTTTTTGGTCCTGCCAAATGCATTCGCCAAGTAGTTAAGACTATCATAAAGGGTTTCGCTCCTTAGACCGCTTTGAAATAAATCTTAAATCACCAAAGCTTTATTAAAAAAATCAAGTTGGGAGCATCACCTTTTTTATCTACGTATGCTATTGTACAGTGTTTTAGATGTGCATAAAAACCCCTCAATGGAGGCTATATGACCATCATGGAACAATGATCTGGTGACTTTTTTTACTTGTTACTGTAGCCTATGCTATTTAATAAACTGTATCAATCTACAACAGACTAGGAAGAGAATATTCCGTGTCCCCAGACGAATTTAAGTTGATGACAAAGCAAAGATAGTCAACCTACAGATTTTGAGACAATTACATGCAGTATTAAGCCATGAAGGTGGCCAAGCTGTTGTCACACCTATAATTCATTTATTCATCAAAATCTAGCCATTTCACGCCACCTCCAGCTCTTGTCCTCATAATTTCCGCAAACATATTTCTGACACACACCCAGATTTTCCAATGTATTATTAGGTTTGTTAAAATAGAGCCCAAGGTGTCATATCATAGCTGACACTTCATTCTTTCTGCAGCCAGTTTTGGAAAACTTTGTCACAAACTGAAGGAGATTTTACTGTCATTCTGTCACAACTTTACATGTGCACTGTTCTTCAATTGCATGCGTTTTTGTAAAATTGTAAGTGGAAATAGTCCTTGGGCATAGAGTTGTGTGATTTGTTTAACATTGCAATCAATGGTTTTTGTTGGCATACATTTTGAGGTGAAAAATCAGAGGCTCAGCATCATTCTGTATTTAACCTGGCAAGTCAGTTAAGAACAAATTCTTATTTACAATGACGGCCTACATAACGCAATTGTGCACCACCTATGGGTCTCCCAATCACAGCCGGTTGTGATACAGCCTGGATTCAAACCAGGGTGTCTGTAGTGACGTCTCTAGCACTGAGATACAGTGCCTTAGACCGCTGCGCCACTCGGGAGCTCAAATCGACAGAAACTAATCCCCTCACTTCCTTGCCATGTTTACTTTCAACTCCCAGTACACTACTTTGGTACATTTTGATAAACTGATACATTGTAGCTGCTTGAGTGCCATATTTATTTATCCAAAACAATGTTTTCATAATTGTAGAGCTCTTAGAAGTTGGGGTTACAAAAATGCACTATGATCTGTCCCAGACATATTGTGTGGGGCATCAAATTCAATGTCACTGGAGTGTGAGAAATGACACGACAAAATAAGGAGCTCTCATTGTGTGTTCCTCCAACAGGAAGTGGCAGAGAAAGCACTGGGCGCAGAGGGCCTCTTTCTCTTCCTTGGACAAAGACCATGACCTTTTCCTCAGTTCAAACCATCGCAGAGAAACTCACTGGTTCACCACCAGCCTTCCCATGCATCCTAACACGTTCAAATTCAATATAATTCATCTTTCTGGTTCTCTGTAGCTCAGCTAGTAGAGCATGGCACTTGCAATGCCAGGATAGTGAGTTCAATTCCTGGTACCGGGAATGGGACCTCTGCGCAATGAGAGCTCCTTATTTTGTCTTGTGTCATTTCTCACGCTCCAGTGACATTGAATTTGATGCCCCACACAATATGTCTGGGACAGATCATAGTGCATTTTTGTAACCCCAACTTCTAAGAGCATTGGCATTTATTATTATTAAACCCAACACACACACAATCATTTGTTGGTGACCTCTTGCGCACCTTCCCGCAGGGATCACACATCCAGTGGATTTCGAGGAGCAAGTGACCGATGACCCTAATGGAGAGACCCTAACCTCTGCAGCTTGACACAATGGCGAAGAGTAGACCCAGCAAAACACTCACATTATAATTACTGGGTGTTGCCTTACCGTGATTTAAGATGAAGTTATTTGTAATCCAGCTCAAGAATAGATTACATCCTACCTTGTAAACTTTTTACTGCTGTGTCTATGAGTGGGTTTTAAAAGTATAAAATTACTTATGGTGATAAATGACAAAAAAGAATAAGGTTTAAATAGGCATTCCAACACTTATTAGGGTCTGACAACAGGCTTTCTCTGCTTTGTTTCACCGGTCTCTGTGATTGTCTCTTCTCCCCCCCTTTTGGACTCTGATCTGGCTTACTGACCTCTGCCTGCCCTTGACCTGTTGTTTTGCCTGCCCCCCGTTCTAGTAATAAACTTTTGTTACTTCGACACTGTCTGCATCTGGGTCTTCCCTATAACGTGATCCAGATTTCACAATTAAGTCTCAGTCTCACCAGGTTACCCATAGTTCCCTGAGTGGGCTGAGATCCTGGCAGAGTGCCAGCCAGTTCAGGGACTTCCTGCCCCCCCCAAAACAAAGGGGAGGTGGGATACACCTGGTTGGTCATTCAGAGTGAGCTCAACATTTTCACTGGGTAACCTGCCAATCGCTACCACGCTCCAGCACAACGAGGAAAAGAGATAGTCTCTGGAAGTGACTGTATCTGATCTTTCATTTTGATAAAAAAAAAAAATCATCTTCACTTATACCCTTGGCAAAGACTAAGTGTTACTTTGACTATGATATGTTTACATTATTATTACCTCAGCATAGTCTGTCTAGTGTTATCAGCAGCAAATTGTATCAAATGTCCTATAACTTGTTTGAATGAAATACATGATCATAGCAGTGACTGTTTGTTTCCCCACAGGTTCTCATTCACTCCCTGCTGAGTATGTTCCACCCACGGCCCTTCAAGTCACGCTTCGCCCCTCCGTGTTCTGCATTTGAGCCGCCAGAGACTTCTATCTGGACGTAGTCTTCAGGCGAGGGAACTCTGGGATTCCTCATCAAGCCTAATCCAGTGAGTTTACAACTCGTTTCAACTTTGTTACCATGTTATTACCCCTATAACAGCTGCAGATCCCAGCCTATGGAATAAAAGTTTGAGTTCCTACCTTCTAAACTCCTCTGTGGTAATGTGCTCCATCCTGTCAAAATGAGTTTCATTTAAGAACACGAGTAGGGCTTTTAATATTAAATCTAATTTGTGCTGACAAAAAAATTATCCATAGGCCTAACGGACACATGCTCAAACTCGAGCAGTTTTGATGGACACAAAGGGGAAATTTGTAGATCCATATTTTTTGTACTTAACATTTTCGTGATATCCAATTGGTAGTTAGTCTTGGCCCATCGCTGCAACTCCCGTACGGACTCGGGAGAGGCGAAGGTCGAGAGACATGCATCCTCCAAAACGTCAAGCCGCACTGCTTCTTGACACACTGCTCGCTTAACCTGGAAGCCAGCCGCACTAATGTGTTGGTGGAAACACCGTACAGCTGGCAACCGAAGTCAGCGTGCATGTGCCCGTCTGTCACAAGGAGTCGCTAGAGCACGATCGGACAAGGTCATCCCAGCCAGCCAAACCTTCCCCAAACTCGGACGACCCTGTGCCAATTGTGCGCTGCCTCATGGGTCTCCCGGTCGCGACACAGCCCTGGATCAAACCTGGATCTGTACTGACACCTCTAGCACTGCGATGCAGTGCCTTAGACCGCTGCGCCACTCGCGAGGACACTAGATCCATTTTTTTAAACTTATAAATTAATGATATATACACCTATTGATTATTGAAGAATATAACCTATAAATAGCTCATGAGCTTAGTTCAACTAAAAAAAACATATATAAGCTTGTTTTTCTCCAATGTTTGTAAACATTGTAAATGTTATAACATGGTTAAAACAATAATTGTGATATCATGGATGGTCAGTCCTTGCATCCATAGCTGTCTTAATCTGAGAGTGGATACATTTCTCCAGGCCCATCCCTCAGCATTTTACCAAAAGACGCAGCTTTGTTATTGTTTCAACTGTGGATTCGCCCTTTAAAACAGCTGCAAATGATCAAGATATCAAAGTGTCACCAACAAAAACAAAATGCAGCTTATGGTATACATTTTTCAGTAGTGCTCAAAGCATTCCATTCCATGAGAGCAGCATTTATTTTTCAACTTGAAGCAATGAGCCCAATCAGTCCTCCATGACAACAAAATCATAAACAACAGAGTAGGGCAGGCTAATAAGTCCATAATTTTTGGGTTATGCTCAGGTGTAACAATTAGGCTAATCTATACTTCCATATTTCCAAGTCATATTCTTGAAGATCAAGGGGTATTAAATTAATTGGAATGACTGGAAATCTGACAGACTTTGGTTATCAATGTAAAGATAATAATACAATTTAGATTATCTGTAGTAGAAAGCAATGGGATAGAAGCCTACAAAACCAACCCAAAGTGCAATGCAACATTCATTTATGACCAGCTATGTAAACTAACATGGATTTATCCTGCAGTAGATGTCATTCAATTTGTAAATAATGTGTCTAATGCCTCAAGGGGAAATTAAACTAAAAGTAACAAAGTAATCAGATTAAATTTGACTAACGGTTTACAATTAGAAAGTAACCTACCCAACCCTGCCTGCAAATCTGTATGTGCGACCAATACAATTTGATTTGGATACTTAACAAATTTAACTGGTTTGGAGGAAACGACAATAGCCTAGGGAAGTTGAAAATAAGCTAAAACTTATAAATAAAACTGAACCATCACTTTAAGGGAATGTAATTGGTGCCTGTGCCAGACCCAAGTAAAATAAAAAACGCCAATGAGGTTGTGTGAAAATGACTTAATTTTTTCCTAATGACTACGTCCACCACGTCGATGCTAATTACTTCCTGGACGAGACGTCCATGAAGCCTGAGGAAAACGCCACATTTAGCTTCTCTGGGGGAGTTCGAGGACCCCTCCACTGCGACGTACATCAATTTTCTCAAAGAGGGGCTGGAGAAAGCCAAGGAATACCTAGCACAGTAAAGGCTGGCAGCGGCAGTCAATTTTGTGTTTGTGTCTGTAAATTAGGGTAATTCCTCTGAAGGATAATGATAAAAGAAAACGCTAAACGTCTAACTTCTGTGTAGGGATCTGATTCCTTCGGCGCTGGCAACATTAGCATCCAACATGATCAGTATTACAAGAACCTCTTCAAATGACATTGGCAGCTATACCAGTTGAGCCCTTCTGAAGACATACGCTTTTAAACATGTTTTTTTTTTTATAACTAAACTCAATAGCTAGACGTTCAAGTAGACATACTTCTCATCAGTCAGAAAAGTAGCCAGCTTTTAAACGTCACTTTGGTCTTCGCTACTATTGACTAATTCATATTTAATTGTTGTAATAGTGAGCTAATTTGTTTTACTCGCTTAAAACGTTTTCACACCAAAACAAGCAGACTGCACCATAATGCATTGTACTAATTATTGTTTTTCTTAATAAGCACTGTTTTGCAATATGTAAAGCACCATAGATTTCTGTAATACTTTGTCATTGATGGAGTGGCAGAGCAGGCCAAGTCGAACGTTCCCTCTGGAGTTTTAGCAGTTTGTGACGGCCTTGCCCGAAAGTCCAAAGTTGGCTGGCCAAGGCCTGATGCCATTGCTAAAACCTCTGCAGGCAAGTTCCCGAGGTCGCCAACAGCTGTCATGGAAACACAAAAAGTTGGATGCTGGCACAATTGTAATGTAATTGCATTTTGTTTGATCTTTCCTATGAAGCCAAACATTGTTGATGTAGATCTCATGTTATGGAACTACAGGTTAATTAACACCTTGCCCATGAGATCAGAATTTAAAGTGACTACACCAAAGATTATCTAACAAAATCAACAGTTAAGAGCAAGACGAAATGGACTTAGTGATATTCTTTGCGGATTCTACCACGTGTACATTGACACTTGAAACAGGTCATATCTTAACAAAATGTTATTTCTCCATCCTCTAAAAGGAAAGATTCACCCATTTTGAATGTTATCGTATGTGCATCACTGCTCTATCAATTCCGAAGTGCATTGCATGTGTATCTGAGCTATTCGCTGTTCAAGCAGGCTGTATTTTTGCCTGCTTGAACAGCGAATAGCTCAGATAAACATGAAAGGACCCTAGGAATTGATAGAACATCGCTCAGAGATGCACAAATACGATACAACATTCAAAATGGTTGAATCTTTCCTTTTAAGCACTGCAATGTAGGCACATGTTAGCATTGCAGAGGTAGTCATCCCCTTGAAATAACCTTTGTTTGTGCAATTTTTTTTTTTTAATAGATTGGGTCTTTGCTAAAAGGAGTCTTGATTGTTATTTTCGTTCCGTAAGCTTGCAATGACCACTGGATGAAATCGATGTTTCTCAAAAAGTATCAGATAAAGACATGTTATAATAACATTAGCCCTATTTTTCACATTTTGTTGATTTTGTCTACTTGTTATATTGTGGGAACATAGATCTAACTTCTGATCAGTGACAGCAACTTTCAGGTATTGTTTGATTGAGTGGGTAACAAACATTTCTAAAGATATTTAGGTTAGACCATGTCCCTCAAGTCCTTTTTTTGTTCACGTTGACTAAATTTGTACATCAGTTCATATAATTTGGTCTATATGCAAAAAGGGGCATAGTGAGCCCCTAGTTCTTTGAATTTCAGTTCCTCCATTTTACAAAAGAGACAGCCACCTTCAGGTTAGCAATTCACAGGCAGCAAAAAGATGGTGCCAGAATAACAGTGCCAATTGTGCTGGGGTGGAAATGCAGGCTTACACATGCAGGTAGGCCTTCAGATGGAGATCCATTGTTAGAAGATGTGAATTCCACCACTGAACTACAGTATCCACAATGCAGAGTCAGTTGAACATGAGGACCATACCAAGCTGCGAAAGGAGTGGGGGGCTGCAACAGGGCAAGTCTTCCAATGCAGTGAGGCTACAACCTCAGTCCCAAACCACCAACACCCCTCCTCCACCTAATGGTTTGGTCCACATTCAGAGATAGGGTTCAGAATAATCACAGTTCAGTTCGCAGCCCAAAACCACAGAATTAAGTCAAAATAGTGAGGTACATCCAACTCATTGTTCTAGAAGAGATGGGTTCTAGAGTCTTGGTTAAAGCAGTCATTGGACAGCCAGACATTGTGAGTGGGTGTTGCTAGGCAAGTTGAAGAGGGCAGGCCTTCACCAGAACGTCCACACCTCCAGCTCTATGACGTGGAAGTCGTCTCTTTCCGAGAGGCAGCAGTTGTTGAAGGTGTAACATGGGCTACTCCTGCCCAGGTACAGCGTCTCATCCAGCCACAGGCCAAAGTGACCACTGCGGAAGAGAGAAAGAAACGCAGTTCATTGTTTTAGAGTAAAGTAATGTGTTCTCCTAAACATATTGGCACATACTGTACCACAAAGCAATGGACAGTAAGTGTCACAGAAATAGAAACAGCATCAAGAAAACCATAATGTAACATTTCTATAGCTGGGAGTGGCTCTACCTTCCTCCTCCGATAGCAAAAGAGTCCAGGTCTCCCTTTATGAAGAAGGAGTTCTCTCTTGTCCATCTGAAACACTGGGAGGTGACAAGGGCAGAGTCAGTCAGGGACACCGACACAAGAGTACCTTAGGGTCCTATCTGATTAATGCTTTACTTCTCTGACAGCCCTTTCCGCATTGCAGACCAGGTGAACTTGGCCTTTATATGCAGAGCATTACACAGTACACTATTTATAGCACAGGAGGCTGCTGAGGGGAGGACGGCTCATAATAATGGCTGGAACGGAGCTAATGGAATGGCATCAACATGGAAACCGTGTGCTTGGTACCATTCCCCCTATTCCTCTCCAGCCATTATCACAAGCACGTCCTCCCCAATTAAGGTGCCACCAACCTCATGTGATTGATAGCAATGAGTTCCTAACTTCTTAAATGTTGTTTGTGCTTAAAAAGACAAAACGTGACCTTTCATAATCCAGTCATGCATTAAATTGATCATGTGACGTTGGTAGAGACCTTGATGTGAATAGTAATTTGGCTGCTATGAAAACTCATGCAATGTTACATTAGCAAGATTAGCAACAAACAGTATTGTCTTCACTTAGGTTGACAAAACAATCCTGCAGCAATACCTTAAGACACATTTCGGATTAGAAAATGTGGGAGAGTATTGTTTGGCAATGGTTGTGTAAGTGTAGTGTATGCATCATAGTGTGTGTGTCAGCATGTGTGTGTGTCTTGTCTGACCTTGAATCGAGGATGCAGCATGAAGAGGAATGTCTCTCCTGTGCCATAGAAGGTCTCGCTCGGCCTCAGTGGGTGAGAGAGAAAGCTCCCAAACACCTGGGGCACAGAAACATACCTACCATTAACAAAAACACAACCCTCTGGTAACCAAACAAGACCGAGCTCATACAATGGGGGTCTTCATAGGTGACCACAAGTCCACAATGAACTCGTGACTCCTGGCAAATCATATGTTATTCAAACCAACCCCACCATAGTTTCTGGAGCAGTTGTGAGTGTCTGAAGTCAATAGTGCAAATGCCATGAAAAGCAAGTGCTCTATGGTACGTGTTTGTGTTGAATCTCTGAAGCGGATAGATATTAAAAATGTTGAGGGTGGTGCATGGAACATTGGAGAGTTTGTGACTATTACATTTCAAATCTGAGTACATAAAAAAGGGCACCTGATTGAGCGAGTCCTTGATGACCATGAGTACAGGCGAGTCGCTGCCGTTCAGCTTCCGGTAGAGGGACTTGAGGCTGGAGCCGTGAAGAGACGTGCTGTAGGCCAGATGCCACATGTGGCCCACTGTCCTGGGAGGCAACTCGGCTGAGAGCTGGAGAGAGGGAAGGATTGAGAAGGAGAAAGAGTTGTGCGAGAGGGTTGGAGAGCAGGGGCACAAGTGGGCTCCCGAGTGGCACAGCGGTCTAAGGCACTGCATCTCAGTGCTTGAGGCGTCACTACAGACACCCTGGTTTGATTCCAGGCTGTATCACAACCCATAGGGCGGCGCACAATTGGCCCAGCGTCGTCCGGGTTTGGCTGGTGTAGGCCGTCATTGTAAATAAGAATTTGTTCTTGACTGACTTGCCTAGTTAAATAAAAAAAACTAAGCGTTTTCCTCTGTTGAGCTAAAGAAAAAGGGAGAAAACGGTAATCATTGATATCCAATTATATTACCCTTTTCTTTAGCTACGCTTTTCCTCTGTTGAGCTAATGATCTATCCAACAAGTGAATGAGCCTGGACATGAGAAGATCTGACCTGCAGGTGCCATAGCTAATGTATTGGTTCAAAGTGCTCACAGCAGCAGGTGGAAAGGAACATGCCAGCAGCATACCACCCTGCATACCACTGCTGGCTTGCTTCTGAAGCTAAGCAGGGTTGGTCCTGGTCAGTCCCTGGATGGGAGACCAGGTGCTGCTGGAAGTGGTGTTGGAGGGCCAGTAGGAGGCACTCTTTCCTCTGGTCTAAACAAAGATCCCAATGCCCCAGGGCAGTGATTGGGGACACTGCTCTGTGTAGGGTGCCGTCTTTCGGATGGGACGTTAAACGGGTGTCCTGACTCTCTGAGGTCATTAAAGATCCCATGGCACTTATCGTAAGAGTAGGGGTGTTAACCCCGGTGTCCTGGCTAAATTCCCAATCTGGCCCTCAACCATCACGGTCACCTAATAATCCCCAGTTTACAATTGGCTCATTCGTCCCCCTCCTCTCCCCTGTAACTATTCCCCAGGTCGTTGCTGCAAATGAGAACGTGTTCTCAGTCAACTTACCTGGTAAAATAACGGTAAAATAAATAAATAAAATAAACAGCACTGCTCTGCTTAAATCTCTCCACAGGAGTTCACTACCAGCATTCTACCTTATGCATAACCCCCTTTGTGAGACATGGCCACAGTAGGGGTTGAGTATTTTCAGTACTCCACTCAGCACGAAGGTTCAGTCATGAATGGCTCTGTGTGTATGACTGAAGGCCAATGCTGCTTGAGGGAGACCGAGGCAGAAAAGTCAGGTTTTGTCTCAGACTCTGGATTTATCTTTAAACCCAGACCAGTCTGGGAATGCTGAACTTGTAATGCATTTGTGGAACTAGAGGCAAGAAGAGGAATGTGTGCAATTTCTTCTATATGTGTGGTGCTGACCAGTGACATGTCATGAGAAGCTTTACATTTAATTTCCCCTTGGGGATTAATGAGGTCATTATCTCTTTCTTATCCAATAATGGATGAGAATAATCTTCCATTGTGAATTTGTGCATTTGTGATTAGATCAGACAGTGTTTTGTGAAGATCCGACATACATGTTTATGGTTGGGTGCTTACCTCTCTGACAAGCTTTGCGTCCAAGATGCGACTCTGCTCCACGATCTCACACAGTCCCTCTGGATCTTTGTCCATGACCAGAGGTAGTCTCCCGCCACCCTCCTCCACTGACACCATCTGCAAGACAAGACACAACCTAGTTATAAACCCATTAACCTCGCACTCAAACGTGACACCTGTCACACTCAAACAACAACTCCGGACCCCACCTAAAACACTGCTCAAACTTCCCCAGGGCAAGATGTGCAAAAGATGCATCGTCACCACTGAAGCTCTAGTCAAAGTTAATGGAAATAGCCATTTTTGTTGAAAGCCACTACAGACTTTAGGACTTTAATAATATACAGACTTACCTCCCAGTCCTCCCCAGTCCGTCCGTGGTTCTTGGACACTTCTTCCTCCTCCTCCTCTCCGTTGTCGACCAGTACAAACTCGTCTTTGTCGCCCTCCCCTTCCTCCGACCCTCCCTCCAGTATGCATAGGTCAGGCCTCCAGTGGCTCAGATAGGCGTAGAGCTCGTCTGAGCTACAGACAACAAGACATGAGAGCAGAAAGATTTAGTGTTAAAGACCTTTGACTTACTTCTAGTGAGAATTGTAAAAGTCTATATATTCCTCAGCAAGGGAGGGCATTAAAATTGCTGAACAAGACATGTAAACATTATGTTAATGTTAGACATGGTCAGTGTGAGGTGCTAATGCTCACAGAATGTAAGTGGAGTGTTAATGCTATACTAAAACAGTCTTTCTGTGGCTACAGACTGTTACCTCTCCTGGGAAAAGGCGAACCAGGCATCCCTCCGGGGTAAGGTTTTTGTTGTCCCCAGCTGCAAGCCTGCAGCCACACCCTTCTTCCCAGCGGAACCCTGGAGCCGCAGCCTGACAAACATGAGACACCCAAAAGTTCCTGAAGGTCTAGAGAGGCCTGGAGAAGGAGAGAAGTAGGGGGAGGGGGGGAAGAGAGCGAGAGAGAAAAAGGGGAGAGGAGAAAGTGAGGGGGTTGCAAAACAAAGAAAAAGAGACTGAGTTCGAACCATTTGTTATGATACCATCTTCCTACAAACTTATCAAGCAGACTTCAACCACACAGTGCTGCTTGGGATAAAACAATGACAAAACTATTGACTTGATTCCTTTCCTTACCTGACGTCCGATTCCTCACAGACTGCTCCTTCTCCGTCCCCCCTCTGTCCACCTGCTCCATTCTCACTAGATTTCCCGTCCCTGCTGCCTCTTGTCCTCCACAACAGAAGGTGGCAGCACTGCTCAGCACAGCCCCGGATGACTGCACAACCTGCTCTTCCAGTGGGCTTCCCTTCCCCTCCAGCTGCTTCTCTGCCTTAGTCATGTCACTGCTACTCTCCTCCTCAGCGAACCCTTGGACCAGGCTGAGAGCCAGGGCAGACCTCAGCTCCGACGTAGCAGCAGAGACCAGCACTGGGACAGTCTCCCCCTTGTGCTGTGCGCTACTGCTGCTTCGCCTCCCACACTGCTGGAGCGTCTTGCCAGTTTTGGAGCCAGTTTTCTGGGTCTTTTTAGTTCCTTTCCACCTAGTAACAGAAAAAACACCTATGTATGTTGCATGTTCTGCAATGTGACCCAGCAAGCGCTCCTTGATACCATAGAAATCCATGGACCAATTTCAGTGGCTATACTCCCATTTGCACTGCTAGATATCACAGAGAACATACAGCATATTAAGGTCACTGTTGCTACCTGTGGATTTGTCAGAGACTCACCCACACTGATCCAGTCAGTGCGTATTTGCAATCTACCGATTTGACAGGTCTGCCCAGAATATAGGATTATTTTAGTGACCTCCTATAGGTTAAAACGCCTTTCCAGGCAATGTGAAGACACAGTATGTTGATCTGTGAAGAGCTGCACCAAATATGTGTGTCTCAATCATGCACATAGTCATTTAATGCTGACCTGTGTGTGGAGGTGTTGAAGTGTACGTGGGAAATGTCCGTGTAGAACGAGACAGAGTCCAGGCTGTCCACTGAGCAAGACAGCAGGTACTCCTCACAGCCGTGCTCCATCACCAACGGGTGGGTCTTACACGGGTCAAAGAAGATCTTATTGGACGTCACTAGCAAGATACCAGAAACCACACCCTGGTGAAAGAGAGAGGTGAGAAAGGTAAGCGGGTGGTGAGAGGGGTGAGCAAGAATTGCGAGAGCGAGGTGCGTGAGAGTTGAGTGAGAATGGCGCTAGTCTCCACTCACCTTGCGGTCAGTGATGTAGCGGCAGAACAATTTGAGATATGGCATGGCGGCTTGCCCTTCCCTTTGGGAGCACTCGGGAGGGAGGGCCAGTAGGCAGAGCTGTCCGTCAGGCATTGGCACCGCCTCCACATCCTGGGAGAATCAAAACAAGCACGGAGCAAAAACACAACCGTAGCCACTCGTTAGACAGTGCTTTATATACACAGAGCTGAATTAGCTGGTTTTAAAAAGAACAGTTCTCACATAAATCAATCATTGCCATGAGCCAGTTAGCCAAGTTTTTCCAGTCCTGCATTGGCTCTTATTCTATTGAACAATTTCAGCTTAATTTAAAAACTGTTAGCCTCTCCTGACAAGAACATTCAATTTTACCATCAGAAAAGCAAGAACACACTCCATTAAAGGCCTGATAGGTGCCAGATAATCAGGGTTAAATAATTTAAAAACATTGTCAAATGTACCTCCTCTTCTGTATGATTTGTGGAATAAATTAATTCACATTATCCTTACCAGTAGTTTGTCATACTCTGCATCTGGTGACGGGGAGTGAGGGCTGGCAGATGGGGCCGGAAAAAGCCCAAGCCCTGGGTTAGTGTCAAACTCTGGCTCCAGCCTGAGGTTGGGGTCAAGGTGCATCACTGCGGGAGATGAGCCTTGGCCAGAGCCTTTACTCTTGGGAACGCGGAGGTTCTTCAGGATGAAAGCACAGTAACATCACAACACACATTCGTGCACTGCTGTAAATACAACTCTGCCCAGACTAAGACCTTCCTCTTTCCATTGTACTGTGAACTTTAAATCTGCTTTACTGTGGTCTTATCTGTAGCCTACTGGAGTGGAGGGGGTGGATGCTTGATTTGGTAACCATGCAAATACAGGTAACTGCCAAAATGAAGGAAATGCAAGTAAATAAGGGATACAAAGTATATTGAAAGCAGGTGCGGTCCCAGAGTTAAGCAAATAACATCATCATGCTTAGGGTCATGTATAAAAATGCAGAGTTGCCCATTATTTTGGCTAACATGGCTAGAGGAGATCTGTGACTTTGAAAGAGTGGTCTCAAAGGAGCATAGGGGGAGAGTGTCAGTCACCAGACAACCCAATTGAACACTTATGGAAGATTTGAGCGGCGCCTGAGACAGCATTTTCCACCACCATTAACTAAACACCAAATTATGGAATTTCTTGTGGAAAAATTGTTACATCCCTCCAATAGTTACAGACAATTGTAGAATATATTCCAAGGTGCATTGAAGCTGTTCTGGCAGTTCATGGTTGCTCAACACCCTATTAAGACATTTTATGTTGGTGTTTATTTTATTTTGCCAGTTACCTGTGGGTTCTCTGAAGGCTATGTGGTGAAGGCTACGTAGTCTTTCCCTCACTTTGCATGTCAAATCATAGTGGAAGGTACAAGTAAAACATACTATATACACACACAAAAAAAAGTATGTGGACACCTTTTCAAATTAGTGGATTCGGCTATTTCAGACAATTTGCTGACAGGTGTAGAAAATTGAGCAGTCATGAAATCGCCATAGACAAATCTTGGCAGTAGAATGGCCTTACTGAAGAGCTCAGTGACTTTCAACTTGGCACCGTCATAGGATGCCACCTTTCCCACAAGTCAACTGTAAGTGCTGTTATTGTGAAGTGGAAATGTCTAGGAGCAACAAAGGCTCAGCCGCGAAGTGGTAGACCACACAAAAATCACAGAACGGGACCGCTGAAGTGCGTAAAAATCAGTTGCAACCGTCACTATGTTCCAAACTGTCTCTGGAAGCAACGTCAGCACAAGAACTGTTCGTCCGGAGCTTCCTGAAATGGTGGAGCTGCACACAAGCCTAAGATCAATATGCGCAATGCCAAGCGTCAGCTGGAGTGGTGTAAAGCTCGCCGCCATTGGACTCTGGAGCAGTGGAAACGCGTTCTCTGGAGTGATGAATCACGCTTCACCATCTGGCAGTCCGACAGACAAATCTGGGTTTGCCGGATCACAGGAGAATGCTACCTACCCAAATGCATAGTGCCAACTGTAAAGTTTGGTGGAGAAGGAATAATGTTCTGGGGCTGTTTTTCATGGTTCGGGCTAGGCCCCTTAGTTCCAGCGAAGGGAAATCTTAATGCTAGAGCATACAATGACATTCTAGAATATTCTGTGTTTCTAACTTTGTGGCAACAGTTTGGGGAAGGCCCTTTCCTGTTTCAGCATGACATTGCCCCCATGCACAAAGCGAGGTCCATACAGAAATCCTTTGTTGAGATCGGTGTGGAAAAACTTGACACAGAGCCCTGACCTCAATCCCAACAAACACCTTTGGGATAAATTGGAATGCTGACTACGAGCCAGGCCTAAATCGCCCATCAGTGCCCGACCTCACTAATGCTCGTGGCTGAACGGAAGCAAGTCCCCGCAGCAATGTTCCAACATCTAGAGGAAAGCCTTCCCAGGAGAGTGGAGGCTGTTATAGCAGCAAAGGGGGAACCAACTCCATATTATTGCCCGTGATTTTGGAATGAGATGGTCAACAAGCAAGTGTTCACATCATTTTGGTCATTTAGTCTATTATGTCACTACCCTGAAACTTCATACTGGGAAAAACATATGCAGATATAAAAGATGATGTACATCTTGTCAGTGTCTGCTCAAATGATGAGGTTGATCATACCCATAGGCCTGTAATTAACGTTTTTTCCCCCCCTGTGACATTTCAAGGTGTCACATGTTGAGTGAGGAGAAGTTACAGAAGATGTCATATATACAGTGGGGAGAATGATGTTTCCACCTCCATGCTTCACGGTTGGGATGGTGTTCTTGGGGTTGTACTCATCCTTCTTCCTCCAAACACGGCGAGTGGAGTTGAGACAAAAATAGAGCCTTTTGGTCTAATCAGACCACATGACCTTCTCCCATTCCTCCTCTGGATCATCCAGATGGTCATTGGCAAACTTCAGACGGGCCTGGACATGCGCTGGCTTGAGCAGGGGGACCTTGCGTGCGCTGCAGGATTTTAATCCATGACGGCGTAGTGTGTTACTAATGGTTTTCTTTGAGACTGTGGTCCCAGCTCTCTTCAGGTCATTGACCAGGTCCTGCCGTGTAGTTCTGGGCTGATCCCTCACCTTCCTCATGATCATTGATGCCCCACGAGGTGAGATCTTGCATGGAGCCCCAGACCGAGGGTGATTGACCATCATCTTGAACTTCTTCCATTTTCGAATAATTGCGCCAACAGTTTTTACCTTCTCACCAAGCTGCTTGCCTATTGTCCTGTAGCCCATCCCAGCCTTGTGCAGGTCTACAATTTTATCCCTGATGTCCTTACACAGCTCTCTGGTCTTGGCCATTGTGGAGAGGTTGGAGTCTGTTTGATTGAGTGTGTGGACAGGTGTCTTTTATACAGGTAGCGAGTTCAAACAGGTGCAGTTAATACAGGTAATGAGTGGAGAACAGGAGGGCTTCTTAAAGAAAAACTAACAGGTCTGTGAGAGCTGGAATTCTTACTGGTTGGTAGGTGATCAAATATTTATGTCACGCATTAAAATGCAAATGAACTACTTAAATATCATACAATGTGATTTTCTGGATTTTTGTTTTAGATTCCGTCTCTCACAGTTGAAGTGTACCTATGACAAATTACAGACCTCTACATGCTTTGTAAGTAGGAAAACCTGCAAAATCGTCAGTGTATCAAATACTTGTTCTCCCCACTGTATATATATATATAAAGTGTAAATGTTGGCTCTGGAAGATACTGTATAGGATGTAGCATTTGATAAAGGGTGGGAACCATGGTGACTCTTACCTGCCGGGAGATGAGGGAGGAAGAGATGGAGGTGGAGAGCTGCCTGTTCAGCTTAGTCTGATCTGCCAAGCTACTGCACTTGGAGATGACACTGAACACCGTGTCTTCATGGTGAGCCTGTGTGTATGCAGTGCAGAAATCCATTTTAGGTAGTACTCCAATATTTTAAGAAATCAGACCAAATAAATGCCAATCTGTTCCCTTAATTTGAGGCCCCACAGTCCTCTGACAAGCCCAATATCATGTGAACCTTCCATCCGCTCCCACACAACACAGGATTTAGCTTTTGACAGATGGTCCATTGACCTAAATTACATTCCCATGGAACTCATTGATATTTTCATAACACAGAAGTTTATAGACCATGTACTAAACTGCAAAGAATACAAAGAGTATAAAATAGGCATACATTCTGACTACTCCATATGTTGCATAAATCAATATACAAACACGTCACCCCTATCCCCCTATACCAGACTCAAAGCAATATTGGTCCTTGAAAGCGTCTTGATATGCTGTAGATCGTTTCAATGTATATTTTCTAGACAGAAATGCATTGCAAAGGGACTTTCTAGACAGAAAAAAACAAAAAGTTATTGAATACATGTTTTTGCCTTGATTAAGTTATGTTTAGGCTACAGTAGGATTTACAGTAGTTCCACATACAGTTGAAGTCGGAAGTTTACATACACCTTAGCCAAATACATTTAAACTCAGTTTCACAATTCCTGACATTTAATCCTGGTAAAATTTCCCTGTTTTAGGTCAGTTAGGATCACCACTTTATTTTAAGAATGTGAAATGTCAGAATAATAGTAGAGAGAATGATTTATTTCAGCTTTTATTTCTTTCATCACATTCCCAGTGGATCAGAAGTTTACATACACTCAATTAGTATTTGGTAACATTGCCTTTAAAATTGTTTAACGTCAGTCAAACGTTTCAGGTAGCCTTCCACAAGCTTCCCACAATAAGTTGGGTGAATTGTGGCCCATTCCTCCTGACAGAGCTGGTGTAACTGAGTCAGGTTTGTAGGCCTCCTTGCGCACACATGCTTTTTCAGTTCTGCCCGCACATTTTCTATAGGATTGAGGTCAGGGCTTTGTGATGGCCACTCCAATACCTTCACTTTGTTGTCCTTAAGCCATTTTGCCACAACTTTGGAAGTATGCTTGGGGTCGCTGTCCATTTAAAAGACCCATTTGTGACTAAGCTTTAACTTCCTGACTGATGTCTTGAGATATTGTGCCTATATTGAAGCAACTTTCCTGCCTCATGATGCCATCTATTTTGTGAAGTGCACCAGGCCCTCCTGCAGCAAAGTACCCCCACAACATGATGCTGCCACCCCCGTGATTCACAGTTGGGATGGTGTTCTTCGGCTTGCAAGCCTCCCCCTTTTTCCTACAAACATAACTATGGTCATTATGGCCAAACAGTTATATTTTTGTTTCATCACACCAGAGGACATTTCTCCAAAAAGTAAGATCTTTGTCCCCATGTGCAGTTGCAAACCGTAGTCTGGCTTTTTTATGGCGGTTTAGGAGCAGTGGCTTCTTCCTTGCTGAGCAGCCTTTCAGGTTATGTCGATATAGGACTCGTTGTACTGTGGATATAGATGCTTTTGTACCTGTTTCCTCCAACATCTTCACAAGGTCCTTTGCTGTTGTTCTGGGATTGATTTGCACTTTTCGCACCAAAGTACGCTCATCTCTAGGAGTCAAAACGTGTCTCCTTCCTGAGCGGTATTATGGCTGTGTGTGGTGTTTATACTTGAGTACTATTGTTTGTACAGATGAACGTGGTACCTTCAGCCG
The DNA here is from genome assembly GCF_045679555.1 of Salvelinus alpinus. NCBI lineage: Eukaryota > Metazoa > Chordata > Actinopteri > Salmoniformes > Salmonidae > Salvelinus > Salvelinus alpinus. The sequence continues at coordinate 72,103,108 of NC_092094.1, forward strand.
TTTGGAAATTGCTCCCAAGAATGAACCAGAAGTGTGGAGGTCTACCATTTTTTTCTGAGGTCTTGGCTGATTTCTTTTGATTTTCCAATGATGTCATGCAAAGAGGCACTGAGTTTGAAGGTAGGCCTTGAAATACATCCACAGGTACACCTCCAATTGACTCAAATGATATCAATTAGCCTATCAGAAGCTTCTAAAGACATGACATCATTTTCTGGAATTTTCCAAGCTGTTTAAAGGCAGTGTCAACTTTAGTGTATGTAAACTTCTGACCCACTGGAATTGTGATACAGTGAAATTATCTGCCTGTAAACAATTGTTGGAAAAATTACTTGTGTCATGCACAAAGTAGATGTCCTAACCGACTTGCCAAAACTATAGTTTGTTAACAAGAAATTTGTGGAGTGGTTGGAAAATAAATTTTAATGACTCCAACCTAAGTGTATGTAAACTTCCGACTTCAACGGTATCAATTTCCCCTTTACGAAATCTGATAACGTTTGAAAGCTGCAGTGATAGAAGCTTCTTCATCTGCACGTGATATAATTACAAACATTTATTTTCAACACATATCTTGCAATACACTGTCCTTCCATTATAACGGTTGTAGAGCCTCAGAATATACCCTTGCATACCCATTGAAATAAGGAAGATCTGTGACTGATCTGTGACCACTGTTTCACTGAAATACAGCTGGTCTGACCTTTGAACCCTCATTATCAGAATCTATCTATACCATATATTATGCACTGTATTGGTTATCAAATGTGAGGGTGCAGCAGGTCTTTAAGATCATTGACATAGGAGTAGGTCTACATGAGATTGTGACTCACCATAGTGTCTACCTTGTCATCTGACTGTTGATCTCTGCCCATGGACTTGGCCATGGTTCCCTCCGTTCCCCATCTAGGTTCTATGAAGGCAAGATTTAAAAACATGTTGAGAAGCGATAATGCTTTCCACCAGTACTCTTCTTTCTGCTGCTGACTTACAACTTGTTTGTGGTACTGTATATAGTTTAATTCATGCAAAACAACCCCCCACTCTCTCTGGCCCTGTGTGGGCTCCTTTGAAATTATATACATTTGAGGTTTATTAGGGTACTGGGGTTTCTCTTTGAGAACCTCAGGTGTGCAACAAGGCAGCACTGTTGGCCTTGACACACCGACATAGAAATGTCAGATCTCTGGCTCAATGTCATGTGTCAGCAAACTAGATCAAATTGAAAGCCCGCGGGAGGAGTGATCACTTTGATCCAATAAGTCCTTCTATGAAAATGTCAACATTAACAGGGGCAGATCTGTGGTTCTGGGTACAGTGCTTTCAGAAAGTATTCATACCCCTTGACTTACTCCACATTTTGTTGTGTTAGAGTCAACAGGTAATTTATCTGTCAGAAGTTCAAGCCTTCCTTGCTGCAGTGTTGCAATTCCTCAAAAGTTAAATAACGCTACATCTAGAGAGGAGTTCTCCTTAACAACCTCCCTTTGTGTGTGTTCTGTCAGGCTCTAGAATGGTTTGCTACGAAAATACACAACATAAATGCCATACAAATAATTGGCTATGGATCTACTGCAGTTACCAAGCACCTACTAAAGCAAACAAACCAAAGATATCGCTATAACCTTGTTGAGAGATACCTCACCTTGGAGGTAATACTGTCTCAGTCGGGGGTTCCGGATGTGGGGGACGTGGTCAAGGGGACGCCCCACGGCACGGTGGCCCTGACCGCTGGCCCTGGCCTCCTTGGTTGGGCCGGTCTGAGGTCCTGTCTCCAAGGGTCCGGAAATTAACCTGGGGGACTGGGTGTCCCCAACAGGGAGCTTGGACCCCAGTCTGGAGGGGAGAAAGAACAGAGGGATACTGGTGGTAGGGAAAACTACTGGGATGTTTATTAGTTCACCAGTTATTATGGTCATTAAAGCCTTCTGACCCCATCTACAGTATATGAGCATGTAAGGGTAAAAATAGTTGATAACCCATCCGAGGCAATCAGCTATGATTCTTTATAATTTTGTCTTGACATTAAAAAAAGACTGCTCGATATTGGCAATCACATTTGTGATTCATAGGATAGTGGGAGTTAGGGATATGGGTTGTTACTGTTTCTGGCAACACCTGCACTCCTCTTGCCCACGCAATGCCCATGACTGTGTTCCTTTATTCAAATGAGAAGTAAATTCAAAAGAGTGACTATATCAAAGAAGGTGTTGAAGTTCTACTTTGAGCTACTATGCTCCATTCATTGCAACATGTAGGGAGAGCAACACAACACGTAGGGAGAGCAACCCAAAAAAGGATAGGACGCATTCTGGGATTAACTAAACGTGTCACAATTCTAAGCAGTGCGTTTCCTCATTTTTTTGCCAATAATCAGTTAATCGCAGGCCTGACCTGGTCTTGACGTTGCCAAAGTAGCTGGGCCTGTTTTTGTCCCGCTGTTGTATTTTGTGTTCCATGGCTCCAAGGGTTTGCAAGAAGGCCTTCTCAGGGGCCTAGCTGAGAATTCTGGGATATTGACAATAGCGATGGTCTGGTGAGTTGAGGGGCTCAGCTGGCATCCGTCCTCCTATGTTGGGTCCCCATGCTTATTAGGCCCCCATAATCATACCTACAGGAGAGTGTAGGTTAGTGCACATATAGGAGAATGAAAGAGTGCATATACTAAGTAATGGAGTCAGGTCTTTCAGGAGAATCAATGATGCAATCTGAGCATTTTAGCAGGCATATAACCTTGCGCTGGAAATATTGTCACAAAAAAAGGTCAAATAAGCAATAAAAAAAATAACATTTTGTATTGAGAAAATGCTCTCAAAGACTATCTAGACAAGAGAAATGCCAGGGGAGAGAAGAGAGGAAGTAAATGCATGTACACCATATATACAAAAGTATGGACACCCCTTCAAAAGAGTGGATTCGGCTATTTCAGCCACACCCATTGCTGAAAGGTGTATAAAAATCAAGCACACAGCCATGCAATCTCCAAAGACAAACATTGGCAGTAGAATGGCCTTACTTAAGAGCTCGGTGACTTTCAACATGGCTACAGAGTTCCAAACTGCCTCTGGAAGCAATGTCAGCACAAAACGTTCCTTAGTTCCAGTGAAGGGAAATCTTTTTGCTACAGCATACAATGACATTCTAGACAATTCTGTGCTTCCAACTTTGTTGCAACAGTTTGGGGAAGGCCCTTTCCTGTTTCACCATGACAATGCGCCCGTCCACAAAGTGAGGTCCATGGTTTGTCGAGATCGGTGTGGAAGAACTTGACTGGCCTGCACAGAGCCCTAACCTCAACCCCATCGAACAGCTTTGGGATGAACTGGAACGCTGACTGCGAGCCAGGCCTAATCGTCCAACATCAGTGCCCAACCTCACTAATGCTCTTGTGGCTGAATGGAAGCAGCAATGTTCCAACATCTAGTGGAAAGCCTTCCCATAAGAATGGAGGCTGTTATAGCAGAAAGGGGGGGGACCAACTCGATATTACTGCCCGTGATTGTGTAATGAGATGTTCGATGAGCCGGTGTCCACATACTTTTGGTCAGGTAGTGTATATTGAATGGCATTTTGGTGCATTCAATGTCATCTATTTTCCTTTTTCTTTCTAGCACATTGTCAGAAGAGACCGGTTTCTCCACTTAGCTCAAGTTCATAATGAATAGGGGTTCTACGTGCAATACTGTATGAAGCATGCCGACAAATCATTATGCCGTGGAGAAGATTGCATTTACTGTAGTCTTCCTACACATGAATGATCCCACTTCCACATCGAAAATCCGGGGGATGCGGAAATAAAACGTAGTAGTGGGGTACCCTGAATTCAGCAACATATTACAAGCATATGGGGACTGACCTGTCACAAAGACTGCCCGGAATGTTGATGGAGAGCGGGTGATTTCGGCAGACTTCATATTGCGGTGTGACTGTAGACTGTGATAGCACTGCAGAGTATAGCTCAGTACCGCAACGCCAACAGAAACACCTTGAGCATGTATGCTCCGCCTATTTCCCTCATCCTCCATCCTTTTTAAAGGGCCCGTGATTGAGCAGAATCATTACATGGCTGGAATAACGGTTAACTCACTGTAATAATCAATCCAACCCCCATGTTTTTAAATTCCCCATACAAACGCCTTAAAATAGCATAGATTACAATGGTAACTTTTCAAAATGACTTTGGTTTGTTGCACTAATTAATTGCAGATAGAAAAAGCCTATACATAACTTTCGCAGAAAATAACATGGCCTTTCTTAGAATAGAAAACTGGAGTGGCTTATACCTTTGGGAAATATATATAGCTTATAAATAAGTTCCGCAAAAGGCCTCGCACCTGCCTTCTGCCACTCGAAGCGCTTTCATTGCGTCGCTTCGCTTGTTGATGCTCAAATTCTGGAGAAAAATACGGTTCTGACTAGAGTGAGTACAGCTAAAACCAAACGTAACTTTTTCATAGCAGGTTAAAGGCGCTCCGTGGTCAATCTGCCATCAGCATTGGCCGTGCAGCTGATACGGCCTCTGCAGAAGTCAGGGCATTCATACTTCTTCCGCTTCGCCGAGTTGATGTAAAATAAATTGTCAAGGACGTGAGTTTGTTTTACAGGACCTCCCATATAGCTCTGCGAAGCCGAAGTATGAATGCACTCCCTGACTTCTGCAGAGGCAATATCATGTAAATGCTGCAAGGCCAATGCAGACCTCAGATTGAACATGCAGTGCATTTAAGAGACAATTTATGCTTGATCCGAAATGTGGTCGGCGGTGCCATATGGATGGTGTGACTCAGTAGCGGATCCTACAGAGGCATGAGCTCAGTACCGCATCGCCGTGAGCCTCTCAAATGTTGTAACAATATGGACGGCTCCATATAGCTACGCATTGACATGATTGATGACGGTAGGTGAATGCGGGAGGTCCTGTGTAAACACAAACGCACTTCCTTGACAACTCTGCGCAAGAAGTATGAATGCCCTGACTCCTGCTGAGGCTGTATCACGGTAAATGCTGCACGGCCAATGCAGACATCTGATTGCCCATGGAGCGCCTTTAAGGGTGAATTTAGGCAGCAGGTTAGGAAAAGGGTTAGCTAAAATACTCTAACCTGCTAGGAAAAGCAACGCCAATCTGTATTTTGTGTTAAGATACCATGTATTGTAGCTAATGTCGGTTATCATTCGATGTCTAAACTGAGGGTCAATAAACCAGGAAGACCGGTTGAAGGGCTAGTTAACGTTAACTGACAAGCCTCGTCAGCTAACAGTAGAGCGCAACTAACGTTAAACACAACTAAATAGCTAGCGGTGCTTTAGCTTTCTCAAACTCTAGGCGGCATTCTGCATTCTCCATACAGTTCACAGCCATAGCTTCGCCCACGACTTCCTCATGTGAACTCGAATCCCCTACGCTGTGGTTAACGTTTAGAAACGTCAGTAATCATCGCTTTCGAAACATATGGCCCTTATCTTTCATCAGCGAGAAATAATCCTTCAAATAAAAAATGCTTAATGTTGCAGTTTTGATCCATAGCGCTATGGGTGCTTCCATCCAGCGAAGCTAACCAAGGTACAGTTTGTTTTATAGTCACACATTCAGACATTCGACAGACATTCGCCAAAAGCGATTTAAATTTGTAAAAATCAGTAACTAATTCATCGTCACAGAAACATAAAAATAGATTTGGTTTGTTCTATAAATGTCTAGCATACTTTTACAACCTTTGTTTTGAATACAAAATTCAGTTTTAATTTGATGGAAATAGATAAAATCTTTAAAATGCAATTTAAAGCTGTACAAATCAATAACTAATTCACCGTTTGTCACAATCAAACTAGATATGATTTATTCTACAAATGTCAAGCATACTTTTACAGCCTTTGTTTAGATTTTTTTTTAAATCCAGTTGACTTGATAGAAATACACAACATCTATAAAATGCAATTTAAAGCTGTATAAATCAACGTTTTCACTGATTGACAGAATCAAACTAGGTATGATTTATTATATAAATGTGTAGTATACTTTTACAACCTTTACTTTGAGTAGAAATTCCAGTTGATTTGATAGAAATACACATTTGATAGACTGCATGCCCTCTATCAAATCAAAACTGGAATTTTTCCTCAAAACAAAGGTTGTAAAAGTTAGAATTAGAAGGATCTCAATTTAAAAGCCAGTCAATGTGACCATATGATCACCTTCCTTTTTAGGGAGCATTGCATTGGGCTAGCTACCAACTAGTAACCTAACCATAGCTGCAGGAAGTAGGGTTGCTGAGGGTGCTGCAGCAACACTATAAAAAAAGTGGACAAAAGTAGTGCACTGGACCTTTACTAGTACTATATTAGCGGACCGATAGCAGTCTGTAGGGCTGGGCGATATGACGATATATATCATGTGACGATTGAAAAACGTCTATTGTTTCATATTACGCTCTATCGTTTATTTCGTTGTCGCAAATCACACTCTTTTGGGCAATATGTTTTGTAAATTGGACAACGGTTTGCATGTGGAAGGAAATTTGCAACAAACAAACATGGAGCGTGAACGTGACAGAGCAAGGAGACACGGAGCTCGTACCTAAAAACGGGTCTACTTCGGTCGCATGGACGGGGTTTGGGTATAAAAGTCTGACACGGACCAGAAAACCGTCCTCTGCAAAATATGCCGCAGGCCGGACCCAACAACAGGCTCAAACACCACTAACCTCTTACCACCTACGCAAGAATTATGTGAAACAGTACAGAGAGTCTACGGATGAGACCCAAAAAAGTAAAGTTGAGTGCTCAAATCAAACCCCCCGACTCAGACGTTGCAAGAGGCTTTTGCACGCGGCACACCATATAGCAAAGAATCACAAAGATGGAAGGAGATAACAGCTGCCTTTACAATTTACAGTTGAAGTCGGAAGTTTACATACACTTAGGTTGGAGTCATTAAAACTCGTTTTTCAACCACTCCACACATTTCATGTTAACTAACTATAGTTTTGGCAAGTCGGTTAGGACATCTACTTTGTGCATGACAAGTAATTTTTCCAACAATTGTTTACAGACAGATTATTTCACTGTATCACAATTCCAGTGGGTCAGAAGTTTACATACACTAAAGTTGACTGTGCCTTTAAACAGCTTGGAAAATTCCAGAAAATGATGTCATGGCTTTAGAAGCTTCTGATAGGCTAATTGACATAATTTGAGTCAATTGGAGGTGTACCTGTGGATGTATTTCAAGGCCTACCTTCAAACTCAGTGCCTCTTTGCTTGACATCATGGGAAAATCTAAAGAAATCAGCCAAGACCTCAGAAAAAATATTGAAGACCTCCACAAGTCTGGTTCATCCTTAGGAGCAATTTCCAAATGCCTGAAGGTACCACGTTCATCTGTACAAACAATATTACACAAGTATAAACACCATGGGACCACGCAGCCATCATACCGCTCAGGAAGGAGACGCTTTCTGTCTCCTAGAGATGAGCGTACTTTGGTGTGAAAAGTGCAAATAAATCCCAGAACAACAGCAAAGGACCTTGTGAAGATGCTGGAGGAAACAGGTACAAAAGTATCTATAACCACAGTAAAACGAGTTCTATGTCGACATAACCTGAAAGGCCGCTCAGCAAGGAAGACACTGCTTCAAAACCGCCATAAAAAAGCCAGACTACGGTTTGCAACTGCACATGGGGACAAAGATTGTACTTTTTGGAGAAATGTCCTCTGGTCTGATGAAACAAAAATATAACTGTTTGATCATAATGACCATAGTTATGTTTGGAGGAAAAAGGGGGATGCTCGCAAGCCGAAGAACACCATCCCAACTGTGAATCACGGAGATGGTAGCATCATGTTGTGGGGGTTCTTTGCTGCAGGAGGGACTGGTGCACTTCACATAATAGATGGCATCATGAGGCAGGAACATTGTGGCTATATTGAAGCAACATCTCAAGACATCAGTCATGAAGTTAAAGCTTGGTCGCCAAATGGGTCTTCCAAATGGACAGCGACCCCAAGCATACTTCCAAAGTTGTGGCAAAATGGCTTAAGGACAACAAAGTGAAGGTATTGGAGTGGCCATCACAAGGCCCTGACCTCAATCCTATAGAAAATTTGTGGGCAGAACTGAAAAAGCGTGTGCGAGCAAGGAGGCCTACAAACCTGACTCAGTTACACCAGCTCTGTCAGGAGGAATGGGACAATTCACCCAACTTATTGTGGGAAGCTTGTGGAAGGCTACCTGAAACATTTGACCCAAGTTAAACAATTTAAAGGCAATGTTACCAAATACTAATTCAGTGTACGTAAACTTATGACCCACTGGGAATGTGATGAAAGAAATAAAAGCTGAAATAAATCATTCTCTCTACTATTATTCTGACATTTCACATTCTTAAAATAGTGGTTATCCTAACTGACCTAAGACAGGGACTTTTTACTAGGATTAAATATCAGGAAAAACTGAGTTTAAATGTATTTAGCTAAGGTGTATGTAAACTTCCGACTTCAACTGTACATCTGCAAAGACATGGCCCCAATTTACACGGTCGAGAAACGACCCAAGGTACCAAATGCAAATTGATATGTTGCATGTATTAATGTCAAAATAACATGCAAAACAGGCAAGCCCCCAAAATATACAGTGCTCTTATTTTTTTGCACATTTATCACACTTAAATGTTTCAGATCAAACAAATTTTAATATTACACAAAGATAACCCAAGTAAACACAAAATGCAGTTAAGTGATAACTTTTTCCCCCTTAATAAATAAATGTATCTGAATCTTCATGGCCCTATATGACAAAGTAATTGCCCCCCCCCCCTTGTTAAACATGAATTTACTGTGGTTAATCATATTTTTTGGAAAGCTGAGTTCAATTTCACTAGCCACACCCAGGCCTGATTACTGCCAGACCTGTTGAATCAAGAAATCACTTAAATAGAACCTGTGAAAAGTGAAGTAGGCCAAAAGATCTCAAAAAGCAAGACATCATGCCGCGATCCAAAGAAATTCAGGAACAGATGAGAAACAAAGTAATTGACATCTATCAGTCTGGAAAGGGTTACAAAGCCAGTTCTAAAGCTTTGGGACTCCAGCGAACCACGGTGAGAGCCATTATCCACAAATGGAGAAAATTTGGAACAGTGGTGAACCTTCCCAGGAGTGGCCGGCCTACCAAAATTACCCCAAGAGTGCAGCGACGACTCACCCAAAAGGTCACAAAAGAACCCACAACCACATCTAAAGAACTGCAGGCCTCACTTGCCTCAGTTAAGGTCAGTGTTCATGACTCAACCATAAGAAAGAGACTGGGCAAAAATGGCATCCATGGCAGAGTTCCAAGGCGAAAACCACTGCTGACCAAAAACAACAAAAGGCTCGTCTCACTTTTGGCAAAAAACATCTTGATGATCCCCAAGACTTTTGGGGAAATATTCTGTGGATTGACGAGATAAAAGTTGAACTTTTTGGAAGGTGTGCATCCTGTTACATCTGGCATAAAAGTAACAAAGCATTTCAGAAAAAGAACATCATACCAACAGTCAAATATGGTGGTGGTAGTGTGATGGTCTGGGGCTGCTTTAGGACCTGGACGACTTGCTGTGATTGATGAAACCATGAATTCTGCTCTCTACCAAAGAATCCTGAAGGAGAATGTCCGGTCATCAGTTCGTGACCTCAAGCTGAAGTGCACTTGGGTTCTGCAGCAGGACAATGATCCAAAACACAGCAGCAAGTCCACCTCCTGAATTGCTTAAAAAAACCTAAATGAAGGTTTTGGAGTGGCCTAGTCAAAGTCCGGACTTGAATCCGATTGAGATGATGTGGCGTAACCTTAAAAAGGAAGTTCTAGTTCAAATCCTCCAATGTGGCTGAATTAAAACAATTCTGCAAAGAAGAGTGGGCCAAAATTCCTCCACAACGATGTGAAAGACTCATTGCCAGTTATCGCAAACGCTTGATTGCAGTTGTTGCTGCGGAGGGTGGCACAACCAGTTATTAGGTTTAGGGGGCAATTACTTTTTCACGTAGGGCCATGAAGGTTCGGATAGCTTTTTTCCCTTAATAAATAAAATCATCACTTAAAAACCAGAGTAAATAAAATGCAGTTATCTTTGTGTCATAAAATTTGTTTGATCTGAAATGTTTAAGTGTGACAAATGTGCAAAAAAATAAGAAGTCAGGAAGGGGCAAATCATTTCACAGCACTGTATATATTTTAGGCCTATAATTATTTTGTTCGCAACTATAGTTGGTGTTTTCTATTTACCTTTTTAGATTTTATACATTAATATTTTTTTTACATGCTTAATTGAACATTTGCACAAAGGTTCGAAATAAAAGGAGAAATAATCTAATGAGTAAGTACCTCTTTGTTGAGTGTAATTCGAAATGTAAAGGCCTATTTCTTATTATATGTGGTCATTTTATATAAACTATTTATTAATTGAATTTACAGAAAATGTGCTATATATTGATATGTATCGTTATCGGGATATGATATTTTGGCCATATCGCCCAGCCCTAGCAGTCTGTAGTACAGGTCCCCAAAAATGTACAGTGCCGTAATACATCTGTTTATTGCATAAATCGTGCATACATTAGATTGCAATGTTGGTGCAGTAAAATAATCCAAATGTAGCCTATGACACAATGTAAATGGAGAAGGCTAAAACTTGGTCAGCGGCAGATCAAAATAGCGACACGAAGTCTCCGGGTGAAAGGAGTTGTCCATGGTGCTGTCATTAAAGGTATTTTACTTACCCTGTTCGTAATGAGAACGTGACGGTTGCATTTTGGCTTCTGCGCAGATGGATGAAGCCAGCGGGGAACACATGCGGCATACAGACACCACCGGCTACAGGCCTACCACAGATCTTACTTGTAGTGCTTTTTTTTTAGGTAAGGGAGCGGAAAAAATATGTAAATGATGTCACAATTTCCTCAGTCTGTACGTACAGATGTAGCCTATTACTACAGGGTTCTTCAACCCTGTTCCTGGAGCGCTACCATCCTGTAGGGTTTCATTCCAAACCCAGTTGTAACTCACCCGATTCATCTTGTAAAACAGCTAATTATTAGAATCCGGTGTGCTAGATTAGGGTTGGAATGAAAACGATGGTAGCGCTCCAGCAACAGGGTTGGAGAGCCCTGTTATAAAATCTGCATAAAATGCATCCTCCAATTGCAACGTCTGCCTATGCCCACACACAGGCCTATTGTCTCAAGAAAAATTTATATTTTTAATACCCTCAAACACCAAGTTAGGAATACCTCATTTAAAAATAGGCCGTCATCACAGTCAATCGTGAATGATAATTATTTAAGTTTTACCGGTGAAACCGCATCTGCATGCCAATCATTTGATTGATCTCAATCAGTTTCATGGGAATGGCCTATGCATTTCGATCTTCTTGAATTACTGTTTTGTGAGCGTGTTAGAGCAGATGATAAACTATTAGCCTTTCTTGTATCAAATCAATTGACCAAGTAGTGAACATAAATAATTACTACGTAGAATTGCAGGAAATTTGTTTTAAAACAGCCATAAAATCAAGCTTTTGGTGTGGTACATTCATGCACTTCAATAAACCATCACCTAAATGCATCATTACCTCCAACTTGGCCCAAATCACATTTCCAATTTCCCACTCCGACATAGCCTACCAAGCTAGAGCGGGCCTTGATTCTCAACCAATAGCCAATATAGGCTAAATATCCCAAGCAGGCCTACAGCAACTTCCAGAGAGGGTCAGGCTCTTGGGCTTTGCGGTGGCCACACTGGTTTAGGTGTCCTCGGCAGAACGTTGTTGCTGTAACCAAGTGGTCACATATCGTTCTGGGTTCAACTGCGCAAGAGCAGGTCGGTGGAGTTTTATGAATATCAAGGCAGACGTTCTGAAGTTGTCAAGCCTCCAACAGGCCTCTACAGTGAAGACAGGGAAGAAACTACCATTATTTGGTTGTCGTTCTATTGTTTTTCATGGATTTTGTGTGTTTAATTAAATATAATTTATTTATAATTGATAAAAATACATTTTCTGTGTATTCTCACATTGAAAGCACTACACACCTACTGACTTGTGAAGCGAAGACAGACTGCACTATTACATCAATAAAAACAACATTTGGGGGGGGGAAATGTTTTTGTCACAGAAGTAGTGCACTGGGCCTTTAATAGTCCTGTATTAGCATACATATATAGCCTTCTGTAGTGCGAAATAATTGCAGCACCCACACCCCCAAACTACTTCCAGCGGCTATGAAGCAAAAAAATAATTTTATAACTTCCAGATGTTTGTGTGTGGCCTGGGGTGTAATCATTAGTGCACGCTGTAGCATACAGTTGCAAAACGTTTCGCATCGAACAAATTCAGGTAGAATTGTTTGTTTTCGTTTAGTTGCTAGTAAATACCACCATCCATTCTGTTGATAATCTATAGCTCATCAATGCTCACTGTCAACATGTGTGTTTGTCTCCTTTACAGATGTTGGAAGACCTAACTATCAGCATCTGAAGACTGCTTACTAAACACACAAGTAGCCAACTGAGCCCAGCACCGATTTGGTGTCCTCTGCACAGTGTATAAGCAAGATCAATCACCATGGAAACCGAAGCAGTAAGTTAGATAGCTAGATACACTACATGACCAAAAGTATGTGGACACCTGCTCGTCAAACATGTAATTCCAAAATCACAGGCATTAATAATGGAGTTGTTCCCCCCTTTGCTGCTATAGCAGCCTCCACTCTTCTGGGAAGGCTTTTCATAGATGTTGGATCATTGCTGTGCCACAAGAGCATTAGTGAGGTCGGGCACTGATGTTGCGCGATTAGGCATGGCTCGCAGTTGGCGTTCCATTTCATCCCAAAGGTGTTCGATGGGGTTAAGGTCAGGGCTCTATGCAGGCCAGTCAAGTTCTTCCACACCAATCTCGACAAACCATTTCTGTATGGACCTCGACTTTTGCACGGGGGCATTGCCATGCTGAAACAGGAAAGGGCCTTCCACAAACTGTTGCCACAAAGTTGGGAGTACAGAATTGTCTAGAATGTCATTGTATACTATAGTGTTAAGATTTCCCTTCACTGGAACTAAGGGGCCTAGCCCGAACCATGAAAAACAGCCCCAGACCATTATTCCTCCTCCACCAAACTTTACAGTTGGCACTATGCATTGGGGCAGGTAGCATTTTCCTGGCAACCGCCAAACCCAGATTCTTCCATCAGACTTCCATCAGACTGCTTTACACCACTCCAGCCGACACTTCTCATTGCGCATGGGGATCTTAGGCTTGTGTGCCTGCAGCTGCTCGGCCATTTAAACCCATTTAATGAAGCTCCCGACAAACAGTTCTTGTGCTGACGTTTCTTCGAGAGGCAGGTTGTCACTCGGTAGTGAGTGTTGAAACAGAGGAATGACTATTTCTACGCATTTCAGCACTTGACGGTCACGGTGTGTGAGCTTGTGTGGCCTACCACTTTGTGGCTGAGCCGTTGTTGCCCATAGATGTTTCCACTTCACAAATTTGTCAAACTGACTTTTTGGAAAGGTGGCATCCTATGACGGTGCCATGTTGAGTCACTGAGCTCTTCAGTAAGGCCATTCTACTGCCAATGTTTGTCTATGGAGATTGCATGGCTGTGTGCTCGATTTTATACACCTGTCAGCAACAGGTGTGGCTGAAATAGCCGAATCCACATACTTTTGTATATACACTGTAGCTATTATCTAGCTATTTCTAAAGATTAAAAGCATGCATTCTGTAGAGTAAGGTTACTAACAAGAGTTTGTGGTGGCCTGGGCCCTGGGTGCCAGTTGTTTTCTACTCTCCTGCCAACTCCTGACGGAATTGTCTTGTGTGGCTTGACAATAACAACAAAGCTGGCAAGAACACAAACAGATCTGGGACCATGCTAAGTTTGTGGATGTTTGAAAAAGTAACATCACATTTCTTACCACTATTCAGGAGGTTATTCCTATTTGGCAGAACAAGCCTCATGGATCGACTCGCAGTGTGGTGAGGAGAATAGGCTCCCTTGTGCCCATGAAACTCCATCCCAGGGCATGTTTCCAGGTAAATATGGTATTTTCCAAATTCAACACATGCCATAATAGTACACATAGTACAGACATTGACTTTGTCAGAAGGCAGACCTTGTTGCCAAATTCCATTGAAGGTGCTAACCAAGAGCACTTGCATCTGTTTACCAGGAACTTCTAGGCCTCCCTCCGCTGCGGCCCATGGATGGCCCCATGGTGCCCACACTGGCAGACATTGCCTGGATTGCAGCAGATGAGGAGTCTGAGACCTATGCCAGAGTGCGGTAAGAACGTGCTTCTCTCACCCACAGTGCCAAATAACGGTCTGCTAATCTCGAGGATAGTCCTTTAGTGGGGCAGCAAAAATTGTCGGCAGCTATCGTGGGGTCGAAATGATTGGCTTGTAAATGTTTTTTTTAACCTTTATTTAACTAGGCAAGTCAGTTAAGAACAAATTCTTATTTACAATCTCTGGCAAAGTTAGCTATATTAGACCTATTCATGGGTTGCACCTCCATCACTCTGTTGCGTAGTTGCATTTATTATGAACATTCAACAGACGCCGTGGCCATATTGTTGCCCAAACGTCCTGTGAATCACAGTATTCTGAAAGGGGGCTAATGACTGTTTAGTCTAAAATACACGGTAGTGATCTGGAAATACGATGGCATTGCTAAAATAGGCAACTATTTAGTAGGAATCAGCTTTGCCATTATCATGTTGTCAAATTTGCTTTAAACAGATGACAATGCTGTCATTAGCTAGCAAAGTTTGTCCAAAATAGCTAGCAATGTTAATGCCCTCAATCCTAGCTAGCTAGCTAATGTTATACTGCTTCTAAAGTCAATCTGGAGACATCAAATTTTATTTGTCACATGCGTCGAATACAACAGGTGTAGACCTTACCGTGAAATGCTTACTTACAAGCCCTTAACCAACAATGCAGTTCAAGAAAGAGTTAAGAAAATGTTTACTAAATAAACTAAAGTAAAAATGAAATACAAATAAAAAGTAACACGATAAAATAACAATAACGAGGCTATATACAGGGGGTACTGGTACCGAATCATTGTGCAGGGGTACAGGTTAGTTGAGGTAATTTGTACATGTACACTGCCGTTCAAAAGTTTGGGGTCACTAAGACATTTCCTTGTTTTTGAAAGAAAAGCATTTTTCCCCCATTTAAAATAACATCAAATTGATCAGAAATACATTTTAGACATTGTTAATGTTGTAAGTGACTATTGTAGCTAGAAACGGCAGATTTTTAAATGGAATATCTACATAGGCGTACAAAGGCCCATTATCAGCAACCATCGCTCCTGTGTTCCAATGGCATGTTGTGTTAGCTAATCCAAGTTTATCATTTTAGAAGGCTAATTGATCATTAGAAAACCCTTTTGCAATTATGTTAGCACAGCTGTAAACTGTAGTACTGATTAAAGAAGCAATAAAACTGGCCTTCTTCAAACTAGTTGAGTATCTGGAGCATCAGCATTTGTGGGATCGATTACAGGCTCAAAATGGCCAGAAACAAAGACTTTCTTCTGAAACTCGTCAGTCTATTCTTGTTCTGAGAAATGAAGGCTGTTCCATGTGAGAAATTGCCAAGAAACTGAAGATCTCGTACAACGCTGTTTTCTACTCCCTTCACAGAACAGAGCAAACTGGCTCAAACCAGAATACAAAGGAGTGGGAGGCCCCAGTGCACAACTGAGCAAGAGGACAAGTACATTAGAATGTCTAGTTTGAGAAACAGATGCCTCACAAGCCCTCCACTGGCAGCTTCATTAAATAGTCCCCGCAAAACACCAGTCTCAACGTCAACAGTGAAGAGGTGACTACGGGATGCTGGCCTTCTAGGCAGAGTTCCTCTGTCCAGTGTCTGTGTTCTTTTGTCCATATTAATCTTTTATTTTTATTGGCCAGTCTGAGATATGGCTTTTTCTTTGCAACTCTGCCTAGAAGGCCAGCATCCCGGAGTCGCCTGTTCACTCTTGACATTGAGACTGGTGTTTGACCACCTAGCTAGGTAGCATTATCATCTACAAACCAAACACACTAACGTTATGTCAGCAATTTGCATAACTAGCTTTAGCTAGCTAAAGTTAGCTAGTTTAAATGAAGGCATGGCATCTTGTGGGGTTTATGCAGTGTAGCTGCATGATGCTATTATTAGATTTCTTTGAATACAAAGCAGTCCAAATACAGAAGATGTTAGCTAGCTACCTAAGTATCCATGTTAGCTAGCTTGAACTTTGAACACACTAAGGTTAGCAGCTAACATAGCTTGCAGGCTACAAATGCACTTATGTCCCAGCTAGCACAGTGGATCTGGGCAGATTCCGGCTGAGAGTCGGGGCACTTGGCTGAGAGTCACTCGGCCGACGTCATGTGGCCTGAGTCTGGGCCGCTTCGGCATTATTACTTATGGCTAGGATGCGGGGATTGAGCTTGGGCCGATTCCGGTGACAGTTATCTGGCCCAAATGTATTACTTGGGGCTCGGGCCGATTGGGGCTACTCTCTGGCAGATGATTTCACATGGTGCTTTATTTATATAACGCATTTATATTAACATTTCCTATTTATTTTTCTCCGTATTTTTCATTGTTTATGTAATCAAAAAATACAATTGCAATTTAAATGAAATTCTTTAAGAGCCCTGTGTAGTATTTTGATACTTTGTGCAAGGCAATTGATAAGCATCAAAAACTTTGGATTGAGCCTCCAGAGTGGTGTAGCGGTCTAAGACACTGCATCGCAGTGCAAACTGCATTGCTACAGATGCTGGTTCGAGACCCGTGCCGACCGTGCCCGGGAGACCCATGAGGTGACGCACAAGTGGCCCAGCGTTGTCTGAGTTAGGGGAGTGTTTGGCTGGCCGGGATGTCCTTGTCTCATCGCGCTGTAGCGATTCCTGTGGTGGGCCAGGCGCATGCGTGTCAGCGACACAAAATATTTTTTTTGTGGATGGGTATAATTTGTATGTATAATATTAACGTTTAAAATTACTAAATCGGGTAATTTTGTATACATTTATTTAAATTTGCATCGGTCCATTTCTGGGGGTGATTATGGTAAGATGCCGGCAAAAGATGTCGGCTGAATTCTGGTAAAAGGAAACGGCCGATGTACTTGGGCCAATTCTGGGCAGTCATTCATTTTGATTCTGGGCCGATTAAGAGCCTCCTGTAATAATCAACCACACTCCACACTGCCCTTTCTCACCTGGACAAAAGGAACACCTATGTGAGAATGCTGTTCAGTGAGTACAGCTCAGCGTTCAACACAATAGTGCTCACAAAGCTCATCACTAAGCTAAGTACCCTGGGACTAAACACCTCCCTCTGCAACTGGATCCTGGACTTCCTGACGGGCTGTCCCCAGGTGGTAAGGGTAGGCAACAACACATCTGCCATGCTGATCCTCAACACGGGGGCCCCTCAGGGGTGCGTGCTTAGTCCCCTCTTGTACTCCCTGTTCACCCATGACTGTGTGGCCAAGCACAACTCCAACACCCTCATTAAGTCTGCTGATGACACAACAGTGGTAGGCCTGATCACTGACAACGATGAGACAGCCTTTAGGGAGGAGGTCAGAGACCTGGCAGTGTGGTGCCAGGACAACAACCTCTCCCTCAACATGAGCAAGACAAAGGAGCTAATCATGGACTACAGGAAAAGTAGGGACGTACACGCCCCCATTCATATCGACGGAGCTGTAGTGGAGTGGGTCAAGAGTTTCAAGTTCCTTGGTGTCCACATCAACAACAAACTATCATGGTCCAACTATCATGGTGTTTGGACTCCAAACACACCAAGACAGTTGTGAAGAGGGCACAACAACACCTTTTCCCCCTCAGGAGACTGAAAAGATTTTGCATGGGTACCCAGATCCTCAAAGTTCTACAGCTGCACCATCGAGAGCATCCTGACCGCCTGGTATAGCAACTGCTCGGCATCTGACTGTAAGGTGCTACAGAAAATTGTGCATACAGCCCAGTACATCACTGGGACCAAGCTTCCTGCCATCCAGGACCTATATACTAGGCGGTGTCAGAGGAAGGCCCCAAAAAATTGGCAAAGACTCCAGTCACCCAAGTCATACACTGTTCTCGGCAAGCGGTCCCGGAGTACCAAGTCTAGGTCCAAAAGGCTCCCTAAACAGCTTCTACCCCCAAGCCATAAGACTGAACAATGAATCAAATGGCCACCCATACTATTTACATTGACCCTCCCACTTGCTGTTTATTATCTATGCATAGTCACTTTACCCCTACCTACATGTACAAATGACCTCGACTAACCTGTACCGCCACACATTGACTCAGTACCGGTACCCCCTGTATATAGCATCGTTATTGTTATTTTGTTGTGTTAATTTTTTATTTATTTTGTATATGTTTTCTTAACTCTATTTCTTGAACTGCATTGTTGGTTAAGGGCTTGTAAAGTAACCGTTTCACGTTAAGGTCATCATATATTGTATTTGGCGCATGTGATCAATAAAATGTTGTTTTATTTGTTACTGTGTGTATATTTTTTTGTAGGCTTGTCTATTGGTCATTAAGATTGTATGTCTTTCTGCATGGATATGCACAGGAACTCTGTGGCATAAAGTAATGTCATTGTTGCAGGGATTATGATGACCTGTTTCACATGCTCTAACCAATGCGCTTTTCCTAGACAAGCATAGGGCTTGTCTTCTTAAAGTGATGGGCTTTGGCATTGAAACTGAAAAAACACTGACCCACCCATGCCTCAGAAACTCATCAAGGACATTGTATTAAAAATAGCCTGACTATGTGACCAATGTTCCCAAAAAAGAAATTTGCCACTGAACAAATTTCAGGTCTGCTGAACGCAAACTTGAATGTTGTGAAAATTCTGTGCAACTTCCAGTGTGTGTTTACTCTGAACACTGAGGCTGTACCCACTTTTTAAATTACAGTTTTAAGTGGCTAAGTAGGCTCGTGTGGGTATTTGATCATCATTTGGGCTCCCGAGTGGCGCAGCAGTTTGAGGCACTTCATCTCAGTGCAAGAGGCGTCACTACATTCACTGGTTCGAATCCAGGCTGTATCACATCCGGCCGTGATTGGGAGTCCCATAGGGCGGCGCACAATTGGCCCAGCGTCATCCGGGGTAGGCCATCATTGTAAATAAAAATTTGTTCTTAACTGACTTGCCTAGTTAAATAAAGGTTAAATAAAAAAAATCTAAATAATAATGTAGGCCTACCAGAGTGGCCTACCATCAAAAAAAAGAAAATGTATCCCATAACATTTTAACATGTTCTATCATTCAGCCTACAGTAGCAGCCAATGTGTGGTGTTCAATGGAGGCCTACATTCCATGACACAAAATAAATACAAATGCAGGGTTTGAAATTAACCTGTTTATCCACTTGTCCTTCAGACAAGGAGGTGACTGCAAATGTTTTCGTTTGATGCAAGAAACTACTTTACAAAATAAAATGCATTATTATTTCCAAACCATTATTACAAATGACCCTACACCTCTGCCTATTGGCTACTTAGCTTATTCAAGCCTGCATCAAAATACAACACTGCCCCTTTAAGACCACAAAAAGCTCTTTACCTGATTCACTTTTCAAAGATGTGTAGAAAAGTACACGTTTTATGCTCTTGTAGGAAGCAATCAGACTACAAATGAACTATAACTGGGCTAATAACTCGCAGGGAAAACTCTAGAAAGTGAAGTTCAATCTCATGCTTCTCTCAGTGGGCTGATATTTCTTCTGCTTGGCAGTCCTGGGGGAGCTGCGCGGCAGTCTCGGGGCTACTGCGTGCCCGCGAGCAGCTTAGAAGGAACATTGCATGTGACAACAGTGCAGGAGACGAGTTGATTGCCAATCTGTGTCCCTTTTTTAAGGCTCTGTCTGTCCCAATTCTGAGGTTTATTAATGGGAAAATGATGGTATCTAAATTAACTCTGACAAGTTCAATAACTTGCCTGTCACTACTCTGCTCTGTTTGCACCGCTCAAGCTCAAACCCCTTGACACCTGACCCCCTCTCCCCCGACGACACCAGCATGAGCTTTTCAATGGCGCCCTTCAAGATGGCGCCCTACCAGCCCGCCGCCTCTGCCTCCTTCATCATCAGCGACGTGGTGAGGAGGATGAGGAGGACGTGGTGTCCATTGTATCGGAGCTGATGCCAGACCCCCTGCCACTTGCGAACATGTCACCCTTTGACCTGGACCGTCCCAGCATGGACTTCCGGGAGGCGGAGGAGGACATGGTGTTGCTGTCCAAGTCCACCAGCTTCGCCGACGTCATGGACATCCTGAAGGACATGAACCGCATGAAGATGAGCAAGGACAGGTAGGTTTAAAGGGCGAGTCAGGACACTGAGGAAAATGCCTCCCTCTCCATTAGTACACACACACACACTGTCTAAATATCATGTTAGCAGAAGGTGTGTGATAATGCATTGGCAGCTGACTGCCATCCTGTTTTCCACAGGTAAAAAATCTGCGAGAGGAAACAATTATTAGGTAATACGTTTCAGATTATGTCTTTGTACCAGACCATGCTTTTAATGTGTGTGTCCATGCAGGTATAACAGAGGCTGCACCTCCCTAATGGGGGGAGTCAGAAACTGCCTCGCTGATCTCAGAGGCCCTGAGGAAGAACTTTACCCTGAAGGATAAAGACATTGTGGGGATGAAGAAGGCTCTGTAGTCCTCAACCTCCACCCAACTCCACCTCCCCACGTAAGTCAGGCCACATAGAAAGTAGTCCATGTCGACAAACATTCATACACAATACGGCTCGCAAGATTAGACAGAAACATAAATAAACATTTATCTATCAAGCTTTACTTTTAAAATGTCAATTGCCAGTGGACACTCCTATGTGTGTTGCATGCCAGGATTTTACTCTTGGTCTACAGAGGATTGTGTTTCATTGTTTCCGTGTCTCTTTCTTCTGTTGCCAGGCCTGTGCCTAAGGACCCAGTCCCCATGGAGACCCGGATGCACCTCATCAACCATGGCAATGGCTAAACAACACGTCTGGAAAAACAAGCAACCACCTCCCAGCAGGCCAAGTCGGTCTGAACCAAACCAAATTGAAACCATACCCCAATGTCCAGGCACGACATCTCCTGTTATTCAATCAACACTCCCCGTACGCTCACTATCTGGGCCCACACACCTCCCCAAACGGAGGATTCCTTATCCCATTGGTTCAAAAGCAATGTCAAAGCAACTTCATTTTGTGGGTGCTGTACAACTTCCACTTCAGATTTCACCTACTTTGATGTCTCTTGCTCACCATCAGACTGACTACAAGTGCTGCCTAGTAACTTTTTTCTCTTCTGTATAGTGCCTGTCCTGGTACCATGAGAGAAACCATTCCCCCTTTTTTTCCCGACAAGCTTCAACAGAAGAGTTGTGGATGAACGCATTTGTTGGAGTGGGATAGTTTTATTTTTTTATCTTTTCATTTCTGTATAGTCCTTGAAGTTGTATGTACAAATAAGACTGCAGAAAGTAACAGAGTACTGCAATACCTACACAATTCTTTGTTCATTTACAGCAAAACATCTGTTCAAGTTTGTTAGTCATGGTCAATGTGTACAGCATAAGTTTGCGAATAAACAATCTTCCACATAGCTCCTAACCTACTCATAACCCCATTGTACCAGTACGAGAAAATGTTATCGCTATCCTTAGGGTAATAACTCTCAGAATTTAGCTTGATTGATGGACGCTGTGCAACATGATACAGAGAAATAAATCCCAATTTGAAATCGGTCGACAGCCATGACTAAATAATAATGATGTGTGTGGTCTTTGAACTTGTCTGATACAAGGACAGCTTGGAAGACTTGTAAATCTACTATAAAATTAGAATTTAAGTGTTCTCCTTCCTTGTGTGCTGTTGTGCTATATCTGCCTGTTAAGACACCAGCGATAAACTGCCATTTTTTAAATTACAGAATCTGTGGCTCTTAGGTGTAGGAGACCATGTGCATGTGTGCTGTCACAATATACTAAATATATGAGTATAAGTGTCACTTGTGTGGCTTTTGAAAATAAATTATCCTGTGCATGCCTTACTACAAAACCTATTGCCTCTATCAATATGACAGTTTTTCGTTTTATTCATTGGTTAGTGTGCTTTTTTATTTTTATCAACCCATCCCCATTTGTCTTTACACTGTTTTGGCTTTTTCCTCCATTTACAGCCTCTGTAGCCCCATAAACTTGTATGCATCCGCCACACTTTTGATGACATTTGCATAAATCAAGTGACTGACTGCTTCAGGAGCCAATCAGGTGTAATTTCTTAATCTTTGTCACGAAACCCCTACCCCTTCACAGAAGAAATCCTGCTCTCCACTTATTTTAAGCTCTTATATCAGGACAGTAATTCTATTACTGTACTCTTTGAGATGTTTGAATAGCAACTTGTGTCTAGGAAGGGGAACTCTAGTTTAGTTTGCAGTGAAAAGTATGTGGACACCTGCTCATCGATCATCTCATTCCAGAATCATGGGCATTAATATGGAGTTTGTCCCCACTTTGCTGCTATAACAGCCTCCACTCTTCTGGGAAGGCTTTCCACTAGATGTTGGAATATTGCTGCGGGGACATGCTTCCATTCACCCACGAGCATTAGTGAGGTCGGGCACTGATGTGGGCGATTAGACCTGGCTCAGTCGGCATTCCAATTCATCCCAAAGGTGTTCGATGGGGTTGAGGTTGAAGTTCTTCCACACCAATCTCAACAAACCATTTCTGTATGGACCTCGCTTTGTGCACAGGGGCAATATCATGCTAAGGGTACTAGTCCAAACCATGAAAATCATATTCTTATCCACCAAACTTTACAGTTGGCACTATGCATTCGGGCAGCTAGTGTTCTCCTGGCATCTGCCAAACCCAGATTCCTTCATCGGACTGCCAGATGGTGAAACGTGATTCATCACTCCAGAGAACGCGTTTCCACTGCTCCAGAGTCCACCACTCTTGCTGACGCTTGGCATTGCGCATGGTAATCTTAGGCTTGTGCTTGGCTGCTTGGCCATGAAAACCCATTTTAATGAAGCTCAACGTTATTGTGCTGACGTTGCTTCCAGAGGAAGTTTGGAACTTGGTAGTGAGTGTTGCAACTGAGGGTTCAGGTGATTTGTAGACGCTACGCGCTTCAGTACTCGGCGGTCACGTTCTGTGAACTTGTGTGGCCTACCACTTTGAGGCAGAGCCGTTGTTGCTCCTAGACGTTTCCACTTCACAATAACAGAACTTACAGTTGACTGGCGAAGCTCTAGCAGGGCCAGAATTTTATTAACTGACTTTCTCAAAAGGTGTCATCCTATGACGGTGGCACGTTGAAAGTCACTGGGCTCTTCAGTAAGGCCAATGTTTGTCTATGGAGATTGCATGGCTGTGTGCTCAATTTTATACACCTGTCAGCAACGGGTGTGGCTGAAATAGCCAAATCCACTCATTTGAAGGGGTGTCCACATACTTTTGTGTATATTGTATATATATCAGGTGAATAAGGATTGGCCCAGCTCTGTTACTGTCTGAGTTATTTTCAGTGTCTGGCTCACCAAATAGGCATTTTTTTGTGTGCAAGATCGAGACAACAAAGCAAAGCTTTGAGCAGAGCATTTCACAAAGAAGTATGTTTAAGAATTATTTATTTTTAAGGTTTGGCATTGCTCATATCTAGTCAAGAGTTTATGGGAACGAAATCAGTGCAGTTATCACTATTCTTGGTGCACCACATTCTCATTGATAAAAAGGGATCTTTATTGACATTTCAGTCACCAGCTTTGTGTTTTGTATTCTACTTTGTCACCATTTTTGTTTTGGCTATCTAGTGACCATGCCATCTAATGGTCTCTGATTAAATACCTGCCATGTGTCTGTATTCTGCCAAATGGAAGAAAGAGCTGTGTTTGTTTGTTTTGTGTTTAACCTTAAATAAAGATGGGCTGACGTTTTAAACTCCAGACTCATTCTTTATCATTCCTGCTTGATAATAGACCATTCTTTAAAAAGTCTTACTGACTTTCACAATGTTGTAATATAAATCCTTACAAGTTGTCATTGCTGTAAATAGTGTCAACAGTTGATGGTATGATTGGCTATATTTTGATTGTAAACACAAAACAGTCCAAAATTACCACCATTAGGTAGTTGTGCATTCCCATATAGTGACACTAGATCACCACTGGGTTGCAGTGTAGATTCACTATTGACTGAATTGTTATACTGTGTCAAGAATTAAATCATTAAATTGATTTACATTTTTTGCATATGTAACCAAGTGGTAGAGCACATTCTTTGTATTATAATGTACAACCCCTTTCTCCTCTTGGGTGTGTAGGCATTTTATATTGTTATACATAATGCTTCATTTCAAAATAGTGACAGTAGTACCATTCTATAAAAACATCCTCCAGACTTATTCTGAAATGGCAGGGCCCCAAGCAAAAATGTATCCTGTGGTTTCTGTTCACGCTACAGTAGCACACTAGAGGAGAAGCACAAAAAAGATATAAAAATAAATCATTAGCCAGTGTCATTTGCTCAGATCTTGTTGCCCTTTTGTTAAGATGGGGTCACCTGCCCTGGCCCTATCCACCATCATACCTTCAGTTATTTCAAAATCTTTAAAAGCTCCTCTCTCTCCTTCATTCTCTTGGGAGGCTAATAAATTTGAAGATTCTAGTTAACCTCATTTTCTTTCTTTCTACTCTCTTTCTCGAAGGCCCAAGATGATCCAGGCCAGTCTGTTTTTCCATGTGAGTCCTTGGCATACTTTGTCTCTCACTTCCACCAAGAGCTTCCTGCCTATTTTAGATGCTGGGAGATGTCTGTGGAGAGTTCATCAAATAGAGCTCAGTGTAACGACGTGGCATTGTTAACTGTTAATATAGACCTTAGGGTGACATTGAGACTGTTTTGTAATCCAAGATATACGTAAAGCTCCTCAAAACAGGTTACTGTGCTTCTAAGAGCAAATAAAGGGACCATGACATGAGAAGCCCCATGAGAGATTGTGTCTGCAATAGTAAACTTATTTTCTTTCCCTTGGTCTAAGTAACATTTCCACAGTAAGTGGATGCAATAATGTGACATGGAGTTTTGGTCCTTTTGAATTCTCCCTTACAAATGCCTGCCACAACTTGTCCTGTAAAGGGTTAATTCGATATTGCTCAAGATCAAATACTTGGATGCATAATCTGTATTTTTGCTATATTATCCTCTCAGATAATCCGTGTTCAGGTCCTGAACATCTTAATTTGACTCATGTCTCTCAGCCTCATCCATATATAACAATTTTGTCAAAATGACTGTAGATCCCACTTCTGACACCATGTTATATATGGGATCCAAAGTAACTTTGGCAAAAATGTTTAGGTAACCGCAGGCTTTGATAAATAATTAGAGTTCCTACACTCCCTTTGCCATTTCAACTAGGCTGCTAGCTACCGCAAAGGGTAGTGGTTTCATGAATAGAGTGCTCCTATCTGTCATATGGGCTTGACCAACAGGGTTTTTCAACTTTTCATCAATTCCTCTTTTGTTTGCCGGAAACTCTTTATAAACAGACAAGTCATTAAGCACAGAAACTTTCCCAATGCTCTTAAAGTTCTCTTCACTTCCCAGACATTGTCATCACCATTTATAACTTTTCCATTTGTTCCAGTCACAGACTAGGATTGTTAGTATTGCTGTTTAGTTGTCAGTCTTCAAAGTGACCCAGGAACAAGACACTTCGTCAGCAAAGTGATTAAGTTTTTAATATTTCTGACAAATCTGTCAGGCACTGCACTCATAGAAAAACAAGATCCAAAAGGGTTCTTCAGCTGTCCCCATAAGAGAACCCTTTTTGGTTAAGGTAGAACCCTTTTTGGTTCCAGGTAGAACTCTTTTGGGTTCCATGCAGAACCCTCTGTGTATAGGGTTCTATGTGGCACTCAAAAGGGTTCTACCTGGAACCAGAGGGTTCTAACTGGAATCAAATAGGATTCTTCACATGCTTCTCCTATGGGGACAGCTGAAGAAACCTTTTAGGTTCTAGATCGCACCTTTTTTCTAAGAGTGTGTATGAGACTGAGCAGAGAGGTAATTCTGAGGCCTGGCTTGGTTGAAGTGAAGAGCGATTTGTCTGACGTCTCAGCTCCAACCAGGGGAAGAGAGATTGATGACCTAACAGACATCAGTCTCATTAAACTGAAAGCTGCAGGGCAGGTGTTGCAGGGAATGTGTGAAAGTGGGTGTCATTTAGGCAGATTTACACCCTCTTTTGACTGTCAGGGATGTCACTTCAGCACAGTGGAATATCCTCATCCATGGTTCATACCCATTCTATGGAAATAAGCGGAAAATAACTGCACAACGTTTGTATTAATGTACACTATCTCTGTATTTGTGTAAATTAAAGTTGTATTGTATGAGATGTAGTCATTGTTTATGTGCATCTATACGTTTCTACATGGAGTGGAGAATTATTTTAGCAGATTTTTTTTTTTAATTAAATATTATTATACAATATTTAAAAAATTACTTTGTATTGTATTTTATCACAATGTCATATCAAACTAAAAAGTGTGAATTATACTTGAATTGGCTAAAATTCACTTGCGTATGACAGAATTCTCCTTTGAAAAATCCCCCATAATCTCAAGACAATCACAATACACTATATATACAAAAGTATGTGGACACCCCTTCAAATTAGTGGATTCGGATATTTCTGATAGGTGTACAAAATCGAGAACACAGCCATGAAATATACACAGGCAAACATTGGCTGTAGAACGCCTTACTGAAGACCTCAGTGACTTTCAACGTGGCACTGTCATAGAATGCCACCTTTCCAACAAGTCAGTTCGTAAAATGTCCGCCCTGCTAGAGCTGCCCAGGTCAACTGTAAGTACTGTTATTGTGAATTGGAAATGTCTAGGAGCAACAACGGCTCAGCCGCAAAGTGGTAGGCCGCACAAGCTCATACAACGGGACCACCGAGTCTTGAAGCCCGTAAAAATCGTCTGTCCTCAGTTGCAACACTCACTACTGAGTTCCAAACTGCCTCTGGAAGCATCGTCAGCACAATAACTGTTCATCGAGAGCTTCATGAAATGGTTTTCCATGGCAGAGCAGCCGCACACTAGCCTAAGATCACCATGCGCAATGACGAGTGTTGGCTAGAGTGGTGTAAAGCTCGCCGCTATTGGACTCTGGAGCAGTGGAAACGCGTTCTCTGGAGACATGAATCACGCTTCACCATCTGGCAGTCTGATGGACGAATCTGGGTTTGGCAGATGACAGGAGAATGCTACCTGCCCCAATGCATAGTGCCAACTGTAAAGTTTGGTAGAGGAGGAATAATGGTCTGGGGCTATTTTTCATGGTTCGGGCTAGGCCCCTCAGTTCCAGTGAAGGGAATTCTTAAAGCTACAGCATACAATGACATTCTAGACGATTCTGTGCTTCCAACTTTGTGGCAAAAGTTTGGGGAAGGCCCTTTCCTGTTTCAGCATGACAATGCCCCGTGTACAAAGCGAGGTCCATACAGAAATGGTTTGTCGAGATTGGTGTGGAAGAACTAGACTTGCACAAAGGCCTGACCTCAACCCCATCGAACACCTTTGGGATGAATTGGAACGCTGACTACGAGCCAGGCCTAATTGCCCAACATCAGTGCCCGTCCTCACTAATGCTCTTGTGGCTGAATGGAAGCAAGTCCCCACAGCAATGTTTTGCATCTAGTGGAAAGCTTTCCCAGAAGAGTGGAGCCTGTTATAACAGAAAAGGAGGGAACAACTCCATATTAATGCCTGTGATTTTGGATTGAGATGTTCAATGAGCAGGTGTCCACATACTTTTGGGAATGTAGTGTATCTGTTGCCATAGGATCCAAAGCTCTTGTAATGATGCCATTGTCCAGATGAGTATGAATGACTTGCCAATTTGAAAATAGCAGAAGCCGAGAGCACACAGCTGACAGCTTAATGAGCATTACAGTGCCTGAACTCTGTCTCAACCATACCCATAGCAACATATTAGCAGGAGAACATTACCTTTAGGAACACACCCTACGCCAGTATTTCATATTAATTACATTCTCTGACAGCACCTTGCTCCTGCCCTCTGTCTTATTATGATTGCTTTATGAGGCCCAACTGTCTACTAAATGGTTAGATGGAGGCGCAGGAATATACAGCGCTATCATTCATAGGTTTTATGAAGTAATCAATCACTTAACAATATCTAAACTACCAGAACTACAACTAAAACTGTGCAATCTTTCAAAGGGGTTCTGACAACTTTTAGATTGTTATAATGACAAGAATATACACTATGGACACTGGGTTGAATCTTGATCACCCTCGCATTTACTTCAAACGAATACACTTTTAGAAAAAAGGGTTATTTGGCTGTCCCCATAGGAGAACCCTTTGAAGACCCCTTTTTGGTTCCATGTAGAACCCTTTTTGGGTTCAATGTAGAATCCTTTCCACAGAGGGTTCCGCCTGTAATCAGAAATGGTTCTACTTGGAACCAAAAATGGTTCTTCAAAGGGTTCTCCCACGGGGACAGCCGAAGAACCCATCTCGAAACCTTTTTTCTAAGAGTGTATGACTTAGTCAAAGCTGGGCGTGATGAGGTCTGTTGCAGTGCAATAAATGGTTCCCAGGATGAGTATAAAAAGTTGGAAATCCTTTTTGCGTGTACTTGGGGAGTCATTTCTTGCCTCCTGACATCACGCATCGAGAGGTATCGTAGCAACAGCCAATTAGGTGTTGTTAAACTAAATGGAGGACAAGAGTCTTGGGGAACACCCCCACCACCCTCACCACCCACCTCAGTCGCCTCAAATACACCAAATGCTTATGATTCACAGCCAAGACAAGAAAGTCTCAACAACAAAGAGGGTCTCCTTATCGGATGAACTGTATATTCATTTGGATCTATTTTCAGCGTTCTGATTTCTCCTGCTTTTGAAAATATGTTTGGCCTCTCCTCTTGATGCTTTGTAATGGAAAATAAAGTGTGTCCTTAATGGTACTCAGATAGCACTCGGGAAATGAAGGAGGACTCACACTAGGGAACTATCATGCAATATAGCTTTGTAGTTCAACACTAATGTTGTTGACCTTCAAACTACCTATTGTGAATCAGTCTTGGTGGAAAGCTGCCTCACTAACTCACCGACTGTTTTTTCTTAAGAGCTCCACTAATCTCATGACATATTAATTGTGCTGAATTATCAGAAATGAACAGTGTTTTCTTCACTACATAGATTTATGGCTTTGCTCATTTGAAAGTATTTTGAACATGTATTCCATATTTATTGTCTTTTCTGTACAGGTGAGAAATCATTCCAAGTTATTCTGGACATGGTATCCCATCATATTGGAGTGTGATTAAATTCCTAAAATGAGATTGAGGTGAAATTGACCCCAACGGCATAAAGTTAGATTCACAAATGTGTTCATGACGCTTCATTTGGTTTTAGTATGGATTAGAGGATTGTCAAACAGAGAGAGGAGCTGAGGATCAGTCCTGTTTGTAAACAATACAAACCCAGATATTTTTGGGATGCTCAAAATCATCAGTTACACCGTTAATTGGAGAATGCCATCACCATGGTTCTGTTCGAGGCAGCCGTCTTCTTGTGTGGGGGGTTTGGAGTTAATATGACACCTTTGTAACAAAGGGTATGATTTGGGGCACAGTTCTTTCATCCTGGCTGGCCTACACCCAGCCTGCCTCCGCCGCCAGCTGCCTCCAATAGCTGATAAAAGGGATAAGAGCTGGAGAAAGAGAGAGAAACAGAGCGAAAGAGAGAGAGAGAGAGAGAGAGAGAGGGGGAGGGAGGGAGAATGAGAGTAATTGTGCAGTCTTTTTCCCCTCATCCTCAGCTCAGGGTCACGTTTTGATTAGAAACTGAGGCGAGGCAGTTGTCTTCCACAGATGGCACTATGGTAACAAGGCTTCTGGGTTAGCGGAGACATGTTATGTTGCTGTAACACTAAAGGCCAAATGAAGAAACCAATCACATTTATGGGGGGGAATATGAGAATTATCATATATTCTTGAAGTATCTCTCTGTCTCTATTAAAGATTGACTTTATAGGGTATAATTGAAGTGTTATTGGGGTTCATTACCAAAATAATGTGTTTCATGTCACTGAGTTTGTTTTTTGTCAGATAGGACTAACACGTTCTTTCAAAACAATAATGAGATTCATATGGTAAGAATATGACTTGGGAGGAGAATTGATGCTGCCTAGAAACAAGAAATGAGAGTAAAGTGAGCTAATGAAGTAACAATTACAGGAGAAAAATTGAATTATTTGTGTTGCTTTCTTCAGCAACCCAACAAATGTTGATTATTCAGTTCATGTAGCAGAGTGCCTGTTGATTCCGTCATAGCTTCTGGAGTTATACGCACAAATAAAGCCATTTAGTCTAATATAAATGCACTAAATGACCAAAAGTATGTGGACACCTGCTCGTCGAACATCTCATTCCAAAATCATTAATATGGAGTTGGTCCCCCATTTGCCTCTATAACAGCCTCCACTTTCCTGGGAAGACTTTCCACTAGATGTTGGAACATTGCTGCGGGGACTTGCTTCCTTTCAGCCACAGGAGCATTGGTGAGGACGGGCACTGATGTTGGGCGATTAGGCCTGGCTCACAATCGACATTCCAATTCATCCCAAAGGTGTTTGATGAGGTTGAGGTCAGGGCTCTGTGCAGGCCAGTCAAGTTCTTCCACACCGATCTCGGCAAACCATTTCTGTATGGACCTCGCTTTGTGGACGAGGGCATTGTCATGCTGAAACAGGAAAGGGCCTTCCCCAAACTGTTGCCACAAAGTTGGAAGCACAGAATCGTCTAAAATGTCATTGTATGCTGTAGCGTTAAGATTTCCCTTCACTGGAACTAAGGGGCCTAGCCCGAACCATGAAAAATAGCCACAGACCATTGTTCCCCCTCCACCAAACTTTACAGTTGGCACTATGCATTCGGGCAGGTAGTGTTCTACCGGCATCCGCCAAACCCAGATTAGTCAGTCGGATTGCCAGATGGTGAAGCGTGATTCATCACTCCAGAGAACACGTTTCCAATGCTCTAGAGTCCAATAGTGGCGAGCTTTACACCACTCCAGCTGATGCTTGGCATTGTGCACAGCTCCAGATGAACAGTTCTTGTGCTGATGTTGCTTCCAGAGGTAGTTTGGAACTCGGTAGTGAGTGCTATGCGCTTCAGCACTCGTCGATCGCGTTCTGTGGGCTTGTGCGGCCTACCACTTCACGGCTGAGCCGTTGTTGCTCCTAGATGTTTCCACTTCACATTAACAGCACCTACAGTTGACCAGGGCAGCTCTAGCAGGGCAGAAATTTGACAAACTGACTTGTTGGAAAGGTGGCATCCTATGACGGTGCCACATTGAAAGTCACTAAGCTCTTCTGTACATGCCATTCTACTGACAATGTTTGTCTATGGAGACTGCATGGCTGTGTGCTCGATTTTATACACCTGTCAGCAACGGGTGTGGCTGAAATAGCCAAATCCACTAATTTGAAGGGGTGTCCACATACTTTGTATATATAGTGTAATAACTACTGGTGAGCAATTGGACATTTCTTGCATCAGAACACAAATAATTCATTTTCAGTCAGAGATGATTCATGCTTTTGTGATGTTGCCCACTCCATTAGTGTTTGTGCCTGCCTTCACAAAAACAATGTGCTTGATTTAGCAATGGTGGCTAACCTACTGTCGCACAGGTGTCGCACACTGAAATTGACCATGACCAAAATGACACAATCAGAATATACAGTACTGTAAATAATGTTAAAAATGAATGAAAATGTACATGTGATATAACATGGTTTCATAAAACATCCTCCTAATACTGATGCTGTATGCCAATGCCCTTTTGGTTACACTTTATAATAATGTTCAGTAAAAAACCATTTGTAAGTCATTTGCAAAGAGTTTGCTTACCATTTATTAATCATTAGTCCCACATTTGTAAATGTTAGTAAGCTAGTTATTCACATATTTATAAACAACTTTATTATAAAGTGTTACTGCCATTTTTCATGTCAAATGATACATCTCTGTATATATATGAAACATCTTATCTAAGCTCTCCCCATATAGATCAAAGGGAAATTCAAATTTTTCAAATATAAAAGCAATGCTTTTGCATGTGATGGTTATCTTGAAAGATATATGTAGCAAACAAAACTGAGTTGAAACTGAGTTATCGGCTGCCATAATACAATATCTTAACATTTATGAGAATATCAAAAAGAGAATGGTTTACCATCACAGTTAACAACTGAGGAACGGTATGACAGATAGTAGCATAATATAGCAACGCTTTTGTCACGTAGCTAGGAGTGGTGGTTGCGGAGTCAGGCGCAGAGAGCAGAGGGTTCTTCGGGTTTGCCGTATTTATCCCGGTAAGAATAAGGTCATGCCAACAACAACAGGCGAAAATAATGACCTCCCCAAAATAGGACACCAAACAGTCCAAAAACAGAACCAAACACAACCATCCACAAACAGAACAGAAAACAAGCCCGCACAAAAGCAGGCGGGCCTAGAAGGCTTCAATAGCCCTGAACAAAACCCCAAACGAGAAACAGGTGAAACCAATACAGACATAACCAACAGAAAAGGAAAAGGGAATCGGTGGCAGCTAGTAGACCGGTGACGACGGCCGCCGAGCGCCGCCCGAACAGGAAGAGGAGCCACCTTCGGTGGAAGTCGTTTCATATACATTCAGCATGTATGACATACGTCTTTAGTGCTGACTATAAGACCTTGTGCCAACATTATGCTAACTAATAACCACATTAGATAGGTAGAGGTTATGGGAGAGATATGAGCGCGTTCCCCCTGGCATTCAGTTTAAAGCACACAGCCCCAGAGTTCGCCAAAAACAAGGGGCCACACATTGTGCTATTTAGAGCCATATTCCAATATGTCAGGTTCAGACATACACGATTAAGCCACTAAATTTTAGACCTCCTGTACAGTACAGTAAGAAAAACCTTTAATGAAAGTTAAACAACTGACAGCTTCCTCTAAAGTGTTGTGGCATTTTCTCTTAGGTATGTTAGGTGAGCATGTTGCTTTCAGGTGAAAATGTTGTTCAGCACAGCAGCATATGTTGAAGAAACTGCATCATCCTTGTATGTGCCTACTGACAGGTGACAGGTATTATTTTGCTACACTCATAATACCTTCGGACAATTATTACTTATATAGAGGTATCACCTCAGCTAAGAATGAGCAATGTGTGGATTGAGGGAATGAGAGGAATACGCGCTAGAACATTTATAAAGGGGAAAAATACAACCAGACCATCTTCACTGTGTGAGCCCTCAATGTGTGTTGCATCTCTCCCTGGGGTTAGGCAGCCTTTACCACAGTGCCACTCTAGGAGAGAGATGCTTTCAGTGAGGCAGGGGGCTGCTGTTACTGTTGCGTGCTGTTTTCAGCCCAAGTCTGCAGCCTCATTAACGCTGGCTGGTGAACACAGAGACAGAGTGACCAGCTGGAGACCAGCATCATGGTCTTAGGGGTTCAGTGGTTTGCGTCACCGGATGAAATACACAGGATGAAAAGTTCAAAACATGACACTTGGCAAAGACAATGAAAAGGGAGTACTATATTTTCTCCATTCTAAGAATTTAGGCAGTGCATTTGACCTTTTCAATAAATTTAGTTTTTGTGATATTGAGTTACACCTATTGAGTTTTTGTGATATAACACACACCCGCTCTCACATCAGACATAATCATAATTGATATCAAATGGTGATATCAAAGTGCAATTTGGTGCTCCACAGGCACTACTACACCCTGACCATGGTATCCATATTATTCTGTTTAAAAAAGTGATACTGTGCACCGCCATCGATTATCATTTTTATCTTAAAAGCAACATTCACTTATAATAATAGTTTCTGTCTTTTATCTCTTATCAGTCTACCTCCCTGCTGAGACCATTCCTTGGATTCCTCATTATGAGTTGGGTTAATTAGCCCGGTGCCAGTGCACAGCTTCTTAGGGAATCCATTTACCCATTACTCCAAACACACGCTGTGCCTCTTTCCGCCATCCCCAGTCGGTACAGACAGTATGGGAGGTGTGTGTCAGGTCATGTGGGGTGGGGTCACAGTATATTTCAGGTCACATTTTTGTTTTCAACATCCTTAGGTTGAGGTCTTCTCTGTCAGTATGAGATTCAAAGCTTGTTAGCGTCCTGATCAAAATCCCATTAGAATAACTGCAGTGCTGACATTCCCACAGCCTGTAATAGTTAATATGGCCATCAGCGAGAATTCATGCCAAAGAAAGGCGATTATGCCAAAGAATAAGCAATCTTTCATCCATAACTTTGAAATTTCACTGAAATACAGATACATTCGCAGCGCCTCACCTTTAAAGGTCAATTTTACTGGATTTTTACGAGGAAGTTTTTTACAGGGTGATGTCAGCATGATTTAGACATTGTGAAATAATTTTCCTCCTCACTCAAAACAATGATTTGTTGTTACATTTTTGCAGATGACCTGACACATTACATTACAGTGGTATCACATCAGGGTAACATCCAAAGAACATCTTACGTAAGAACTTGTTGATATAGTGGTTATTTAAAAATAGAAGTATTACCACATAAATATGTAAGTACAGTACAGTACATTCTCACCTGATAAACAGTGATAATTAGCACTGTAATGTAAAGTGTTACCTTTACCATTTCTTGTTGGCATCAAAGCAGTTAACACCATGTGTGGATGAAGGAAACTACATTCTAAGAATAACTGGCCGACATGTTTAGTCTCTCAGGGGAGCTGAGAACCAAAAAGAGGGAAGTTGAGATTTTGGCAGACAAGGGTGACAAAGCTTCTGATGCATTAAGAAAGAAATGGTACCCTGACATTCTGATCAGCACCAAGGCAAATGTAATTCATGAAGCAGAGAGAGATAGACAGTCCATTTCCAATCTACAGTTATATTTATCATCTTACCTCATTCTGGCACTGTTTTTGGTGTGGAATGAGAATTTAGCAGCCGGCATAGGGAAATGTGTTCTACAGTAACGCAAAACAATCTTGAACAAAAGTCAAAACAAATAGCCATAAAAAGCCTTTCTGCATATGTTATGTCAGTACTAGTGACAAATTCTAGGTTAACTGTAGAGCATTATAGGGATGGAACCAAGCAGCTGTATCATATTATTTCAATATAGCACAATTTTGTGTGAAATCATTAAATATTCAGTGTGGAATTGGAACCGTGTATATCTATACTGAACAAAAATATAAACGCAACATGCAACAATTTCATTGATTTACTGAGTTACAGTTCATATGACGAAATCAGTCTATTGAAATACATGAATTACCCCTAATCCATGGATTTCACATGACTGGGAATACAGATATGCATCTGTTGGTAACAGATACCTTTAAAAAAAAATGGGCCTCACAATGGGCCTCAGGATCTCGTCACAGTATTTTTGTGCATTCAAATTGCCATCGATAAAATGCAATTATGTTCGTTGTCCTTAGCTTATGCATGCCCATACCATAACCCCACCGCCACCATGGGGCACTCTGTTCACAACGTTGACATCAGAAAATCGCTCGCCAACACAACGCCATACACGTGGTCCGGTTGGACATACTGCCAAATTCTCTAAAACGAAGTTGGAGGCAGCTTATGGTAGAGGAATTAACACTAAATTCTCTGGCAACAGCTCTGGTGGACATTCCTGCAGTCAGCATTCCAATTGCACACTCCCTCAGAACTTGAGACATCTGTGGCATTGTGTTGTGTGACAAACTGCACATTTTAGAGTGGCCTTTTATTGTCCCCAGCACAAGGTGCAACTGTGTAAAGATCACGCTGTTTAACCAGATTCTTTATATGTCACACCTGTCAGGTGGATGGATTATCTTGGCAAAGAAGAAATGCGCACTAACAGGGATGTAAACAAATTTGTGGCCAAATGTTGCGTATGGAACATTTCTGGGATCTGTTATTTCAGCTCATGAAACATGGAACCAACACTTTACATGTTGCCTTTATATTTTTGTTCAGTGTAGTATTCTCAGCTCCTTGATGCCAACCTGCAAACAGCTAGTGAGCACCCCAGTACATTATTCACACATGCTGAACTCGACAGGTCCCTAAATAAACCCAGAAGATCTGACAACATGGTGAAGGTACTGAGAATGTTGAGGCTTCTGTATATTTAGTGCTTCTGAAACCTAGTAGCCTATATCATCATCTGCTATGTAAGGATTAGCATGGTAATCACAGATGCAGATGGCTCATAGACAAAACCTTGATTCTGTAGCCAATATCTCCATTTGCCTCCATAATTATCATACCGTGTTTGAATTGGGTGTGGTTTGGCAGCGACAGTGACATCATTACAATGTGTACATGTGTAACGTGTAACATGTGGTTTGGGAGAGTCAACATTACCAATAAGGTGCTAAATGCCAAATGCTTGTGGCAGAACAATACACATAAAAAACACAAAAAATAAATAAAAACAGGTCTCTTGGTAGCTAGCCCCTTTCCCAGAGGCTAATGCATGGGTAATGGACGCAGTACAGGACAGCATTCAGGACTGGGTGGCTTAACCCAGGAAAGAGGCTCCCATCAGGACCACAGCCTTTAAGAGATTAGCCATATCTAATGGGAGGTGCTCAGGCTTTTCATAGGCCTACAGAATGGTGTGAGCCACAGAATGGTTCTGGGATCATAGGGACTGGTGGAAAGGCTGTGATCTTGGACCTGACTGTGTAGATGTTCGTATATTGAGAGCTGAGAAAACGCAGAAGCGCTCTCAATTGAACACATATGATTATTACTTGTATTATTATTATTACTAACACACCAGCTCTCTTGTTGCTTTGTGATGACTATAAATGTAATGTCATAATGGTAAAAAGCAGGCTTTTGAATGCATTCGAGAATATTGAGCGTGTTTTTATACTAGACTGTAGCCACACACAGTAGGTGATGAGACCGCTGAGAGACTTGAAATGACCTCCCCTTAATGAGTAGCATCTGTGGGCTCTAATGGATGTTATGTGTGTGTGGTGTGTGTGTGTGTTCTCTGGAGGCAGTGGGTCTGACAGCACAGCACTGATTCTGTAGATATGACTGCAACGTACAAGGACTAAATCATGAAAGGTACTCCCAAGGCATTGACCGTTATCGCAAAAGGCGCATCTATCACAGCCAAACCCATTGTTTCTCTATTCTCTGTGTATCACACAACATCCATATAGTAAATACAATCCTTTGAATGGCCACCAAAAGCCTGAGTTTCTATATTTCTTCATCTGAAATGAAATCAAAGGATGGTTGATATTGGTGTCGGTACTGTACATTAGGTTGTTAAAGGGCTGTGATTGGGGTATTCTTTATTTGATTTCCATTTTCTCCCATTTAGAATTCAGTTGATTGCTAATAGATGGGCTTGTGCCATACAGTTCTCTCCCAGAATAGATTACACAAAGAACTCTTACCTTTTACACTTTCCAATCATTCTTATCCACCGGCTGTACAGAAGCTGTCAACGTAAACATTTAATTTATATCTATTTATTTATTTTTCACTAACTCTCTTGCACTGACTCTACCCACACACGCACACATACTTACAATGACATCCCAACACACACACACACACACACACACACACACACGCACACGCACACGCACACACACACACACACACACACACACACACACACACACACACACACACACACACACTTAACATGTGCACACATGCATAATGACGCCACACACACTCACATACACACACTTTCACACTCACCACATACGCTGCTGCTACTGTCTATTATCTATCCTGTTGCCTAGTCACTTTACCTCTACAGTACCTATATGTACAAGCTACCTAAATTACATCGTACCCATGCACATCGACTTCGTACTGGTACTACCTGTATATAGCTATGTTATTTTTACTTGCTATTGTTATTCGTTATTTTATTTTTTATCTTTAACTCTGCATTGTTGGAAAAGGACCCGTAAGCATTTCATCGTTAGTCTAGACCTGTTGTTTACGAAGCATGTGACAAATACAATTTAATTTAATTTAATACACAAGCTAATGGACTATGGAATTATGGAATTTTCAAATCAAATCAAACTTTATTTGGCACATTCGCCGAACACAACCTTACCGTGAAATGCTTACTTACAAGCCTTTAATGCAGTTCAAGAAATCGAGTTAAGAAAATACGATAAAAAGTAACACAATAAAAAAACAATAGAGGCTATATACAGTGGGGAGAACAAGTATTTGATACACTGCCGATTTTGCAGGTTTTCCTACTTACAAAGCATGTAGAGGTCTGTAATTATTATCATAGGTACACTTCAACTATGAGAGACGGAATCTAAAACAAAAATCCAGAAAATCACATTGTATGATTTTTAAGTAATTAATTTGCATTTTATTGCATGACATAAGTATTTGATACATCAGAAAAGCAGAACTTAATATTTGGTACAGAAACCTTTGTTTGCAATTACAGAGATCATACGTTTCCTGTAGTTCTTGACTAGGTTTGCACACACTGCAGCAGGGATTTTGGCCCACTCCTCCCTACAGATCTTCTCCAGATCCTTCAGGTTTCGGGGCTGTCGCTGGGCAATACGGACTTTCAGCTCCCTCCAAAGATTTTCTATTGGGTTCAGGTCTGGAGACTGGCTAGGCCACTCCAGGACCTTGAGATGCTTCTTACGGAGCCACTCCTTAGTTGCCATGGCTGTGTGCTTCGTGTCGTTGTCATGCTGGAAGACCCAGCCACGACCCATCTTCAATGCTCTTACTGAGGGAAGGAGGTTGTTGGCCAAGATCTCGCGATACATGGCCCCATCCATCCTCCCCTCAATACGGTGCAGTCGTCCTGTCCCCTTTGCAGAAAAGCATCCCCAAAGAATGATGTTTCCACCTCCATGCTTCACGGTTGGGATGGTGTTCTTGGGGTTGTACTCATACTTCTTCTTCCTCCAAACACGGCGAGTGGAGTTAGACCAAAAAGCTCTATTTTTGTCTCATCAGACCACATGACCTTCTCCCATTCCTCCTCTGGATCATCCAGATGGTCATTGGCAAACTTCAGACAGGCCTGGACATGCACTGGCTTAAGCAGGGGGACCTTGCGTGCGCTGCAGGATTTTAATCCATGACGGCGTAGTGTGTTACTAATGGTTTTCTTTGAGACTGTGGTCCCAGCTCTCTTCAGGTCATTGACCAGGTCCTGCCGTGTAGTTCTGGGCTGATCCCTCACCTTCCTCATGATCATTGATGCCCCACGAGGTGAAATCTTGCATGGAGCCCCAGACCGAGGGTGATTGACCGTCATCTTGAACTTCTTCCATTTTCTAATAATTGCGCCAACAGTTGTTTCCTTCTCACCAAGCTGCTTGCCTATTGTCCTGTAGCCCATCCCAGCCTTGTGCAGGTCTACAATTTTATCCCTGATGTCCTTACACAGCTCTCTGGTCTTGGCCATTGTGGAGAGGTTGGAATCTGTTTGATTGTGTGTGGACAGGTGTCTTTTATACAGGTAACGAGTTCAAACAGGTGCAGTTAATACAGGTAATGAGTGGAGAACAGGAGGGCTTCTTAAAGAAAAACTAACAGGTCTGTGAGAGCCGGAATTCTTACTG
Organism: Salvelinus alpinus; assembly: GCF_045679555.1. Taxonomy (NCBI): domain Eukaryota; kingdom Metazoa; phylum Chordata; class Actinopteri; order Salmoniformes; family Salmonidae; genus Salvelinus; species Salvelinus alpinus. The sequence continues at coordinate 72,142,909 of NC_092094.1, forward strand.
GTTGGTAGGTGATCAAATACTTATGTCATGCAATAAAATGCAAATTAATTATTTAAAAATCATACAATGTGATTTTCTGGATTTTTGTTTTAGATTCCGTCTCTCACAGTTGAAGTGTACCTATGATAAAAATTACAGACCTCTACATGCTTTGTAAGTAGGAAAACCTGCAAAATCGGCAGTGTATCAAATACTTGTTCTCCCCACTGTATGTGCGGGGGTACAGGTTAGTCAAGGTAATTTGTATATGTAGGTAGGGGTAAAGTGACTATGCATAGATAATGAACAGTGAGTAGCAGCAGTGTAAAATCAAAGGGGGGGGGGGGTCAATGTAAACAGTCCGGGTGACCATTTTATTAATTGTTCAGCAGCCTTTTGGACTTAGACTTGGCGCTCCGGTACCGCTTGCCGTGCGGTATTAGAGAGAACTGTCTATGACTTGGGTGATTGGAATTTTTGTCAATTTTTTGGGCCTTCCACTGACACGGCCTAGTATATAGGTCCGGGATGGCAGGAAGCCAGTGATGTACTGGGCCATAAGCACTTCCCTCTGTAGCACCTTACAGTCGGATGCCGAGTAGTTTCCATACCAGGCAGTGATGCAACCAGTCAGGATGTTCTCGAGGGTGCAGCTGTATAACTTTTTGAGGATCTGGGGATCCATTCCAAATATTTTTAGTCTCCTGAGGGGGAAAAGGTGTTGTCGTGCCCTCTTCACAACTGTCTTGGTGTGTTTGGACCATGAAGTTTGTTGGTGATGTGGACACCAAGGAAATTGAAACTCTCGACCCGCTCCACTACAGCACCATCGATGTGAATGGGGGCGTGTTCAGCCTTCCTTTTCCTGTAGTCCACGATTCACTTCTTTGTCTTGCTCACGTTGAGGGAAAGGTTGTTGTCCTGGACCCACACTGCCAGGTCTCTGACCTCCTCCCTATAGGTTGTCTCATTGTTGTCGGTGATCAGGCCTAACAATGTTGTGTCGTCAGCAAACTTAATGATGGTGTTGGAGTTGTGCTTGGCCACACAGTCGTGGGTGAACAGGGAGTACAAGAGGGGACTAAGAACACACCCCTGAGGGGCCCCCGTGTTGAGGATCAGCGTGGCAGATGTGTTGTTGCCTACCCTTACCACCTGGGGGCGGCCCGTAAGGAAGTCCAGGATCTAGTTGCAGAGGGAGGTGTTTAGTCCCAGGGTCCTTATCTTAGTAATGAGCTTTGTGGGCTCTATGGTGTTGAACGCTGAGCTGAAGTCAATGAACAGCATTCTCACATAGCTGTTCCTTTTGTCCAGGTGGGAAAGGGCAGTGTGGAATGCGATTGAATTTGGGGGAATATTTCCTGAATTTGGGGGAAATTGCAAATTGCTGAAATGTTGCCAGGGGAACCACATGCACTGGGCTCTCAAACAGTCAACTTGTGAATGTCAACACTATTTCATGTGGATATTTGTCATTTTTAAGTGTTTCTTCTGTGCTTTGGAATTCCCCCAATGTGAAAAATAAAGCTGGCACCCATTTATATCCAGTTGAGAAGTTAATGATCACGACCTCTCATTATTCAAGACTTTCAGTCATGCAGTGCTTAAAAGGTAATTTCAAGTTAATTCATGTATTTATCATCCCTCATTCCACCTAGCAAATATAATTCCATAAAGTGGCTGCCTGGCACTATGATTCTGGTACCAAGAACAGAGTGTGAACATTCACTGACAAGGTCATTGAAGATTAGCACTTCAATAGTGTTGTTTGCTAAATCAAGGAGAAGTCTTACAAAATGTCTTTGTAGATCCTGTCCTGATAGGATGTACATTATACTGTGGAGTTCCATAACACGCAAACAATCTCACTGGACTTCTTCCAGAGACTGGCAAAAACTGTAAACCCCCTGGATTAGAACCACAACTGCATTTTGGAGTTATAATGCGAAATAAATCTAGTTTCCAACCCTGGAAGTCTTCAAACAGTCATATCTGAACTTTTGCCTGAGAGAACAATGTGGTAAATTGGACTAAAATTTTCCCAATGGCAGAGGTGAAGCTGTAGCCTTTGTTTTCTTTAAGCAGAGTCTTGGTGTTTAAGGAAAGAAAGAAAAAAAGAAAGAACTGATAGAAAAGAAATAATCTGTGATAATCAGTCTGTCAGCCATGAAATTACACAAGTCAGCTCGTCACAGTGCCTCAGCCTAGACCCTTAATTTGATATAATTAACCCTGCATCTCTCCTAGCCTTTGGCTCTTAGTCATGACCAGCAGCTGAGAGTAGAAATTATAGTGTTTCTTCTCCTTCACTTTCCCACTTCCTGTCTGCAAGTGGTGATGCATTTTTGTCTTAATTGCTGATGAGTTGGTTCTCGGTAACCCACCATCTTGGTTGAGTCACCCTCACTTGTGTGAGTTCTACTCACTCACTTGTGTGAGTTCTTCTCACTCACTTGTGACTGATTTCATTAGGGATAATGAATTGTCATGAACCTGTTGATCTGACACTGTTGAGTCTTTATGCTGATGAAAGAAAGACTTTGTGGCCAAAATAAACTTCCATCCTCTCAGGCCAGGGGCACAACAATGTATGAGTTTATGGTTGGATCAGAATCACCGTCATTATCATTGGCCAATACGGAGAATTAAGTAAAACAACAAGTCCAAATCCCTATCTCCATCCATGGCTAATTTAGGAAAGGGACAATTTTAGCTAGCTGGCTAGCTAGGCACTGGAGGACAACAACATAACGAGATACAACAATTCAAGTTTTTCTGTAAATTACTTATGCTTTCAATTGGATTTGATAGAAGTCACGGCAAATCCAAGCTGGCTTCCCTTAACACTGTTTTGTTGCTGCGCCAGGACCATTCACAGTTGAGCTTGCTCAGTTTAGCTCAATGCTGATTGTCAAGGGAGGACAGATGCTCGCTGGCTTCCTTTGCCTTCAATGCAACGGGCGGCAACAATGTTATACTCGTTTGGACCAGACCGTATCAGATAGATGGCCTACACATAGAGAGACAGAGGGGCGCTGTTTTGCTCACTCGGATGCCTTCTCCTGTGAGATACATTCAGCCTCTTGCGAATTGAAGGAAAATTATGAAACACAGAGAGACGAAAGATACATTATTTTATGCTTTACATTTTTTTTGTTGGTACATGTTTTTGGGAAGCATGGCTTCCCTTGGCATCCTTGAGTACACACAACTGCCATGTTATTTAGGGCTTGCTGTCTTCATTCATTTTCAAGCAGCACAAGGCCTGCAGGATAATACCAAAACTCGTAGAGTAAACTACATATCAGAATTGATTTCAGACATATGGGCTCCCGAGTGGCGCAGCGTTCTACGGCGCTGCATCTCAGTGGAAGAGGCGTCACTACAGTCCCTGGTTCGGATCCAGGCTGTATCACATCCGGCCGTGATTGGGAATCTCATAGGGCGGCGCACAATTGGCCTAGTGTCATCCGGTTTGGCCTGGGTAGGCCGTCATTGTAAATGAGAATTTGTTCTTGACTGACTTGCCTAGTTAAATAAAAAAATAAAAAAATATATACAATCCTATGATGTTAAGATTATTGTTATTTCTGACCCTTACTATTTTTGGATTAATGCATCCTGATATAAGATCAGTAGCATAATATCTGTATTTCATAACCTGCTCTGTTGTGGTGTTTGTATTCAAGTCACAGAGAGGCTGCAGTCTAGCTCGCTCTGCTATTATTTCAAGGACATCACCTCACAGGGGAGCCTTGGGGGAGGCAGAGTGATCTGTCACTACTAGGATGACACGACAGGGATTCATTTGTGAGTAAATTTGCTTTTCATTATAGTTCTGCACTACAAACCAAGTAAATTTGAAACATAATGACAACACATGAGAAAAAAATCTAAAATATATGCATAATTTGTTTGTGGCTACAACATATTGGGGAATAATACCAAACTGATTGGCAATAAAGACGCATGTCTGTCTAATTGTATTGACTGTCTCGCGCAGAATTCTGTTTCTGCTCTACTGTGGAAGTAATGTTGAAGGTATGGAGAAACTCAAATTAATTATACCAAACGTCATGGCATTTGGTCCAATTGCTTGAAAGAGTTTCATCAAGTGGAGAGTGACAGGAAAATTATAGAACTTCAAGGTGAAAGTATTGCCAGAATATGAATTAGACTGTAGTGAAAAGTTTATCATGATTGTATAACATACAGTATTTCAGAAAATATATTATATAAATGTATGAATGAATCTTACAGAACCCGGGAGGTGACATTGACTGAGATTTTCCGTAGAATCCAAAGGCCCTGCAAACAAATTGCCCAACATACCAAACACGTATATTTAAGCAATAAGGCCAGAGAGGGTGTGGTATATGGCCAATGTACCACAAACCCTCGAGGTGTCTTATTGCTATTATACACTGGTTACCAACGTAATTAGAAGGGTAAAAATACATGTTTTTTCATACCCGTGGTATGTGGTCTGATATACCACGGCTTTCAGCCAATCAGCATTCAGGGCTTGAACCACCCAGTTTATAATATACAGTATACATTGAGTGTACTAAACATTAGGAACACCTGCTCTTTCCATGACATAGAGTGACCAGGTGAATCCAGGTGAAAGCTATGATCCCTTATTATCCCTCACCTGTCACCACTTCAATCCGTGTGGATGAAGGGAGGGAGACAGGTTAAAGAAGGATTTTTAAGCCTTGAGACAATTGAGACATGGATTGTGTATGTGTGCCATTCAGAGGGTGAATGGGTAAGACAAAATATTTCAGTGCCTTTGAACGGGGTATGGTAGTACAGTAGGTGCCAGGTGCACCAGGTTTGAGTGTGTCAACAACTGTAATGCTGCTGTTTTTTTTAATTCTCAGCAGTTTCCTGTGTGTATCAAGAATGGTTCATCACCCAAAGGACATCCAGCCAACGACAGGCATTGATGTTAGAGGACAAAGGAGGCTGACACGAATTGTACAGAGCAACAGACGGGCTACAGTTAGTCAACTGACAGTCCAGTACAGCATTGTTGCCCAAAGACCCATAAAAGAATGCACAACTCATCATACCTTGACACGAAGGGGGTACGGCAGCCGACGACCTTACAGAGTTCCACTTCTATCAACAAAAACACAAAACTGCGGTTGCAGTGGGCTAAGGAATGAAAACACTGAACACTAGAGATTTGGAAAAACATCAAGAATGGTCCACCATCCAAAGGACATCCAGACAACTTGACAACTGTGGGAAGCATTGAGATCAACATGAGCCAGCATCTCCATGGAACACTTTCAACACCAATTTGAGGCTGTTCTGATGGCAAAGGGGGGTGCAACTCAAACTTAGCATGGTGTTCTTAATGTTTTGCACACTCATTGTATATTAAATATGATAGCCTGCCTGCTGCTTGCTTCAATCTGACCCAAGAATAATAACCAAATTCATGTAGTATTCTTTCTGAAATTTATGATGACAAAAATAGAAGGATGTCTGGGACTGCCTTACCAAACTACATTGACAAGAAAGACCCCATCCCTCCACATCCGCCATGAGGCAAGCGCTCAAACAGAGAGTAAGCGAGAGGTTTTAGTCTAGCCAAAATCTGTCCAAGATAAGCCCAATGCGTTTCCATTTATTTTGCACCTCAACTTGTTGCCTGCCTTCCCGTCCTTGGGACAAGGACTCCCATTGTTAGGGCGGAGGCATTATCATCTCGTCATTATATACAGATCTCTAGCTCAGCTATCCACGGATAAACAAGCTGACAGCAGAATCCAGCTGATCACTGACAGGACAGCAAGGGCAAGAACAGCTCGAGACCAGAGGCAGCGCGCGCATGGACACGGGTGTGTTGTTGGCAACATTACGCAGCACAAGAGTGGTGGAAAGTACTGAACAGAGTCGATAGTAGGCGAATTATAACACATGTGGCTTACAAGTGTGTGTCCACATACCTAAAGGTAATTTTAAAACCTTATTCTACACACCCTATTGTTTTATTTTCATCAGAGTCGATTCTGTAGCCTACCTTTCCCTTTCGACGGAATTCCAGACATCATCTACGGTATTCCAGAACCGCCGGCATCAGACAGACTTCTCTTCACAAGGACAGTTGAAGAAGTCACGACGAAGACAGGAAAACACTGAAATATGTAGCCAACTGGGGTATTTAAGAGTGTGAAAACTTCCTCAACGCAACACGAAGCTACTCTTTCAGTTATTTTTGTCCAAGAGGAGAGAAAATGATACCACCGGCTAACATCATGCAGGACGAGAGTTTGGGCAAGAATGGGCGCGATCAGCACGAGACACCTCAGTCGCCAGCGCCCAGTGCTAGTCAACAGGAGACAAAGGTAGTGTACCCAAGAAGGTCGTTTTTAGGTGTTGCGGCCATTCCATTAGTCAATAGATCGTGAAAGGATATTAAATAGATAAAGAGGCTGCATGACTGCCTCTCAATCTGGAACAGCCAAAGCTTAGACATGTGTTTTACAAATTTAGCCTGTTCAATTAATTATATATTTTAAATATGCAGCCTCTCAGTCTGGAACAGCCAAAGCTTTGACATGTATTTGACAAATTTAGCTTATTCAATGAATTTGCTATGTTGTATATTTTTAATGGCTCATATATTGGACATGGTCATACTTCACTTATGCACTATGGTGGAAACAAAAAGATATTCACACTGTATATTCCACCCATTCATACATATTTAATGTATTCAGTTATGTATTCCAAAAATGTTAATTAAAACGTATCTGTCCCATAATAGGCATTATTGAAGTAGAGTTATATGATTGAAGAATTAAGCCTCTACTCTGAAATGCTATTCTAAGCAACTATTTTGCATTATAGCTTAATAGCCTTTCATAACAACACTGTTTGTTCCTGAGTTCTTTTAGTCTGAAATAATTTTTTGCACTTATTGTTTTCAGCCAATAATATTAATTTATGACATTCAACCTTGCCAATGAAAGTACAGTATCATAAACAGCTTAATATGTATGAATAGGACAGACAGATGGACCCTAAAAGTTATGGGGGTTGCAATGTGGGAACTATAGGATTGTTCCAGCTCTGCCATTGGCATTTTGTCTACAGGTGTAAGCTCTTAATTTGATCCAGTTTGCTACCGCAGAAAAGTAATCATGAACAGAAGGGAAATAACCCTGCAGCAACAGGAAATTACCCATAAAAGAATGCACAGCTCATCAATACCTTGATATGAAGGGGGTACGGCAGCCGACGACCTTACAGAGTTCCACTTCTTTCAACAAAAACACGAAACTGCGGTTGCAGGAAATCTTTATAGGGGTTGATACATTTTTCATTAGGGCAAATCAAGTCTGAAATTTCAAAGTGGAATTTACAAACTTTAGAAGCCTTTTACACTATACTCATAACTATACGTTTGCATTTCCTGCTCTGCAGGAATATTCTCAGCAACAATAGAGTGATCAAATTAATATCCCATATCTGTAGTTTTGTAGTCCACACCCATTTATCTGGGTCACCTGTAACCCTGTGTAAGTACTTCAATTAGATGTAAAATACTGGACCAATCACTATCACTACAGTTGTAGATTTTAAACCAGTTACGCTCCCTTCCTGTCCCAAAGCTCTCGGGCTTAAGCAGGACACTTTAGACACGCTTCTGAGTTTTTCTTTCATCACTGACCTGTTTTCATTTCAGTTTTTCCATTTCCTCTCCATGGCAGCCAGTTGCTCCGGCGATGGCAAAATGAGAACTCTTTCCCTTTCATTGTTACATTACTGTAGCACTCCCTATCCCTACACATCAGTAAATGTGGTCACTAGACTGTGCGATTTGAAGGGATTCGTGGTAGGTATCCTGGCATAGTTAGCAGCTGTGGGCAAGCAACTGTACTACTTGCTTCCAGGTGTCTCAGTTGGGATGCTATGGTTGGGTTCCTTTGAGAGGTGCATGACTTTGAGTTATGTTGATTGCTTTCTAAATGGATAATGAACTATTTAGCCAGGTGCCATTATACTCTTTAATAATCAGAAATAATATCTTAGAAAGGGAAAAGCATTTAACCCAACCCCTCTGAATCAGAGAGAGCTGCCTTAATCGACATTGGCGCCCGGGGAACAGTGGATTAACTGCCTTGCTCAGAACAACAGATTTTTACCTTGTCAGCTCGGGGATTCGATCCAGCAACCTTTCGGTTACTGGCCTGCTCTCAGAATTCCCTTGATACTCTAGGGCAGGGGTATTCAACTCTTACCCTACGAGGTCCGGAGTCTGCTGGTTTTCTTTTCTACCTGATAATTAATTGTACCCACCTGGTGTCCCAGGTCTAAATCAGTCCCTGATTAGAGGGGAACAATAAAAAAAACGCAGTGGAACTGGCTTCGAGGTCCAGAGTTGAGTTTGAGGGTTCTAGAGCATTCTAGAAGGTCAGAGTAGTGCATGGAACCATACCTCACATGGGTGATTCAACAATGCACATGGCACAGACTGTTGATTTCACTCAAAATGCATAATAAACCATTTGTAATACATGTTCATGAAGTCGCAGAGAAAGAAGCTAGGCTACTTTTTTGAAGACACCATATAGGGACTCTTTCATTCATTTGAATGTGACTTTTATGGTTTTTCCTTTTAAGGAAAAGTTGGGGTTCATAAAGTAAGAAAAGTTAAGTGCCCTATCAAAACTTGCATCAGTATCTTTGCTAAAACTCTCATTTTGTATAGTCTTAATGACAAACACTATTTAAGCTTCCTTGGGAAATTCAAAATTCATCATATTCCCTGAGGTGTTTTTGGTAAATTAGGTTTTAGCTTGAAATCCTCCCCCCCTTCTCATGGCTCCTTTTAAGCTTGTCCATGTGGCTATTGCTCTTGTGATAGATCCCGTATCAACAGCCAGCTATTTCCCAATGGTGCACTGACAGTCTGGTGTTGCTTGATGCATTTATTTTCTTATTATGCTGACAACCTTTATGTTAATTTCCAGTCTTGAGAAAGAGAACATTGCATCCTTGAGCCTTCATTGTTTAGTAATAGAAATAGCTGAAAGCTCTTCATCCAGAAAGTAGTTTGTTTCATTTTTCATAGTTGGGAAGCAATATATAGGTGCAAATGTTTTCTATACAATGTAATGCATGTCAAATCATTTTAGAATTGAGGTACAGTAAATGTTCTATTTAATTCCATAGTAGCTCTGTGACTTAATCATAACACAGACAGATCATCCCCTTACTGAGGGAGGGAGAGAGGGAGAGAGTGGACAATATATTTTTTTATACACTACCGTTCAAAAGTTTGGGGTCACTTAGAAATGTCTTTGTTTTTGAAAGAAAATCACATTTTTGTCCATTAAAATAACATCAAATGGATCAGAAATACAATGTAGACATTGTTAATGTTGTAAATGACTATTGTAGCTGGAAACGGCACATTTTTTATGGAATATCTACATAGGCATACAGAGGCCCATTATCAGCAACCATCACTCCTGTGTTCCAATGGCATGTTGTGTTAGCTAATCCAAGTTTATCATTTTAAAAGGCTAATTGATCATTAGAAAACCCTTTTGCAATTATGTTAGCACAACTGAAAACTGTTGTTCTGATTAATGAAGCAATAAAACTGTCCTTCTTTAGACTAGTTGAGTATCTGGAGCATCAGCATTTGGGTTTGATTACAGGCTCAAAATGGCCAGAAACAAAGAACTTTCTTCTGAAACTCGTCAGTCTATTCTTGTTTTGAGAAATTAAGGCTATTCCAGTGCTAACTGGATCTAACCAGAATAGAAAGAGCAGTGGGAGGCCCCGGTGCACAACTGAGCAAGAGGACAAGTACATTAGAGTGTCTAGTTTGAGAAACGGACACCTCAGAAGTCCTCCACTGGCGGCTTCATTAAATAGTACCCGCAAAACACCAGTCTAAACGTCAACAGTGAAGAGGCGACTCCGGGATGCTGGTTGCTGATAATGGGCCTCTGTACGCCTATGTACTGTATATATTCCATATAAAATCAGCCGTTTCCAGCTACAGTAGTCATTTACAACATTAACAATGTCTACACTGTATTTCCGATCAATTTGATGTTATTTTAATGGACAAAAAATTTGCTTTTCTTGGGTAACACACATGCATTGTATGCTCATAAAGTACTAATGTCTACTGTATTATGTCGCTCTCTGGTCTTAGTAGAGAAAAAAGTGCAAAATTCAATGATAATGCTCCTGTAGCTAGACAATGCTAGACATTGCTTTTATGATTATACTTCTCAGCCAGGCCCTATTGAAATGGAAAACAGGTATTCCTTAGATAAGTTATCAGCTCATGTCTTACCCCACCTTATCTGTTTAATTCAATTAGACTTGAATCGAAATGGAAAGAGAGATAACGTTACAATTTGACTTTCAAGATGCAAACAATGTATGCCAAATTTTTTTATCTCGACCGTAGTTTCATTTACATCTCATTACTAAAAAGGTAAACAAACAGAAAAGGTAGCGTTTCTCAGTGAGAACGTTGTGTGTTTCTGAACATTATCGATAGGTATTTTCTTTCCTAATCACCATCTCCTAGAGTGAAGGCTAGGCTACATCAAAGCTTCAGTGAATTCCCAGAGTACCGTGATGTGTGGGTGGTAGAGGACTGGATTGATTGTTTCCAGATTGACCTGAGTAATCAATAGGTCATGATCATACACTTGCTGCCACAACGCCACTCAGTTGATTTGAACTGTTATACAATCATTGATCACCCCAGGTGATTTCAACTTAACAAACATTAATGATCCTCTGACTGTATAGGCTTATGTGTGTTAACCTCAACACTTTCCAGTCATGTAACCTAGAAATCATTGTTGAGGCCAATCTAATAAAACCAGATCAAATGTAGTTTACATAAGTTCAATCATGAAGGCTGGTCTGAAGCATAACATAATTCACTTTGTTTCCTATTCCACGGGCATATTGGGAATGAATACAAATGTATCATCATCAAAATAGCGTCTTGTTTCTTCTCCTCTTTCCTATTAGCCATGTGCGGAATGTCATTCACCTACTTACCTTATAGCCTATAACACAGCACAATAATCCACATTCCTCACACTGTTTAACCTTGCAATTATCACCTTCCTCTTTCTCAACCAATGGGTGTAATTCTTGGGATGTATTTAAACTGTATGTCAACTTACCCATGTTCTATCACTTGCTGTTTGTTAGCAACAATTTTCAACAACCATCCACTTCCCCACCACCAGCAGCTATATTAATCTTAAGGCCCGTCACTGGAACTCCTTTACCCCAGCGGGCGGGGGGCTTCGATGCCAGCAGCCCTGCATAGGGCTACCTGCCATCACATCATCTGGCATCGAGGATTTTCCCTCGGAAACGAGGTCATTCCCCAAACTATTTAATAAAATGTCATATTGCATTCCGTCTTTGTTGTTCATTCAGTTAAGCCTGTACTCGATTGAACAGCAGTGACAAATGCACCTAAATAGCAAGCAGAAAATAGGCACTCAATTCACCCTGGTGTTGGGTCCCCATTACAGAGCCAACCCTGTCCTGTGTAATTGAACATCATGTTTTTATGAGACCATTCTATGACCGTCATTCACCATAATTTATAAAGAAGTGTTCTTCAATGTTTATTTTTTTATTTTATTTAACCTTTATTTAAATAGGCAAGTCAGTTAAGAACAAATTATTATTTACAATGTGACGCTGCAGGCACTGACTGGACAGATTCGGAAGCAATGAAATGATCGTTTGTTGGAGAATCATTCGGTTGAGACTTTGTCATGACCCAAGTGGGAGCGTAGTAAACGATAAGTCATTCAAGATGAGGAAATACATTTTCTAGAGGTTGTAGAGGAGCTGTTTCCTGTCTCCAGGGTTGCTCTATAAATTATAGTTTAAAAAAGAGAAGCAGTAATGAAATTGATTCAGGTTTGGCACGGAATTGCCGCCCAGCATGGTAGAAATGATAAGCTACCTCCATGATGCATAGCCTAACCCAGGAAATTGCATTTCCTTTCGAGGTGGGGGACCGGACCTACTGTATACAGAGTTTTCACAACAACAACAAAATCAGGTTGCCCTGGCAATGTAAGTGGGCAATATTGAGCATCAGAAAGCTACAAATGAATGAAAGTTCATGAATGGTTGTCTCTTTCAGTTGAGGCAAGACTAAATGTTAGTTTTCTTGGAACAGCCCAATGAGAAGTCATAAGGAGTAATAGTGCAGAACAGGACTTTACGGAACCTTGTACAGATGTAATGCCTATAGTGATGGAAGTTTCAGGAGCAAAGATGCTCATGACTGTAGTATGTATGGGTAAGATTGACTGAATTTGATACATACTGTACGGTATGTAATAAACATGCTTTAATATATTATGATGGGACTATAGTCAATTTCTTCTCAAGCTTCTCTCTCTCTCTCTCTCTCTCTCTCTCTCCAGATGCAAAAGTTGAAGCGCTCCTTTTCCTTCAAAACCAAGAGAATGCGCAGCAAGAGCGCAGACAATTTCTTTCAGCGCAACAACAGTGACGCCAAGCTGTCGACAGAGCTGCTCTCGGACAACAGCAGCATCACAGGCCAAATGAGCATCATCGGGGTTACGGTGGCCAATCCCGTCCACCCTGTCCACCATGCCCCCCCTCGCTCAACCTCCAACCTGGTGATCTCTAATGCGCCTCCGGCTATCCCATGTGCCCCCCCTTCCTTGGTCTACTCCCCGGGACGCCACCCCCTCGCCATCGACCCCACCGGACACGGCTTCATGGAGCACATCTTTAAGAAGCCCATCTTCTGCGACGTCTGCAACCACATGATCGTAGGTAATGGTCAACCTTCCAACCCAAATAAACATTTGCACCGCATTGTATTGCAGAAAAAACCTCAATGCAGATGATCTGGAAGGTGTCACTTATCCAGTGACTCTCGTTGATGTTTTGAAATGCTCCTCTGTAATTACTGCATATGGTATTCCAATGATTAAGGGAAAGCATTGTTATGAAACCACCCCTTTCTCGGTGAGCTGTAGTTCTATCCATCAAAATGTGTCAGGCGGTCACAAGTGTCATAGAGTCATACTTAACCACTAGCTTAATTCCCGTAGGAACAGCCCGACAGCGGAAATGTGTCAGAGCTGTCCAGGAGCTGCAGTATGAGCAGGGTGCTTAGTGAAAGAGGTCAGTCGGTCTCTCTCAGTGTCTGACATGCAGCACAGTTCCATATGGCGGTCCCCAAACAGATGCTCCACCTTCCTTGCCCCCTTGTTAGGCACCATGCATGCAGGGACCACCGGGAGCTTATGTAACAAGGTAGTAATGAGGGTCGCTTCAGACCATCTGCTAAGCCAGTGTTTGACAGCCTCTCAGCTAGCCAATAAAACAAAACAGACGGTAGGTAGGGACCACGTGCTTTTGGTGTTGTTTGATGTGTTGGGGAGATGGGAGTACCAGGGGAATGGATCATTTGTTTCCTCTCTGAGTTTTTGAGGAATAATAGTGCTTTATTATTATGTAAAAAGTGCTTTGTTATTACGTACACTACCGTTCAAAAGTTTAGGGTCACTTAGAAATGTCCTTGTTTTTGAAAGAAAAGCTAATTTTTGTCCATTAAAATAACATAACATTGATCAGAAATACAGTGTAGACATTGTTAATGTTGTAAATGACTATTGTAGCTGGAAACGGCAGATTTTTAATAGAATATCTACATAGGCGTACAGAGGCCCATTATCAGCAACCATCACTCCTGTGTTCCAAAGGCACGTTGTGTTAACTAATCCAAGTTTATCATTTTTAAAGGCTAATTGATCATTAGAAAACCCTTTTGCAATTATGTTAGCATAGCTGAAACTGTTGTGCTGATTAAAACAGCAATAAAACTGTCCGTCTTTAGACTAGTTGAGTATCTGGAGCATCAGCATTTGTGGGTTCGAACACAGGCTCAAAATGGCCAGAAACAAAGACTTTCTTCTGAAACTCGTCAGTCTATTCTTGTTCTGAGAAATTAAGGCTATTCCATGCGATAAATTGCCAAGAAACTGAAGATCTCGTACAACGCTGTGTACTACTCCCTTCACAGAACAGCGCAAACTGGCTCTAACCAGAATAGAAAGAAGAGTGGGAGGCCCCTGTGCACAACTGAGCAAGAGGACAAGTACATTAGAGTTTCTAGTTTGAGAAACAGACGCCTCACAAGTCCTCAACTGGAAGCTTCATTAAATAGTACCCGCAAAATACCAGTCTCAACATCAACAGTGAAGAGGCGACTCCGGGATGCTGGCCTTCTAGGCAGAGTTGCAAAGAAAAAGCCATATCTCAGACTGACCAATAAAAAGAAAAGATTAAGATGGGCAAAAGAACACAGACACTGGACAGAGGAACTCTGCCTAGAAGGCCAGCATCCCGGAGTCACCTCTTCACTGTTGATGCTATGCATCAGTTAAGGGGCCTGATGAACATTCCTCAGCAATCAATGCATATCTAAATCCTGTCTAGACTGTAGATAGCTGGAAGTAAGCCGTATTAGAACACCTGTTGAGAATTCTCTGCCAGGAGTCAACAACACCCTGTTTGCACTATTTGCTTTTGTCGCAAAAAATATTTCAGAAAAGTCCATGCTATACTATCTAGCCCTCTCTCGCCACCTCTCTCTCTCTCTCTAAAGGTGATATTATTTTTCTGACTGGCCCCAAGCACTTGAAAGATGTCTTGTGCGTTGCTCCCTCAAATTTTGGTGGAAATAAGCTTCAGTCGGCTTTTCAAAAAGCCATTTAATTGACTAGAAGGCTCCGCGGATGTAGGCCTTGGCCATTAAAGTCTCTCTTATTGAACGTGATGGGAACTCCACAGCAGATTAGTTGCCTCTGATTGAGCACTGCACGTTACTCGGTTATTGATTAAAGGGCCTTGCTGCAAATTACCTATTAAATAAACGTCTACCTTGTTACTGGGGAGTGAATAGGAGAGTTATAGGGGAGTGACAGAGGGTGGAAAGTAATTTACAGTTGAAAAGAGGTGATAAATAATCGTCCAGCTTTTACTGAATGCCTCGATATTAATAATATTCTAGCTGTAAGCTATGCGTGTATGCGTGTGTGTATGAGTATTGAACAAACAGACTTAATGCAGCTTATAAGGCATGTATGGAGGCCAGTTATGCGCGGGTTGACTCAACCTGCAGTCGCTGGGCAGATGGGTTTAGGGTCAATAAATATTGTGGGGCTAAAGGGCGGGTGGGTAGCGTACGGGTTGAATAAAGAGAAACAATACCTTAAAAACATATAAAAAAGTATAATTATTTTGCAATTTACATAGGCTACATTGAGGTTTTTCTTTCATTACTTTAGGCTATCTGGTATTACTGCATAAGCCTAAACTTCAGGGTTTAACTGTATGTGCGCCAAATAGCCTACACAGCCAATCGCCAAATAATGCTTTTGGGAAGGGCAGAAAAAGTTAACGTCAATCCACGGATGCAAAAAGGACATTGTCGAAGTTTAATTCAATAAAACAAAAGCTGCAAAAGGAGAGTTAAAATAAAGAGAAAGGAGAGCTATAAAAGTAATATTTGGAAAATATTTGCTGAAGTGGTAAAAGAGGATGATAGCAGTGTTATGTTATGTGTGATGATTGTGAGACTCTATACAAATTCGACAGTCACAAGTCTTGTTTTATTGAATTGTATACATTTAATGTGCTGCGCATAGCATATATATGAAGGGCCTACATGTATCGACTTTCACAGTGAATGCTTTTGTTTATACGTTTTGTGCGAATTAATTGAACATCACCAAATGCATCATAAAAAAATATTGCGCTTCTGGAATAACGGCCATTCTGGGGTGATAAATACAGTACCAGTCAAAAGTTTGGACACACCTACTCATTCAAAGGTTTCTAGCTACATGTCTTAAGCTAAAGTGTACAACACCCGTTGAATATGGTTGGTGTCAGTAAACGTCGGCAAAAAAGCGTAATGAAATTGTTGACAGCAGAGCTGGTTAGGCTGTTTTCATGTTATCCAGAGGTAAACAAATCATCGGCCAGAGCGTCAAGTGTGCACTCTAAACGTTGTGAGAGCGGAACGAGATGGGTGGGGCTAAAGCTTAAGAGGGGGTGAACGATGTTGAATGGGTGTTGACAAATTATAGCTCTTCACTAGAAACCAAAACATTCAAAGGCCATTTTCTCAAAAGTGAATTTGCAAATGTATACATTTTCAAAGCATAATTAGTTTCCCATTGTTCCTCAAATGCAGTGTATGATATACCATTTTGTAGCTCTGAGTCTAATTTTATCCAATGTAAGAAACACAATTTCAAATTTTGCTACATAAAACCAAATCCAGGTGGTGAGTCACATTTTGTTGTGTTACAGCCTGATTTCAAAATGGATTAAATAGGTCTACACACAATTCCCCATAATGACAAAATGTTTTTAAATATTTTAGCAAATCTATTGAAAATGAAATACAGAATTTACATAAGTTTCACACCCCTGAGTCAATACTTTCTAGAAGCACCTTTGGCAGTGATTACAGCTTAGAGTCGTCTTGGGTAGGTTGTTTTGCACATATGGATTTGCACATATGGATTTGGGGATTTTCTAACATTCGTCCTTGGAGACTTTCTCAAGCTCTGTTAAGTTAGATGGGCAGCAGCGGTGAACAGCAATCTTCAAATTTTTCCACAGATTTTCAAGTCTGGGCTTTGGCTGGTTCATTCAAGGACTTTTACATTCTTGTTCTGAAGCTATTCCAGCATTGCTTTGGCTGTATGCTTGGGATCATTGTCCCGATGGAACATAAATCTTCGCTCCAGTCTAGGATCTTATCAAGGATTTGCCTGTATTTGGCTCCATTCATTGTTCCCTCTATCCTTACCAGTCTGCCAGTCCCTTCCGCTGAAAAGCATCCCCATAGCATGATGCTTCCACCACCATGCTTCACGGTAGAGATAGTGTTAGACGAGTGATGAGTATTACCTTTTTTTTACAGACATAGCGCTTTGAATTCAGGCCAAAGAGTAAAAATGTTTGTCTCAACAGAACACAGAATCTTTTGCCTTTGGCGCTCAGTCCTTCTCATGCCTTTTTTGCAAACTCCAGGCCTGCTGTCATGTGCTTTTTTCTCAAGAGTGGCTTCCGTCTGGACTCTCTGGCAGGTTCTCCCATCTCTGCCAAGGAACACTGTAGTTCTGTCAGAGTGGTCATTGGGTTATTGGCCACCTACTGTAAGTCTACACTCCTTTGATTTCTTCATATTTTATTGTGTTACAAAGTGGGATTGAAATGGATTGAATTGTCATTTTTTTGTCAACGATCTGCATAAAATACTCTGTAATGACAAATTGTAAGAAAAATGTTTTTAAAGGTTCATGAAAAATAAAACACTAATATACCTTGATTAGATAAGTATTCACCCCCCTGATTCAATACATGGTAGAAACACCTTTGGCAGCGATTACAGGTGTGAGTTTTCTTGGGTATGTTTCATAAGAGCTTTGCACACCTGTATTGTGCAATATTTGCCTATTATTCTTTTCAAAATTCTTCAAGCTCTGTCACGGTGTTCAGGATCGTGGCTAGAAGGTCATTTTCAAATCTTTCCATAGATTTTCAAGCAGATTTAAGTCAAAACTTTGCCACTAAGAAACATTCACTTCTTGGTTAGCAACTCCAGTGTAGATTTGGCTTTGTGTTGTAGGTTATTGTCCTGCTAAAAGGTGAATTCCTCTCCCAGTGTCTCGTGTAAAGCAAACTGAAGCAGGTTTTCATATAGGATTTTGCCTGTGCTTAGCTCCGTCCCGTTTATTTTTATCCTGAAAAACACCCCAGTGCGCAGCTGAACACTGTATGCTGGAAACACTCGGTTTGTTGTTTTTGTTGTTTTTGACTAAAGGTAACCAATCTTCGTTAGATATACAGTGGGGCAAAAAAGTATTTAGTCAGCCACCAATTGTGCAAGTTCTCCCACTTAAAAAGATAAAAGAGGCCTGTAATTTTCATCATAGGTACACTTCAACTATGACAGACAAAATGAGAAAAAAAACTCCAGAAAATCACATTGTAGGATTTTTTATGAATTTATTTGCAAATTATGGTGGAAAATAAGTATTTGGTCACCTACAAACAAGCAAGATTTCTGGCTCTCACAGACCTGTAACTTCTTCTTTAAGAGGCTCCTCTGTCCTCCACTCATTACCTGTATTAATGGCACCTGTTTGAACTTGTTATCAGTATAAAAGACACCTGTCCACAACCTCAAACAGTCACACTCCAAGCTCCACTATGGCCAAGACCAAAGAGCTGTCAAAGGACACCAGAAATAAAATTGTAGACCTGCACCAGCCTGGGAAGACTGAATCTGCAATAGGTAAGCAGCTTGGTTTGAAGAAATCAACTGTGGGAGCGATTATTAGGAAATGGAAGACATACAAGACCACTGATAATCTCCCTCGATCTGGGGCTCCACGCAAGATCTCACCCCGAGGGTTCAAAATTATCACAAGAATGGTGAGCAAAAATCCCAGAACCACACGGGGGGACCTAGTGAATGACCTGCAGAGAGCTGGGACCAAAGTAACAAAGCCTACCATCAGTAACACACTACGCCGCCAGGGACTCAAATCCTGCAGTGCCAGACGTGTCCCCCTGCTTAAGCCAGTACATGTCCAGGCCCGTCTGAAGTTTGCTAGAGAGCATTTGGATGATCCAGAAGAAGATTGGGAGAATGTCATATGGTCAGATGAAACCAAAATATAACTTTTTGGTAAAAACTCAACTCGTCGTGTTTGGAGGACAAAGAATGCTGAGTTGCATCCAAAGAACACCATACCTACTGTGAAGCATGGGGGTGGAAACATCATGCTTTGGGGCTGTTTTTCTGCAAAGGGACCAGGACGACTGATCCGTGTAAAGGACAGAATGAATAGGGCCATGTATCGTGAGATACAAAACCTCCTTCCATCAGCAAGGCATTGAAGATGAAACGTGGCTGGGTCTTTCAGCATGACAATGATCCCAAACACACCGCCCGGGCAACGAAGGAGTGGCTTCGTAAGAAGCATTTCAAGGTCCTGGAGTGGCCTAGCCAGTCTCCAGATCTCAACCCCATAGAAAATCTTTGGAGGGAGTTGAAAGTCCGTGTTGCCCAGCAACAGCCCCAAAACATCACTGCTCTAGAGGAGATCTGCATGGAGGAATGGGCCAAAATACCAGCAACAGTGTGTGAAAACCTTGTGAAGACTTACAGAAAACGTTTGACCTCTGTCATTTCCAACAAAGGGTATATAACAAAGTATTGAGATAAACTTTTGTTATTGACCAAATACATATTTTCCACCATAATTTGCTCAATTAATTCATAAAAAGTCCTACAATGTGATTTTCTGGATTTCTTTTTCTAATTTTGTCTGTCATAGTTGAAGTGTACCTATGATGAAAATTACAGGCCTCTCTCATCTTTTTAAGTGGGAGAACTTGCACAATTGGTGGCTGACTAAATACCTTTTTGCCCCACTGTAAATCCTGAACATGTTTTTGCATGAATTCTGCGATGCGGTTAGCTTTTAACAGCTAGAAACGCATTTTTTTGTCCCGGAATCCCACTTAACAGACAGGTTGAAGCCTGCTTGACAGAGCCGCTAACCTTAGCTAGCCATCAATCTAAAGAAGTTAGTCCCAGATGAGTTGTGCAATGGAGCCCTCTTTGTCTGGAGAAGTAAATGAACGGTTCCAGCGCTGTAGGAGCTGTATCTACTACGCTTTGTTTTGGGACAAGCTGGATCACTCGGAGTTCCAATGCAGCAATTGTTTGCGTGCCGAGGATTGAAGTGGCTTCCTTGATCAAGCAGGTCGCCAGTCTACGTAAGAAACTGGGGAAAAAGCAGAGTGGAATGTTTACCTTTTCTACACCGGTAGCTGGACGGAGTTCACGCTTGTCTGCATCTCTGCCTTGCCGTTTGTCATTGTCCGACTGGCTGGTGTTGCCCGGAGTTCAATCGCCAGGGGAGCCATCTCCTGCCTCTCCTCCCCCATGTGATAGTGGAGTCGAAGGAGCACAGCAAGAGGAGCATGCCAATTAACTATGGTTGCATGTCACGAGCTGTGGAATCCGAAGACCGCGTCCTCACGCAAAGTAGGCTACACTCCCAACGAGAGGCCCGGAGCGGAAACAATGAATAGTTTCGCTGCCCTGGAGCCTGATCTTCCTACTCCTTCGTCGCTGGGGGTACCTGTGTCTGCGAACGCTGTGCCTATTCCTTCCCCTACAATTTCGAAGTCGACATCGGCAACCTTCCGTCCTTGCTCTGGATCGAGCGGGGCTTCTCCATCTGTCAGAGGCCTGCACCAGGCGTTGGGAGCTACGGGCTCAAGTTATCCTGCCTCTCGCCCGTCCTTAAAGGGTTCTCCGAATCCTGTGAAGCATGGAAGTGGGCAGATTTCCTCGTCCTTCTCGCCAGCCGTGATTTTGGGCAGCTCCATGGTAAGAAATGTCACTGTTCCTGGTGCAAAAACACTGTCCTATCCCGGAGCTCGAGTAAATGACATTACTAAGCTGCTCCGGAATGTTCTACGCCAGGAGTGTGCAAAGCTGTCATCAAGGCAAAGGGTGGCTACTTTGAAGAATATCAAATATATTTAGATTTGGTTACTACATGATTCATGATTGATATGATTGATATGTGTTATTTCATAGTTTTGATGTCTTCACTATTATTCTACAATATAGAAAATAGTAAATAAAGAAAACCCCTTGAATGAGTAGGTGTGTCCAAACTTTTGACTGGTACTGTATATATATCAGCAGATGTAAGAAGAGCTATATAAATACATTTGATTTGATTAGATTAAATTGTACTTTCTTGTCATTGATCTACATAAAATAATATATAATGTCAAAGTGAAAAGAACATTCTATAAAAAAAAAAAATATATATATTATTATTATTATTTTTAATAGAATGTTCTTTTCACTTTGACATTATATATTATTTTATGTAGATCAATGACAAGAAAGTACAATTAAATCTAATCAAATCAAATCAAATTGATGTATATAGCCCTTCTTACATCAGCTGATATCTCAAAGTGCTGTACAGAAACCCAGCCTAAAACCCTAAACAGCAAGCAATGCAGGTGTAGAAGCACAGTGGCTAGGAAAAACTCCCTAGAAAGGCCAAAACCTAGGAAGAAACCTAGAGAGGAACCAGGCTATGAGGGGTGGCCAGTCCTCTTCTGGCTGTGCCGGGTGGAGATTATAACAGAACATGGCCAAGATGTTCAAATGTTCATAAATGACCAGCATGGTCAAATAATAATAATCACAGTAGTTGTCGAGGGTGCAACAGGTCAGCACCTCAGGAGTAAATGTCAGTTGGCTTTTCATAGCCGATCATTGAGAGTATCTCTACCGCTCCTGCTGTCTCTAGAGAGTTGAAAACAGCGGGCCTGGGACAGGTAGCACGTCCGGTGAACAGGTCAGGGTTCCATAGCCGCAGGCAGAACAGTTGAAACTGGAGCAGCAGCACGGCCAGGTGGACTGGGGACAGCAAGGAGTCATCATGCCAGGTAGTCCTGAGGCATGGTCCTAGGGCTCAAATCTATTTAAATTCCACTTTGTAACTCAACAAAATGCGAAAAAGTTCAGAAAGTGACAATAAATGGTTCAGGTCTGGCACTTGTCCAAACTATTACTGCTGTTGCCATGGTGCCATCACTTCTCCTGTTATAATCTGAAGCTTCTTGCCAACTCACCCCACCAGCCACCATTCACCACCGTATGTCAATACCCAGCTGAAAGGGCAGTGGGGATGGCTTTTGTCAGATGGAAGTGTCTAGGCACTTGGGCACCATGGCTCATTCTATAGCTGCACTCATCTCATTCAGCGTGAGGGGTTCTCATCATTCTTCCATGTTATCACAATGAGTCAGTGAAAGCACCCCCATTCAACAACTGTGTGACAAGGGTTTAATTTGGCCTTTGGTAATATTTGGTATTTTTTAAGGATCCCCATTAGCTGTTGCAAAAGCAGCAGCTACTCTTGCTGGGTTCCACACAAAACATGAAACATTACATAATACAGAACATTAATAGACAACAGCTCAAGGACAGAACTACATTAATTTAAAAAAGACACACGTAGACTACATATCAATACATACACATAAACTATCTAGGTTAAATAGGGGATAGGCGTTGTGCCGTGAGGTGTCGCTTTATCTGTCTTTTGAAACCAGGTTTGCTGTTCATTTGTGCAATATGAGATGGAACAGAGTTCCATGCAATAATGTCTCTATATAATACTGTACGCTTTCTTCCATTTGCTCTGGATTTGGGGACTGTGAAAAGACCCCATGGTGGCATGTCTGATGGGATAAGTGTGTGTGTCAGAGCTGTGGGTAAGTTGACTATGCAAACAATTTGGTATTTTCAACACATTAATGTTTCTTATAAAAAGAAGAAGTGATGCGGTCAGTCTCTCCTCAACTCTTAGCCAAGAGATACTGGCATGCATAGTATTTATATTAGCCCTCTGATTTCAATGAAGAGCAAGACATGCTTCTCTGTTCTGGGCCAGCTGCAACTTAACTAGGTCTTTCCTTGCAGCACTCGACCACACGACTGGACAATAATCAAGATAATCAACTCGACACCATTCATTACCTGATTGAGCTGAGGTCTAATTTAGGGAATGATTTGTACCAAATACAATGCTCTTAGTTTTACAGATGTTCAGGACCATTTTTTTACTGGCCACCCATTCCAAAACAGACTGCAGCTCTTTGTTAAGATTTTCAGTGGCTTCATTAGCTGTCTTTCTGCCCATAATTTCATTTAAAGTACTCCAACGTTTTTTCCATCATTCTTTATATCATTTATCTTGGCTTGATAATACAGTTTCTTCTTTTTTTTGTTGAGTTTACTCATATCATTTTTAAATTTGCAGTAAATCAGCCAGTTATTTGTGCAGCTAGACTTATTAGCCACTCCTTTTGCCTCATTTCTTTCAACCATACAGTTTTTAAATTCCTCATCAATCCATGGAGCCTTAACAGTTCTAACAGTCAGTTTCTTAACAGGTGCATGTTTATCAATAATTGGAAGAAGCAATTTCATAAATTCCTCAAGTGCAGCACCTGGATGCTCCTTATTAATCACATCAGACCAACAAATATCTTCAACATCATCCACATAAGAGTCACAGCACTATTTTAGGCCCAGCTATTGGAACTTTGGCTTTCCTGGATATAGCCACTGCATCCAATGAGTACAGATACAGCTTTAGAACAAAGTTCTACAGTATTAGTAAAACTGTGATTGATACATGTGAATGATCTTGTTCCTGTAGTGTTTGTAAACACCTTGGTAGTTGATTAACCAGATTATAGGCACTGGTTACATTGAGAAGCTTCCTCTTGAGCAAACAGCTTGATGAAAACCAGTCTATATTCAGGTCCCCAAGAAAGTAGACCTCTCTGTTTACATCACATACACACTATCAAGCATTTCTCACACATTATTTGGATACTGACTGTAAGCACTTGGTGGCCTATAGCAAGATCCCAAAAGAAAAGGCTTTAGATGTGCAAAGTGAACCTGTAACCACAACACTTCAATAACCCTTGATATAAGATCTTCTCTAAGCATTGCAGGGATATGGCTGTGAATATATACAGCAACACCTCCCCCATAAGCATGTCTGTCTCTTCTATAGATGTTATATCCTTGTATTGCTACTGCTGTATCATCAAATTAATTATCTAAGTGAGTCTCAGAAATGGCTATTATATGAATGTTATATATGTAGCCTTATTTCTAAGGCTACATATATTAATATGGGCTATTTTCAGCCCTTTCCTGGGTAGCTTATCAGAGAAAGACATAACATTGAAAAGAGAAAACAAAGCAAGAAAACAAAATATACATTCCATTAATCAGTTGGTGTGTGTGTGTGCTGCGGGTTGAAGCTACGAACCCATAAGCTTGGCTCTATCATCCCTTCCAGTCTTTTGGGAGGGAGGGTGTGCAATGAGCCTGTCATAGCGGATTCAAGCAATGACCCCACACACTATGGCAGCTTTCATGGCTGGGATAAGTTATTTTCTCTTCTGGCGCACAGCTTTAGGATAGTCCTCATTGAGGAAGATGTATGTTCCTCTCATGTTCTTGGCTCTTTCCAGAATAGCTACCTTGTCCTTGAACCTCAGGAACTTGACCACTTATCGGGCCTGTCACCTGGGCCCGGTGGTGGGTTTTCCAGTTCTGTGGGTGCGCTCTACCTCAATCTTCCTGTGGTCCATCTTCAGTTTCTCTGAGATAATTTCCCTCACTTTGTCCTCAGGTCTCATGTGGAGATTCTGCAATTCCGTCCACAACAATGTTGTGTCGCCTTGATTGTACCTCGAGATAATCTGATTTCTCTGTCATTGTTATCATGGATTCACATACAGAACTGATGTCCTCTCTCAATGACTTACAGATTGCTGTCATCTTGGGAGAACTGCAAACTGTTCTTCAGGTCCTGGACCTCTCTGGTCAGGTCGTGCATTCTTTTATTAGTTGACTCCACCAGTATTTGGACAAAACACTTGAAGCTATTTTCTTGTTGTTGTAACTACTGCTTGTAGAACTATTTTTGATTGTTTAAAAGATCCTTCACCTGTGATAGAGAGACACCACTGTCCTCAATGGTACTCCTGCCAGCTTTGGTCTTTGTCATGGTAGCAAAGTAGGCTGCGCTGTTACTCCTTGCAGTTCCAGACAGGTCAGGTCGTGGGAAGATTGAAAACAATAAACAGCAGGGATCTACATAGCCACAAGCCCGGGACAATCCGTGGTCCCAGCCACAATGGCTAACCGCGTCGTGGGCTGCATTCAAGCCCTCAAGAAAACCCTGCTAGCTTGATAGGCAGCAAGCTAACAGCTGGCTAGCAGCTACACTAAATAGCTCCTCAGACCCGGCCTTGGTCGGCAAGATCACTGGACAGCAGTGGAGGCTGCTGAGGAGAGGTCGGCTCATAATGGCTGGAATGGAACGAATGGAGCCCGTTTTCCCTAATTAAGGTGCCACTAACCTCCTGTGCTGGACAGAGAGTAGCAGTCCCAGCAACTAATGCCAACCGGGTTGCGGGATCCAAACTCAAAAGATAGCAAGCTACTAAGAAACTTTTCAATACACTTTTAAAACAACAAACTTTCAAAAACAACAAACCAAGCTCTCCCTCGTTCCGCTTTCAACAGGAAGAGACGTGAATGATTACTGTTTCATTGTCTCCAAGTGGCTACACTGGTTTTCTATGCTGTCAATCAGGCACTCTAAGCTATCCAGATAGATATTGCAGTGATCACAATATATTGTGATCAAGGCCAGTCACAGTTCCTATTAAAAACAGTCATAAAGGGTACACAGTAAATGCAGTAAAAACAGTAATCCATGCCTTCCAAGTCATACTAGTATGAGTTCACTTTGTTGTAACCTTGACATTTGACATTAGCAGTAACCTAACCTTGCCAGGCCTATGAAGTCTACTGTAGTGCACAAGACTATCAATAACCTGACTTTGCGTGAACAAAATCTCTACAGGTGTAGGTTTATAGGGCTCATGTTCCCCTCTGGTTTACAGTTGCTGTTGGTTTGTTTGTTGCCTTGTTGTTGATTGTGATCTGACAAGGATCCTATTCCTCTGGTTTCCATCTCAGTATCACTAACAACTCCTGTTGTTGTCTATTAATGAGGCTTAGTCAAACAACACAGGACAGACTGCAGGATAAGAACCTATCTTTTCCCTCTGGTTAAAGTTGTTTTGGACGGATGGGGGATGTGAAGGTGTGCTCAGTCATTCATGACCTGTTAAGAAAAAAAGTAATTTATGATGATAATTGCGTCATCATTAACCTTTTTTATAGGTCGGTGCTCATAGACAGTACTTTACAACTTTGTATGAAATTACAATATACAAATTGTTTTGTATGCAGATATTCAATAAGTGTTACAACTATGTGAACTCATATGGCTTGGAAGGCATTGAGTACTGTTTTTACTGCTTTTACTGTGTACCTATATGACCGTTTTTTAATGGGAACTATGGCTGTTGCTCTTTGCAGTTTTGTTCATTCCTGCTCTTGGAGTTCTACATTTTAGGTGCTGGTACGCTGATGTAGTCCATACCGGTGTACACCAGCTCAATTCAAGCACTGATGCGTTGAGAGTCACGTCAACAAGTCATTAATTAAGGATAATTTCAGTTTGACGGGAGGCAGAGACACAGACAGTCTCATCAGTCTAGCCTGGACAGGGCCTCTCCAAACGTCACCTGTATATTCAGCTCTCATCCTATGGATCAGATTTTACTACTGTAATTTGGGCCTGTATCACATCTCAACGCTAATCCTGATTCCATTGTAAATTATGAATGATGGCTGTGCAGTAAGTCAACATGGACACTAACAGAACTCAAACAAACCAGGGCTCACTCTGCCTCGGTGCGATGTGAAGGAATCAATCAGGCTTTTGTGTGTTCACATATTCACACACACACAGTGTCTGGGCTGCATGGGCACGTGCTCATTGATTAATCAATTACTGGAAGCAAATCGTTTTGCCAGACAAATGGCAAATGACAGTGGGGCTTGTCGTGGAAATTCAGTACTGAAAGAGATTTTGTCATTTCTTCAAACAATCATCTTTATTTAATATCGATTATTTATTGCAATAATGAGGCTGGTCGACCCCCCACCCTTGAGTGTTGGACCGAGTAACCAAACATTTACACAAATGCAGAGTACTATGTATAGCTGACACTAACAATGCTCATTCATGGTTGGTTCAAACCCCCTCATGCAGACCAAGGAGCATCAACTGTTCTGCCTGCGGCTATGGAACCCTGACCTGTTCACCGGACGTGCTACCTGTCCCAGACCTGCTGTTTTCAACTCTCTAGAGACCGCAGGAGCGGTAGAGATACTCTTAATGATCGGCTATGAAAAGCCAACTGACATTTACTCCTGAGGTGCTGACTTGCTGCACCCTCGACAACTACTGTGATTATTATTATTTGACCATGCTGGTCATTTATGAACATTTGAACATCTTGGCCATGTTCTGTTATAATCTCCACCCGGCACAGCCAGAAGAGGACTGGCCACCCCTCATAGCCTGGTTCCTCTCTAGGTTTCTTCCTAGGTTTTGGCCTTTCTAGGGAGTTTTTCCTAGCCACCGTGCTTCTACACCTGCATTGCTTGCTGTTTGGGGTTTTAGGCTGGGTTTCTGTACAGCACTTTGAGATATCAGCTGATGTAAGAAGGGCTATATAAATAAATTTGATTTTGATTTGATAAGCCACTCTGGGTTCATCCTGTTGTTATCTGCACGTCGGTTGTTGTCTTAACCCCACCCTGGCGTAGTTTCCCAGATGCAAGGATGATTTAGAGAAAATTAGGAATTGTTCTAAACTCCTCCTGGCTATCTCTATCTCGGTTACACCCACCACATCTTGTTTATGTAATGCAGTCTTTAACTAATTTGTCAGCTCAAGCCATCTCTGGTGACCATACGCCCAGATTAGCTCCAGGGAACTAGAGTGGAGACCATAAAAACACAGACACTAACAGGACAGAAATGTCTTACTATTAGTTCAATATTAATTGTTAACCATTAATATCAAATAACCCAGGTAAATACGTAATTTTTGTATCACAGACTCATATGTTGCATATTATTACGTGATCACCATTGTCGATGGAATTAAATATCAGTTAGGTTTCATAGGAACACGCTATTGTGAAGTCTACTCTACAAAGCCAATCAATAACATGGGCAGAAAAGAGAGGAAAAGGGGTTGATACGGAAATATAGACACAGATAACAGATAATAAAATCCAGTATTAAGGACATTTCGTTTAATCAGTGGTGGTTAACTGCAGTTTTTCAGGCCAGCCACATGCTACATGTCATTAGAATGGTATACGTGGCAAGGATTTAATCTTCATTCAAAAGTACTAACCTTCCTCAGTGAGGCTGAAACAACCCTCTGCTCTGACATTCCAAGGGTCAAAGGTTAAAAATGTGAGCCCTGTGATAAGGTTATCAGTGGCAAATGTCTTTAGGAAAAAACTTTATTTACAGACAGCCTAAGCGTGCTGCTGATTCCCGACCCAAAAAATACCATTCATAAAAATTTGGAAGCCAGTCAGAAAGATGGTGCCAAGCATCTGCTATCATCACCAGGGCTCCTTCACCCAAACAATTCTCTGTCTCTCGCTTACAGAAAGTCACACTGTCTGTTTCATAACTTCCGAACGCAATTAAGCCTAATTAATCTTCATTTATGCCAACGTCTGTGACTCATACATCAATGAAACGCGGCAGTTTAGACACAGAGACAGGAGGTATAATTCCACATGGGGATATTTTTTTGTTGTAGCCAGACTAGGGGAAAGATTTTGAATGTGAATGGAAGCGCATCTAGACACTGAGGAGAAGAGTATTAGATTAAGTTGGGTCCAATTTAATCAAAGTTTAAGAAAGGAAGTTTGCGGTAAATGGTTTGGGGTTGAGGGAGGTCATATTTGTTCCCTTTGTTTATTGAAGACTTGATTTATTTACCTTAGCTAGACAGACAAGTCTAGATAAGTCTGGTCCACTGCACTCTCAAGGTGAACGCTGCTGTGGCTGAGATTGACAGCACTGCAAATGGGCAATGTCTTAGTAGTACTTAGTAGCAATGACTGTGATTACAACAGAATGATAGTTAACTAACCTGTCCTGAATTCCTCTGCATGTAGTCTGGTAAAAGCAATCATGACCATAAAATTGTCAGAGACTCCAGTGACCCAAGTCATAGACTGTTTTCTCTGCTACTGCACGGCAAGCGGTACCGGAGCGCTAAGTCTAGGACCAAAAGGCTCCTTAACAGCTTCTACCCCCAAGCCATAAGACTGCTGAACAATTAATCAGATGGCCACCGGACTATTTTACATTGACCCCCCGCCCCCCTCCATTTGTTTTGTGCATTGCTGCTACTCGCTGTTTATTATCTATGCATAGTCACTTCACCCCTTCCTACATGTACAAATTAACCTGTACCCCCGCACACTGACTCGGAACCGGTACCCCCTGTATATAGCCTCGTTATTGTTATGTTATTCTGTTACTTTATATTATTTAAAATGTTTTACTTTCGTTTATTTGGTAAATATTTTCTTAACTCCTCTTGAACTGCACTGTTGGTTAAGAGCTTGTAAGTAAGCATTTCACGGTAAGGTCTACATTTGTTGTATTCAGCGCATGTGATAAATAAAGTTTGATTTGATTTGACATGGCAGGGTACTGTATTTGTGATTGAATCCCCTTTCTTCTGTCATGAAAAATGCTGAGTGAATTGAGTCATGAAATTGTACTGTGTCATGGAAAATGCGGAATGAATTATGTTTTGGAATTTTATTCTGCCATGGGAATTCCCGAATGAACTGTGTAATGGAAAATGTAGATAATTCAGCCAAATAATTTCTGAACACATCACATAAAGATTAATGTTTTCAACAGGCACCACCTCCAAGCATGTGGTGATGCTGGCAGGCAACACAGCCAAGCATGGCCTTCGCTGCAAAGCCTGCAAGATGAGCATCCACCACAAGTGTGAGAAAGGAGTGGGATCGCAACGCTGCCAAGGCAAGCTGGTAAGAGCCTCAACATCGTCACAAAATTAAATATACACTGAACAAAAATATAAATGCAACATGTAAATAAATGTTGGTCTCATGTTTCATGAGCTGATATAATATATCCCAAGCTTATTTCTCTCAAATTTTGTGCACAATTTTTTTTACATCCCTTTTAGTGAGCATTTCTCCTTTGCCAAAATAATCCATTTACCTGACAGGTGTGGCATATCAAGATGGTGTATCAAGACAGGTGCATCTTGTGCTGGGAACAATAAGGCCACTCTAAAATGTGCAGTTGTAGCACAACACAATGCCACAGATGTCTCAAGTTTTGAGGGAGCGTGCAATTGGCATGCTGACTGCAGTAATGTCCACCAGAGCTGTTGCCAGACAATTGAATATGAATTTCTCTACCATTAGCCGCCTCGAAGTTCGTTTTAGAGAATTTGTCAGTACGTCCAATCAGCCTGACAACCACAAACCACCTGTATGGCACAGTGTGGGCGAGCGGTTTGCTGATATCAACGTTGTGAACAGAGTCCCCCACGGTGGCGGTGGGGTTATGGTATGGGTAGGCTTAAGCTACGGACAATGAACACAATTGCATTTTATCGCTGGCAATTTTAATGCACATACGTACCATGACGAGATCCTGAGGCCCATTGTCGTGCCATTCATCCGCCACCCGCATCACCTTGTGTTTCAGCATGATAATGTACAGCCCCATGTCGCAAGTATCTGTACATAATTCCTGGAAGCTGAAAATGTCCCAGTTCTTCCATGGCCTGCATACTCACCAGACATGTCACCCATTGAGCATGTTGGGAATGCTCTGGATTGACGTGTACGACAGCGTGTTCCAGTTCCCACCAATATCCAGCAAATTCGCACAGCCATTGAAGAGGAGTGGTACAACATTCCACAAGCCACAATCAACAGCCTGATCCGCTCTATGCGAAGGAGATGTGTCGCGGTGCATGAGGCAAATACCAGATACTGACTGGTTTTCTGATCCACGCACCTACCTTTTTTTAAGGTGTCTGTGACTAACAGATGCATATCTGTGTTCCCAGTCATGTGAAATCCATAGATTAGGGCCTAATTCATTCATTTCAATAGACTGATTTCCTTATATGAACTGTAACTCAGTACATTTTCGAAATTGTTGCAAGTTACATTTATATTTTTGTTCAGTGTATTTGTTTCTATTAAGTGTCTTCAGAAAGTATTCAAAACCCTTTACTTTTTCCACGTTTTAAATTGTTGCATGTTGCATTTATATTTTTGTTCAGTATAGAACTAAATGTAGTACTATACTAGTATAATACTGTATGTACTGTATCTCTATAGACATCATCACCAGTGTCGTCATTATTGTCGTCATCAATGTCATCATCAATTACACCACTGTCATCATCCATAGAGATACATACACTATGTTCTATCACACATCATCAGTGTAATCATCAGCGTTCTCTCCAGCTAGCCAAAGAACATATTGAAAATATTGTATTAACGTCATCATCAGCACCATCAACCTCTCTTCATGCCTACAGTACAGTATGTCTCCCTGCATAAAGCATTAATCCAAAATCAATAGGTCTGGACTCGAGGCATCTTTTCATTACATGTAATTTATTGACGCCCTACAGTACATGCCATTCTGTTAGAAGTACACAATCGGGATTGAAGCCTGTTGCTTAGTATTATTCACATGTTCATATATTCGTCTCAAAAGTCCCAACAGAATACCAGATTAAAGATGTGGTGTGGAACATATTGTGCAGCGAGGCACAACTCCACAGAGATTAATGTACTCATCACAAAGACAGGAAAGATAGATTAGTAATGCGGCACTGCAAATACAGTATTGAATAATCATGGTGGACCTCAAAGTCCACTGCAGCTGCCATATGAGTCAATAGGCAGCTCGTAAAAAGAATTCAGCAACAGGATGATCAAGGATACAGTTTGTGAGAAGGGGGGCGGGGGTAGTTGCAGAGAATACGAACACCCATCCGTCATTTCGCCGTCGTCCACTGTACTCAAGGGAACTGGCAGTCACGACTACACAGGGGCTTTTAAGTCATTCATATCGAATCACACGTCCCACGCAGAAAATATACAGCTTGTGCGGTTCTATCATGTCTGATTGAGCCAGTGACTAACTCCTCCAGAGTCCAGGTTGTCCCTGGCCTGCATGGGAGGGAGTTTACTGGGATTGACAGGGAATTATTGGGAATAACTGGACATTACTGAGTTTAAATGGAGAACTGACCAGTAATGGGTAGGATTAAATGAAAATGATCAGGATTGACCTGGGGTTCAGTGAACCTTGTGAACCACGAGAATATATTGGATACAGAGACACGTGTTCCCTTTTCCCTCCTTTTTTTCTTCTTCCATGAGCTGCCCAATGCCTTGAGGATGAGCCTTGTGGAGATAGGGATCAGCTTTCAGGAGTGGAAAATGAGGTTGAAGGGTCAAGCATAAAAAGAGAATATACTCCCAGTGGGGCTCGCCTCTAAATTAAGGTTTCTCTAAACTTGGCAGGTTGTATTTCTACAACCCTGCTCATTTCTCTTGGCAACATAATGTGGTCGGAGTAAAAAGAGAGTACATTGCTGCTTGGGGCTATCTTGAAACCAAATATATATCATGATGCGACGTTTGAGTTGAAGATAAAAATATAACAGTGAAACTGTGACTATTGGGCTGCACTTGAGAGGTGCTTATAGAGTTCGAGAGTTGCTTATTTCAGCTTCTCATTATCAGCCGCGGCACATTGAGAATCAATCAAGGCAGACTACTTATGCAGATTGCTTGAACACACGGTTGATCATACAAAATGTAAACAAACAAAAGGAGGCCTCTCCTCCTTTGTGCAGTGGAGGCAGAATGATTGTGCTAATTGTAGGACTAATGCATCGTCTGTATAGCTGCCAAAAACCCAAAACAAGTAGATTTCATTGTCAGATCATTATCCCAGTAAGGAAATTACCTTTCACTGTATATTATGCTGAGTTGAATCTCTCCTTGTTTTGATAAACGTCGTTATTGATGAACACCTGATGTAGCCCTTTCCTGCAGTCAAATGACCTTGTGGATGGAATGATATTAATATTTTCATAATTCCATGATAAACATTATTTTAAAAACCCAAAACAAGTAGATTTCATTGTCAGATCATTATCCCAGTAAGGAAATTACCTTTCACTGTATATTATGCTGAGTTGAATCTCTCCTTGTTTTGATAAACGTCGTTATTGATGAACACCTGATGTAGCCCTTTCCTGCAGTCAAATGACCTTGTGGATGGAATGATATTAATATTTTCATAATTCCATGATAAACATTATTTTAAAAACCCGCTGAAAATCCTTTGCTTCTATGTAAAGCGGTTTTGTTATATTTCAGTCGTCTGTGATGTATTTAAAGTGTAATATTGGGATGCAAACTCAAAACGTAATACATTTCAACTCTATATCTGACATGGTACAGGTGTCTTCTTATTTTAAGCCCATAACCATGTGTGAGGTGTATACTTCTGTTTCAAAGTAGATTTGTTTAAGACTACCAAGAAACAAGGCCTCCCGAGTGGTGCAGCAGTCTAAGGTACCGAATCGTAGTGCTAGCTGTGTCACTACGGATTCTGATTCGATTCCAGGCTGTGTCGCAGCCGGCTGCAACCGGGAGACCCTTGAGGCGGTGCTCAATTGGCCCAGCGTCATCTGTGTTAGGGAAGGGTTTGGTCGGTCGGAATGTCCTTGTCCCATCGTGCTCTGGGCACATGCATGCTGGGCACATGCATGCTGACAAAGTGTCGGTGTTTCCTCCAACACACTGGTGCGCCTGCCTTCCGGGTTAAGCGGGCATTGTGTCAAGAAGCAGTGCGGCTTGGCGGGGTCGTGTTTTGGAGGACGCACGGCTCTCGACTTTCGCCTCTCCCGAGTCTGTACGGGAGTTGCCGCGATGGGACAAGACTGTAACTTCAAATTGGATACCACAAAATTGGGGAGAAAATGGGGTAAAATATATATATATATTTAAAAAAAGACTAAACAAGAAACACTGTGTGAGCCTGATTTAGCCAACTGCAGTAAAATGTTATTTATTCCACCTACTTGTCTTATACAAGCATGTATTTCACTTACATTACCATCCTTACCTCAGATTACTCTTTCTTCGGTGAGATACTGATTCAGAAAATTGAGGCTGTCCACTGTAATTTTTCTGGATATACGAGGGACACATCTCTGATGGGAAATATTGATTGTATGGGAAGCAGTAAACACAGAAATGTCATGGTTAGATAAATGATAGATATCTGGAGGAGTGTCCTTGTAAGAACTTGGTATGTGGGGAATGGGACGGGACTTAACAGCAAAGAGACTGGTATACATCTTCTTAATAACTTTGGGGCTGTATTCAAAAAGGGTTTCAGAGTAGGAGTGCTGATTTAGGATCAGGTCCCCCTCCTGTCCATAGAATCTTATTGATTATGCTCTAAAAGGCTAAACTGATCCGTGATCAGCATTCCTACTCTGAAACTATGTGAATACGGGCTATGAAATCTGCTGTCTGGCACTCTGCCAGCTGAGTTGTACAAACTGTACAATAACTACTTAAAGTAACAGAATTGATGCTGGACTAATCTGCTCCTGGTCCAGATGCACTTCTTCAATCAACCCTCATTAAGAAATTTAAACTAAACATTAGATAATATTGTTTAGCATGGCTGATGTAGGGAGAGTGATCAGCAGGTGGTTTAGGGGGGAAACAGGAAGGACATGTCACAGAGTGGTCTAAAGTGATGAATAGGTTTTAACCAGTTTTTCTCGCTTGGGATATGTCTAACATGGCTCCTCTGCTTTGGCCAACTCATTGTCGAGACAAACAATGATGTTGCGTGGTTGAATGCAGAAACACTCTGAAACCCAGACTAAAGTACAGTATAGACAAATACAATTTGATTTATTAATACAGTGCATGTGGAAACTTAACAGAGAAATTAGGTTATGCAGTGGCTCTAATGTATTTTGCTGGTGGTGTGCTGTGCTGTCTGTTGACGTATCGATCTGTCACTCACTATGATGTTCCTGCCCTCTCTTAACCTCTCCCTCCCCCCTCCACAGCCAAAGGGCTTTCGAAGGTACTACAGCTCCCCACTGCTGATAACAGAGCAGTTTGGCTACATCAAAGAAGTCATGCCCATTGGTAAGCACACTCTCTTTCCCTTTGCCTTGACAATATTCTAGAGATGTCACTACAAACCAATGTGCATGAACAGAAGATACTCAGCTATTATTGGTAAGTTTCCTTAAAAAAAGTATATTTTGTTGTTGAAACCAACACGTTTCGGCAAATGCCTTCATCATTTACTGAGACAAGACAAAGGACTTTATATTCCTTTCAAAAGGACAACATGAACAGTAGGTTACATTGATACACAGCTAGACTGTCATATAGGGGTTCTTGTTGTGTGATTGCTTTGACTGAAAATAGGTTTTTTCAATGTCTCCTCCCAGCTTGTGGCAGTAAAGTGGACCCTGTGTATGAAGCTCTCCGGTTCGGGACGTCTCTGGCACAGAAGAACAAGAGGGCCAGTGGTTTTGAGTCCCCCCACAGAAACTCTGTAAGAACAACAACACAATGTATTAATGAAACAACCTCATCAGCAACTCAACAGCTGACAGTCATTTAGGAAACTACTCCATCAACAGTAGCAGTGCGTGGGTAAAATCACTGAGGAAGCCAAGCCAAGCCAGTAAAAAAGCCATATTACAACCTGTTGTGATAATTGCGTTGTTTGCTCTATAACCCATTCATTCATACGCAACCGAGATATACAATAAGGCCGTGACCATAAAAAGACAGTCACACAGTGGCGGAATATATTCAACTACACGTACGTTTGTTTCATCACAAAACCGGTGAAGTTCACCAAGCAAATATTGCATGTAACACGTTATATCACCTGTAGCATGGTCAATAAGTTCATCCTTTCGACAGTTTACTAAACAACTACTGATTTTGAACCACGGAGTTACCGCAAGTCACCACAAAGACAACAGGAGCACTGCCTCCACTATTCCAGCACTATTTCAAAGTAAACGTTTAAACATAATCAAATCAACAAGGCTATATATGCTTAGTTTAATACACTGAAAACAAATTTAAAGATACCAAAAACAATTTAGTCCAATCAATGTGGCTAAATATCATGTGGCTGTCCATGGTACTGATTTATCTGTGTGTGTGTGCGTGCGTGTGTGCGTCCGTGCTCATGCAAGTAAAACAAAAAATGTTCACTCACCCTACTTGTAGACTAGTTGAACGGCAATGCCATCCTCCTCTCTTTCATGTTGGCAAAATGGTTTATGGCTCAGTCATACAGTACACTTTTATTTTTGTTGTTATAGGCTACCTAGCTAAAATGTTTGCTAGCCTCAGTTCCTCGTATGGGCAACAATGAACCAGCTAAGTTAGCTAGCTAGTTAGTTAACGTGAGCCTACTAGGATACATCTAGGCTACATATTGAACTTCAATCGTCTCAGGCCAGTGGCACAACATATTCATTTATTGTTAGATCAGAATCGCCATCATAATCATTGGCCTGTACAGAGAATTAAGCCAAAAACACAAGTCCAAATCCCCATCTCCATCCATGGCTTAGGAAAGGCCCGATTTAGCAAGCTAGCTACTGCAGGACATCAACACAGCAGATCAGAAACAGACAAGTTTGAAAATTGTGTTTTGCTTAGGAAGTGTTTTGATTGGTCTGAAGCCAAATCCAAACTGGCTTCCCTTGGTCGGGCATATTCCTGCACCAAGACAACCCACAGTTCAGCTCAGCTCAGCTCAACGATGATTGGCTAATTATTTTAGGCCAAATACCAAATGGCCAAATGCTTGCAGGTATCAATCAATCAAATGCTACGGCGGCAACATGCCATACTCTTTTGGTCCAGACAGCATCAGATACATGGGCTACACATACTGAGATTCAGCCACTTGCTAATTCATGGAAATGTATGAAAACACAGAGACGAAAGATAAATTATCTTAGAATTTTTATTGGTTAAATATTTGGGGACGCCTGGCTTCCCTTGGAAACCATGAATATATGCCACTGCCCATCAGCAACACATAGTGATTAATAACTAATTAACTAATAGCTATAGTATGTCAAACCAGTGGCTAGGCTACTAACATAACAATCATTAAGCAGGTGATTTGAATGTGTTTATGTCATGAAGTTCTGTGCTTTGGTGCTTTTTGAGGTCGGTTCAGATTGATTATTAAAAAGAATATCACGGGTTTCGATGCATTATGTGGGTTGAATGCTGTAACAACACCGAATAAAATAATGAATACAAGTCCAATGATGTTAGTGACTGCCCATTACTGCTTATCACTTATTAACCATCATATATTACATTTCCTTTACTTTAAATCAAATATTTGTTTTATTTTATGACTATGAGCTGCTGCCTATGCTGTCTGAAAAACTCCTAAAACAGTGATTTGTCAAAGTAATTAAGGCATACTTTTATGACTGCTGAATACCAACTATCAATCACTTAGATCATGTATTTTCAGGCTCGCGAAGCAACTGCTTTCCATCCCTCTAGATCGTGGGTTCTCTCTTCTCTCAGTCTCCATGTCTGCTCCTCACAGACCGGAAAAGTTTAACACTAGAACCGCCATAGCCGAACGGCCACTGACGATTAATTTTGTAAATAAAAAAATCTGCTCCCCACCAAAAAACTATGCCCTGCTCCTTTCCTGACTTTCCCTAAATGTTTTTTTACACTGCTCGTTTGTCAGAATTTTGAAATCACAAACAGAAAAGTATTTAGAGCCTTTTTACCCATTTTTGTCACACCTATTCCCAACTTAATCCACCAAGACAATGTGCTGTAGGTCGTTGGTACCCAGCCAGGCGCTAATGTGTCTCTCTTTCCTCACTGAATGAATGACAAATGGATGAATGGGCAATAATTATGCACCTTCACAATTGAATTTAAATTAGGCCTAACTGAATGATAAGGAGGGTGAATGATTAGGAAGGTGAAGAGGTTGATTTAATTTAGAAAGACAATTGTGTAATGATGAGTTTGTTATGCCTATTTATCAGCGTTGGCGCTCAGTTAATAATTTGACCGCGCACCTTGCAGGTTGATACCATTCTCTTTTACGTTTTACTAATCAAATTTATTGGAAGGGAAATGAACACATGCTACATGTGGCAGTAGGCCTTAAGAATAATGCAAAACATATCATTAACTCTATCCAGTGTAGCAAACGATGCCAGCCCACTGAAGGAATGACAAATGAATGGAATGGGCAATAATTGTGCAAGTTACTTTACAATCACATTTAAATTAGGCCAAACTGAATGATGAGGGTGAAGAGGTTGATTTAATTTAGAACAACAATAGTGTAATGGTGAGTTTGTGTTATGCCTATTTATCAGCAATGGCGCTCATGTTAATAATTTGACCGCGTGCCTTGCAGATTGATACCATTCTCTTTTATGTTTTACTTTGTAAAAATAAGCTGTTGAAGGACTGTTTTATTTACTGTAACTCTATTACTAATAAAATGTATTTTAAGGGAAATGAAAACATGCTATATGTTGCAGTAGGCCTTTAGAATAATGCAAAACATATCCTTGACTCTATCCAAGTTGATGAGCGGGAAACAAACGATGCCAGTCAGCCTGCACAGCAGGGCCATCGAAACTACACCTAAACTATACCTAAACTAATTTCACACATAATAAGAGTTAGCCAATAGACAAGATTACATTGACAATAATCTGATGAGTGACAATATTAAGCCTATAAATTGTCAAATTGTAAATGAAGAGATGGGAGCATTTTGTAATTGACAGATGCAGGAAAAGGAGCATCGCTTTATCAAATCCGCCTTCAGAGTCACATGCAGCTAAAATATTTTCATTTCTACATAGTATCTGAAATAGCATATTCTGAAGTTTCTATGACACTTACCTTTTTCAAATAACTCTCAAAATTCAAGAGGTGCAGCTCTATTTCCAAATGTAACTTTTTCCAAGAATGTCCGTGCCGTCCATACATTCAGCACATGGCCACTCGCGTGGCAGCATTGCTCTGGCTGTGCGGCAGGTAGCCTAGTGGTTAGAGTGTTGGGCCAGTAAACGAAAGGTTGCTGGATCGAGTCCCTGAGCTGACAAGGTAAAAATCTGTCGTTCTGCCCCTGAGCAAGGCGGTTAACCCACTGTTCTCGGGGCACCAAAGACGTAGCTGTCGATTAAGACAGATCTCGTGCAACGCTGTGTACGACTTCCTTCACAGAACACCTCACAAGTCCTCAACTGGCAGCTTCATTAAATAGTACCCGCAAAACACCAGTCTCAACGACTAGAAGGCCAACATCCTGGAGTCACCTCTTCACCGTTAACGTTGAGACTGGTGTTTTGCGGGTACTATTTAATGAAGCTGCCAGTTGAGGACTTGTGATGCGTCTGTTTCTCAAACTAGACACTAATATACTTGTCCTCTTGCTCAATTGTGCACTGGGGCCTCCCACTCCTCTTTCTATTCTGGTTAGAGACAGTTTGCGCTGTTCTGTGAAGGGAGTAGTACACAGCGTTGTATGAGATCTTCCGTTTCTTGGCTTTTCTTAACAGTTTTCAGCTGTGCTAACATAATTGCAAAAGGGTTTTCTAATGATCAATTAGCCTTTTAAAATGATAATCTTGGATTAGCTAACACAACGTGCCAGTGGAACACAGGAGTGATGGTTGCTGATAATGGACCTCTGTACACCTACTGTATGTAGATATTCCATTAAAAAAAATCTGCCGTTTCCAGCTACAATAGCCATTTCCAATATTAACCATGTCTACACTGTATTTCAGATAAATTTGATGTTATTTTAATGGACAATACATTTTATTTTATTTAAAAAACAAGGACATTTCTAATTGACCCCACACTTTTGAACGGTAGTGTACATATGAGATGAGTAATGCAAAATATGTAAACACTATTAAAGTGACTAGTGTTCCATTATTAAAGTGGCCAGTGATTTAAAGTCTATGTGTATGGGGCAGAAGCCTCTAATGTGCTAGTGATGGCAATTTAACAATCTGATGGCCTTGAGATAGAAGCTGTTTTTCAGTCTCTCGGTCCCAGCTTTGATGCACCTGTACTGACCTCGCCTTCTGGATGATAGCAGGGTGAACAGGCAGTGGCTCGGGTGGTTGTTGTCCTTGATCATTTTTTTGGCCTTCCTGTGACCTGATCAAGTGCTGTAGGTGTCCTGGAAGGCAGGTAGGTTGCCCCCGGTGATGCGTTGGGCAGATGGCACAACCCTCTGGAGAGCCCTGCTGTTGTGGGCGGTGCAATTGGCGTACCAGGCGGTGATACAGCCCGACAGGATGCTCTCAATTGTACATCTGTAAAAGTTTGTGAGGGTTTTAGGTGCCAAGCCAAATTTCTTTAGCCTCCTGAGATTGAAGAGGCGCACGCCGAGGAACTTGAAGCGTTCCACCTTCTCCACTGCTGTCCCGTCGATGTGGATATGGGGATAGGGGGGTGCTCCCTCTGCTCCCTCTGCTGTTTCCTGAAGTCAATGGATGAATGGGCGATAGAAACCAGATAGATATTGATAATGGTGCATGTCACATTAGTTAAGTTTTGGTTACCTGCAGATGTCGATGTGGATAGGGGATAGGGGATAGGGGGTGCTCCCTCTACTGTTTCCTGAAGTCAGTGGATGACTCAGTTGTGGTTAGATGTCAAAGCCAAGTACTTGCTCAATGGCTTTCCATATCTGGAGAAAGATGAAACCAAGCCAGCGGGTGAGCAATTTTCTGAGACTGTGGTTTTGAGACGTGGAGCCTTACATGGGCAAAGACAGAAATGTGACCATGGAGAACTTATTCACATCAATTCCCCTGGCAGACAAGTTGATTGCAAATAAGACTAGCCTGCTTGGAACAGTGAACAAACAAAGGCGGGAGCTACCCCCCTCTGCGCAAAACAACATAACAGTGGAGCTGTGGTAAAGCAACCTCAGCATCCTCAGCACCATGCATCCCACTGTTGCCATCGGCAGTGACCAGAAGAAGAAACCGGAGACGGTGACAGACTACAATCGCACAATGGTGTACATCTCTGCCATATACAGATAGCCTTTCCATCTGCCAAACACCAAATATGGTCCCCTTTTATTATATTACAATAATATTATTACTATTATTATTCTATATAATTCTAACCTATTCTATTTTATGTAATAGGTTAGTGTGGGTGCACTCGACCAGATGGCAAGACTGTACTCTGTAAAAGGAGGTACTCGCAGCTGTCCTGTTGCGGTGTTCTACAACGTGCTCGACATGGGTGCTATCAACGCGTACGTGTTGTACAAGCAATGCCTTGATAAGACAGTCAGCAGGAGAGATTTCATCATGGATCTGGCATGTGAGCATTGTGAGAACCACATGAACGCCAAGAAAGAAGCTACAGCCGTCAAACAGGCTGCCAAGGCAGCAGGTCCTGCTCTCCCTCTTCCCCAAGCACCACAGATCCCACTCGGGAAAAAGAAGACAATGTCAAGTCGGCAGGTGCATGCGGAATAAGGCACATTTGCTCACACAAAGCTCCGAAGCTGTGTGCTGACTGTGGACCCGAAGCATAAAGAGAAGACGCGATTGATTCATGTGTAAAGGCACGGGTATAAGGGCATAATACAGTGTCTGATACGATCAACAAATGACTGTTTTTATATCTTGTCATGAATATATTTCCACAAATATTTCTTCATGCAATTAATCCTTTGCAATTGTTCATGCACTGGTGCTTTTGTTTAGGAATACAGCAAATTATTTCACCTGCGCAGCTGGCTGTTTGTATTATTATTATTATTTATCACGTTTCAGGAGAAGACCCAGATGCAGACAGTGTCGAAGTGACAAAAGTTTATTACTAGAACAGAGGGCAGGCAAAACGACAGGCCAAGGGCAGGTAGAGAGGTCAGTAATCCAGATCCGAGTCCATAAGGTACAGAACGGCAGGCAGTCTCGGGGTCAGAGCAGGCAGAGGTCAATAATCCAGGGTGGTGTGACAAGGTACAGAACAGCAGGCAGGCTCAGAGCAGGCAGAAATTGTAAAAACCAGGAAAACTAGAAAACAGGAACTAGAAAAAGACAGCTGCAAGGGAAAACCGCTGGTAGGCTTGATGAACAAAACAAACTGGCAACAGACAAACAGAGAACACAGGTATAAATACACTGGGGATAATGGGAAAGATAGGCAACACCTGGACAATTATTATCATTTTCGTTTCTACTTTGTCTAAACAAGCTGTAACTGGACTTGATTAATTACTATAACTCTTACTAATCAAATATACAAATAAAGTTGATCAAATTGATTAAACTTTAATGTTTTAATTGCAAGGGAAATTAAAATAGGCTATAGGCCTATGTTTTTTCTAGGACTTTGTAGAATTATACAAAACAGTTCCTTGACTCTATCTAAACATTTATATATTTTATATATTTCCACGCATATTTTTTTATTGAATTAATCCTTTACAATAGTTTATACACTATTTATCAAGCATGTTTGCGCATCTTGCAAGTTGATATGCATCTGATGCATATGCTAAAGAGGACGCCTCGTAACGTTCCCTAGCGGATACTTATATGCTGAAAGGCCAGGCGGTTCTAGTGTTAAGCAATGGATTATGGTCATTGTAGTTAATTACCACATTTTCTGCGCTAAACTATGTCGAATATTGGGTGGTTTGAAACTACAACTCCCTGCTACATTGCACAGTTCAGGCTAAATCTGATTTATCTCTACAGCTCACAGAATAAAAAAAACATAACGAAGTGGTATTCAAATAATTTAACCAATTAGTTGTTTTAAAAACGAAAAATAACTGGACATTTTGGAATAATCGCTCAGCATTAATCTTTACCTGCTGTGAGTGAATAAGGGAAGGGAAAGGGAGAGGGGATACCTAGTCATTTGCACAACTGAATGCATTCAACCGAAATGTGTCTTCCGCATTTAACTCCTCTGAGTCAGAGAATAAGTGTAGGGACTCATTACATTAGGACAGATACTGGCACCTAGGAAACATGGTGGTGTATCTGTGCTCCGGCACAGTTGCGTGGCTGCTGTTACACTGGCTTAATTGATTAGAGTTCGATCACTCATTTTAGCCTGGCAGCATGGTTGACGGGTCAAGTGAATACATTATGTACTTTATATATTCTGTCATATTCAGCTGGACTAATGGTATAGATGAGAGACACACATTGAAGTACGTGCCAAAACTAGCGTGCTCTGTTTCTTACAGCAATGATTGGAATGCAATGATTGTACAATTGAAACAAAGAACAGT
Source organism: Salvelinus alpinus (assembly GCF_045679555.1). Lineage (NCBI taxonomy): Eukaryota > Metazoa > Chordata > Actinopteri > Salmoniformes > Salmonidae > Salvelinus > Salvelinus alpinus. The sequence continues at coordinate 72,185,976 of NC_092094.1, forward strand.
TTGAAAAGCTACAGTACAGCAGCTTCAATACAGGTGTTCTTGTTGTATGTTTACTCCAGCTCTTTAATATCTGATCGTCAGTGGTTGAAAAAGTACCTAATTGTCATACTTGAGTAAAAGTAAAGATAACTTAACAGAAAATGGCTCAAGTAAAAGTGAAAGTCACCCAGTAAAATACTACTTGAGTAAAAGTCAAAAATTATTTTATTTTAAATATACTTAAGTATGAAAAGTAAATGTAATTTCAAAAATATACTTCAGTATCAAAAGTAAAAGTATATATAATTTAAATTCCTTAAATATGGCAAACCAGACGGCACGATTTTCTTGTTTTTTAAATTTACGGATAGTCAGGGGCACACTCCAACAATCAGACATAATTTACAAATGAAGCATTTGTGTTTAGTGAGTCCACCAAATCAGAGGCAGTAGGGATGAACAGGGATGTTCTCTTGATAAGTTCGTGAATTGGACCATTTTCCTGTCCTGTTAAGCATTCAAAATGTAACGAGTACTTTTGGGTGTCAGAGAAAATGTATGGAGTAAAAAGTACATTATTTTCTTTAGGAATGTAGTGGAGTAAAAGTAAAAGTTGTCAAAAATAGAAATAGTAAAGTAAAGTACAGATACCCCAAAAAACTACTTAAGTACAGTAGTACTTTAAAGTATTTTTACTTAAGTACTTTACACCACTGTTGATCGTGTACTCAGATACAGCCAATGTGGAATAAATATGACCAATAAAGGAAATCTAGGGGGGATTGGAATGAGGACTCCAGGAGAGATATCTGCTCATGAAAAACGCTCAGATTACAGAGCTTTTAGACAGAGAGGAGGACTCGAAGACTCAAAGCATAAAAATTACACCTTTCATCTCCTCGCTTCTCTGCAGTTTATCTGTGTAAATCTCACATTAACTGTACTGCGACTTGAATCAGCCCTTTCTACAAGGATGTCTCAAAGCAACCAGGGCAGTCCTGTCAACGGCAACTGCTATGGAGTGGGTCTAAAATACTATGTGTTTAGACACTGGGACAATGTGATCACAGCAAGGGTTACCATCAATGATAGAAGAGGGCAAACTCAAGTAAACTCAGCTCACCCACCCCTTTTGTTTACCACTACATACAATAATAATGACCAACTGCAGATTTTGATCCCATATTACTTTACTTCCACATTCAGTTGATTGGATCATCAGTGTTGTTATGATTCCTTCAACTGTAGCCCAGTCATAATATGAGTCAATGTTTTGGAGCTCCATTGAGCAGCTTTTGTAAATTCAAGATAACATCAAAGCTTTTTTGGTGGTCCTGAAAGTGGTCCTACATCTAGACCACCCTCTACGATTCTCAGAAGTGTGGCAAACATTAGGATGTTGTAGAAAGCAGTGTGTGCATGTTCTGGGTACCTATCTACTGTATGATGGGTGATCTGAATGACTGGTATCAATCTGGCAGTTAGATGTAATAGCTTCTATCTGCTCCCACAGACCAGTGACTTGGCCCAGGTTCCAGAAGAGGCCATCGCTCACAGCAGTCAACATGAACTCACCAGGAAGCACAGTGATAATGGTGAGTACTGTACACAGTGTACTCAGTGGAGTAAAGTACTTAAGTAAAAATACTGTAAAGTAGTACTTAAGTAGATTTTTGGGGTTATTTGTACTTTACTTTACTATTTATATATTTTTTTATACTTTTACTTTTACTTCACTACATTCCTAAAGAAAATAATGTACCTTTTACTCCATTCATTTTCCCAGGCATCCAAAAGTACTCGTTACATTTTGAATGCTTACCAGGCTCGGAACTAGAAGCACAAGCATTTTGCTACACTCGCATTAACATCTGCTAACCATGTGTATGTGACCAATCAAATTTGATTTGATTTGACAGGAAAATTGTCCAATTCACGCACTTATCACGAGAACATCCATGGTCATCCCTATTGCCTCTGATGGCGGACTCACTAAACACAAATGCTTTGTTTGTAAATTATGTCTGAGTGTTGGAGTGTGCCCCTGGCTATCCGTAAAAAAAAGAAACTGGTGCCATCTGGTTTGCTTAATATAAGGAATTTGAAATTATTTATACTTTTGCATATTTTAGCAATTACATTTACTTTTGATACTTAAGTATATTTAAAACATAATACTTTTAGACTTTTACTCAAGTAGTATTTTACTGGGTGACTTTCACTTTTACTTTTTCCACCACTGGGTGTACCAAGAGGCAGCCATTAGTGACACTGGGAAATGCACTTCTGTTATGCATAGACATTATGAATTAAACATTACTGACTACTTAATGATATGTCTATAACCTTAAAAATGCTATACCTAGAATTTCTTAGAATGTCACCCCTAAAGTGGAAGCTAGGTGAATTGCAACAGTACTAGGCTGCATTCAAAACAAATCTCCCCCTCCCACGCATCCCATTTCCTCTAACATGGCAGAGGGTCGCACATGAGCCTTTTACTTTAGGCTTTAGTCCACCAGCTTCAAAGGGCTGTAAAAAATAATATTTTTTGTTATTGAAAATATATTTCATAGCGATTTAGATGGTATAATGATTCTCTACACTTTTCAGTGCTTGTTTTCTCACGTAAACAGAAATTGAGCGATTTTAGCATCCAGGAAATAACAGAGCGATTTCTACATTGGCCACTTGACCCGATTTCCACTAGATAACATAGCCACAAAGTCAAAACAGCTTTCCCATTTTAACAACAGATGCCGCTCCGGCAGGAAAAATCAATAGCCGAATATCACAGCCAATTACAACACTGGCGAGTAAGTAAAACTGTGAAACACTATCATTCCACTATTACTGCAGATATACACTGAGTATACAAAACATTAAGAAAATTATAGAACTTCAAGGTGAAAGTATTGCCAGAATAGGAATTAGACTGTAGTGAAAAGTTTATCATGATTGTATAACATACAGTATTTCAGAAAATCAATTATATCAATGTATGAAGGAATCTTACAGAACCCGGGAGGTGACATTGACTGAGCTTTTCCGTAGAATCCGTAGAAGGCCTTGCAAAACAATTGACCAATACACCAAACATGTATATTACATACATTGAGTGTACAAAGATTAGGAACACCTGCTCTTTCCATTACATAGACTGACCAGGTGAATTCAGGTGAAAGCTATGATCCCTTATTGATGTCACTTGTTAAATCCACCTCAATCAGTGTAGATGAACGGGAGTTAAAGAAGGATTTTTAAGCCATGAGACAATTGAGATATGGATTGTGTATGTGTGCCATTCAGAGGGTGAAAGGGCAAGACAAAATATTTCAGTGCCTTTGAACGAGGTATGGTAGTAGGTGCCAGGCGCACCGGTTTGTCTGAAGAACTGCAACGCTGCTGGGTTTTTCACGCTCAACAGTTTCCCATGTGTATCAAGAATGGTCCACTACCCAAAGGACATCCATCCAACTTGACAACTGTGGGAAGCATTGGAGTCAACATGGGCCAGCATCCCTGTGGAATGCTTTCGACACATTGTAGAGTCCATTCCCTGACAAATTGAGGCTGTTCTGAAGGCAACTACATATCAGAAAGGTGTTCCTAATGTTTGGTATACTCAGTGTATTACAGACATTTTCTGAAATTACAATGCAAAAAAATAAAAATAAATCCAATGTGTCCTACATTTTTGGTAAAAAATGTAGGAAGAGGTAATCATTAGCCGACACAGCTACAAGGATGTTCATGAAACCACATGGTTTCTTCCTTATTAGAGGTTTCAGGATGCTTGTATCTAAACCAAAGTAGATCATTTTAAGATTGTTCTATATATCAGTTGGATTCTCTATAAGCTTAAGTATGAGGTCCTAAACCTAGCATGAAAGTGCATCCTTGTAGCTGTGTCGGCTAATATAGTCAAAATGTTTGCCTTGGGGTAAGTTGAGCCAGTTGTTGGGCCAATGGCAAGTTGAGCAAATTGCAAGGCATTATCGCTGGGATATGAGGTAACAACAGGGCCTATAAATTGAAAAAAGGGTTCGAGCCTTAAGAGGTTATTAATTAACTCTTTTTTTTTAAAGTACAAAGTGTTTGTTAGGTGTTAAGCCTGAGTTAAAATATGCTTTAAATTATTAAAAGATAATTTAAATTATTAAAAGATAGAGCAATTAGGATTGTGTTGAATTGTGTTTCGGAAATAAAGATAGACATGGTCTTAAAAAGGTAGTGGTAAAAATTAATTCAGTACAGAAATGTGTATGCAGCTTCACTTACCCTGTCCTGTAGCTCTACTTACCCCATACCCAGGGTAAGTTGAGCCAAGAGACCTCTTTTTCTGGACAAGCTATGTTTACATGAATTCTGATTCTTTCCAAGGATACAAAACATCCAGAAATACAGTATATGTAAATATATTTGTTAGAAATAATACTATATTTCCCTTGACAGAGTTATGTGGAATTAAAGAACTGCTCAACTTACCCCACTCTCCCCTACTTGCTTCTCAGTTCTATGTACTGTACAGTACTCAGAGTAAGATCTCAAAGACACATTTAATCATAGGAGAAATAAGCCAATGAGCCTGACTTTTTGCTTGCAGTAGCATTCACCCAGAACAATGAAGTCAAAGAAAGCACACTATTCAAAATGCCATTTGAAGCTCCACACAGAATATCATCTGTCCCATAAGGATAGAGAAATAGAAACATTGTGCTGTGTTCCTCTCTGCTTGCCACGTGTAGAGACTGGAATTTCTACTCAACCATACTTGAATATCTGGACAGGGCTCAGTAAGGAAAAAATGACCCAAACTTAAAGTATGAGAATCTTCCCCGTTTGTAATCCCATCCGAATACCCTGTGGCTTTCTGAAATATGTATTTATTCATGAAATAGCTTCTCTACCAAAGCTTGTAAAATGAATGCTTAGGTTTATTCCAGGACATTCAGTAGATAAAATCCCACTGCTGTAGAGATTCAACCAAGCTTCTCTGTCTTCTATAGCTTTAATGTCTTTGATAATTGAAGTATTTGTCATTGATATATGGTGATTCATTAAATGTTTTGTGTTCCAGTGTTCACATCACTTGAGAACGGGACGGAGCCCATTCCCTATTGCCATGTGGCCGAGAGGAAACCTGATGATTCACCGGTAAGGAGCCCAAGCACTTAACATACAGTATAGTATGAAGATGGCGATGGCGCCGTACTGGATGGCCGCCGTTTTGCAAGCTTTCGACCCAACTTCGCTATTTTGTGATTCTTTTGCAGTTTATTTTTAGTTTATTTTCATGAAATGTATCCGCTATCATTTCTTACAACCGACAAGAACTTTTGAACATCAGATTGGCAGTTAATTACCTCAATTCCGGCTTTGACTTTCTGTAACTCCGACCCAATTTTAAACATCACAATGACAAGAGTGTGGGGTAGGGCTGTTACGGTGACCGTATTACTGCCACACAGGCGGTCATGAGTCATGACGACATTCAAATTCCAGGTGACCGTTTAGTCACGGTAATTAGGATTCTTCAAGTTCTGATGCTGCTGATGGTCATTAGTAGCCTACCAAACTTGCTAACTGCCTGGTACTATTGTCCCTTTAATCACTGTGATGTCAATGCAAATGTAAATCAAACACTTCATAGCAGAACCATGAGCTCATGTTACGCAACGTTTCTATAGGCTATGCAATTGCGTGAGAAAACAGTGATGGCCTCTATTAAAAAGAGGAGGAACCCATTACCTTTCTATAGGCTAGGCCTACTATATTTATTTCTCAACTTTCCTAATATTAAGCACATTCCTTCTCTTTAAAACAGGAGTATAGCCTACTTCGCTGGTATGAAAATGAACCACGGGAAAAGCGCTCTCCATTCGCTATTTAAGTGGTCCATTCTAAATCAAAACAAATTTCATCCATATATTATTTTGTATATGTAAAGACAAGATTGAATCAATAATAGTGTGATGGGTGACAATATTAGCCTATCACTTGTGAATGATATATTATCACTTGTGAATGATGCCCAGCTTTTTTTGAGACTTTTTCAAATCATAGTCACACACCCTCCTGTAGCCTAGCCCATAGGCCTATATGTTTTGATCACAACTAAAGTTGGCAAATAACTTCTTAAAAGTAAGCATTCATCCGCTTTACAAGGGGTATAGAGCCTAACTGGCATACATGAGCTGCGTGTGAGTTTCAAGTTTGGGGAAGATAATTTTCACCATAAAATGGTGTTTTCCGGCTAATGGAACATTCACGCTTATAGCCTGCTGCCGTGTGCGCATTGCTGCGCTTATAATGTGACGAAATAGCCTAATAGTTTGTCAACATTTTAAGCTAAACATTCTCGTCTGTTGCATTAGGCTCATTGCTTAAAACATGTTTTTTGATGCTAGTGGTTGTATTCATTTGGGATCTATCGCATCCCACAACTGTCCTGGACTATGTTTTGAATATTTATTTTTCACACAGAATAGGTCAACTTTTGTACTATGGGGGATAGTAGATTGACATAGGCTAGTGCTTTTGCTGTTCGTTAATCTTGTTGGCTGATGAAAAGTAAATGTGGACAGTTCTTCCAATATATTCAATATGCCCCTCGGAATTGGATAAGGACGCGTGAAGTTGCGTCCCCGATGTGTCTGTTTTCACTTGTAGCCTTTGAGATAGACCCGATCACATGACTGAGAGCCATGTGAGTGAGAGGCACACAGCTCAAGGGCACAACGGCCACTGGCCGCAAAAGGCATGGATTTCTTTAGGGTGCATTACAGCCACACAAAGGGGATGCAGCCGGGAAATTCGAGGCATTATCGAGTGCATGTCAAATTGTGAATGAGATACTGATGAAGTGTGTACAGCCTGCGCAAAAACAAAGCAGAGCTCATGCCTTTCATGCGGCTTTTTTCAAATCATCATTAGAGCCGCATCATGCCGCCTTAGAATGTATAAAAAATCTTAACATATAGCCCAACATTTGTGTCACAACCAAAGTTACATAAATAACTCTAAATTAAGCATATAGGAGTACTTGTTTCTTTGTTAACCGCTCAACACAGAATAGCCGCATGTGCTCACTCCCTCAAATTATTTGGAGAAAATATTATTTATATTTTATTCAGCAAATTTAGTCTGCTAAATAAACTAGTGTAGCCCACAGCCATATGGCATAGCCAGAACAGGGCCTAACATCAAATCAAATTATATTTGTCACATGCGCCGAATACAATAGTGAAATGCTTACTTACAAGCCCTTAACAACAATGCAGTTTAAAGAAAAATAAGTGTTAAGAAAGTATTTACTAAAATTAACTGAAGTAAAAAATAAATAAATAAAATAAATAGAAAAATAACTAATAATTAAGGAGCAACAATAAAATAACAGTAGCGAGGCTATATACAGGGGATACCGGTACAGAGTCAATGTGCAGCGGCACCAAAGAATAAAGATATAAACTTGCCATTTTCACATACAGTGCCGTGGAAAAAGTATTTGCCCCCTTTCTGATTTTCTCTATTTTGGACCATTTTTGATACTGAATGTTATCAGATCTTCAACCAAAATCTAATATTAGATAAAGGGAATCTGAGTTTACAAATAACAAAAAAATGGATGCTTATTTCATTTATTTAATCAACAAAGTTATGCAACACCCAATTCCAAAGTTATGCAACACCCAATGGGACCCATCTTGTCCAAAAAGTTGACTCAAGTTTGCCAAAAAGAACCTGGATGATCATCAAGACTTTTGAAAGAATGTTCTATGGACAGATGAGTCAAAAGTATAACTTTTTGTACGGTATGGGTCCAATTATGCCTGGTGAAAACCCAAACACTGCATTCCACAGTTAGAACTTTATACAACCGGTCAAGCATGGTGCTGGTAGTCTGATGGTTTGGGGATGCTTTGCTGCCTCAGGACCTGGACGTCTTACCTTAATAGAATGAACCATGAATTCTGCTCTGTATCAGAGAATTCTACAGGAGAATGTCAGGCCATCCGTCAAGTCTACATGGAAATGGCTAAAAAGCTACAAATTTGAAGTTTTGGAATGGCCTAGTCAAAGTCCAGACCTAATCCCAATTGAGATGGCAGGACTTGAAATGAGCAGTTCATGCTTGAAAACCCACAAATGTCGCTGAGTTAAAACAGTAATGCATGGAAGAGTGGTCCAAAATTCCTCCACAGCGATGTGAGAGACTGAACAACAACTACAGGAAGTGTTTGGTTGGAGTCATTTCAGCTAAAGGTGGCACAACCAGTTATTGAGTGTAAGGGGGCAATTACTTTTTCACACAGGGGCATTGGGTGTTGCATAACTTTGTTTATGAAATAAATGAAATAAGTATGTAATTGTTGTGTTACTTGTTCACTCAGGTTCCCTTTATCTAATATTAAGTTTTGGTTGAAGATCTGATAACATTCAGTATCATAAATATGCAAAAGTAGAGTGAATTGGAAAGGGGTCAAATACTTTTTCAAAGCACTGTATATAGGATGCTGGAGATGTTGAATATGATGTTGAAAATTGGCGGAATTGCACTTTAATTCCTGCCAAAGTACAATGCATTCAGAAAGTATTCAGACCCCTTGACTTTTTCCTCATGTTGTTACTTTACAAACTTATTCTAAAAATTGATTAAGAATGCTTTCTCCTCATCAGTCTGGACACAACACCCCTTAATTAGAGCTAGGGTCTATTTTCCTGAATTTCTGCCTGACTGACGTGCCCAAAGTAAACTGCCTGTTACTCAGGCCCAGAAGCCAGGATATGCATATAATTGGTAGCATTGGATAGAAAACACACATGTCTGGGACTATAACAGAATTGATATGGCAGGCAAAAATCTGAAGAAAAACCAACCAGATTGTTTTTTATTGAGGTCCCAGGCTATTATAATGGAAAGCTATTGTTCCTATGTAATTCCAGCTCCCAGATTGCAATTCCTATGGATTCCACTAGATGTCAACAGTCTTTATTCAATGTTTCAGGCTTGTTTCTTCAAAAACGAGCAAGAACTTTTGAGTTTTTGTGAAAAGACCACCGGAACAATATCAGTCTTTCGGCGAGCGAGGAAGAGGGCACGTGCTTACAAATTTTACTTTCCTATTGAAATATTATAGTTTATTTACATTTTAGGGTACCTGAGGATTAAATAGAAACATCTTTGACTTGTTTGAACGAAGTTTAGCGGTAGCTTTTTGGATTCCTTTGTCTGCATGTTGAACGAGTGGATTACTGAAATCGATGGCGCCAACTAAACAGACTTTTTGGGATATAAAAAAAGGATTTTATCTAACAAAACGACCATTCATGGTGTAGCTGGGACCCTTGGGATTGCAAACAGAGGAAGATTTTCAAAAGTAAGTAATTTATTTAATCGCTATTTGTGATTTTGTGAAGCCTGTGCTGGTTGAAAAATATGTTGATGTGGGGCGCCTCAGACGATCGCATGGTATGCTTTCGCTGTAAAGCCTATTGTAAATCGGACAACGCAGTTAGATTAACAAGAATTTAAGCTTTTAAATGATATAAGATACTTGTATGCTCATGAATGTTTAATATTACGATTATTTATTTGAATTGCGCGCCCTCCAATTTCACCGGATGTTGTTGATCCACATTAATGACAAAGCAAAAACAGGTTTTTAGAATTTTTTGCAAATGTATAAAAAATTAGAAATGAAATATCACATTTACATAAGATGCTACAAGCTTGGCACACCTGTATTTGGGGAGTTTCTCCCATTCTTCTCTGCAGTTGACTCAACTGAAAGCTCTATCAGGTTGGATGGGGAAGCTCTATCAGGTTGGATGGGGAATGTCGCTGCACAGCTATTTTCAGGTCTCTCCAGAGATGTTTGATCGGGTTCAAGTCTGGGCTCTGGTTGGCCCACTCAAGGACATTCAGAGACTTGTCCCTAAGCCACTCCTGCATTGACTTGTGCTTAGGGTTGTTGTCCTGTTGGAAGGTGAACTTTCGCCCCAGTCTGAGGTCCTGAGCGTTCTGGAGCTCAATGATCTCTCTGTACTTTGCTCCGTTCATCTTTCCCTCAATCCTGACTAGTCTACCAGTCCCTGCCGCTGAAAAACATCCCCACAGAATGATGCTGTCATGACCATTCTTCACCGTAGGGATGGTGCCAGGTTTCCTGCAGACGTGACGCTTGGTATTCAGGCCAAAGAGTTCAATCTTGGTTTCATCAGACCAGAGAATCTTGTTTTTTAACAGTCAGAGTCCTTTAGGTGCCTTTTGGCAAACTCCAAGCGGGCTGTCATGGGCCTTTTACTGAGGAGTGGCTTCCATCTTGCCACTCTACCATAAAGGCCTGATTGGTGAAATGCTGCAGAGATGGTTGTCTTTCTGGAAGGTTCTCCCCTCTCCACAGAGGAACTCTGGAGCTCTGTGAGAGTGACCATCGGGTTCTTGGTCACCTCCCTGACCAAGGCCCTTCTCCCCCGATTGCTCAGTTTGGCCGGACGGCCAGCTCTAGGAAGAGTCTTGGTGGTTCCAAACTTCTCTGTTTAACTTCTCTGCGCTACGGATCCCTTTAGCGGGATCATTTTCCTAAACAACCGCTGAATTGCAGGGCGCAAAATATTACTAACAATATTTATAATCATGCAATCACAAGTGAAATATACCAAAACACAGCTTAGCTTGTTGTTAATCCACCTATCGTGTCAGATTTTGAAAATATGCTTTGCAGCGAAAGCAATCCAAGCTTTTGTGAGTGTATCAATCAATGCTACAACAGCTAGCCCCAAATTAGCATGGTCACGAAAGTCAGAAAAGCAATAAAATGAATCGCTTACCTTTGATAATCTTCGGATGTTTGCACTCACGAGACTCCCAGTTACACAATAAATGTTATTTTTGTTCGATAAATATTACTTTTATAACAAAAAAACGCCATTTGGGTTGCGCGTTATGTTCAGAAAACTACAGCCTCGTTCCGGTCCTGAAAGGCAGAAGAAAATTCCCAAACGTATCAGATTCAAAGATATTACTAAAAATATTTATAATCATGCAATCACAAGTGAAATATACCAAAACACAGCTTAGCCTGTTGTTAATCCACCTATCATGTCAGATTTTGAAAATATGCTTTGCAGCGAAAGCAATCCAAGCTTTTGTGAGTGTATCAATCAATGCTACAACAGCTAGACCCAAATTAGCATAAAATTAGCATAAAAGTAATCGCTTACCTTTGATAATCTTCGGATGTTTGCACTCACGAGACTCCCAGTTACACAACAAATGTTCTTTTTGTTCGATAAATATTACTTTTATTACAAAAAAACGCCATTTGTGTTGCGCGTTATGTTCAGAAAACCAAAGCCTCGTTCCGTTCGACGAAAATTCCAAAAAGTATCCGTAATGTTCGTAGAAACATGTCAAATGTATTTTATAATCAATCCTCAGGTTGTTTTTAACAAACATAATCGATAATATTTCAACCGGACCGTAACCTATTCAATAAAAGAGAGAAAGAAAATGGAGAGCTACCCCTCTCGCTCGCAGGAACTAATCAGAGGACACCTGACTAGTTTTGAAAAATCTCGCTCATTTTTCAAAATAAAAGCCTGAAACTATGTCTAAAGCCTGTTCACAGCCTGAGGAAGCCATTGGAAAAGGAATCTGGTTGATACCCTTTAAATGGAAGAAAGACGGGCCAGGAAACACAGATAAAAAAATAAAAAATAAATCACTTCCGGGTTAGATTTCCTCAGGTTTTCGCCTGCAGAATCAGTTTTGTTATACTCACAGACAATATCTTGACAGTTTTGGAAACTTTGGAGTGTTTTCTATCCTAATCTGTAACTTATATGCATATTCTACGATCTGGACCTGAGAAATAGTCTCTTTACCTTGGGAATGTTATTTAAAAAAAAAAATATGACCCCTAGCGTCAAGAGGTTAAGAATGATGGAGGCCAAACCCTTCCCCAGATCTGTGCTAAGACACAATACAGTCTCGGAGCTCTACGGACAATTCCTTAGACCTCATGTGTTGGTTTTTGCTCTGACATGCACTGTCAACTGTGGGATCTTATATAGACAGGTGTGTGCCTTTCCAAATCCTGTCCTATCAATTGCATTTACCACAGATGGAGTCCAATCAAGTTGTAGAAACATCTCAAGGATGATCAATGGAAACAGGAAGCACCTGAGCTCAATTTCGAGTCTCATAGCAAAGGGTCTGAATACTAATGTAAATAAGGTACTTATGTAAATAAGGTTTTTTACTTTTAATAAATTTGCAAAAATTTCTAAAAACTTGTTTTCGCTTTGTCATAATGGGGTATTGTCTGTACATTGATGAGGATATATATTTTTTTAATCCATTTTAGAATAAGGCTGTAACGTAACAAAATGTGGAAAAAGTCAAGGGGTCTGAATACTTTCCGAATCCACTGTATATCATTGGAATGATATAGTTCTTTTTCTATTGTTTGATTGTGCTTTTTACTCACCCAGGAGGCCCCTTAACACCCAGATACTTTAATCAGGGCCAGTAGAAAGAGAAAATGGATGTAACACTAGAAAATGGTTGAGGAAATGGTACGGTGTGGCACATGTGGGTGTGTGAAGCGGCCTGTCTGTCTTACTCTAGTGGAACAGAGTAGAACACACAAACAGAAATAAGGATTCTTTTGATTTTCATACTGTTTTATAACGTCTCTCGCGAGATGCCTGCCTCATCGACAGCCCTTTTGTCTTGGGTGCTGCGCTATTTTATGACCAAGCACAAACGCATTGAAAAAGATTGCTGGCACATTGAACACAGGTATAAATAAATTCCGCGAGAGCTGTTCATGACAAATCATAATAACTTCTGGTCTGGAAATAGAAAATGCAAAGCTAATGTTCTTTTGTGGAGCCCTGTGACAGATTTTTTTCTCAGTCCCTATTGTTTGTGCATGCTGCAGGATTTTTTGCCCACAGCTATCCTTAGTCCAGTGCCCATTTCTCCTACGGACTAACACATTGACATCGTAGAATTCTAAGTATAGCACCAACTGCTCTGGAGCTAATAACAGTATGCTATTGAAAGCCTCTGAGAAATGTGTCTGTACTGTGCTTGCTGGCGGGCTGTACTCTACTCTGCCCCTTTAGCCTGAGAACTGATCCTGAGCCAGTTCTTGCTGTGTGTGTGTCCATCAGTGTGCTACTCTTGGCCAGACTCCCATTACTTCTGAATTTCCCAGGAGTTGGGAGAAAAACCCTATCTCCCTTACAGACAAATTATATTCCTGCCTTGGCCACTGGCACACACAGATGTGAATAGGCTCTGATCCTAATGTTTATATCTCCAGCTCTGGTCTGTGCAATATTTATTTTCTGCGTGCAGCTGACATGTTACAGACGTCATTGTTTTGTCTCAGTGAAAGTTGGCAAACCAGTGCAAACTCCATATTGCCCACTATAATATTGAACATTTTATGGGCAAATCTTAGACATATTTATTTTACCCTCTCTGGCTTCTACGATGGTAGAATGACAAAGTTCTAGTATCAGAACGTTCATATTTGTAATATTTCTATCCAGTCTCTATTTATAATATATTTGACATGTTTATCCTTAATGTCAACTTTGGAAAAGATCAGATAAACACAAAGATATACAATCAAACATGCACTACAAACACACAGCTTTTTCACACACACACACACACACACACACACACACACTAAGTGTTTATTCTATTCTACTGAGCCATTTACATTGTGGCGAAATCCTGCACAATGCCTTTACCGTGCGCTGAAACTTTAGTTTTTTTCAATTGTTTAAGCACAATTTTGAAAACAGGGCCCGGTTTGTCAAAACACTACACACAATTAGCACAACCCTACACCAAAGTAGCACAACACTTCAGATCATTTGCAAAATGGAACACTTGTCAAAACTATACACAACTTCATAAAAATAATATTTTGTTACCATACGAAACACACACATTTCATATGACTTCAATCTTTTTTAACCAGTTACACACTGCTGTTGCTAACCTAAAACACTTTTAGCAAGTCTAATTGTCAGTGATTAGACTACTGTAAATGAAGTACACAGAGAAAGTGCAACTATACAAACACTACACAAGACCAATGCTGCAGACTGAGGAAAATATCATTTATTTCTCTCCATATACCCAAATCAGTCAACATGGAGAATCACAACAAAACATGTCCCAGTTTTCATGCTACTACAGTAGTGTGCATAACACTGTTAGCTCAGCAAACAGACAAACATAAAATACTGTATCCAGTACAGGTTACAATTACAGTAAATAACAACAACATAAAAAATAATCTGAAAAAAACTGACAATATTGTACAGAAAATACTACAGTAAACATACTATACATTATCTCTTCGCCTAGCTGGATCTGGCCAGAGAATTTCATCAACATCACAAGCAATATCGTCATTAGCAAGACAACGCGGGAAGAACCATCTTGAATGTCGAATCCATCCTTGCACAGCTGCGGCGTCGACTTGGTCACAGGCGTCCTCCATGGCCTGAATGAGGGGTACCTGAGCCTGGGGCTGGAGATCGTAAACCTTCCACCGCCATGCAGAGAAAAACTCTTCGATAGGGTTTAGAAACGGAGAGTATGGTGGAAGGTATAGTACTGTCAACTGTGGATGGTGTTGAAACCAGTTCTGGACCAAAGCAGAGCGGTGGAATGACACATTGTCCCAGATGACCGTATATTGCATCTGGTGCATTTCATTACCTGCTGTGACGATGTGGTGCAATCGGTCCAAAAATTTGAAAATGTGAGGTGTGTTGTAAGGGCCCATTTTGGCATGACGGAGGCCAACCCCATGCTGTGAAATGGCAGCGCAAAGGGTGATGTTACCCCCACGTTGCCCTGGGACATTGATTATAGCCCTGTGGCCAATGATATTTCTGCCTCTCCTTCTTGCTTTTGTGAGGTTGAACCCTGCCTCATCAATATATATGAATTCATGCAGGATTTCCTCAGCATCCATCTGCAAAACTCCCTGAAATACAGTGAAAGACAAGATTGTGTAGTTCAGGATAGGCCTAGTATACAGTCAATGTAAAAAAGTAATGTGTGCAGTATGCAACATCACAGTGCTAAAGTGAACAATACAAACCTCCACATACTCATGCCGCAGCCGTTTGACCCTCTCTGAATTCCGCTCAAAAGGCACTCGATAAAGTTGT
Organism: Salvelinus alpinus; assembly: GCF_045679555.1. NCBI lineage: Eukaryota > Metazoa > Chordata > Actinopteri > Salmoniformes > Salmonidae > Salvelinus > Salvelinus alpinus. The sequence goes on from NC_092094.1 coordinate 72,201,171, forward strand.
TTCATTTGAACCTGATGTCTTTTCAGGATGCGTGCCAGTGTTGACTGAGAGACCTGATGGACATTATTAAAAATGGCATGGTCACCGATAATGTTGGCTTGTAGTTCTCTGAGCCTGATAGCATTATTGGCCAAAACCATGTTTATTATCTCTCTTGTTCTTGCGTGAATATGGGCCCCTTGTTGTTCCCGACCCTCAATCCTATGTAAAGAATAATACATGTAACTTACTGTACAATGTCACAGGAAGGGGTATCACAAGTGCTGATATGGTGCATACAATAAGCGGCTGATTACTGTAACTGTAGACAGATCTTTTACCTGTTTTCCTGTTGAAAAGTCCTTACGACAGATGCCACTGTATATCTGCTAAGATTTGGCTGAACTCTGAACAACATGGTCCACTAGTGTTGCACGAATGTCATTTGATAAGTTTGGTCCTCTTCTTCTTTGTGTACGTTCTCCTCCTGCTTCAGGTCTTCCTCGACCTCTGGCTCGGCCTCTGCCTCTACCTCCTTCTCCTCCTCTGTGTACTCCTCCTCTCATCCTCACTCTTCTTCTGACTCCATCCATTTTGGTTGAAGGCAGGTGAACCTACCTGCTGCATTTTTATAGTGCTTAAACCTGATTGGTGTGTCTACAATTTAGAAATCATGTGTTTGTGCACCTGATGGCTGTGTTTAACAGATTGGCTCATAGGTGTGGTAATTTGACAGTCAGTGCTTTGGAATTGCAAGGACGTGACATCATGATATACTTCTGTGTCTGATGTATACAAGTGTGTTTAGTGTTTTGCAAATCACTGTGTGTAATATTTTGCAAATAGTGTGAAGCTGACAATGTGCTTACAGTTGTGCAAATCTAGCCTTGTGTTTTGCTCCTTGAGTGTAAGGTTTTGCTAACTGTGGGAAAAGTATAATTTTAGTGTTTAAGCAATCGTAAAAAACTGTAAGAGTGCATCAGCAGTCAGGGAGGAGAAAATAAAGATAGCTCTTCCGGCTCTGTGTGGGAGCTCTCGGTTGTCGCGGCGGTTTGATAGTGTGTGCAACTCTGCAGAAGTCTATTTTCAGCGTGCTTAGTTTGTAAAGTGTTTAAGACGATAGGCGGTGTTACTGCTCTAGGTCGTGGTTGTAAACTTTCGGGACCGCTCCTGTTATTGATCGCATGGATTAGTAGCAACATTATTGTGAAGCATACAAACCAACAAACCATCAGATGGACAGACAATGCTACTGCAAGACTGAAGTCAACAGCTAAGACCCCCTCTCTCTCTTACTCTCATTTTCCCTCTATCGTTCAAGTGCTTTACACTGCAGCAGACTTTCTTTTTTTCAATGTGCTCTCTTTGATGTTCAGTGTCGCTGGACTATTATTGCCCTGCCAGATGCATTTGAATGAAGAATGGTGCCGGAGGGGATGGCTGCCGTTTTACGGGCTCCTAACCAATTGTGCTATTTTGTGTGTTTTTTCCGCATCATTTGTGACTTATTTTGTACATAATGTTGATGCTACCGTCTTTTATGACTGAAAAGAGCTTCTGGATATCAGAACAGCGAATACTCACCTGGAACTGGATGAAGATTTTTTCTTTAATAAGTCAGACACAACGGATATAATGTTGCTCCCAGACAAGGCCCAAATCCCTGTCATTCGCATGAAGAAAATAAGGAAATACAAGGGGCAGATATCAGGGTGCCTTGTGAGAATTTGTTGGGTAAACCGCCTGTACCCTCCGTTCTATTAGCCAACGTGCAATCACTGGTGAATAAACTGGATGAGCTCCGTTTGAGACTATCCTACCAATGGGACATTAAAACCTGTAATATCTTATGTTTCACCGAGTCGTGGCTGAACAACGACACAGATAAGATACAGTTGGCTGGGTTTTCCGTGATTCGGCATGACAGAACAGGTATATCCGGTAAGACGAGGAGTGAGGGTGGTATCTATTTGTCAATAACAGCTGGTGGGCACGGTGTCTAATATTAAGGTAGTCTCGAGGTATTGCTCGCCTGAGGTAGAGTACCTCATGATAAGCTGTAGACCACACTATCTACCAAGAGAGTTTTAATCTATATTTTCGTAGCCGTCTATTTACCACCACAAATCGACGCTGGTACTAAGACCGCACTCAACGAGCTGTATAAGGCCATAAGCAAACAAGAAAGTGCTCATTCAAAAGCGGCGCTCCTAGTGGCCGGGGACTTTATTGCAGGCAAACTTAAATCCGTTTTACCTAATTTCTACCAGCATGTCACATGTGCAACCAGAGGAAAAACAACTCTAGATCACCTTTGCACCACACACAGAGATGCGTACAAAGCTCTCCCTCGCCCTCCATTTGGAAAATCTGACCATAATTCTATCCTCCTGACTCCTACTTACATGCAAAAACTAAAGCAGGAAGTACCAGTGACTCGCTCAATACGGAGGTGGTCAGATGACGTGGATGCTATGCTACAGGACTGCTTTGCTACCACAGACTGGAATATGTTTCCGGAATTCTTCCAATGGCATTGAGAGTATACCACCTCAGTCACCGACTTCATGAATAAGTGCATCGACGGCGTCGTCCCCACAGTGACCGTACGTACATATCCCAACCAGAAGCAATCGATTACAGACAACATCCGCACTGAGCATTTAAAAAAATTATATTTAACCATTATTTAACAAGGCAAGTCAATTAAGAACAAATTCTTATTTACAATGATGGCCTACCCCGGCCAAACCCGGACGACGCTGGGCAAATTGTGCGCCGCCCTATGGGACTCCAAATCACGGCCGGATGTGATTCAGCCTGGATACAAACCAGGTACTGCAGTGACACCTCTTGCACTGAGATGCAGTGTCTTAGACCACTGCGCCACTTGGTAGCCCTGGAGCTAAAGGCTAGAGCTGCAGCTTTCAAGGAGCGGGACACAAATCCGGATGCTTATAAGAAATCCCGCTATGCCCTCAGATAAACCATCAAACAGGCAAAGCGTCAATACAGGACTAAGATTGCATCCTACTACACCGGCTCTGATGCTTGTCGGATGTGGCAGGGCTTGCAAACTATTACGGACTACAAAGGGAAGCCCAGCCGCGAGCTGCCCAGTGATGCGAGCCTCCCAGACGGCTAAATGCCTTTTATGCTTGCTTCGAGGCAAGTAACACTGAAGCATGCATAAGAGCACCAGCTGTTCCGGATGACTGTGTGATCACGCTCTCCATAGCCGATGTGAGCAAGACCTTTAAACAGGTCAAAATTCACAAGGCCGCAGGACCAGATGGATTACCAGGATGTGTACTCAGAGCATACACGGACCAATTGGCAAGTTCACTGACATTTTCAACCTCTCCCTAACCGAGGATGTGATACCTACATGTTTCAAGAAAAGAAAGAAAAGTGCTCAAGATAGCGACGTTAACCTGCCTAAATGACTACCGCCCCGTAGCACTCACGTCTGTAGCCATGAAGTGCTTTGAAATGCTGGTCATGGCGCACATCAACACCATCATCCCAGAAACCCTAGACCCACTCCAATTTGCATACCGCCCCAACAGATCCACAGGTGACACAATCTCAATCGCACTTCACACTGCCGTTTCCCACCTGGACAAAAGGAACACCTATGTGAGAATGCTGTTCATTGACTAAAGTTAAGTTAAGGACCCTGGGATAAAAACCTCCCCTGCAACTGGATCCTGGACTTCCTGACGGGCCGCCCAAGGTGGTAAGGGTAGGCAACAACTCATCTGCCAAGCTGATACTCAACACGGGGGTTCCTCAGGGGTGTGTGCTGAGCCCCCTCCTGTACTCCCTGTTCACCCACGACTGCGTGGCCAAGCACGATTCCAACACCATCATTAAGTTTGCTGACGACTCAATTGTAGTAGGCCTGATTACCGGCAATGAAGAGACAGCCTATAGGGAGGTCAGAGACCTGGCAGTGTGGTACCAGGACAACAACCTCTCCTTCGACGTGAGCAAGACAAAGGAGATGATCGTGGACTACAGGAAAAGTAGGGCCGAACACGCCCCCATTCGCATCGACGGGGCTGTAGTGGAGCGCGTCGAGAGTTTCAAGTTCCTTTGCGTCCACATCACCAACGAACTATCATGGTCCAAACACACCAAGACAGTCGTAAAGAGGGCACGACAATACCTTTCCCCCCTCAGGAGACTGAAAAGATTTGTTATGGGGCCCCAGATCCTCAAAAAGTTCTACAGCTGCACCATCGAGAGCATCCTGACCGGTTGCATCACCGCCTGGTATGGCAACTGCTCGGCATCCGAAAGCAAGGCACTACAGAGAGTAGTACGTATGGCCCAGTACATCACTGGGGCCAAGCTTCCTGCAATCCAGGAACTATATGCTACGCGGTGTCAGTGGAAGGCCCAAAACATTGTCAAAGACTCCAGTCACCCAAATCATAGACTCTTCTCTCTGCTACCACAAGGCAAGCGGACCGGAGCGCCACGTCTAGGTCCAAAAGGCTCCTTAGCAGCTTCTGCCTCCAAGCCACAATTAATCAAATTACCACCTGGTCTATTTGCATTGATACTGCCCCCCCCCCCTTTGTTTTTACACTGCTGCTACTTACTGTTTATTATCTATAAATCACTTTACCCCTACCTACATGTACAAATTACCTTGACTAACCTGTACCCCCGTACATTGACTCGGTACCGGTATTTGCAATATTATGTATTACCTCCCAGTGGAGGAGGGGAGAATGAATGGGTGTGTGGGGGTGTGTTCACAGACAAAACAAAGGCCTTAAAATGTCCAAAATCGTCCCCGGAAAATGTCAGTAGTAACACACCAAATCAATACAGTTCAAACAACAATAAGCAATCAACTCGCACACAAGCTCCCTTTAACTAAAATGTCAACCCAAATACATCTGGAATGGCAATAATACTCCAGCGACACTGAACATCAAAGGGAGCACATTGAAAAAAACGAAGTCTGCTGCAGTATAAAGCACTGGAACTATAGAGAGAAAATTAGACTAAGCGAGAGAGGGGGGGGTCTTAGCTGTTGCACTGTCTGTCCGTCTGATGGTTTGTATGTTAAAGTTTCGCAACAATGTTGCTACTAATCCATGCGATCAATAACAGGAGCGGTCCCGAAAGATTACAACTACGACCTAGAGCGGTAACACCGCCGATCGACTTAAACACTTTACAAACTAAGCACGCTGAAAATAGACTTCTGCAGAGTTGCACACAGTATCAAACTGCCGCGCCAACCCGAGAGCTCCCACACAGAGCCGGAAGAGCTATCTTTATTTTCTCCTTCCTGACTGCTGATGCACTCTTACAGTTTTTTACAATTGCTTAAACACTAAAATTATACTTTTCCCACAATTAGCAAAACCTTACACTCAAGGAGCAAAACACAAGGCTAGATTTGCACAACTGTAAGCACATTGTCAGCTTCACACTATTTGCAAAATATTACACACAGTGATTTGCAAAACACTAAACACACTTGTATACATCAGACACAGAATGTGTCTGCTGATGCGCTCTTAAAGTGGCAGCGCATAGTGAAGGCTTTGTGCAGGATTTTGCCACACTCCTCCCCCCAGAAACAGAGAGGATTCAGGCTTTGGCAGGTTCATGTTCCTACTACACAAAATCAGGGAAGTCCTCATCATCGTAGTCCTCCAAGAAGAGTTCCTGCAGATGTTGCTTTTGCCTGTGATCCAGCTCTTCTGCCGATGGGTAGCAGGGCTTTAGGTCAACAACATGCACCGTCCTGACATCTTCCCTGTGTCTTCCAAACAGACCAGGTAGTTCACAGACCCCAACTGCTGCACCACATAGTAGGGACCTTTTCAATCTCGAAGCTAGCTTGGCAGTGAACTGCTTGGGGGCCTTTGACAGATGATTAGAACGGATCCAGACACAAGACTGGTGTGGGAAACACATGTCTCGTCCATGTTTGTCATAGTTTCTGAGCTGTCGTTGTTTGGCTTTGATTCTGCTGGCCTCCGCTCTGGCTAGCAAGGTGTGGTGGTGTTGGACTGCATCAAACGCTGAGCAGTCAGGTGAAACGTTGGAACTTTGCAAGACTGTCCATCGGACCTTTTAGTGGTCTTCCCAGGTGGAGTTCGGCGGGAGTGACCCCAGAAGACTCCTGGACCGCAGAGTTCAGTGCAAAGCGAAATTCAGGAAGATCCTGATCCCACCTTGTGTGCTGATCCCCCACAAATGAAGCAGTCATCCCCTTCAGGTTTACCCTCTCGGTCAGGTAGGCCGTGGTCAGCTTGGCAACTACACCCAAGTAGGTACAGAGCTCTTTGTAAATTCTGAGATGAACTGTGGACCTTGGTCAGAGAGAATTTGGTCTGGAATCCTGTATCTGGTAAAGACCTCCCTTCACAGAATTAGAGCAATGGCAGATGCAGTATATAGCCTCATTATTGTTATTTCATTGTGTTACTTTTTTTGCTTTAGTTTATTTAGTAAATGTTTTCTTAACTCTATTTTCCTAAAACTGCATTGTTGGTTAAGGGCTTGCAAGTAAGCATTTCACGGTAAGGTCTACAACTGTTGTATTCGGTGCGTGTGACAAATACAATTTTATTTTATTTGACATTTGGGTTGACATTTTAGTTAAAGGAAGGTTGTGTGCAAGTTTGTTTATTGTTCTTTGAACTGTATTGATTTGGTGTGGTACTATTGACATTTGGCCGAGAAGATTTTGGACATTTTAAGGCCTTTGTCTATGAACACACACCTACACACCTATTAATTCCCCCTCACTCCTCCACTGGGAGGTAATACAGAATATTGCAAATTCTCTAAGGGTTATGACTGGGTTCATTCTTGTCAATTGTTTCTATGAAGTTGGCATTATTATTTTATAAGGTATTATTGGTTTGGGTTACCTCCGTGCTGTGACATGTGTTTTATATGGTGTGTCTTATCCTTTCTCTTCACTGGCTATGTCGCGCCCTGACCTTAGAGATCCCTATTATTCTCTATGTTTGGTTAGGTCAGGGTGTGACTCGAAGTGGGAAAGTCTGTTTTCTATTTCTTTGTTTTGGCCGAGTGTGGTTCCCAATCAGAGGCAGCTGTCTATCGTTGTCTCTGATTGGGGATCATATCTTGTTTTCTGTTTCGTGTCTGTACCTGACAGAACTGTGCGCTTTCGTTTTCACTTCGGTTATTTTGTTTGAGTGTTTTTTGAAAATAAAAATCATGAACACTTTCCACTCCTTTGGTCCACTCCTTTCGACGAGAGCCGTAACAGGCTATCTGGCAAACAGGCTACCCTCTAGGCAGTCTCTTCTGATATGTGTGCATCTGGTAGTGGGTCTCTATCTATCCTACTCTTTTCCTTTAGGCAGGGTTTATACCTGCCTAGAACCCAAATAAAAATATTTTTCTTTACCCTCTAACAATACTCCTATAACTTTATGTTTGTATTCTTATCTTTTATTATTTCTTATTGTTGTTGAGAAGGAACCTGCAATTAAGCATTTTATTGGACGGTGTATACCATGTGTATCCTCTACAAATGACTAATAAAACTTCTTGAAATAAAACTTGAAACACACACGCTGTACACGCATACACTATGCAATCTCTCCTGGCCAGCTCGCTCAAACATGTAAAGTGGTATTTTCCACTCTTATCTGGCTGAGCTTAGCACAGCTGGGTGGAGGTCATTTGTCTGTCTGAAGGCAGGTGTATAAAAGCCTGGCACAGAGACACAGGCTCTGACTTTGAATTAACCACACACTGCAGGAGCAGATTGCCCCATGGTGCCTCCTGTCCTATCTGAAATAAGAGCCACAAACAACCGGCTGGCCTGTTCAAATTTGCAGCCTATTTATTTTCCCATATTCCGAACACACCTGTTCCCTGGACATTTAATGTCCCCATGTATTGAACGATTGAGAACTAATCAAATGGCTTGTACTTCTCACACTAAAATGTGAGCTTGTAGATTTTATTTGCTGCTCCTCATATAACCTCTAATGCTTCACTATTTCTTATTGGTCTTTCTTCAGTGATCTCCGCTTTCCCAATGTAATGGCCACCATACAGACACATACAGTACATATATTATCACCTAGCGCTAGCCATCAGAGTCGAAAGGCCCCCAGAGAGCTGTTGGTTTGCCATAATGAATCGCCTAAAGTTTCTGTGCCTTACTGCATTTTAACCCAGAGCCAGCAGAGCATTGCTAGAGAGTAACTCAGCTCATCCATCACTAATATCAGGTGCCCACCTGGGTGATGCATGCTGACCAATTTGGAACACGTCATCCCAAGACACGACACATCATAGCTATGCAGTACCATAACGGCAGTCTGGGAGGAGAGGGACTTTGAGATGTTATTTTTGTTGGAATGGAATAAGACCGTTTAGCAAATGTACAGTACATTGCGGTCTCTACTTTGCTATGATTCTCCCTCAATTCATGACACCAAAGTATTTTCTCCTGTAAGAGAATTACAATGAGAACAAGTTTGTTGACTGGTTGCAGCAATATTTTAGGTCATTGTGAACTCGCGACTAATTGTGACAAAAGTAGAAAAATGCCTTTCGGTGTGGGTGTGTGCAATTACATTAACAAAATGTGTCTGCGATAATTGTGTTAGCTCTTCTCTAACAACATCCTCACCGCCCCCGCTTTTATTGTCTTTTAATTTCCTGGGCGCTTATGAAAACAGAACAACTAAACAAGGGGATGCTTCCTCCCACTCATGTTGATGATATAATGTTGTGGAAACTTTACAGTAGCAGAACGACTTGAGCAATTCTCCTTCCTTCGATTGGAACAACAGCTCATTATAATCTTGGAATAATCAAAAGGAAACATAGCTCCGAACAGCAATGATTGGGGTTCACAGGATGGCAGAAAGGACACAAGATTAGTTTGATAACAAAGCAAGCACTCTATCATGTAGGAACTATCTTACTTTATGTGCAATCATTGAAAACATTACTATGTTGATTTAAATCACAGTTGGTACTCTCAACATTAGCATTCCCAAATGGACTCATAGCAGTAATACGCTGACTGCGTTAGCGGCAGGACTCATTCTCATTTTACAGTATAAAATATCCCCTTTTCACTACGTTCAGACCACATAATATGGCAACAATATTTGATTATACTAATCATGATATACTAATCACGATATTTCACATTGTTCATCTGCATAATTGAAATCTAACATTAATTTGCATGAGACAAAGTCCACTATCCTATGGTGCCACTGGTGCCAATGACATCTATAGTGCTGCCTACTGGTCTGGTGTAGCCAGGCCCTCAGATAAGAAGGCATGAGTTGGACCGCAGAGGGAAGGAAAAGCAGTCAACAAGTGCTCAGCATATGTGGGAACTCATTCAAGACTGTTGGAAAAGCATTCCAGGTGTAGCTGGTTGAGAGAATGCCAAGAGTGTGCAAAACTGTCATCAAGGGAAAGGGTGGCTACTTTGAAGAATCTCAAATATATTTAGATTTGTTGAACACTTTTTTGGTTACTACATGATTCCATGTGTGTTTTTTCATAGTGTTGATGTCTTCACTATTATTCTACAATTTAGAAAATAGTAAAAATAAAGAAAAACCCTTGAATGAGTAGGTGTGTCCAAACTTTTGACTGGTACTGTACGTATAAACAATGTACAATTTCAACATAAATAGTTGACTGATTTGTGTTCCAAAATGGCTTAGCATACAAGAAAGGAAAGAGAGAAAAAAGGATAATCACTTATGACAGAGCATTAGTATCTAAAATACCAGTGATAGATAGTGATCGTTTTATTTTTTACACCATGTGTCCAAATGTCACGCCCTGGCCTTAGTTATCTTTGTTTTCTGTAATATTTTGGTTAGGTCAGGGTGTGACAGGGGGGATGTTTGTGTATAGTTGTCTCGTCTGGGGTGGTTGTATGGTATAGGGGGTTTTGGTAGAGTGAATGGGTTTGTGTTGAGTGTAGGTGTCTAGGTAAGTCTATGGTTGCCTGAATGGTTCTCAATCAGAGACAGCTGTCATTCATTGTCTCTGATTGGGAGCCATATTTAAGGCAGCCATAGGCAGTAGGCTTTTGTGGGTAATTGTCTATGTTTAACGTTTGTAGCTTGTGTATGCACTTATGTTTGTAGCTTCACTTTTGTTTTGTAAAAGTGTTCGTTTTTCGTGTTTCATCTTCAAAAATAAAAGAAGATGTATTTCTCTCACGCTGCGCCTTGGTCCACTCTTCCTCAAAGTTACGACGATCGTGACACCAAAGTTTGTGTGCCAAATTAGAAAAAAAGTTACCAATGTATGCTTGAGTTATTTGACCATGTCGCTGTGAACCTCTAGTAAATAAATTATGCATTTCCTCTTTGAGTTGATTAGTGAATAACAAAAAGCTGTTTTGGATGTCTATGCTCAGACAACCTGTTTGGTGGATTGTGCTGACAGCGTGTGTGTGTGTGTGTGTGCTTTGTAGGAGAGGAGACTGCTGCAGAAGGACATACTGCAGTTCAACACCTATGTGGCTTTGTTCACATTCACACCCCAGGAAAGTGAAGACCTGGAGATGAGGTCAGTGGGATCCACACACACACAGTAACAAAAAACAGACTAGTCAACTGTCAGACTAATTTGTTGGATTGCTTAGTTAAAAGTCACTTATCTGCAGAGGCCAAAAGCTCCTAGCAGCTCACTGTCAGAACTGGATGGATGTTTGATTGGTTTCTAAAGGGCCTTGGCTTTGCCTGAACTTTTCCTGCATTCTCTTTGTAATCCCATTGTGTTAACAATTACCTATGCTCATTTTGAATGTCTAACATATACTGTGTTTACCTAGATAAGCAGGCGTCACTGAATGCATGCTCTAATCACCGCTCAATAGATATTTGTCAGAGTTCTTCTTAATACAACATGAACAAACATATTTTTTGTTACGCATTATAATTTAATTGTCTGTGATTTGTGTGTGATCTTCCGTTTATACCTGCTCAGTTAAATGACTATAAAACCGTCTCCTAATCATACACTCTCAGAAAAAGGTATAGAATTGTACTTATGCTTTTTCTCAATCGCATACAAGCATTTTTTGGAACAATGTTGGTGACACAGAACTCTGTGGCCTTTTGCGAAACAGTACATATGTGTTCAAAATGTAGTTGCCTTCTCAAAACATAAATACATCCATCAAAACAATATTATACCGTCAAAATTGCAAAAAGATCAATCAAAGATTAACGCAACCATACTTATCTCTTGAGTCCAAGCAGACAAAGCAAAAAGTTTGTTAAAAATACAAGTAGATACATTTTCTTTGCGGTCACTAAATCATGATGATCAAAATTGGAAGTACAACTATCCAAAGGTGCAGAATTATGGGCAATTACACTCCTTTTATGCATATTTCACCAAACAATTTCATACGCATCCAATATTATTACAGATTTTTTTTAAAGAAGCAAAAAGCACAATTTGTAAAGGATTCATTCTTCGGTATCATCACAATCCAAATCAATGTATTCAATAGATAGACTGGTTTGCTCATAGTTTTGTAGACTTTCCATTGGCACACAGAAACACAATAGAAATAAGGAAGGGTGAATACAATGGAGGAACACAACTGTTATGAATGTATAGGCCTCAATCCACACCAAAGCAAAGCTCTAAAATGAAAGGTCACAATGTTAGAGACAAGGACTTAGGAGTAACCCAAAGTTACTTAGAAGTAACCCAACTTCATCTTCTGCATCTCTGCATGTCCGCAATATTGTAAAAATTCATACAAATTAGACAGTCCATTGCCTAGATACAGTATTTCCCTATATTGTACATGGTATGACACTGATGGGGTGATTTAGAATTTTGTGCACTAGTGTTTACGGATTGCCGGAAACAGTAAGAACAATTGCACACATTTCTTCTCTCTGTTGAAAACAATGTTAATATTCGGTGAACAAAACACTTAAAGCAGCAATCAGCTGTTGAAACAAAGCAATCTCCCCACCCCTATTTCAGTAAAAAGCTGACAATCTATGATATCAAAATGATAGCCTCAAAACATGGTTAAAACTATGTGTTTACATTTACTTTGTTTACAAACATTGGAGTAAAACAAGCTTATATTTTGGGTTCTGATGGGCTTAGACAGTTGAACTAAGCTCATGAGACATTTATAAGTTATATTCTGCAAGAATCAGTGGGTACATATTATTAATTTCTAAGTAAAAAAAATTGATGTAGCAAGGGAAGATTGCCCCTTTAACAGTACATTTTGTATTCACTGATGACATTTGAATTTAAAGTTAAAGTTTAGCAAAAAGTGGTCTAAGATATGCAAGTCAGGTACAAAGCCAGGAAAAGTATCAGAAGTTCTGTTCATGTGTTTAAGCATTTGATCATTGCTATTCTGCTATAGATTCGTTTTAACACAGATCCAAAAATTGCTTGTACGCAATCAAGAAAAACTGTAAAGCTGAGATCCGCGAAAGTTGAAACAGCGCCACTGGTCTCCCCAGGCACATTTGTTTTTGTTGACTAAATGGAGGTGAGGTGCATCCAAACGGAGGTGAGCAGTGTGGTAAAAAAATGTAAGTACATATTCTTCTGTTCTATCACGTGTGCAAAAAACAGTGTCTGTTGTTTGCAGTAACTTCTTTGTTGTTGTAATATCACACAGACGTGGCAGTTTCAGCATTAACACTTGAAACACTGGGCCTTGAGGGACCCCCCTTCGAGCTAATAAACAGTTACTCTGAATGCAACATTCTAAAGGTGTATTTAATGCATATATGCTATCACAAAAATTATAATTTGGTTGTGTTTATGAAGGTCTTAGGTAACATTAGATAAAAAATATTTCAAATAACCCAATTGCAATTGCATTAGTTTATGTTACTGTAGGCTATATGCTAAAACAAAAGAGAACTAATAACTTTTTTCTAGTGTTCAATAAATGTTATGCAGTAGCATCTTCTTTTTATAACAACAACAAAATATATATACTGAACAAAAATATAAACAACATATAAAGTCCACGTCCCTGTTAGTGCTGGGGACAATAAAAGGCAGTTTTGTCACACAACACAAGGCCACAGATATTTCAAGTTTTGAGCGTCATTTAAAAAGTGCTCACAAAACTCAGAAAAACAAAATATACAAAATAATAAAAGTGGGTACAAAACCCGTCGCACACCAGAACATAACTTGCACATAACATACAATCAAACAATCACCGACAAGGACATGAGGGGAAACAGAGGGTTAAATACACAACATGTAATTGATGGGATTGGAACCAGGTGTGAAGGAAGACAAGACAAAACCAATGGAAATTGAAAAATGGATCAGCGATGGCTAGAAAGTCGGAGACGTCGACCGCCGAACACCGCCCGCACAAGGAGAATGTTAATTTCTCTACCATAAACCGCGTCCAACGTCTTTTTAGAGAGTTTGTCTGTACGTCCAACTGGCCTCACTACCGCAGACCACGTGTAATGCCAGCCCTCCACATCTGATTTCTTCACCTGCGGGATCGACTGAGACCAGCCACCTGGACATCTGATAAAACTGAGGAGTATTTATGTCTGTAATAAAGCCCTTATGTGGGGGAAAACTCATTCTGATTGGGTGTGCCTGGCTCCCAAGTGAGTGGACCTATGCCATCCCAGGCCCACCCATGTGAAATACATAGATTAGGAATTTAAATTAAAATTTATTTCAATTTTATGAACTCAGTAAAATATTTGAAATTGTTACCTGTTTTTACATTGGATAAAAGTAGATACTCATAGCTAGAAAATGATATATCACACACTACAGTTGAGGAACAATGGGAAAGTCATTCTACTTTGAAAGTTGATAAACTTCTAACCTCACTTTTGTGAAAATGGCCCTTGATTATTTTGGTACACCTACTGGAGAGCTCTTCTTTGTCTACACCCATTCAGCATCGTTCACACCATCTTAAGCTTTAGTTCCACCCATCTCTTTAACGATTCACATGTGAGGCCATGTACTAAACAACCAAAGATTACAAGACTAAAGGCTGGTTTATACTACGAGTGTGTTTGTACATTTTAATCTGGAGTGCCAGAGTGTGCTCTGGGGGTTCGTAAATTCAGAGCTTTTCGCTCTCAGAGCGTTTAGAGCGCACACTGGACGCTCTGGCCGAGAACTAGGGTTGATCTGAGCGTTCTGACCTAACAGCAGTCAAGCACCCAAGCTAACTGGCTAACGTTGGCTAGCTGGCTAGCTACTTCCAGACACAAATGAGAGAACAGCTCACTCTGACCATTTTACTCTCCCTAGCAGAGCTGATAAGGCTATTTTTATGTTATCCAGAGCTTTGGTGACTGCAACTGTGCTGCTGGCAACAATTTAATTACGCTTTTTTGCCAATGTTTACTGACACCGGCCATATTCAACGGGTGTTTGGTGTTCGTAAATTCGTAAATTATTCTGCGAATTTACAAGCTACGTCTATTGACAGTTGTCGCAGTGACATCATGAACATTCTATTGAAATAGTTACTTGCATAGTGGAGTCTTTTGTTAAGACATGTAGCTAGCTAGCTAAACAATGAACCATAATCCCAACTCATAACGTTACTACCCTGCATGAAGCTGCAGGTAGCTAACCAACCAGGTTCAATGTTAACTAGCTAACATTAGGCTATAACTAGCAATGCAAATGGCTCTGAGATACAAATAATATTACTACACTTATTATACATGTAACGTTAGCTAGCGAGCCAGCCAGCTTACATTATCTAGCTAGCTAACAGTACACTTTAACTTCTTGCAACTATAGGGGGTGCTGTTCCGCATTAGCATTTTTTGGTCTCCAAATTAAACGGCCTATTGCTCAATTCTTGATCGTACAATATGCATATCCTTACTACTATTGGATAGAAAACACTGTCTAGTTTCTAAAACCGTTTGAATTATGTCTGTGGGTGACCCAGAACTCCCTCTACAGCAAAAATCCTGACATGACTTGCGAAGGTCTGAGAATTATCCTCTGATCTGGGTTCAGTTTTAAAGCCTGTGTATATCCTATGGCTGGAAATGAACTGGCCCCGCCTTCCCCTGGATGTCAGTAACCAATGTGAAGTGGAATCGGCTCTCTACGTAGCTGTCCGAGGTTATAAAGCAGGATGGAACGAGAGTACATTTCTTTTCCTCGTTCGTAATGGCGCCTGGCAAGAACTCAGGATGAAATTTTGGAACGCTCAGTTATCGACCAGAGATGTATCCGTCTGTAATTTAATTAAATATAGGTGTTAGAAACATCATAACGATGTTATTTGAAACCGATTTATATCAGTTTATGCGAGTATAGTGCTATTTTTCTGAATTTCCTTTGTATCTAGTTTGAGGATTTGGACATGTTTGTGCGACATAGCTAATGGTAGCAGCTAGTTCCAAAGGTGAAGAGGACGTTTTACAACAAAGCAACTATTCTTTTGAAGAAAAGACACATTGCCCAAGATACTGATGGAAGCTCGTCCAAAAGTAGGAACTATTTATGATGTTATTACGTATTTATGTGGAAAAATGTCATAGTGTTTGCGCGCCACTTTTGCAGGCACTGGTCTGGCTGCAACGCACACTATATGTCTAGTAACGTTAATTTTAAAAATCTAACATAGCGATTGCATTAAGAACTAATTTATCTTTCGATTGTTGTCCAACTTATATTTTTTAGTCAAGTTTATGAATAGTATTTTTATAAGAATAGGCGCTAATCCAAAATGGCGCCGGCCAGAATACATGCAATGTTTGTAGTGATTACATAGTATAACCACGATTTATGCTGCTAAATATGCACATTTTCGAACAAAAGCTATATGCATTGTGTAACATGATGTTACAGGACTGTCATCTGATGAAGTAAATCCAGGTTAGTAAAATTATATATCTTTTGTTGGGTTATTACGATCGCTAACATTTACAGCTGGTAAATGCGGTTGTGATTCTGGCTATTGTGGTACGCTCATATAATGCTATATTGTGTTTTCGCTGTAAAACACTTAGAAAATCTGAAATATTCTCTGGATTCACAAGATCTGTGTCTTTAGATTGCTGTAGGCTGTGTATTTTTCTGAAGTGTTTTAGGATGATTCTTTTGGTAATTGACGTCGGTCTCTGTAATTATTCCGGCTGCTTCCAACGCTATTTCAGATTGCAGCTGCAATGGTAAACTGTGATTTATACCTGAAAAATGCACATTTTCTAAAAAAAAAACTATCCTATACCATAAATATGTTATCAGACTGTCATCTTATGAAGTTGTTTCTTGGTTAGTGGCTATATATATCTTTATTTAGTCGAATTAGTGATACCTACTGATGCAGGAAAAAAATGGTGAAAAAAAAATGAGGTCTTTTGCAATCAGTGGTTAGCTAATAGATTTACATATTGTGTCTTCCCTGTAAAACATTTTAAAAAACAGAAATGATGGGTTTATTCACAAGATCTGTATCTTTCATCTGGTGTCTTGGACTTGTGATTTAATGATATTTAGATGCTACTATCTACTTGTGAAGCTATGCTAGCTATGCTAATCAGTGTGTGGGGGGGTGGGGGGTGATCCCGGACCCGGGGTAGAGGCTCATGAAAGGTTAACCTGAAATGAAAATGACTTATAAATGTGTAATATCTGAAATTGTAGCTAGCTAGACTATCTTACCCGTATAAATGGATGGACGCTTCTCCCTCTCTGTCACGGATGTCATGGTTGCCCTTAGTTTGAAGATGAAATCCGGAGACAGGTGTTTTATACAACAGCCTTTTGTGTGTTCTCTTTTGGACTCTGTCTGCATATTTACAATCCAACGCCAGAATATTCTCCATCTCCTTAGCTATCATACTCTAATTCCACGGATTTCAATACTCGGTATTGAAATCAGAAAATGGAGAGCTACACTTATGCAGTTCTACTACGTGATATCTTTCAAAAAAGCTGCATTAGAAAGGATTACCTACACATAATGACCAGCTCATGTTATAGACAGAAGTGGGCTACATGGAAGACCAATCAGAACTCATCTCTCGGCATGTCCAGCTGACAAAATATATCAGCCAATCATGGCTAGCGGGAAGGTTACAGATGGCATACAAGTGTGTTAAGGCACATGAAAGTTCACATTCCAGAAGGCATTTCTGGCAAAAAACGCATTTAGATAAAAAAGGGTACGTTCAAATGGCTCCTGTGAAGTAGTGACGCGCGACATACGTCTAGTTTCCTGAAATGAGTCACATTTTTGTTCAGTGTATACCCCAACCACCAAGATGCACAGTCATCGAGACTCACGGCCAAATTATGAAAACGTCAGTAGCCTAAACATCTTTAAGCACCAAGTGTGCTTGATAAATAGTGAAAATCAGCACAAAAGCAAAAATGACATTATAATGAATATAATGTAAATGTCGATATGACAGCAGTCAAAAATGGTCAGCTTGTGCTTACATGGTGTGCGTCTTCACGCAATGGCATCAGTTGGAGAATGTCCATGTCACATAAACAACAAAAGCTGTTGAGTGTGTTGCTGATGTTGTTTTTTTCTTGAGATGTAGGGCCTGCTCTCTGTGAGGACATTTTGTACTGATACTCGTCCCGTAACATTGTCACCGGCTGGTTGTTATATGTGTGAAATTAGTTTCGGTATAGTTTAAATAAAGTTGAGGAAGAAACCTAAGCATATGCAGCCTGAATGGAGAATGTTTTAGGTACGAACCAGTCCGCGAGAGATACGAATGTATTGCCGGCTGCATACAATGCATTTGGGTAGTAAGATGAAATTACTCAATATCACCATCTACCGGCCTTTGGGCTAGGTATAACTCCAGTTCTGTTTCTGATATTACGATTCTAACAACGACAGTGTGTTATATAGACTTATTTAGGAAATGTCGAGGACGGAGAGGGGCATGACTTTACAAACGACAAGAGTACCATTTTATTTTTATTAATGAGCTGTCCAAATCAAATCAAATTTTATTTGTCACATGCGCCGAATATAACAGATGTAGATCTTACCGTGAAATGCTTACTTACCTTAACCAACAATGTTGAATGACTCACAATCCTCTAAAAACAGAGCCATGTGGCAAGATAGGAAGTGCAAGGAGATTAAATCCAGACTTACAATGAGTTCAATCACGCAATTTTGTATATCTTTGGTTATCCTCATGAAATATACTTACATTTGAGCAACATATTAAGTGGGATTTATTCTGGCATTTTTTGGTAAAATTAAATTAACAAATCATTGAAATGACTTGCTTTCATTTTTATTAAGGCTTAGATTCAATCAGATCAAGCGTTAACCGGCGATGGAAGACACCCCCATAGCGGATGTTTTGGCGGTGTCGAAGGTGGAGCTGAAAGAGTTATAACAATATTTACTAAATAAACTAAAGTAAAAAATACAACAAAAAACCACAATAAGGGGGTACCCGGAGTCCATGTGCGGGGTACAGGTTTGTCGAGGTAATTTCTACATCTAGGTATGGGTAAAGTGACTATGATAGACAACGTGTAGCAGCAGTGTAAAAGCAAATGGAGTGGGGGTGTCAATATAAATATTCCGGCTGGCCATTTGATTAATTGTTCAGCAGTCTATTGTCTTGGGGGTAGAATCTGTTAAGGAGCCTTTTGGTCCTAGACTTGGCGCTCCGGTACCGCTTGCTGTGCAGTAGCAGAGCGAACAGTCTATGACTATGGTAGCTGGAGTCTTTGACAATTTTTTGGGCCTTCCTCTGACACTGCCTAGTATATACAGTTGAAGTCAGGAGTTTACATATACCTTAGCCAAATACATTTGAACTCAGTTTCACAATTCCTGACATTTAATCCAAGTAAAAATTCCCTGTCTTAGGTCAGTTAGGATCACCACTTTATTTTAAGAATGTGAAATATCAGAATAATAGTAGAGAGAATTATTTATTTCAGCTTTTATTTCTTTCATCACATTCCCAGTGGGTCAGAAGTTTACATACACTCAATTAGTATTTGGTAGCATTGACTTTAAATTGTTTAACTGGCCTCCCGTGTGGCGCAGTGGTCTAAGGCACTGCTAGCTGTGCCACCAGAGACTCTGGGTTTGAGCCCAGGCTCTGTCCGGGTTAGGGAGGGTTTGGCCGGTAGGGATATCCTTGTCTCATCGCGCACTAGCGACTCCTTGCAGTGCACGCTGACCAGGTCGCTAGGTGTATGGTGTTTCCTCCGACACATTGGTGCAGCTGGCTTCCGGGTTGGATGTGTGCTGTGTTAAGAAGCAGTGCGGTTGGGTTGTGTTTTGAAGGACGCATGGCTCTCGACCTTCGTCTCTCCCGAGCGGGAGTTGTAGTGATGAGACAAGACAGTAACTACACCACGAAATTGGGGAGAGAAAGGGGGTTACATTTCTTTTTCTTCCACAAGCTTCCCAAAATAAGTTGGGTGAATTTTGGCCCATTCCTCCTGACAGAGCTGGTGTAACTGAGTCAGGTTTGTAGGCCTCCTTGCTTGCACACGCTTTTTCAGTTCTGTCCACACATTTTCTATAGGATTGAGGTCAGGGCTTTGTGATGGCCACTCCAATAACTTTGTTGTCCTTAAGCCATTTTGCCACAACTTTGGAAGTATGCTTGGGGTCATTGTCCATTTGGAAGACCCATTTGAGACCAAGTTTTAACTTCCTGACTGATGTCTTGAGATGTTGCTTCGATATATCCACATCATTTTCCTTGCTAATGATGCCATCTATTTTGTGAAGTACACCAGTCCCTCCTGCAGCAAAGCACCCCGACAACATGATGCTGCCACCCCCGTGCTTCACTGTTGGGATGGTGTTCTTCGGCTTGCAAGCCTCCCCATTTTTCCTACAAACATAACGATGGTCATTATGGACAAACAGTTCTATTAATGTTTCATCAGACCAGAGGATATTTCTCCAAAAAGTAAGATTTTTGTCCCCATGTGCAGTTGCAAACCGTAGTCTGGCTTTTATATGGCGGTTTTGAAGCAGTGGCTTCTTCCCTGCTGAGCGGCCAGGTTATGTCGATATAGGACTCGTTTTACTGTGGATATAGATACTTTTGTACCCGTTTCCTCTAGCATCTTCACAAGGTCCTTTGCTGTTGTTCTGGGATTGATTTGCACTTTTCGCACCAAAGTACGTTCATCTCTAGGAGACAGAACGTGTCTCCTTCCTGAGCGGTATGACGGCTGCGTGGTCCCATGGGGTTTATACTTGTGTACTATTGTTTGTACAGATGAACGTGGTACCTTCAGGCATTTGGAAATTGCTCCCAAGGATGAACCAGACTTGTGTAGGTCTACAATTTCTTTTCTGAGGTCCTGGCTGATTTAGTTTGATTTTCCCATTATGTCAAGCAAAGAGGCACTGAGTTTGGCACTGAAATACATCCACAAGTACACCTCCAATTGACTCAAATTATGTCAATTAGCCTATCAGAAGCTTCTAAAGCCATGACACCATTTTTTTTGAATATTCCAAGCAGTTTAAAAGCACAGTCAACTTATGTAAACTTCTGACCCACTGGAATTGGGATACAGTGAATTATAAGTTAAATAATCTGTCTGTAAACAATTGTTGGAAAAATTACTTGTGTCGTGCACAAAGTAGATGTCCTAACCAACTTGCAAAAACTATAGTTTGGAGACAGAAATTTGAAAAAAAATGAGTTTTAATGACTCCAACCTAAGTGTATGTAAACTTCCGACTTCAACTTTACGTCCTGGATGTCAGGAAGCTTGGTCCTAATGATGCACTGGGCTGTACGCACTACCCTATGTAGCTCCTTATGGTCAGATGCCAAGCAGTTGCCATACCAGGCGGTGATGCAACCGGTCAGGATGCTCTCGATGGTGCAGCTGTATAACTTTTTGAGGATCTGGGGACCCCAGCCAAATCTTTTCAGTCTCTTGAGGGGGAAAAGGTGTTGTTGTGCCCTATTCACTACTGTCTTGGTGTGTTTGGACCATGATAGTTCATTGGTGATGTGGTCACCAAGGAACTTGAAACTCTCGACCCGCTCCACTACAGCCCCGTTGATGTTAATGGGGCCCTGTATGGCCCGCCTTTTCCTGTTGTCCATGATCAGCTCCTTTATCTTGCTGACATTGTCATCGCACCACACTGCCAAGTCTCTGACCTCCTCCCTATAGGCTGTCTCATCGTTGTCTGTGATCAGGCCTACTACCACTGTTGTGTTGTCAGCAAACTTAATGGTGTTGGAATCGTGTTTGGCCACGCAGTCGTGGGTGAACCGGGAATACAGGAGGGGACTAAGCACTCACCCCTGAGGGGCCCCAGTGTTGAGGATCAGCGTGGCAGATGTGTTGTTGCCTACCCTTACCACCTGGGGGTGGCCCGTCAGGAAGTCCAGGATCCAGTTGCAGAGGGAGGTGTTTAGTCCCAGGGCCCCTAGCTTAGTGATGAGCTTTGTGGGCACTATGATGTTGAACGCTGAGCTGTAGTCAATGAACAGCATTCTCACATAGGTGTTCCTTTTGTCCAGGCAGGAAAGGGCAGTGTGGAGTGTGATTCAGATTGCGTCGTCTGTGGATCTATTGGGGCGGTATGCAAATTGGAGTGGGTCTAGGGTTTCCGTGATGATGGTGTTGATGTGAGCCATGACCAGCCTTTCAAAGCACTTCATGGCTACAGACGTGAGTGCTACGGATTGGTAGTCATTTAGGCAGGTTACCTTGGTGTTCTTGGGAAAAGGCACTTTTGATATGAGATCACTCTGAAGGTACATTATGTGTATTTATATTTTTGTACCCCAGGGAACAATACTGTTTCCTAACTGTACCCTTTTTTTCACGGAGTGTAAACCAAACATTAACTGAAAAAAGATTAGAAAGATATAATTTGACCCGATGACAATATGATGGTTATGAGACAATGCCTCTGTGTCTGAGATTTTCTAAAACCTTTTGTAAGCTGACAATTGTCTGGACTACCATAACGTAAATATTTTTTTAATGTACTTTTTGATTCGCCGTTACAAAATAAGGGTTTCTCTCTCAACAGCCCTTGGCCCTAAGTATCCATTTTACTACATCATTCCCTCAGTAATCCTGATAGTCTTCTCTTTGACGCTCCAATATGAGATCCCCAGACAGATTTCAATCATCCCACACTTAATTTGAAATGTATTGACACCCACAGCACAGCATGACTCCTAACCCACAATTAGCTGCTGTACAGTTGCCCGCTGCTCCAAGTGTTGTTTTAAATGTTTTCCAATGAAAGCCAAGCTAGACATGATCAAGGTCTCAGGATCCCAATACAGACCTTAATCAATACTTCAGACGGACACAAAAAAATCACAATGTAGGCACCCTCATCAAAAACGGGAACATTTCAATCTCTTTTACATTACATGTTGTGGACTTTTTATACCTGGCTTGTGATAACTTTCTTTGGCATTTTTTGATTAGCCTATTGCTACATGATTATGATGGTGATTATGAATACTCAAAGCATGTTTCCAAACATATTCGGATTGGCTATATACTTAATTGTTCAAAATCAACTGTCTTTTTAAAATTATTTTTTATTTTTTTGTACAATTTATTTATTGCCATTTCTTTTTTACAATTTAACAATCATCAAAATATGACACAGATAATGCCCCGTTATTCCTTCCACCTACACAAAACACCATGCTACATGGGGGCACATCGTGCAAAACCCTTCCCTCCCCAACACAGGAACACCCCCCTCCCTCCACTCGACCGGTATTAGCTTCACTGATTATCAACAACAAAAAAAGAAACAGAATAACCTTCACATTCCATGCTAGAAAATAAATGATTCAACACAAAAACAAATAATAATAGATTAATGAAGAAAGTAGTAATGAGGCAGCTACGGTGATGTCTCTAGAAACTGCTGAAAGTCCCCCCAGACATCAGTAAATTCAAAGGGTTTATGACGTAAATTGTATGTTATTTTTTCAGATGGAATATAGGAAGATAGTTATTTTAGCCACATCTGCTTGCTTGGCGGAGTGTCACACTTCCATGTAATAGCTGTGCATTTATTGGCTGCAATGACTGCCAATTTATTGAATCTGGTTTTGTTACCAATATTAACTGGTAGAACAGAATCATCTCCAAGAAGTATAAGGGAAGGATCTAGTGGTACCGTCATATTAGTGACCTGTGATCTGAATCATGTCTTTCCAATAATTGCTTAGTTCAGGGCAGGACAAAAACATATGCATAAATAAGTGTGCCCATTCCCGTTCTACACCTTGGGCAAAATTTTGAATATTTAGAATTGATCTTATACAGTCTCTCTGGTGTAAAGTAGACTATGTAAAATATTGAATTGCATCAACTTGTGCCTTGTGTTAAATGAAAGGTGCTGAGCATCTAAAAAGAGCTTTCCCCATTTCTCATCCTCAACAATGAGACCAAGGTCATCATGCCACTTCATGCAAGCTTTCCAAGGTTCATCGTTCCCCAACAGAGCTTGAAGACCAGAGTACATGTAGGAAATGAAAATTTTTACCCCTTTCCTCTCCAACCACAGTTTATCAGTTTTAGGTTTACTCATGGGCTGAATTCTACCTCCCTGCTGAGTGGCAATGTAATGCCTAACCTGTAGGTACTTGAAGAAATTAGTTTGAGGTAACTGAAAATGAGATGCCAGTTTTTGAAAGGATAGTAGTTCACCTTCTCTATAGAGATTACCAAATGTTTTAATTCCTTTGTTGAACCAAGAAAATGTTATACCATCTCTCAGGGCTTTGGGTAAGATGGGGTTATTATAGAAAGGTGTTTGTTCATATATAGATCTAAGCCCTTCTGTTTGTTTACAGACTTCTATCCATATATTTAAAGTGTTTTTAATGAAAGGGTTGTTTATGAGATCTAGCAAAGCTTTAGGTGGGCTAATATAAGGTATAGATGCCAATGTAGCAGGGGTCAGTCACTCCTCCTCTATCTGTCTCCAAGAGGGTGAACTTGTTGTTGTATCTTGCCGTACCTACACAGCCTTTAACTGAGATGCCCAGTAATACAACTGGAAGTCAGGTAGAGTAAGTCCTCCTCCTGAGTATGGTTTGCATCACTCTGGGGGGTTTCCCTTTCCACAGAAATTAAGAAACCTTCCTATTAAGTTGTTTGAAAAAAGCTTTGGGAATAGGAAAGGGCAAGGTTTGAAAAAGGTACAAGAATTTTGGTAATATATTCATTTTTACACAATTGACCCGCACAATAAGAGTAATTGGTAAATCCCGCCATCTATCCAATTCTTCCCCAACCTTTTTGAGAAGTGGAGTATAGTTCAGTTGATATGTCTTAATAATTTCAGAAGGAATTTGCAATCCAAGATATGTCATTTTCTGTGGTTTCCAAGAAAACGGCTGGTCTAAGATTGGGTTCTGCATAGCTGCCCTGTTAAAAGGCATAATTATACACTTCGATAGGTTTATTTTATATCCTGAAAAGGTCCCATATTCTTTCAGGATGTCAACTAATGCTCGGAGTGAAATTTCTGGTTTAGTGAGGTAAAGCAAAATGTCATCGGCATATAGCGAGACCAGATGTTCACGCCCACCTATACGAACACCATGGATGTATGGATGAGATCTAAAAGCTTCTGCCAGTGGCTCTATAGCCAAAGAAAAAGGGAGAGGACTAGCGGGACAACCCTGTCTTGTGCCACGTAATAGAGAGAACTGTGAGGAAATGTTTCCATTAGTCAGGATCTGAGCTACCGGACATTTGTACAGTAATCTAATCAGACCAACATACTTAGGTCTAATATTCAACCTCTGGATAACTTCAAACAGGTAGTTCCATTCTATGCGGTCAAAAGCTTTTTCCACATCTAATGAAGCCGCCACTACAGATTCTTGGTCATTCTCTACATAATGCATAATTTTAAATAATCTTCTGATATTATCAGGAGATGAGCGGTTTCTTACAAAGCTTGTTTGGTCCATATCAACCAAGTCCAGAAGAACCTTATCCAGTCTAAGAGCTATGAGTTTCGCAAGAATCTTATATGAAGTGTTCAATAGAGATATTGGTCTATATGACCCACAAAGCAGAGGATCTTTCCCAGGTTTTAACAAAACTGTGATCAGTGCCTGTTCAAGTGTGTCTGGGAGCTTTTCTGTCTCTATGGCATAATAAACATACTGCAGAGGCTCAATTAGTTTGGGTAAAAAGGATCGATAGAATTCAATAGGGAATCCGTCTAAAATGAATTAATTTGTATCATGTTCAAACTCAACAGTCCTGTTTAGGGCAGCAAAATTCCTATAACTTTCCCCAAATTTCTATGTTTTCCCAAAATCCTGGTAGGAGGATTCACGGATTTCCTGCTTATTCCCTTATAATTCCACTAATCTTTTAACCAGGATATATGGAAAATTTATATGAAAAGTAACCCTAGTCATTATGCAATAGACAGCATGGTTAAAAGAGGCGTATGACTTCAGGAAGCAACAAGTGGTAATTGAAACAACATTATTTCAGGTTTGTCTTTCTTATTGTCAGATGAGATCTCATTTAGAGCACCAGAGCTCTATTCTCTCTGAGTAACTCAGAGAGCATTTTCAGTACCAGTCCTCTAATTAGACCACAAGAGATGAATGACAAGCAGGAAACAACTACACTGACTGTTGTTTTTCATTGGTTGAAAAATATTTGTCAAGGCTTCGCATAGGCTTTGAATGGATAACAATGAGAACACATAAGGAAGGAAAAACAATAGGTGAAAACTGAGGCATCGTTTGTATGGCCATTGATAACTGACAATAATGGAGTGCCATTGAACAGTGTGAGGAGGCAGCAGTTTTCACTTTCTTCAGCTACCCTGTAGGGAACAGCAGTAGCATGTGTCTGAATCACCATATTCTGTACTCCAGAATATCCAACAGTCCTTTGTCCTCCAATATTTATACTGACATACCAGCAATATGTTTTAGATTATACACTGAGTATACCAAACATTAGGAACAGCTTCCTAATATTGAGTTGCACCCTCCCCCCACATTTTGCCCTCAGAACAGCCTCAATTCATCAGGGCATGGACTCTACAAGGTGTCAAAAGCATTCCACAGGGATGCTGGCCCATGTTAACTCCAATGCTTCCCACAGTTGTATCAAGTTGGCTGGATATCCTTTGGGTGCTGGACCATTCCTCATACACACGGGAAACTGTTGAGCATGAAAAACCCAGCAGCATTGCAATTCTTGGCACAAACCGGTGCTCCTGGCACCTACTACCATACCCTATTCAAAGGCACTTACACCCTCTGAATGGCACACATACACAATCCATGTCTCAATTGTCTCGGCTTAAAAATCCTTCTTCAACCTGTCAACTCCCCTTCATCGACACTGATTGAATTGGATTTAAGAAGTGACATAAATAAGGGATCATAGCTTTCACCTGGTCAGTCTGTCATGGAAAGAGCAGGTGTCCTTAATGTTTTGTACATTCAATGTATGTATTTGGCTGTTCCTGTGACATTGATTTTTAATACGCAATTTATTTCCAATTTAGACCCGGAGACAGAATCGTACTGGCGGACGACTCCAATGATGATTGGTGGAAGGTATGTATGAAAGTGTGTCACTTTTGTTAGTGTCGTGGCAATTTCCTGTATTACCAAATGAGGAGAGTTACAAACCACACACCAGTCAGAGTTATACTTAAACTTAATCTTTAATAATATGAGCTTTACAATAGCCCTTTGACTCTCAGATCAATTAAGTGTCTATAATGAATTCTGAGAGTCCCTACAGTAGAATAAAAATATATTTTATAGCCAAGATACACCCCTCTCAACTTACATGACGAACCACAGATCTTAGGAACAGTTCACAAAGAAAGAATTTTACTTGTGTTTTACTACTATCCCATAGCCAGATAGCATTCGCTATAAATTATCGTTCAGTTTGGTCTCTAAGACGAGGTTCTAATCTCGTTCCTGGTACTTCATAGTACAAAAACATTACCTCATCCAAGGCATAACTCAATTGTCAACTCTAGGTACTCCCATCTCAAGTAAACCCCCTCTTGACCCCACTCCTGGACAAGCTCACTGAGGGGAGTGACTTGCGCACAGACATTGTGGAGACAAGTAATTGGATCCCCCTTAATCACGCCATCCCTTCACATGGTTTAACAGATACATTCACATATGAAGACAATGTTCCATTCTGTCCTCTTCCCTTTCTGATATTCTGCATAGCGGGATGTGAAAGACAAGCCTGACCTCTCCCCTCTCTGGGCCCCAAGTGACTGAGAAGGGAAAAGTGCAACTGCCAACACTATAGTCCTTAGTCCAAAGGGATACATTATAATAAAAAGTTTATCACATAAGAATATTATGCAGATATGACATCTTAATGACTTATGTTACCCAACTAATTCTGATTCATCCACCACAGAAGACACTGTTTAAATTAAGTGCTTTGTAACACCAGAACACTAGTGGCAACTGAGCTGCCACCAACACGAAGGAGACGAAACCTTAACTTTGCTGGAGTATTGAAACACATCATCCTGAGATGTTTTGAAACATTACATGGTGTGTTGTAACACCCCTTAATCAAGTGTTGTGCAACACCTTGACAGAAATGGTTAAAAACACTTGTATTTAGTGCAGAATTAGATGCCTTCTCCTTTGGTGTCGTTCCCTCTCTCTATAGCTTCTAAACACTATAATGGTGTTTCAAATCCTGCCTAATGCAGAATTACATCTCTTCCTCTGGAGTATATTTATGTTTAACATTGATTTATGAATCTGATCATTTGCCAGTTTAACCCATTATGGTAGGCATTGTTGAGCACAGTACTCAATCCACCAGCAATAACTATAGGTTTTACAGCAGACGTTGCAGGATGCTGTATTTGTCTCTACAATTAAAAGTTGGAAATGTGGGAATGGGTCGTCTCATCTTTGAATGTAATTTTGCCTGACTGTTTTAATATCTGTTCATCATGACCAATTACAGCTCATAGCACAACAAGCTGATTAATACTAATATAGAAGTATACTTTTCTGTCTTCAAACATGCATACAACATTGTGTATAAGAATCATAAATTCAAAAAAAATGTACTTACTCACAATCCTCTAAAAACAGAGCCATGTGGCAAGGAGATTAAATCCAGATTTACTATTAGTTCAATCACGCAATTTTGTATATCTTTGGTTATCCTCATAAAATATACATACATTGAGCAACATATTAAGTGGGATTTATTCATAATTTTTTGGGTAAAATTAAATGAACAAATCATAGAAATTACGTGCATTCATTTTTATTAAGGCTTAGATTCAATCAGATCAAGCGTTAACCGGCGATGGCAGACACCCGCATAGCGGATGTTTTGGCGGTGTCGAAGGTGGAGCTGCGTTGGACCTGTCAAATCGGTGAGCAGCTGCTCTTGTGATCATTGTCATGAAGCCACCCCCCCCACTCGTGTTAGAAGTTCCGAACGAGAAAGTGTAGGCTACATAGATATAATTACGCTCAAATTGAAAAATAATTTAACTAAATAATGAAGATATCTATCATCCTAATCGAAGTGTAGATTACATCTCACATTCCAGTGTTCGAACATGTAAACTAGGCTTTCTGTTAATGCCACTTGTGGATTTGACAGTTCTAATGCAGTTCCACCTCCGACACGCCAAAACAACCGCTATGTGGATTGCTATGCGAATATGTTGGCTAAAGCGGATTTGTTTATTACATTTTTGGGGGTAAATTGCAATTCACCACAGAATATTTTTGCTGTGTGGTTGAGTGAGTTAGTTCCATTGAAATTCCAATGAAATGTACCATTTTACGGCCCCAGAAGTCTGGGTTCAATTCCTGTTTCCGCCTGTCCCACTTTCACTCTAATCTGTCTCAATAAAGCATTGAAAAAGGTGGAATTCCACGAAAAATTATATCCATAGGCCCTCATCATCAATAGAATATTTAGGCTATAAACCAATTTAATTTCTTAACCATTTGATAGACACAGTCTGCAAAAAAAATGTGTGTGTGTGTTTTGATGCTGCCTTTTAAATGCACTGAAACTCCAAAAAGGGTTTTCACTACACTCTGTTAAAAAAAAACGTATTCAGATTGAAGAACCACTTTGAGTACTTCTATTTGGGGCGGCAGGTAGCCTAGTGCTGGCCTTCTAGGCAGAGTTGCAAAGAAAAAGCCATATCTCAGACTGGCCAATAAAAAGAAACGTTTAAGATGGGCAAAAGAACACAGACACTGGACAGAGGAACTCTGCCTAGAAGGCCAGCATCCTGGAGTCGCCTCTTCACTGTTGACATTGAAACTGGTGTTTTGCGCGTACTATTTAATGAAGCTGCCAGTTGAGGACTTGTGAGGCATCTGTTTCTCAAACTAGACACTCTAATGTACTTGTCCTCTTGCTCAGTTGTGTATTTCTGATCAATTTGATGTTATTTTAAATGGGCAAAAAAAATAGCTTTTCTTTCAAAAACTAGGACATTTCTATGTGACCCCAAACTTTTGAACGGTAGTGTATATGTTTTAAAACACTTTGTGTGTCAAAGCACTTACATTGGGTTTACCCCCTCCAAACACCAGATCTTAGGTTAGGTGCACTACTTTTCATGGTTTCATTACACAATCATGGTGTTTTGAGTCCTATTTTTACAGTGCACCTAGTACTTACACTTAAACCACACAAGTCTGCTGCCATGATAGTATAAGTAGTAGCTGTCGTGGTGTATAACATTTTCTCTGGATGATGGTTCCAGGGCGTGATCGAGGACAGGATTGGTTTCTTCCCAGCAGCCTTTGCTCACCAGGTGAAAGCCGGGGACAGAGTGTTCAGGTGTCACCGGACGTTCATCGGCTGCAAGGAGCAAGGCCAGATCACCCTGAAGGAGGGACAGGTACGTGATCCCACTGTTATATAAAAATACAATATGGCAAACTACTTTGCAACAAAAAAGGACCCACTAATGCCAATTTGAAATGATACACAAGCAAACATGATTGTTATTATCCATTGTTAATTTTTTTTTATTGTTAGTCCCTTAATTGTTTCCATGTACTACTTTATTTGGCACAGTTTATGATCAAGCCCCAGCTAAAAGTGGGCATCGGACATAGTTCCTCCTCTCCAATTCTCATAGGCAAATGGGAATCCTGAGCACTCAGTCCACAGATTCACTCCCAGAACATTCACTTCAAAGGATTGACCTGAGCTGGCCAATTGGGAGTCACCCGTCTCTCAGCAGTTTCCATGGCATTACCATTTTGGCATGGCAAATGGCTTTGCTGTCTCAAATCCTTTTCCCACAATGCTTTGCAGGGGCATTTTGAGATTCAGAGGAGAGTTCAGGCTAGTAACGCCAAATGGAGATGCATTCATTCCAAACACTTTGAAGATGAGTCAGTGACCTCCTAGCTCTGCCTCGATCCCCAATGAGTAGCAACATCTGCTCTCTCTAGTCACACAGCCATTCACACTACATCTCTGCAGCTGTATTGAAGACTATCAGGCCAATTACAGTCAGGTGTCATTGTTATATGGTGGGGGAAATTATATATATATATTACAGTGGCCCTAAAGCTACTTTGCCCCTTAAGGCCAATGTGCATTGTTTATTGAATGTGTTAAAATGTATTTTGCTTGTACAAAAAGCAACCAGATCACAAGAGTATTCGTCTCTGTTTCACCAGATTTGTGTAAGCGGTGAGGATGAACACAGCGGCTTCATCCGAGTGGCCAGTGGAAAGAAGAGAGGCTACGTGCCCTGTGATGTCCTGGAGAACATCTGAGAGAGAGAGAGAGAGGGAGAGAAATAGAAAGAGCCGGAGAGAGATGACGAGAGGAAGAGAAGGAGAGAGTGGAGGGAGGAGAGGCACAGTCACACACTCCATTGGTGTACAGGGATGGCTCTGACAGTAGTTCTGATCAGCTGCCAACCTCTCAGGCGTGAGGAGGACGATTGTAGTTACAAAATGGCCACCTGAGACCATGGAGGAAGCCCTCTGTTGAGCTAGGACTCCAAACTCCAAAATGTTGCTGTTGGCATTAAGGGAATGGCTTTGTCAGAAGTCAAAGCCAACCTTCCCCATTTCCTTTAAGTCTGAATGGGAACAGGTTGAGACGGATCAAATCTGAATTTCTGGTCACAATGACCCCACTCTCCCTCCTTGTATCACTGACTTTGGTTTGATTTGGATTTTGGATTTTTGTTTTGATTTTGTTCGATTTAAAGAACTGCTGTACATCGTTTGTTCTTTGTGTGACTTCCCATTGGAGAATACAGGTGACACATCATGCATGAATTTACTGAATTCATGCTTGCTTATTTAGCATCAGCTGCAGTATGTTTCAATTACCTGTTTATCTTATGCCCAAATGTTCAAACACTTGTTCTCTATATCAAATAGTTGCCTATAGGCTTAGATAATAATTCACATTACTTTGATGAAAGCGGTTGATGTTACAAACAGCATAAATCCCTTTTCTTCTATGCTTGTACAATGGCTCCACTGAGCCTTGATAGGCTCTAGCTCACAATTAAAAGCCCATTCTCCTGAGACAGAGTTATTTTATCAGACCCTCTGACACAAAGAATTCAATGGTTTTGTCACTGGAGAGGAACAACAAAAAGAATCAGACGAAGCAGAAATGTGTCGATTCTGGTCAGACGGAATCAAATATGAGGAATTCCTTTTTCTTTCAAAGAAATGCTGTAGTCTTTTGCACAAATCTAGCTAGTGATGTATCTAGTCTAGCTGCTTACCCATCGTAAGACAAACAGAGCTTTGCATAAAAAATTCTGACTCATGAAAACACCTAAAACCTGTCAGAGATTCTTTGAATATTTGAAAACAATGAATACCTAATTTGCTAGTTGAAGTCTGGTGATAATGTTCTCTTCAGGTAGCTTGTCATGATATAGTTTGTTTTTATTTGTAAAGGATAATGGATTTGATAAGAGGATGTGAATTTACTATAGTAAGTGGGCAACCTTTCATAAGTGGTTTGATACATTGTATTTGAATGTAATGTCATCAAATCTGCATACCTGTTATTTCAAGGTATTTGATCACAATCCTTTCAGTGAAACAAGTTAATGGGAGTATAGGACATCTAGAGTATAGAAATGATACAGTATCTTCAGAGCATGGGCTACATGACATTTGGCTTTGATTTACATTCATGTATGCTTACTCCAATTGCACTAAATGGTCACTCAGATATGGCTATAGCCTTATTCCAATGTAAACTTTCGAGCAAATGCTGAAGAACATTTTATGTCAGATCAAGACATGCTTGTTGAAATGTAACTTAAATCTATTTATCCCTTTTAATGTCAACGTTATCACAGTCCGGGGCTATTCCTTTCTCTTCACTGAGATGTTCTTTTAAGATTTCTTGTTCATCCACGTGCATATTTGTTTTCTGTTTTAAAATATTGTTATAAATGAACTGTTAAAGGAAAGGTATTTTAGTAAATCTGTCTCTCTCTAAACTAATCTAATCTGTACTGAAACATGGCTTTATTGGATGTCAACGGCCACTGTATTGTACAGAATCAAACATCCATTTCTGATCAAATATATATATATATATATATATATATATATATTTTTTTTTTTTATCCCCTTTTCTCCCCAATTTTCGTGGTATCCAATCGCTAGTAATTACTATCTTGTCTCATCGCTACAACTCCCGTACGGGCTCGGGAGAGACGAAGGTCGAAAGCCACGCGTCCTCCGAAGCACAACCCAACCAAGCCACACTGCTTCTTAACAACCCGGAAGCCAGCCGCACCAATGTGTCGGAGGAAACACCGTGCACCTGGACCCCTTGGTTAGCGCGCACTGCGCCCGGCCCGCCACAGGAGTCGCTGGAGCGCGATGAGACAAGGATATCCCTACCGGCCAAACCCTCCCTAACCCGGACGACGCTAGCCCAATTGTGCGTCGCCCCACGGACCTCCCGGTCGCGGCCGGCTGCGACAGAGCGCGAACCCAGAGACTGGTGGCGCAGCTAGCACTGCGATGCAGTGCCCTAGACCACTGCGCCACCCGGGAGGCTATTTCTGATCAATTTATCAGCATTTGTGAAAGTATTTACAGAATATATAAAGCACATTGACCTTAATTATGGCTGAGATCAGCTAAGATCCCATTAACGGGATCGATTTGACAACGGCCAGTGAAAGTGCAGGGCGCCAAATTCAAACAGAAATCTCATAATTAAAATTCTTCAAACATACAAGTATTTCACACCATTTTAAAGATAAACTTGTTGTTAATCCCACCACAGTGTCCGATTTCAAAAAGGCTTTACGACGAAAGCACACTAAACGATTATGTTTAGGTCAGTACCTAGTCACAGAAAAACACAGCCATTTTTCCAGCCAAAGAGAGTCACAAAAAGCAGAAAGAGAAAATGAATCACTAACCTTTGATGATCTTCATCAGATGACACTCATAGGACTTCATGTTACACAATACATGTATGTTTTGTTCGATAAAGTGCATATTTATATCCAAAAATTCTCAGTTTCATTGGCGCGTTATGTTCAGTAATGTTTTGCTTCCAAAACCTCCAGTGATTTTGCAGAGAGCCACATCAATTTAAAGAAATAGTCATCAAACTTTAATATAAGATACAAGTGTTATGCACAGAATTAGAGATATACTTCTCCTTAATGCAACCGCTGTGTCAGATTTTTTTTTAACTTTACGGAAAAAGCAAACCATGCAATAATCTGAGTACAGCGCTCAGACAACAAAACCATGTTGGAGTCAACAGAAGTCAGAAATAGCGTTATAAATATTCATTTACCTTTGATGATCTTCATCAGAATGCACCCCCAGGAATCCCAGTTCCACAATAAATGTTTGATTTGTTCGATAAAGTACATAATTTGTCTAAATACCTAAATTCTGTTCGCACGTTTAGCCCAGTAATCCAAATTCATGAGGCGCGAGCAGACAAAGTCCAAAAGTTCCGTTACAGTCCGTAGAAACATGTCAAACGATGTATAGAATCAATCTTTAGGATGTTATCATAAATCTTTAATAATGTTTCAACCGGAGAATTCCTTTGTCTTCAGAAATGCAATGGAACGCAAGCCAACTCTCACGTGAACGCGTGTGGTCAGCTCATGGCACTCTGCCAGAGCCCTGACTCAAAGAACCCTCATTCCCCCCTCCTTCACAGTAGAAGTGTCACGTTCCTGACCTGTTTTCTCTTGTTTTGTATGTGTTTATTGGTCAGGGCGTGAGTTTTGGGTGGGCAGTCTATGTTTTCTGTTTCTATGTTGGTTTTGGGTTGCCTGGTATGGCTCTCAATCAGAGGCAGGTGTTTGACGTTTCCTCTGATTGAGAGTCATATTAAGGTAGGTTGTTCTCACTGTTTGTTTGTGGGTGGTTGTCTCCTGTGTCTGTATGTATGTTCGTGCCACACGGGACTGTAGCGTTTGTTTGTAGTCGTGTACCTGTTCGTGCGTTCTTCATGTTGTATGTAAGTTCCATGTTCAGGTCTGTCTACGTCGTGTTTGTTATTTTGTAATTTTCAAGTGTTTTCGTGTTCGTTTCGTAATTCAATAAATATCAGTTATGTCATCATACCTCGCTGCACATTGGTCTTCAGATCCCTCTCTCCTCTCCTCGTCCGAGGAGGAGGAGGAATTTGAGAATCGTTACAAGAAGCAAGGTTCTAAAGACTGTTAACATCTAGGGGAAGCCTTAGGAAGTGCAATATGACCAATATCCCACTGATAGGCGATGAGTTGAAAAACTACAAACCTCAGATTTCCAACTTCCTGGTTGGATTTCTTTTCTCAGGTTTTTACCTGCCGTATGAGTTCTGTTATACTCACAGACATCATTCAAACAGTTTTAGAAACTTCAGAGTGTTTTCTATCCACATAATATGCACATCTTAGCTTCTGGGACTGAGTAGCAGGCAGGTTACTCTGGGCACCTTATTCATCCAAGCTACTCAATACTGCCCCCAGCCATAAGAAGTTAACTTGGTCTCGATAGCTTTCTCTTCGAACACAGGGCACTCAACGCAATATTAGAAAGGTGTTCTTAATGTTTGGTATACGCAATATTAGAAAGGTGTTCTTAATGTTTGGTATCCTCATCTCCTTCTCGAGCACCATACAGATTTTCCACATGAGAAACAAGACAGTATATCCAATGGTATGTAAAGGTAGAGCATGAATATTACCAGAAAAGATCAACGTGATGCCCATATTCTTCTGGTTTCTTATGAGGGAATTGGAATCCCTTTGAAATATACTTCCCTTTGAAATCTCTGGTAATACAATAATTGACATTTTCATTAGCTCACACATTGGAACTGTTAACTACATGCAATATGGGCAATCTAGATTGATCACACATTTTATGCAGAAGAGCACCATCTATAGACAGCATAGTGAACATTGTGTTCTCATGATTATACATAGCATCAATAAGCAATATAGTCGCCAAGTCACTGAATCATACAGTTTCATTTCCCTTTATACATCTGTCACAAATTATTCATAAAAGTCCCACACAGATAGCCGGGCCTCCAATTTTTGCACCCACACGTGAATTAGCTTATGCTAAATGGCTCATCATTTGCTCAACTGGACCACTTAAGCTATCTTCGCCCCATCAAGCTGTTATTATTATTTGTATGCTCATGAAAACCGCTGTATTGTGGCTCCCACACAATGCAGCAGGATTCTATAAGTATTTTCATAATGTTTTGCAACAGAATGTCTATCACAGCATCCCAGGGACTGGATTTGGAGGGCTCCTGTACCTCAGTGCTTGAGGTATCACTACAGACACCCTGGTTCAAATCCAGGCTGTATCCCATCCAGCTGTGATTGGGAGTCCCATAGGGCAGCACACAATTGGCCCAGCATGGTCCGGGTTTGG
This sequence comes from Salvelinus alpinus, assembly GCF_045679555.1. NCBI lineage: Eukaryota > Metazoa > Chordata > Actinopteri > Salmoniformes > Salmonidae > Salvelinus > Salvelinus alpinus. The sequence continues at coordinate 72,237,086 of NC_092094.1, forward strand.
CCGTCATGGTAAATAAGAATTTGTTCTTAACTGACTAACCTAAATAAAATAAAAAATTGTATTTATTATGGATCCCCATTAGCTGATGCCAAGGCAGCAGCTACTCTTCCTGTCACGTTGTATAATGAATAGGAGACAGGCGCAGGAATACAAAAACACTTTTTTAAATGGCGTACGTCATGAACATGACGGGGACGAAGCCCAAACCAAACACGTGTATATATATATATATGCTAAAAAAAAATTGTCTAGCTCTAAGCCATAATAGATAGGTTATGGTAGTAGTTTGTCACTTGGCTCATTTTGGAAGGCAAAATTAAAACGAAAAAAGGAAGCCATTGACAGAAAAACAAAAGAGAAACTGTAGCAAAAATTAGCTGTGACAGCAAAACCCACTTGGCCGCTTCATTGCTTCACCTCAGCTAGGAATGCCTGGACTATCTCCAGATACTCAGTGAGATTGCCTGGGAAAGTAAGAAGAAAAGAGGCTGCAGAAGATGAGGCAGACACAGCAGTACAAGAGACGGTGGTTTAATCAAAGAAAAGATCTTCCGGCAAAAATATAAATCCACAACGTCCAAAGAAAAGCCAAGAGACAAAAATAGATATCTTCCAAAATACAAAGAAACTACAAAGTGGTAAGAACAGCAAGGGAAAAAACAAACCTCAAAAGACTAATCCAAAATAAACAAGAACAAAACCAGCGAACCTCTGGAAAATCCAACAAGAGAAAAAGTTTAACAGCATGGCTGGGTGCTAACTTACAAACACTGAGCAAAGAACTGAGGAACACACAGGGTTTAAATACTAACAAGGGAACGACACACAGGTGCAAACAATAATAGAGCAAGGAAAAAAACAAAAAGGTACAAAAAAGGTGCAATGGGGACATCTAGTGACCAAAACCTGAACAGTCCTGGCCAAAACCTGACAGAATCCCCCCCCTAGGAACGGCTCCTGACGTTCCTACCAGCCTTCTCAGGGTGGAGGGCCCTGAACTGACGAATGAGGTCAGGGTCCAGTATGTCCTTGGCAGGAACCCAGGAGCGCTCCTCGGGACCGTAGCCTTCCCAGTCCACCAGATACTGCCAGGACCGCTGCACCCGGCGGGAATCCAGTATCCGGTGGACGGTATAAGCCGACTGGCCTCCGATGACACGGGGCGGAGGGGGAGGTCTGCCTGCCGGGATAAGGGGAGAAAAAACAACAGGTTTTAATAAAGAAATGTGGGATTGATCTTAAGGGATCTGGGTAAGTGCAGGCGAAAAGTAACGGGATTGACTCTCCTGGCAATCTTAAAGGGACCGATGAATCTCTGGGACAGCTTGCGAGACTCCACCCTTAGCGGTAAGTTTTTTGTTGAGAGCCATACTCTCTGGCCGGGGTACAGGGTAGGACCGGGACGGCGACGTCTGTTGGCTTGTCGCTGGTACTGCTGTGAGGAACGCAGAAGATTAAGACGGGCCTTCTTCCACGTAAGCCGACAGCGTCTGATGAACCTCAAGGCTGAAGGCACTCTGACTTCTGCCTCCTGGTCCGGGAACAATAGCGGAGCATAGCCAAACTGACACTCATGCGGAGACATACCAGTGGAGGAGGAGCACAAGGTGTTGTGCGCGTACTCGGCCCAAACAATGAAGGATGACCATGTGGACGGGTTGTTGGAGACCATACATCTGAGGGTGGTTTCCAGCTCCTGATTCATCCTCTCCGTTTGGCCGTTGGACTCCGGATGGTACCCTGAAGAAAGACTGGCCGTGGCCCCTATGAGTTGGCAGAAGGACTTCCAAAACCCAGAGGCGAACTGGGGACCTCTGTCGGAAACCATATCTTGCGGAATGCCAAAGACTCGGAACACATGGTTAATCACCAACTCAGCCGTTTCCTTGGCAGAAGGTAATTTGGTCAAGGGAACAAACCTGGCCGCCTTAGAAAACCTGTCGATGATGACTAGGATAGTAGTATTACCATGGGACGGAGGAAGGCCAGTAATAAAGTCCAACGAGATATGGGACCAGGGTCGGTGGGGAATAGATAAAGGGTGAAGAAGTCCTTGAGGGCGGAGGTGAGAAGATTTGCCCTGGCAGCACACAGAACAGGCCTTGACGAAAGTGGCCACGTCTTCTTTTATGGTGGGCCACCAGAACTTACGCTGGATGAACTCCAAGGTGCGACCTACGCCCGGGTGACAGGTGAGGCGAGAGGAGTGCCCCCACAGAAGGACTTGGGACCTTGCTGCATTGGGAACAAACAACCGATTGGCAGGACCTCCTCCAGGACCCGGTTCGATGGCTTGAGCTTGTTTCACGGTATCCTCAACTTGCCACGAGATCGGAGCCACGATCTTAGCGGCAGGAAGGACAGTCATGTCAGTATCTTCTCGAATGGCAGGAGAGTAGACTCGTGACAAGGCGTCCGGTTTGAGATTCTTCGACCCGGGTCTATAGGTGAGGATAAACTGGAATCGGCTGAAGAACAGAGACCATCGAGCTTGTCTGGAGTTCAACCGCTTCGCCTGCTGGATATACTCCAGATTCTTGTGGTCCGTAAGCACTTGAAATGGTTGAGAAGCCCCCTCGAGCCAGTGTCTCCATTCCTTCAATGCCATCTTAACCGCTAGGAGTTCACGATCCCCCACATCGTAATTCCTCTCGGCCGGGGTAAGCCGGTGAGAGAAGAAGGCGCAAGGATGAAGCCTCTTGTCTTCCCCCCTCTGAGACAGGACAGCTCCAACACCAACCTCTGATGCGTCTACCTCCACCACAAAAGGTTCATCCGCCGTCGGTAGTGTCAGGATGGGAGCAGAGAGGATGCGCTGCTTGAGTCCTTGGAAGGCCGTCTCAGCTTCTTCCCCACAGAAACCTTGTGTTGTCACCCTTGGTTAACCTCTAACGAGCCTCTACCCCGGGTCCGGGATCACCCCCCACCCCCCCACACACTGATTAGCATAGCTAGCATAGCTTCACAAGTAGATAGTAGCATCTAAATATCATTAAATCACAAGTCCAAGACACCAGATGAAAGATACAGATCTTGTGAATAAAGCCACCATTTCAGATTTTTAAAATGTTTTACAGGGAAGACAAAATATGTAAATCTATTAGCTAAACACGTTAGCAAAATACACCACTTTTCTAACTCCATCAGTTTCTTACTACTTCAGGTGCTATCACCAATTCGGCTAAACTAAGATATTGATAGCCACTAACCAAGAAAAAACCTCTTCAGATGACAGTCTGATAACATATTCATGGTATAGGATAGTTTTTGTTAGAAAAAAGTGCATATTTCAGGTAGAAATCACAGTTCTACATTGCAGCTGCAATCTGAAATAGCGTTGGAAGCAGCCGGAATAATTACAGAGACCGACGTCAATTACCAAAAGAATCATCCTAAAACACTTCAGAAAAATAGACAGCCTACAGCAATCGAAAGACACAGATCTTGTGAATCCAGAGAATATTTCAGATTTTCTAAGTGTTTTACAGCGAAAACACAATATAGCATTATATGAGCGTACCACAATAGCCAGAATCACAACTGCATTTACCAGCTGTAAATGTTAGCGATCGTAACAACCCAACAAAAGATATATAATTTGACTAACCTTGATATACTTCATCAGATGACAGACCTGTAACATCATATTACACAATGCATATAGCTTTTGTTCGAAAATGTGCATATTTAGCAGCACAAATCGTGGTTATACTATGTAATCACTACAAACATTGCATGTATTCTGGCCGGCGCCATTTTGGATTAGCGCCTATTCTTATAAAAATACTATTCATAAACTTGACTAAAAAATATAAGTTGGACAACAATAGAAAGATAAATTAGTTCTTAATGCAATCGCTATGTTAGATTTTTTAAATTAACGTTACTAGACATATAGTGTGCGTTGCAGCCAGACCAGTGCCTGCAAAAGTGGCGCGCAAACACTATGACATTTTTCCACATAAATACGTAATAACATCATAAATAGTTCCTACTTTTGGACGAGCTTCCATCAGTATCTTGGGCAATGTGTCTTTTCTTCAAAAGAATAGTTGCTTTGTTGTAAAACGTCCTCTTCACCTTTGGAACTAGCTGCTACCATTAGCTATGTCGCACACACATGTCCAAATCCTCAAACTAGATACAAAGGAAATTCAGAAAAATAGCACTATACTCGCATAAACTGATATAAATCGGTTTCAAATAACATCGTTATGATGTTTCTAACACCTATATTTAATTAAATTACAGACGGATACATCTCTGGTCGATAACTGAGCGTTCCAAAATTTCATCCTGACTTCTTTCCAGGCGCCATGACGAACGAGACAAAGAAAGGTACTCTCGTTCCATCCGGCTTTATAACCTCGGACAGCTACGCAGACAGACCATTCCACTTCTCATTGGTTACTGACATCCAGGGGAAGGCGGGTGCAGTTCAATTCCAGCCATAGGATATACACAGGCTTTAAAACTGAACCCAGATCAGAGGATAATTCTCAGACCTTCGCAAGTCATGTCAGGATTTTTGCTGTAGAGGGAGTTCTGGGTCACCCACAGACATAATTAAAACGGTTTTAGAAACTAGACAGTGTTTTCTATCCAATATTAGTAAGGATATGCATATTGTACGATCAAGAATTGAGCAATAGGCCGTTTAATTTGGAGACCAAAAAATGCTAATGCGGAACAGCACCCCCTATAGTTGCAAGAAGTTAAAGCTGAGAGAGGGGCTGCCACCGAGCTGAAGTTCTTGATGAACTTGCGGTAAAAGTTAGTGAAGCCCAGGAAACGCTGAACTTCCTTAACGGACTTGGGGGTGGGCCAATCCGCTACCGCCCCTACCTTCTTGGGGTCCATCTGGACTCGACCGGGTTCCACTACAAATCCCAGGAATTGTACTCGAGAGGAGTGGAATTCACACTTTTCCGGCTTAACGTACAAATGGCTGTCTAGGAGGCGTTTGAGCACTTGTCTGACATGCTTAGTGTGTTCTTGAAGGGAGCTCGAAAAGATGAGGATGTCATCCAAGTAAACAAACACGAAGATGTTAAGCATATCCCTAAGCACATCGTTTATGAGCGCTTGGAACACAGCCGGGGCGTTGGTCAGGCCGAAGGGCATCACCGAGTATTCGTAGTGACCAGTAGGCGTGTTGAAAGCGGTCTTCCACTCGTCCCCGGGTTTGATCCGCACAAGATGGTATGCGTTCCGCAGGTCAAGCTTAGTGAAGACAACTGCTTCCTGGAGCAGCTCAAAAGCTGTGGCCATAAGGGGTAGCGGGTAGCGGTTACGGACGGTTATGGCATTGAGTCCCCGGTAGTCGATGCAAGGTCGTAATCAACCGTCTTTTTTGGCCACAAAGACAAACCCTGCTCCCGCCGGCGAGGTGGATGGACGCATGAGGCCTGCTGCCAGAGCGTCCTTGATGTAGGTATCCATAGCAGCTCGTTCGGGAGGAGATAGGGAAAAGATCCGACCCCTGGGAGGGCAGGTGCCCGGAAACAGGTCGATGGTGCAATCGTAAGGTCTATGGGGTGGTAGTTTGGTGGCCTTCTGTTTGCTAAATACCGGTTTGAGGTCATGGTAACACTCGGGAACTCGGGACAGGTCGATGGATTCTAGAGACTCGGGAGGGAAACTCGGGGAACTCGGGAAGATACAAGTGGCTTGGCACGTAGGACCCCACTGCTTGATGGTGCCTACAGACCAGTCGATGTGAGGGTTATGGCTGTGAAGCCAGGGGTATCCAAGGACGAGAGGGAACTCGGAACAAGAGATCAGATGAAAATTCATCACTTCCTGGTGTTGGGAAACTGAAAGTCGCAAGGGGGTAGTGGCATGAGTGACAAGTCCAGATCCCAAAGGACTTCTATCCAACGTAGTAACCCTTATGGGGTCACTTAGAGGTTCAGAGGGAACGCCATTCTCCTTCGCCCAGACCCCATCCATGAAGTTACCTGCGGCTCCAGAGTCTACCAAGGCTTGAAGAGGAAACTCGTGGTCGTCCCAGGAAAGGGTAACTGGAATGAGCAGGCGGGAGTTGGATGGATGGGAGGAGGTTATGTTTCCCGTTACAGTCCTCCCAGGCCTGCACGGGAGAGTGCGTTTCCCTGGAGCCCGGGACACGTGGAGCGGAAATGGCCCGGTTTGCCGCAATATAGACAGCATCGTTCCCTCATCCGGCGGTCTCTCTCAGCCTGGGAGATGCGTCCAACCTGCATGGGTTCTGGTGGAGCCAGCGAGGATAAAGGTGGGGACTCAGAGCTGGGACCGATAGGAGCTAGGGTGAGAGGTCTACGGTTGAGTTCTCTCTCTCTCAGACGCTGGTCTATGCGCGAAGCCAACTTGATAAGGGACTCGAGGTTGTCCGGTGGTTCCCGAGTGGCCAGTTCATCTTGGATGGTGTCGGAAAGACCCTTCAAAAAGCATACTGTGAGCGCCTCGTCGTTCCAGCCACTTGCTGCTGCCACAGTGCGGAACTGGATGGCATAGTCCGTCACGCTGCGCCGACCCTGGCAGAGAGTCAGGAGCTGTTTGGCTGAGTCAGGGCCGTTGGTAGGACCTTGAAAAACTCGCTTGAATTCTTCAGCAAAGGTAGAGTAGCTGGCACAGCAGGGACTTTGGGCATCCCACACAGCAGTAGCCCAGGCTAGGGCTTTTCCCGACAGCAGGGTGATGATATATGCTATCTTGGACCGGTCGGTGGGAAACGACGATGGTTGCAGCTCGAAGGAGAGAGAACATTGGGTAAAAAAAAACCTTACAAACACTCGGATCACCTGAGAACCGTTGAGGAGGCGGCAGACGAGGTTCAGCCAGGGGGTTAACTGCCACGGGCACTTGAATCTGATGTACTGGAGCAGAAGCGGTTGCCGGGGAAAGTCGATCAGAAATCTGCTTTATGGAAGTCAGCATCTCCGACAGAAGTTGAGAATGTCTAGCCATTAAGGCCTCTTGCTGAACCAGAGCAGCTTCGTGGCGTTGGACAGTCCCCTCGTGGTGGGACAGCACGGAAAAAAAATCCTGGGTACTGGCTGCCTCTGGGTTTTTATTTTTATTTATTTATTTAACCTTTATTTAACCAGGAAGGGCTCATTGAGATTTAAAATCTCTTTTTCAAGAGCGTCCTGGCCAAGATAGGCAGCACCAAGTCATTACAAAAATTACAGACAGACATGAAAAACTACAAGTAATCTAGTAAAAACCATTGAATTCACAAGAGTATAACAATATCAAAAACAGCAAATTAAAAACATTGACAGGTCAGGGAATCAGCCTCAAAATCCTTCATCAGTGATTTAAAAACACCAATCGGGACAAGTTCTTCCAGTTTAAAATTATTTTGTAAGGCGTTCCAAGTCGATGGCGCAGAGTACATAAAAGACCTTTTACCAAATTCAGTTCGGATATTTGGAACAGTTAGCAGGATAAAGTCTAGCGAACGAAGAGAGTACCCACCACATTTCTGAACAATAAAAATGCCCAAATAAAAAGGTAGTAAACCCAAAATGGCTTTGTAAATAAAAGTATACCTGTGACTGAGCCTACGAGTGACTAGAGAAGGCCAGCCAACCCTGGTATATAAAGTACAGTGGTGCGTAAGGGTTTTGCAGTTTAAAATAAATCTCAAAGTGCCATGGTAAAGAGTGTCAATTGATCTCAAACACTGAGCGGAAGCATTCATATATAAAATATCCCCATAGTCTAGTAAAGGCATAAATGTAGCTGATACTAGCCTCCTTCTGGCTTCAAAAGAAAAACAGGCCTTATTCCTAAAATAAAATCCCAATTTCAGCTTCAATTTTTTTGTAAGTTGTTGAATATGCAATTTAAAAGAGAGGCCGTCATCAATTAGAATTCCAATATCTTTATATGAGGTTACAACCTCAATCTCCTTGCCCTGACAGGTAGTAATAGGTGATAGGTTCAGAGGTCTATTTCTTGCATTAGAAAAAACTAAACTAATGGTGTTGTCAGTATTGAGGATAAGCTTCAATTGACACAAGGTATGTTGAACAGTATAAAAAGCAGTTTGCAAGTTCTGGAAAGCTTTTGTAAGAGATGAGGCACAACAGTAAATAACAGTATCATCAGCATAAAAATGAAGTTGTGCATTTTGGACATTTTTGTCTAAATCATTTATATAAATAGTGAATAAGAGAGGACCAAGTACAGAGCCTTGGGGCACACCATTCAGGACAGACAATTTGACAGACATGAGCCCATCAAATTGAGTGCACTGAGTTCTATCAGACAGATAGTTAGCAAACCATGCAACTGCATGCTCCGAAAGACCTACACTCAACAATCTCTGCCTTAGTATAGCATGATCAACTGTATCAAAAGCCTTAGAGAGATCAATAAAAAGTGAGACACAGTGCTGTTTTTTGTCAAGGGCTTCAGTGATATCATTTAAAACCTTCATGGCTGCTGTAATTGTGCTATGCTTCTTCCTGAAGCCCGATTGGTACATTGATAAAATAGAGTTAGTAAATAAAAACTCTTTTAGCTGTTCACTTACAAGGGTTTCAAGTATTTTCACCAGGGGTGACAGCTTTGAGATTGGCCTATAATTATTTAAAAGAGTTGGATCTCCCCCTTTTAAAAGTGGTAGGACAAAAGCTGATTTCCAGATCTTTGGAATTTCATTACATTCCAGGGTTAGATTGAACAGATATGTAAGTGGTTCAGCTATGAAATCAGCTGCCAGATTTAAAAAGCAGGGATCCAAAAGATCAGGACCTGCAGGCTTTCTTTGATCTAAGGATTTCAGGGCTTTATGTACCACCTGCACTGAGAATGGCAGAAAGCTAAAAGTTTGACCAGCTCTCACTGGTTCATCCACACAGGGTTGTACAGAGACAGAGGACACTGGTTCATCCACACAGGGTTGTACAGAGACAGAGGACACTGAATCAAACAGCCTACCAGATGATACAAAGTGCTCATTGAAACAATTCAGCATTTCAGTTGTCATATATAGCAACAGAGTCCTTCAAAACACATGACGGTAATTCATTAACATTACTGTTACCAGACATAGACTTAATAGCATTCCAAAACTTTCTAGGGTCATTCAGGTTATCAGTGGTAGCAGACATAAAATATTCAGACTTGGCCTTCCTGAGAAGAAAAGAACACTTGTTTCTTAACTGCCTAAAAATAAGCCAATCAGCATCAGAACAAGATTTCCTTGCTTTAGCCCAGGCTAGATTACGGTCGTGAATAATACAAGACAGCTCAGAAGAAAACCATGGATTATCCCGCCCTTTAACCCTGAACCTGCGGAATGGTGCATGTTTGTTTACTATTTGGAAAAAACCATCATGAAAGAATATCCAGGCAGTTTCCACATCAGGGATAAGCTCAATCTTGCTCCAGTCAAAATAAAACAAATCATGAAAGAAAGCCTGCTCATTAAAACACTTCAAATTTCTCTTATGAATAAAACGTGGATTTGTCTTTGGAACCTTAGTATTTCTAACAGCAACAGCACAATGGTCACTTAAATCATTACAAAAAACACCAACCGCAGAATATTTATGTGGAACATTTGTCAATATCAAATCAATCAGGGTAGATTTCTCTGGGCATTTAAGATTTGGGCGAGTGGGTGAATTAATCAACTGGGTAAGATTCATAGAATTACAAAACATTTTTAAATCATCAGACACCGGCTTTAACCAACACCAGTTGAGATCACCAATCAAGATCATTTCACTGTAAAGAAGTTTAGACATAAGGTGCGTCAAAGAAGAAAATGCATCACCGAGAGCAGAGGGGGGTCTATAACAGCCAATCACAGTTATAGAGAGGCCCTTTGAAACCTCAATATTCAAAGCAAGAAATTCCAACGGTTTACAAATAGTTTCAGACTTTGCCACACTTACATGGAATTTAGATTTTACATATATAGCCACACCCCCACCTTTCTTAACCCGATCAGTGCGATAAACATTGTAACCACTTATACAAATATCCTTATCAAAAACAGACTTGCTGAGCCAGGTTTCAGAAAACACAATTACATCAGCATCAGTTGATTTAGCCCAAATCCTAACCCCATCAATTTTTGACATTTAAATGAAAAATACCAAAACCAGATCTTGATTTAAAATCAGAGGGGGTTTGGAGACATTGCATATCAGGGCCAGGGTTAGGTTGCACGTTACCTGATATCAACAACAGAATAATAACTAGGCACCTCTGTTTAATAACCTTGCACGGCTTCTCTTTTTTAAGAGACCTACTGCAAGCGAATTCTACAAGTGCGTTTCCAGACAATACAAAACAGTCATTTAAAACCATTAGACTTTGGTAGTGACACAAGTTCGTACTGTTCACATCATGACACAAATGCATCGGCACTTGGACGAGTGGACCGAGTGAAAAAGAGCGAGTTCCTGCATACAAAATGTCTAATGGACGCGAGAGTACATTGTCAGATGTACTCACCCTGCGACAATGTTCGTTTTCTCCAGAGTTCAGTAAAGTCAGTGCACAAAGCAATACCACGTAAATTGTCATTTTCTCTGACAAAAAAAACAAGAGGCCAACGAAGGTAAGTGGAGAGAGGGACAGCGTGTATGTGAATCAATGTGAGTGTTTGCGCGTGTGAGTAGATTGGGTGTTGAGGGAGATCGAGAGAACGGGTTGAGCTGCCACTGACAGCCAGGCAAAGAGCAAAAAGGAGCAGCTTGGACAAGACACTCCGCGGACGAAGGAGGAACTCAGGCCAGCCAGAGATAGGGTTACTTTGGTAAACTTCAAGTAATGAAGTGCCAAGTTGAGGAGGACCCGTGATCTTTACACCAGCAAAAATGAAATAGTTTGCACTACACAACAACGAAGTTACGCAACCATAAATAAATAGATTATTAGTAGGTTAAAATGTACTAGTCACAAACAAACGACTTGACATTCTGCCATCTTGGATGTTCATTATATTGGCTCAGTGTTTCTGTCAGGACCCGGTGTGAGAAACAGTCACTAAATAAATCGGCAGAACCCAGAAGATGAGGCAGACACAGCAGTACAAGAGACGGTGGTTTAATCAAAGAAAAGATCTTCCGGCAAAAATATAAATCCACAACGTCCAAAGAAAAGCCAAGAGACAAAAATAGATATCTTCCAAAATACAAAGAAAATCCACAAAGTGGTAAGAACAGCAAGGGAAAAAACAAACCTCAAAAGACTAATCCAAAATAAACAAGAACAAAACCAGCGAACCTCTGGAAAATCCAACAAGAGAAAAAGTTTAACAGCATGGCTGGGTGCTAACTTACAAACACTGAGCAAAGAACTGAGGAACACACAGGGTTTAAATACTAACAAGGGAACGACACACAGGTGCAAACAATAATAGAGCAAGGAAAAAAACAAAAGGTACAAAAAAGGTGCAATGGGGACATCTAGTGACCAAAACCTGAACAGTCCTGGCCAAAACCTGACAGCTTCAGGTATGCTTGAGGTATGCCACCTCAACACAACCTTCTACCGAAGTTACAAAAATACTTTAATAAACAAAAGACTCCTCACAGGTATATAGCATGCCAGGTGCCACAATTTGTCAAAACAATAATTTGATTCATCCCCAGGATTTATATACAACTATTAATAAGTCACTGACCTATGAAATGAGTAGAAGAAGTTGCCTCAAAAGTGTGTTGAGGATTATATTAAGAGTAGCAGGTTGTAGCTTAACTGAGGTTACCCATAGAGTCATTTAAGTGGTTGAATGAACATGAGGCTGACGTTAATAACTCACACTCTCCCAGTTGTCATGCCAATGAGCTGTGTGACAGTGCCCGTTGTGAAAACTGGCATTGGCCTCCTGGCTGGTACCTTCAACAGCTGGGCCCTCAAACAATCATAACTCTCCTGTAGCTCAACATGATGCCTGTTTGTCTTACAATGCCCTCTTCCATTCTATCCACTTGGTCCATTTCCCTCAGTTGTCCAATAATATAAGAGTCTATGGTATGACTCAAACTTCTAGTATCTGGGCGGATAATTTAACCACGTGTAATAAAACTAGGGTTCATGTGCCGTGGGTAGAGTTTTTGTGTTGTTCAGGTGACATCTCCGGAACAAGGCGGGAACGAGACAAAAACCTCCACGTGACCATGACAGAACGTTCTAAGTGCATCCTATAAACATCCTTGGGGACATCCCCAGAACAAACAGGGTAGGGGTGAGTGGGGTATGTTCAGCAATTTTTACATTCAGCATCACTACGTCAAGGGAAATATGGTATTATTTCTAACAAAGATATCTACATATATTTTTGGATGTTGTGTATTCCTGGTAATAATCAGAATTCATGTAAACATACGTTTTGAAAACCTATCTTGTCCAAAAAAAGCGGTCTCTTGACATGGGGTAAGTTGAATATAGTGGCAGGGTAAGTTGAGCCGCCTTGGGGCTGCGGCTATGGAACCCTGACCTGTTCACCGGACGTGCTACCTGTCCCAGACCTGCTGTTTTCAACTCTCTAGAGACCGCAGGAGCGGTAGAGATACTCTTAATGATCGGCTATGAAAAGCCAACTGACATTTACTCCTGAGGTGCTGACTTGCTGCACCCTCGACAACTACTGTGATTATTATTATTTGACCATGCTGGTCATTTATGAACATTTGAACATCGTGGCCATGTTCTGTTATAATCTCCACCCGTCACAGCCAGAAGAGGACTGGCCACCCCTCATAGCCTGGTTCCTCTCTAGGTTTCTTCCTAGGTTTTGGCCTTTCTAGGGAGTTTATCCTAGCCACCGTGCTTCTACACCTGCATTGCTTGCCGTTTGGGGTTTTAGGCTGGGGTTCTGTACAGCACTTTGAGATATCAGCTGATGATATATAAAGAGAGAAAGAGAGAATTAGAGAGTGCATACTTAAATTCACACAGGACACCGGATAAGACAGGAGAAGTACTCCAGATATAACAGACTGACCCTAGCCCCCCGACACAGACTACTGCAGCATAAATACTGGAGACTGAGACAGGAGGGGTCAGGAGACACTGTGGCCCCATCCGATGATACCCCCGGACAGGGCCAAACAGGCAGGATGTAACCCCACCCACTTCGCCAAAGCACAGCCCCCACACCACTAGAGGGATATCTTCAACCACCAATTTACCATCCTGAGACAAGGCAGAGTATAGCCCACAAAGATCTCCGCCACGGCACAACCCAAGGGGGGGCGCCAACTCATGTTGTGTGTTTCTGAATTAAAAAGTAATCCAAGAAGTAATCATCTATTTTTTCAAAAGTATCTGTAATCTGATTACAATATTTATTCTGGTAATGTAACTGATTACAGTTCGGTTTTATTTTTAAATCAGATTACGTTACTCCCCAACCCTGCTCTTCAGTGCCATTCAGTAAATTTTTTCATCCCTTTCTGCTGCTTGAACGGATTTATTTCCTTCCATTCTCTCACTTCCTTGGCTGCTCTCTTTAGAACCTCAAAGGGAGCTAGACCCCTTGTTTTACATTTGTATACACAGGGCATGATGATGTCTGCTCTGTAATAATACAAATTAGTTCATATGCATGACACATTGCAAAGATACTATGCATATTGTGCATAAAATGGACAAAATGTAATCATAATTTGTATGGGGTATGGTGGCCATTGGATCAACTTACCCCAAGTCAAACATGTTGACTAATAAACTCAGCGAGAAACGGAACGTCCCTTTTTCAGGACCCTGTCTTTCAAAGATAATTCGTAAAAATCCAAATAACTTCACAGATCTTCATTGTAAAGGGTTTAAACACATGTTTGTTCAATGAACCATAAACAATTAATGAACATCCACGGTCGTTAAGACATTAACAGCTTACAGACGGTAGGCAATTAAGGTCACAGTTATGAAAACGTAGGACTCTTTATTAGAGGCCTTTCTACTGACTCTGAAAAACACCAAAAGAAAGATGCCCAGGGTCCCTGCTCATCTGCGTGAACGTGCCTTAGGCATGCTGCAAGGAGGCATGAGGACTGCAGATATGGCCAGGGCAATAAATTGCAATGTCCATACTGTGAGACGCCTAAGACAGCGCTACAGGGAGACAGGACGGACAGCTGATCGTCCTCGCAGTGGTAGACCACATGTAACACCTGCACAGGATCGGTACATCCGAACATCACACCTGCGGGACAGGTACAGGATGGCAACAACAACTGCCCGCGGTTTTGTCACACATGGGGTGATGGTCGGATTCGCGTTTATCGCCGAAGGAATGAGCATTACACTGAGGCCTGTACTCTGGAGCGGGATCGATTTGGAGGTGGAGGGTCCGTCATGGTCTGGGGCGGTGTGTCACAGCATCATCGGACAGAGTTTGTTGTCATTGCAGGCAATCTCAACGCTGTGCGTTGCAGGGAAGACATCCTCCTCCCTCATGTGGTACCCTTCCTGCAAGCTCATCCTGACATGACCCTCCAGCATGACAATGCCACCAGCCAAACTGCTCGTTCTGTGCTTGATTTCCTGCAAGACAGCAATGTCAGTGTTCTGCAATGGCCAGCGAAGAGCCCGGATCTCATTCCCATTGAGCACGTCTGGGACCTGTTGGATCGGAGGGTGAGGGCTAGGGCCATTCCCCCCAGAAATGTCCAGGATGGTGCAGGTGCCTTGGTGGCAGAGTGGGGTAACATCTCACAGCAAGAACTGGCAAATCTGGTGCAGTCCATGAGGAGGAGATGCACCGCAGTACTTAATGCAGCTGGTGGCCACACCAGATACTGACATTTACTTTTGATTTTGACCACCCCTTTGTTCAGGGACACATTATTAAATTTCTGTTAGTCACATGTCTGTGGTACTTGTTCAGTTTATGTCTCAGTTGATGAATCTTGTTATATTCATACAAATATTTACACATGTTAAGTTTGCTGAAAATAAACGCAGTTGACAGTGAGAGGACGTTTCTTTTTTTGCAGTTGACAGTGAGAGGACGTTTCTTTTTTTGCAGTTGACAGTGAGAGGACGTTTCTTTTTTTGCTGAGTTTATTAGCCCAGACAGCTACAAGGATGGACTTTCATTGTTACATCTGCTCCTGTCAAGCCCTCTACTTCTCATCCTGTGTCTCCCTAACCTGCCGCCACTCCCCCAGTGCTCTCTTCCTCTTTATGTGTGTGTGTGATTGTGTGGGCGGAGACAGGTGTACTGGAGGCAGAGCAGATCCCCACCAGCTGCAACCTGTTCTATAATCAAGACCTCTACAAATACTCATCCCTGCCACTTCCACGCTGCCAGATCGTAACCTCTGCTCAATCAGTCTGTGTTTTTTAGCCATTTGTTCCTGCTTAGATCCTGTTTTCGTGTTATGCCTGTTTACCCTTGCCTGACGCTGTTTTCCTCTCCGCTCCAGTTATGCCCGCTCTGACTTTGGCCCGTCTCCAGTCCCATATCTCGTCAGTCCTGCTACTCTGTCCTGGACCCCCCACCCTACGGCGTCCTTGGATTCCTCTCCGGACCTGCTTACCCAATCCCACTCCCCTCGCTCCAGCCTCAGCACCTGGCTTCCTGCAACCCGTCCAAGCTTCCCCCTGTGTTTCAATAAATACCTTGGTTACCTCATCCCAATCTTCTCGTCTGAGTCTGCTCTTGGGTTCACCTGTTCCGCTCCACGTGACATTCATGCTAGGTTTAGGACCTCATGTTGTAGCTTATAGAGACCCCAACTGATGTATAAAACAATCTTAAAACAATCTACTTTGGTTAAGATACAAGCATCATGAAACCTATAACACAATATATATTATTTTTGGGACTTAACTTGCTTACCACTTTTTCCATCTGGTTTCTTCCTTCACAGACTCCATGAAATGATGACCTCTTCCTAAAATTTGGTCACATTATTAATTATGTGTATGGTTTCCTAGAAACAAGGGGTGGCACAACTAACCGTTTGCCTTAACTTACCCACTCTCCCCTACTAGACAAAACCTCCACAGGGTCAAAATACATCCCAAGAACATCCTTGGGGACGTCCCGGGAACTAACCAGGAACTAGACAAAACCTCCAAAGGACCCTTACACAACGTCTTTACAACTTTAGGCAACAATTTCGTGACGTTCCGGGGACACCCGAAAGGTTCATTTTTGTTTGCAGGGCTAGTTGAACAGGTTTTAAATGCCACCCCTATTTCGACATAATCCTGTCCTAGAGAGGAAATGCTTGTTTAGGTTCCACCTCCAAAGAATGAAGTAGGCCACTAATAGACGAAATGTGGTGAATTCCACACGGAGAAACAACACTGACAAATGTCAGTGTAGCTAGAAAGCTAGCTTTCTAACTTATATAGCTAGCTAATGTTATCTGTTGTTGCTGGTGCTAACTTCACTGATTTTGCCTGGCTTTTCCACCTATTAACTTGCCCTGAATCAGGATAAGTGGTGATGGCTATTATTTTGTTCTAACTAGCAAACGTTTGCTCTGGTCCAATGTTAAACCAACTCGGAAGTTCAAAGACATTCAAAGTTCCTCCATAGAAGCCACTCCTCCATAGGTATAATTCTGTGGGCCTAATTCAGATAATGCATGTCATAAGATGAACAGCACTTCAAGGCAAGCTTCCTCCATCCTCGCTCGCTCTCTCCTCCTCAACATTTCAGTTGCAACTCACGTCTTACACTTTGACTGGCAGCACAGTGTGTGTGTTTGTCTTCCATTATAATTAAACCATGCTGTTACAGAAAAAAACGATTTGCTCTTAACGACATTCCTATACTGATTAAATCGCTTACCCGCTCCACAGCGAGCATCTCTATCCGTACTGACTGGTGAACAGTGGTGTAAAGTACTTAAGTAAAAATACTTTAAAGTACTACTTAAAAACTTCTTGTTAATAAGGGGGCGCTGTTTTCACTTTGGGAAAAATCGTGCCCAAATTAAACGGCCTCGTACTCTGTTCTAGATCATACAATATGCATATTATTAGTACTATTGGATAGAAAACTCTGAAGTTTCTAAAACTCTTTGAATTATATCTGTGAGTAAAACAGAACTCATTTGGCAGCAAACTTCCATATAGGAAGTGAAAAATCTGAAAACGAGGCTCTGTCAGGGCTTGCCTATTCAATTGGCTTTTATTTATCGATATGTATGCACTTCATACGCCTTCCACTAGATGTCAACAGGCAGTGGAAGGTTGAATGGGGTGTCTAGCTTGATCTGAGGCCGAATAAGAGCTTTTGGAGTGGCAGGTCCGGTATTTTGTCAGTTTGACGGCACGCGGGGGAACTCGACATTGTCTTCTGAAAAGCGTTAGGTATACACGGCGAATTGCTCCGGCTCTGATTTGATACATATGAGAAAAACATCATAAAGTAGGATTTTTCAACCGAGTTTGATCAGTTTATTCAACGTTTATTGGGAATTTTGGAATTTTTCGTTCCATGCGTCAAGAGATGATGGACACGTGAGCTCGACATGGCTAGCCAAAGTTGCTAATTCGACAGAAGAAATGGACATTCTAAAACCAAACAACGATTTATTCTGGACCTAGGACTCCTTGCACAACATTCTTATGGAAGAACAGCAAAAGTAAGACAACATTTATGATGTTATTTCGTATTTCTGTGTAATATGTTGACTCCAACACCGCGGAGAATAGGTGAGCGCTGTCTCACAATAACGCATGCTGTATGTTGTGGTAAAGTTATTTAAAAAAAATCTAACACAGCGGTTGCATTAAGAACCAGTGTATCTCATTTGCTGTACAACATGTATTTTTTAGTAAAGTTTATGATGAGTTCTTTGATTAGATTAGGTGACTGTCCAAAATATCTCCGGAGATTTTGGTGAATTGTTGCTACGTATTCACAATGTATAACCACGATTTGCAGCTCTAAATTTGCACATTTTCGAACAAAACATAAATGTATTGTATAACATGATGTTATAAGACTGTCATCTGATGAAGTTGTCCAAAGGTTAGTGATTAATTGGATCTCTATTTGTGGGTTTTGTGAAAGCTACCTATGCGGTGGAAACATGGTGAAAATATGCCGTTGTGTGTTTGGCTATTGTGGTTAGCTAATATAAATACATAGTGTTTTCGCTGTAAAAAAAATTTTTAAATCGGAAATGGCTGGATTCACAAGATGTTTATCTTTCATTTGCTGTATTGGACTTGTGATTTCATGAAATTATATTATATCCCTGTCCCGTTAGGCTAGGCTATGCTAGTCAGCTTTTTTGATGAGGAGGATCCCGGATCCGGGAGAGAGAAGCGGTAGTAGTGTTTTTGGGTATCTGTACTTTATTATTTATATTTTTGACAACTTTTACTTCACTACATTCCTAAAGAAAATGATGTACTTTTTACTCCATACATTTTCCCTGACACCCAAAAGTACTCGTTACATTTTGAATGCTTAGCAGGACAGAAAATGGTCAAATTCGCACAACATCCCCGGTCATCCCTACTGCCACTGATCTGGCGGATTCACTAAACTCAAATGCTTTGTTTGTAAAATATATCTGAGTGTTGGAGTGTGACACCGGCTATCGTTAAATAAATAAACAAGAAAATTGTGCCGTCTAGTTTGCTTAATATAAGGAATTAAAAATTATTTGTACTTTTACTTTTGATACCTAAGTATATTTTAGCAAGTACATTTACTTTTGATACTTAAGTATATTTATAACCGGCCTCCCGGGTGGCGCAGTGGTCTAGAGCACTGCATCGCAGTGCTATGCTGCGCCACCAGAGTCTGGGTTCGCGCCCAGGCTCTGTCGCAGCCGGCCGCGACCGGGAGGTCCGTGGGGCGATGCACAATTGGCTTAGCGTCGTCCGGGCTAGGGAGGGTTTGGCCGGTAGGGATATCCTTGTCTCATCGCGCTCCAGCGACTCCTGTGGCGGGCCGGGCGCAGTGCGCGCTAACCGAGGGGGGCGGGTGCACGGTGTTTCCTCCGACACATTGGTGCGGCTGGCTTCCGGGTTGGAGGCGCGCTGTGTTAAGAAGCAGTGCGGCTTGGTTGGGTTGTGCTTCGGAGGACGCATGACTTTCGACCTTCGTCTCTCCCGAGCCCGTACGGGAGTTGTAGCGATGAGACAAGATAGTAATTACTAGCGATTGGATACCACGAAAATTGGGGAGAAAAGGGGATAAAATTTAAAGAAAAAAAAAAAAAAAAAGTTAAGTATATTTATAACCAAATACTTTTGGTTATCATTTTCTATTAAGGTATATTTACTTTTACTCAAGTATGAGATGGGGTACGTTTTCTACTACTGCTGGTGAAGTAATTTAATGTTACCCTAAATGTACAAATAAATTATTATAGTTTTTTTTACCATTATTTAACTAGGCAAGTCAGTTAAGAACAAATTCTTATTTTCAATGACAGCCTAGGAACAGAAAGGAACGACAGATTTTGCTGGTCAGAACAGTGGAACAGAATGACCTAAAATAATGGTTCTGTTCAGAACGAAACGATTGTAAAATCATTTCAGTTCCAACTCTTAATTTTTTTAAATATTATTTAAAAAAATGTAACCCCATTTTTCCCCAAAGGGCTCAGGCAAGGCCGCCAAGCCCCACTGCTTCTTAACACATTGCTCACTTTACCCAGATGCCAGCCGCACAAATGTGTGAGAGGAAACACAGTTTGACTAACTGAGGTCAGCTTGTAGGCGCCCAGCCCGCCACAAGGAGTCACTAGAGCGCAATGAACCAAGGAATGACCCACGGCCAAACCGTTCCCTAACCCAGACTGCGCTGGGCAAATTGTTCACCGCCCTATGGGGCTCCAGGTCACGGCAGGCTGTGACACAGCCTAGGATCAAACCCCAGGCCGTAGTGGCACCTCAGCTGTGCGATGCAGTGCCTTAGACCGCTGCACCACTCGGGAAGCAACCCTTGCTTTTAACATACAATGTTTCAACTTCACTTTAACTTAACATTAATAATTACATGTTCATTTACACAGTTATCATTAATCATGTCCTCACCTGAGATTTGAGCTAACAACCTCTTGGTTCACGGCATTCCGATCTTCCTACTTCAACACTATGTCTGTGTCAGTTATCAATTAATTTGACTATCCGGCGTCATTTGGGTTCTTGAATTGGAATTATATTATGCTTATTTCACGATATACCACAATTAACATAGAAGTTCAAATGCTTTTGGCCAAGAACTGACAGGTTCAACGGCACAAAATCTCAGCTGCGCTTTATCAGAACCTTGGACAGCACCCTACACACTAAAGCAAGATTTTGATAAAAACCAACCAGCTAGATTGTTTCAATTACCTGTTCAAAAGAGTTACAGCCTCCTTAAAATCCTGAGTAATCAATTATTCCATTCTGCCAGAAATTGAATTTCTGCAAAGAGGAGTGGGACAAAATCCCTCCTGAGATGTGTGCAAACCTGGTGGCCAACTACAAGAAACATCTGCCCTCTGTGATTGCCAACAAGGGTTTTGCCACCAAGTACTAAGTCAAGTTTTGCAGAGGGGTCAATACTTATTTCCCTCATTAAAATTCAAATCAATGTATAACATTTTTGACATGTGTTTTATTGGATATTTTTGTTGTTATTCTGTCTCTCACTGTTCAAATAAACCTACCATTAAAATTATAGACCGGTCATTTCTTTGTCAGTGGGCAAATGTACAAAATCAGCAGGGGATCAAATACTTTTTTCCCCTCACTGTATATATATATATATCTCTGTTTCCCCCATGTCTTTGTGTGGAATTGTTTTGTTTCATGTTCAGTGTGACACGCCAAGCTGGTTGTTTCCCCCCCTGGGTATTCTTGTGGAACCCATAGGAGGTTTTATGATTAACGTTAGTTTTGTGACTGTATTTTGCGCATTTCTCTTTTGCATTTTGGCTGGAGGTTTGACGCAGGTGCGTCCGTTTGTTGTGCTTTTGCCCAAATAAAGAGTGCGCCTGATCACAACTCTGTTCTCCTGCACCTGACTTCAACACCAGTAGCGCACACGCTGACACATCTGCAGTAACCGAGTATTACAGCCCCTCTCCTCCTATGAACCAGTTGCTATTAAATAAGCTATTTAATTAAAGTTGCTATTAAATAAAAAAATGTAAAACTTGACAGAAAGCCTGCAGCTAAGCTAGGATTCAAGGCTAACCTGGGCTGGCTCCTCTGTTCCAAGATCATCAGGAACAGTTGGCTATGGAGCCATTATCCTGGCGGCACTTGTGGGTAGGCTCTGCACACAAAGCTACTGTACCTAGAGCTCTGCAGCATCAACGCTGAGGGCTTGGCGGCGGCCTCGGTGGTTTGATACTGCTGCTGCTCATCGCTCTCCTTCTCCTTTGTTTGGGTACTTTGGCGAAGTATATCCATCAGAAATTGCTGGTTCCAGCTAGCTATACTGAACAAAAATATAAAAGCAACATGCAACAATTTCATTGATTTTACTGAGTTACAGTTCATATGAGGAAATCCGTCAATTGAAATAAATGAATTAGGCCCTAGTCTATGGATTTCACATGACTGAGAATACTGGGAATACAGATATTGTGGGAAAAATTTATATATACTAAACAAAAATATAAACAAAACATGTAAAGTGTTGGTCCCATGTTTCATGAGCTGAAATAAAAGATACCAGAAATTTTCCAGACTCACTTAAAGCTTATTTCTCTAAAATCTTGCAGGCTTTCTGTCTTTACATCACTGTTAATGAGAATTTCTCCTTTGCCAAGATAATCCATCCATCTGACAGGTGTGGCATATCATAACAGAAGCAGATTAAACAGCATGATCATTACACAGGTGCACCTTGTGCTGTGAACAATAAAAGGCCACTCTAAAATGTGCTGTTTTGTCACAACACAATGGCCTCAAGTTTTAAGTGAGTGGGCAATTGGCATACTGACTGCAAGCATGTCCACCAGAGCTGTTGCCAGATATTTGAATGTTAATTTCTCTACCATAAGCCACTTCCACCATTGTTTTAGAGAATTTGCTAGTACGTCTAACTGGCCTCACAACCGCAGACCAACCTATATGGCGTTGTGTGGGCGAGCAGGTTGCTGATGTCCATGTTGTGAACAGAGTGCCCCATGGTGGCGGTGGGTTTATGGTATGGACAGGCATAAGCTAAGGATATCGATGGCAATTTGAATGCACAGAAATATCATGAAGAGATCCTGAGGACCATTGTGAAGCCCATGATCATACAAAGCTTTGGATGTCATTGATCACATGATAATGTTACTTTGAAACAAGCATCGGTACATTGTCGGATCAATAGTGCTTTAAAAACTGCGTCGGAGCTCCGGTAGCAATCATCTCATCACTACTAACCTCTACTTCGTTCATCTCTCAACCTCATGCTTTAGAGTTCTTTTGTTTTTAATTGCCATCTTCAGGCTCTTTATATCCATCGTTCTTCTCATATCACAGACCAAACCAGCTTTCACAACATTTCCTCTCCGCCAAGTTGGCCAGCTCCACAGCCCATTCACAGTGTGCTCTCCCAAGCGAATTTCCCAACTATCCACGGCCTTGCTTCACCAAACGCACCAGCGCATCTCCCGGCCAGATGAAAGCCACATGCCCCGCTCCTCGGTGGACCAGATTAAAGCTTGTCCAGGGTCAAATGTGCCACAGTCCATGTGATGGCAGGCCACACATAGTATCAGATAGCATCAATTGGTTGCAAATTCACCATATTAGCCACATACTATCATCCTTCTCATACGATCTTCCTTCTCACTCTAGAGACGCATGCCATTTTCATGTCTTTGCATGGCGTCCATCCAGCCATGATTCCACTAAACTACTTCTCCCTCTCTTTGGTCGGATGATTATGGCTAACCCTCCTGCCGGGAACACAACAATATCCACCTCCACCCATGTTGCCTACCGCATGATGACACCATGCACTCAAGGGCCAACATGACGACATCCTGCAGCCTCCACTGCCGCATATTTATTCAGCCAAGCCTCAGATCAGGCCTAAAAGACTTTGACCCAGGTCCCCAAACCAGCTCCAGATCTGGCTTCTCTCCCAGCCTCACAACTTGGTATCCAATACAGCCTTAGTCCACGCAGCTAAAGCTCCCCCCGACGGCCCAGCAGGCAGGCTGTCTCTCTCCCCCGGATGTGAGAAGGTGATGAAGCGTACTTCATGAGCTGTAACCGGAAAATAACTGCCATTTGGAAAGTTTGAGGTGAGAGAACTAGTGTGGTGGAACAAGAATTGTTAGCATTGTTAAGTATCTTGCTAGTTTCTCCATTAGCTTTCCAGAGAAACTTAGCTGATCAAATTGAATTTATGGTGTGAAAATTTCCTGGATAACGAAGTCAGACAGCCAGCGTTACAACATTAGATGAGCTAACATTAGCTTGAGGAAACAATTAGCTATATATAGTATTAACCAGTGGGCTATTTTAGCATGTAAATGTTGGTGGGGCAAACAAAAACAAAAAATATGTAGATGCACACAAGCAAATCCGCAACACAACACTAAACAATACATGAATTGAACTACATAAAGCTGTCCCAACAGCAGAGTCCCTACAGCAGTCCCAACACCTTACCGCCGCTACACATGGTGGTGCCTTGTCTGGCAGTGAAACAGTTCATTGAGCCTCATTTACTGCCTTTAAAAAAAAAAAAAACTTAGCTGATATGGCTTGACTTGCTGAAAAAAAAAGTGGTTTCTACTGACAAACTATGGCATAAGGGGACGACGAGCGGAGAAGAGGCAAACTTTAATTTCGATTAAGACATTAATGAGCGAGCTAGGACAGGACGTAGTCAATATAACTATTTGTTTAGCACTTGAAATGTACAGCGACAGAATTCAGAACATAGGCCATTCTTACATTATTCTCCCTGTACACCGAGTAAGAACCTTAGAATAAATAAAGGGGGCTATAAGCAGACAATGAAAGCTCTTACAGTATTCGATGACATTTCACTAAAACAGGCTATAGGCTACATGTGCACCACCAAGTCAGAGCAGTAGGTTAAATTATGAGGGGAAAAGGGACCAAATTATTAGGATGAGGCACATGGGCTACTAACAGCTTACTACACAACATACACTTAGAATTACTTTCTTAGCTACAATATACATATATCCGTGGCATATTAAATCATTCATGCAGAAGCCAAGATGAATCCAAGATGGCGTAGCAGTCGGACGTGTCTTTGTCTTGTCTTGTCCCGTGTAAATAGTCTTCGTATTTTTCGAATACATTTCGTATATATTTTAATTTCACTTTCCATCTAGGAACTGAATATACATTCCTACATTCCGCCTCACCCAATGTGGTACGGACCTGCTATTTTTTTATACTTTAGAACCGTAACCCCAATCAGAAGCTAGCCAGATAACTAGCTACTAGCTAGTAGTCAGTTAGCCACTGCTGCGGTCTTCACCCTCAACTCGGACAAAGCCAGCTTCAATACCGGGCCAATACCTGCCAGTCTGCAAGCGCGATATCAACCCAGAGCATATAGGACTGCTTTTTCTCTACCACATCACCGGATTCCTGACGCAAGTTCTGGACAATTACACCGTATCATCACAGCTAGCTAGCTGCAACCGAGTGGCTACTACTGGCTAACACCTCTGTCCCGAAGCAAGCACCAGTTAGCCTTGAGCTAGCCTCGAGCTAGGCCCATCTGCCGGCTAGCCGAAGAGGTCTACCACCAGAATTCTTGGGCTACAATACCTCTTTTGCCAATTGGACTGGACCTTTTTTTTTTATTTTTTTTTTTATTGCCGACACAGAGCCCTGCCAATCCATCACAACTGGTCTAAATCAGCTACAAGCTAATTTAGCCATTTTTTTGCCGCTGCTAGTAGCTTTTACCTTCTGCACAGACACCAGCCCTGTTATTAGCCTGGATATTACTCACCAATTTACCAGCATCGGACTGTCTCTCGACAACAACGCCGGATTCCTGCCGTAATCCCTGAGCCACTACTTCTGATCCTCACAGCTAGCTTGCAGCTAGCGCAGCTAGCGCCACTGCCACGAAGCTAGCACCAGTTAGCAAACACAATTCTACAATTCACAACCTCTCTTTCGCCATCCGGCTTGGATTCTCTGTCGACACAACCACGTCTGAGCAGACCCCCTCCGTCTGAGCAGACCACCCCCCGGGCTACTAACTTTAAACGCCGCGTGCTAGCTTAGTGGAGGCCTCCCTGCTCCATCTACGGCTGCCCCCTGGACACTATGATCACTTGGCTACATAGCTGATGCATGCTTGACTGTCCATTAATTCACGGTACTCCATTCTGTTTATTTGTGTTTTATCTGTCGGCTCTGTGCTTTAACTCAGGATCTGTGTGTAGTTAATCCGACCCTCTCTGCCTAGTCGTCGCCATTTTTACCTGTTGTTGCTGTGTTAGACTAGCACCCTGTTATTGCTGCTGTTATCTTACCTGTTGTTTTAGCTAGCTCTCCCAATCAAGACCTGCAATCACTTTATGCCTTATTGTATGTCTCTCTCATATATCAATATGCCTTGCATACTGTTGTTCAGGCTAGTTATCATTATCATTGTTTTGGTTTGCAATGGACCCTGTAGTTCCACTCTCCGTACCTCTGTTACCTCCTTTGTCCCACCCCCCACACATGCGGTGACCTCACCCATTGAGACCAGCATGTCCAGAGATACAACCTCTCATCATCACCCAGTGCCTGGGCTTGCCTCCGCTGTACCCGCGCCCCACCATACCCCTGTCTGCACATTATGCCCAGAATCTATTCTACCACGCCCATAAATCTGCTCCTTTTATTCTTTGTCCCCAACGCTCTAGGCGACCAGTTTTGATAGCCTTTAGCCGCACCCTCATCCTACTACTCCTCTGTTCCTCGGGTGATGTGGAGGTAAACCCAGGCCCTGCATGTCCCCAGTCACCCTCATTTGTTGACTTCTGTGATCGAAAAAGCCTTGGCCTCATGCATGTCAACATCAGAAGCCTCCTCCCTAAGTTTGCCTTACTCACCGCTTTAGCACACTCTGCCAACCCTGATGTCCTTGCCGTGTCCGAATCCTGGCTTAGGAAGGCCACCAAAAATTCTGAGATTTCCATACCCAACTATAACACTTTCCGCCAAGATAGAACTGCCAAAGGGGGAGGAGTTGCAATCTACTGCAGAGATAGCCTGCAAAGTTCTGTCATACTTTCCAGGTCTATGCCCAAACAGTTCGAACTTCTAATTTTAAAAATTAATCTCTCCAGAAATAAGTCTCTCACTGTTGCCGCCTGCTACCGACCCCCCTCAGCTCCCAGCTGTGCCCTGGACACCATCTGTGAATTGATCGCTCCCCATCTAGCTTCAGAGTTTGTTCTGTTAGGTGACCTAAACTGGGATATGCTTAACACCCCGGCAGTCCTACAATCCAAGCTTGATGCCCTCAATCTCACACAAATCATCAAGGAACCCACCAGGTACAACCCTAAATCCGTAAACATGGGCACCCTAATAGACATTATCCTGACCAACCTGCCCTCCAAATACACCTCTGCTGTCTTCAATCAAGATCTCAGCGATCACTGCCTCATTGCCTGTATCCGCCACGGGTCCGCGGTCAAACGACCACCCCTCATCACTGTCAAACGCTCCCTAAAACACTTCTGCGAGCAGGCCTTTCTAATCGACCTGGCCCGGGTACCCTGGAAGGATATTGACCTCATCCCGTCAGTTGAGGATGCCTGGTCATTCTTTAAATGTTACTTCCTCACCATATTAGACAAGCATGCTCCGTTCAAAAAATGCAGAACCAAGAACAGATATAGCCCTTGGTTCACTCCAGACCTGACTGCCCTCGACCAGCACAAAAACATCCTGTGGCGAACTGCAATAGCATCGAAGAGCCCCCGCGATATGCAACTGTTCAGGGAAGTCAGGAACCAATACACGCAGTCAGTCAGGAAAGCAAAGGCCAGCTTTTTCAAGCAGAAATTTGCATCCTGTAGCTCTAACTCCAAAAAGTTCTGGGATACTGTAAAGTCCATGGAGAACAAGAGCACCTCCTCCCAGCTGCCCACTGCACTGAGGCTAGGTAACACGGTCACCACCGATAAATCCGTGATAATCGAAGACTTCAACAAGCATTTCTCAATGGCTGGCCATGCCTTCCTCCTGGCGACTCCAACCTTGGCCAACAGCCCCGCCCCCCCCGCTGCTACTCGCCCAAGCCTCCCCAGCTTCTCCTTTACCCAAATCCAGATAGCAGATGTTCTGAAAGAGCTGGAAAACCTGGACCCATACAAATCAGCTGGGCTTGACAATCTGGACCCCCTATTTCTGAAACTGTCCGCCGCCATTGTCGCACCCCCTATCACCAGCCTGTTCAACCTCTCCTTCGTATCATCTGAGATCCCCAAGGATTGGAAAGCTGCCGCGGTCATCCCCCTCTTCAAAGGGGGAGACACCCTGGACCCAAACTGTTACAGACCTATATCCATCCTGCCCTGCCTATCTAAGGTCTTCGAAAGCCAAGTCAACAAACAGATCACTGACCATCTCGAATCCCACCGTACCTTCTCCGCTGTGCAATCCGGTTTCCGAGCCGGTCATGGGTGCACCTCAGCCACGCTCAAGGTACTAAACGATATCATAACCGCCATCGATAAAAGACATTACTGTGCAGCCGTCTTCATCGACCTGGCCAAGGCTTTCGACTCTGTCAATCACCATATTCTTATCGGCAGACTCAGTAGCCTCGGTTTTTCTAATGACTGCCTTGCCTGGTTCACCAACTACTTTGCAGACAGAGTTCAGTGTGTCAAATCGGAGGGCATGTTGTCCGGTCCTCTGGCAGTCTCTATGGGGGTACCACAGGGTTCAATTCTCGGGCCGACTCTTTTCTCTGTATACATCAATGATGTTGCTCTTGCTGCGGGCGATTCCCTGATCCACCTCTACGCAGACGACACCATTCTATATACTTCCGGCCCTTCCTTGGACACTGTGCTATCTAACCTCCAAACGAGCTTCAATGCCATACAACACTCCTTCCGTGGCCTCCAACTGCTCTTAAACGCTAGTAAAACCAAATGCATGCTTTTCAACCGTTCGCTGCCTGCACCCGCACGCCCGACTAGCATCACCACCCTGGACGGTTCCGACCTAGAATATGTGGACATCTATAAGTACCTAGGTGTCTGGCTAGACTGCAAACTCTCCTTCCAGACTCATATCAAACATCTCCAATCCAAAATCAAATCAAGAATCGGCTTTCTATTCCGCAACAAAGCCTCCTTCACTCACGCCGCCAAACTTACCCTAGTACAACTGACTATCCTACCGATCCTCGACTTCGGCGATGTCATCTACAAAATAGCTTCCAATACTCTACTCAGCAAACTGGATGCAGTTTATCACAGTGCCATTCGTTTTGTTACTAAAGCACCTTATACGACCCACCACTGCGACCTGTATGCCCTAGTCGGCTGGCCCTCGCTACATGTTCGTCGTCAGACCCACTGGCTCCAGGTCATCTACAAGGCTATGCTAGGTAAAGTGCCGCCTTATCTCAGTTCACTGGTCACGATGGCTACACCCACCCGCAACACGCGCTCCAGCAGGTGTATCTCACTGATCATCCCTAAAGCCAAAACCTCATTTGGACGCCTTTCCTTCCAGTTCTCTGCTGCCTGCGACTGGAACGAATTGCAAAAATCTCTGAAGTTGGAGACTTTTATCTCCTTCAACAACTTTAAAAATCTGCTATCCGAGCAGCTAACCGATCGCTGCAGCTGTACATAGTCCATCTGTAAACTACCCACCCAATTTACCTACCTCACCCCCCATACTGCTTTTATTTATTTACTTTTCTGCTCTTTTGCACACCAGTATCTCTTCTTGCACATGATCATCTGATGATTTATCACTCCAGTGTTAATCTGCTAAATTGTAATTATTCGATTTATTGCCTACCTCATGCCTTTTGCACACATTGTATATAGATTCTCTTTTTTTTCTACCATGTTATTGACTTGTTTATTGTTTACTCCATGTGTAACTCTGTGTTGTCTGTTCACACTGCTATGCTTTATCTTGGCCAGGTCGCAGTTGCAAATGAGAACTTGTTCTCAACTAGCCTACCTGGTTAAATAAAGGTGAAATAAAAAAATAAAAAATAAAATGCAATACATTTTTGAACTCACGTTGTTGTGCTGTGTTCACTTGAACAGGAAGGTGGCGCAGCGGTCCTTCGTGGGCAAATTTTCTAACTTTGTCATCAAAGTCTGCCATTCTCTGGAATATTGTCTTTCAAAACGACTGAGAACTCCGAAAAAGCAAGGTTGAATCATGACATTAGTGATATTCAGGTCGGAGCTGTAGAAAGAGGCCCGAGTTCCCGACTTGGAATTCTGTGTTGGATGACCGTTCGAAACATGTTTTCCCTGTCACAGCCGTCAAAGGAAGTGGACCAAAGTGCAGCGTGGTGAGCGTACATATTCCTTTTATTTAGAAAAAATGACGCCAACAAACAAAGAAAACAACCGTGAAGCTTACGGGGCTAAGTGCCACTAACAAAAGTCTACTACCCACAACGAAAGGAGTGAAAAAGGGCTACCTAAGTATGGTTCCCAATCAGAGACAACGATAGACAGCTGTCCCTGATTGAGAACCATACCCGGCCAAAACATAGAAACACAAAATCATAGAAAACAAAACATAGAATACCCACCCCAAATCACACCCTGACCAAACCAAATAGAGACATAAAAAGGCTCTCTAAGGTCAGGGCGTGACATTCCCTGTCAGAGCATTGCATTGACAGCATGGCCAATGTTGAATGTTTATCTTTTTAAGTTAGACCACACATCGACTCCACCGAACAGCAGGCTAGGGATTGCATTGCAATGCTTGCAGTTAGCCACTTATTCCTTCCAAACCACTCATTGTTGAATTTGAATTTCCAACTTGTTGTGTAATGTTTATGTCCAACGGCCGATGAGCTCCGATACATTTTATCTATAATTTCATTCTATAACCCAAGATGACTCTCTTTTGTGTCACATCTGCTCCCACTACGCCCTCTGCTGTCCATCCGGTGTTGTCCTAACCTTCAGTTCTCTCCCGGTATACTCTCTCTCATGGTGTGATTGTGTGGTTGGAGACAGGTGTGCTGGAGTCAGAGCAATCCCTACCAGCTGCATATCGTCCCATAATCAAGACCTCTACATATACTCAAGCCTGCCATCTTCACAGTGCCAGATTGTAATCACTAGCAGTCAGTTATGTTTCTAGCCTTTTGTCTTTGCTCTAGATCCTGTTTGCACTGCTGTGCTTGTTTCTTTGACTTATATCATTTTTGTCCTCTCCTTGCAGTACCTCTGTCTCCTGTCTCACCACCAACCACCTTGCTCTGGATATTACTCACCACCATTACCTTGGAATCCCCCCAGGACCTGTTCACCTGTTCCATTCTGCCAACTCCAACCTCACTTTACACTCCTGGTTATTGCAACTCATCTGAGCTGTCCTGGTTCTGCACTCCCCATTGGCTGTGTTCAATAAACAAATTGTACATTCATCCCGGTTTCCTCTGCTGAGTCGGCTCTTGGGTTCCCCCCCTTCGCTCATCGTAGCAGTTTGCCTTCAGCGATGGCGGCTAGCATTTCTTAATGAGCATTGATGAAAAACAAGGCTAAATCAGGAAATGCAGTTTCCCTTTAACGGTTGTTATAAGAATGTGTGAGCCTTCATAATGTCTTATTTGTCTTATAATATAGTGCATTCTGAAAGTATTCAGACCACTTCATATTTTCCACATTTTGTTACGTTACATCCTTATTCTAAAATGATTTAAATAAACAATGTTCATAATCAATATACAAAAATGCCAAGGCGAAGACAGGGTTTTAGACGTTTTAGACATTTTTGCAAACAAGAACCCGATGGTCCCTCTCACAGAGCTCTAGAGTTCCTATGTGGAGATGGGAGAACCTTCCAGAAGGACAACCATCTCTGCAGCACTCCACCAATCAGGCCTTTATGGTAGAGTGGCCAGACGCTAGCCCCTCCTCAGTAAAAGGCACATGACAGGCCACTTGGAGTTTGACAAAAGGCACCTAAAGGACTCTCAGACCATGAGAAACAAGATTCTCTAGTCTGATGAAACCAAGATTGAACTCCTTGGCCTGAATGCCATAAGAGTCACGTCTGGAGGAAACCTGGCACCATCCCTACAGTGAAGCATTGTGGTTGGCAGCATCATGCTGTGGGGATGTTTTTCAGCGGCAGGGACTGGAAGACTAGTTAGGTTTTAGGGAAAGATGAACTGAGCAAAGTACAGAAAGATCTTTGATGAAAACCTGCTCCAGATTGCTCAGGGCCTCAGACTGGGGCAAAAGTTCACCTTCCAACAGGACAACGACTCTAAGCACACAGCCAAGACAACGCGGCTTCAGGACAAGTCTCTGGAGGGACCGAAAATTGCTGTGAAGCGACGCTCCCCATCCAATCTGACAGAGCTTGAGAGGATCTGCAGAGAAGGGATAAACTCCCCAAAATACAGGTGGTAGCATCATATCCAAGAAGACTCTAGGCTGTAATCGTTGCCAAAGGTGCTTCAACAAAGTACTGAGTAAAGGGTCTGAAATATAATATTTCCGTTTTTTATTTTCAATGCATTTGCAAAAAACAATTATAAACTGTTTTTGCTTTGTCAATATCGGGTATTGTGTGTAGATTGATGAGGGGAAAAAAACAATTGAATCCATTTTAGAATAAGGATGTAACGTAACAAAATGTGGAAAAAGTGAAGGGGTCTGAATAATTTCCGAATGCACTGTATGTCATGTGTTTCTACTCTACATAAAGGTAAAAACAGAAGCTGGTGGCTGTCTGTGGTGAAATTTGCTTCCTCAAATCTTTGTGAAAAAGTTGAAAGGTGTGAAAATAGCTTTTAATCACATAATCTTAATAATTCATATTTCTATACATTTTTCAGACGACAGCCCTTGCTGGATGTAATTTCCTACTAAGCGATCAAGATTCTTTACAGAAAGCCGAGATTCTAAATAAAAATGTCAACATGAGTTTAGACATTGTAATGAAATGTTTTATCATTGCGTTATCATTGAATCTTTGACTTCGGATGAGTAAAAATGGGTTCAGATGCCAAAAGTTTTCTTTTGGATAAAGAAGTTGGTGTCAAAGAAGGGTAGCAGTTGTACTATATATTAAATTAAGTTTATTTTTTGCTGGCAAAAAAAGTCACACGAACATAAAAAATTCTGAGAATAATAGACTATTTTATACTAAAATAGCAAAAAGTGAACAAAAATTACATGATAAAAAATGTACACTATAATAATGATGTTATAGTAATGTTCCAAAAACATTATTTCAGAACATATAATCATTCCAATAACATATCATTCTTGTGTCGTGACTCATTTGAGAAAAGGCAAGAGGCTGGCAGCATAGCATTGTCTTGACACCTGAACATCCATCTTCTCAATTTGGAATCTGGATACTGGCTGCTTGATCAGTAGCTCAGATCCAAAATGTATTTTGGTCTGAAAGATACACAAAAAGATGACATGAGTGGAAGATCAAAAGACATAACCACATATTATGTATTAATGAATACATTCTATTCAATAGTGTTTCAATTAACAAGCTCAGGTGATAATCTCTATATTATTTAGTCATCTGAACAGTCACTAAAGAGTATCCAGAGCAGTTTCTTCTACTCACTTGCAGGCCTTAATGTTAATGCAGATGGTCCTCACGTCATCGCTGGTGCTAAGCTCCTCAACCAACACCCACAAGTGCTTTTTTACCATGCCTTTGCACAGAGATTTAAGGAGGCCCAATGTATCGCAAACAGACAATAGCTTCTGCTTTATCTGCACCTATTGAAGAGAAATCAACATCAACACCAGTTGAAATTTTCGGAGAAATATTTCAGTCAATAGTAAATAGTGACATTTCTTGAAGGGACACTCTCATGAATTGTAATGCTATTGGGTAGTTACCTCGCTAGAGGAAGAGGAGATGTGTTTCTTCACTTTGTTCAGTGCCCACATACACGCCCAGCATGTTCCCTTAAACTGTTGCATCGTTGGAAAGCATAAACAGACAATAATGTACATGGTGTGATGTATTCAGTATTATGGTTTAAGTACATTTGAATACGTAATGTAAGAGTGAAAGTCAGGTTGGATAAGAGTTTCATCAATGTCTTGGTTGCATTCATGTAATTCAGTTATGTGCTGTTACATAGCAGCAGGTTAGTTGAGTATTCCAATAGAAAGTTGCAGAAATGTCTACTGCTAGTTCATACAATTTTGACCATATAGCATACTGTTACCATGTGCTTTTCTGGCTGTGCTTCCACTACTTCCTGGTCATCAAGGTTAACCTCTTGGCATTGTCCACAGACTTCCCAAACTGTGAAATAAAAATGGTACAACATTCCATTATATTGTACTGAAACGAAAGGTGAACTTGGAGTGGATTTAGGTCCCCCCTTTACAGATTCTCATACACCGTGACCCAATCAAATGTATCTGCTACATTTACAGCAGTTACTACTTGAGTTAACAAATGAAAGCTCACCTGAACAAGCCAGTAGACTGAGGGTAAGGAGGACCAGAGAAGTCTTCATGATTTGTGGTGGTAGAGATGTGAAGAGTAAAGTTGTGGTGGGGTTTGGTAAAGTGACTTATGATTCAGACAAGCCCCTTTATACACCGAGGTCCGTCTACCCACATCCCCCTGTACAACCCCCACCCACGACGATCTTTAATCTCTTTTTCATCTCCACTGTCTTATCTTCATTTTAATTTCATTTTATTTGTCAATTACAGATACCCCTTGGATTTCTTCATATTTTATTGTGCTACAAAATGGGATTACATTGTTATTCTTTTTTTCAACAATCTACTCAAAATGGGATTCCTAAAATATAGTCGTTACAAAAGTGTTTAGCCCCTTTGTTCAGGCAAGCCTAAATTAGTTCAGGATTTTTTTAAAAATGGCTCAACAAATCACATAAGTTACATTAACTCACTCTGTGTGAAAAAGTAGAGGTTGACATGATTTTTGAATGACTAACCCTTCCTCTGTCCCACTTACATTCAACATCTGTAAGGTCCCTCAGACAAGTATTGAATTTCAAGCACAGATACAACTACAAAGACCAGGGAGCTTTTCAAAAGCCTCACAAAGAAGGGTAGCGATTGGTAGATGGGTAACAATAACAAATCAGACATTCACTGTTAATAGTTCATAATTATGCTGTGGATTACGTATTAAACCACCCAGACACATCAAAGACACAGTCGTCCTTCTGAACTAAGCTGCAAGACAGGAAGGAAACTGCTCAGGGGTGATTTTAAAATGGCTGTGATGGGAGGAAACTTAGGGTGGGTCAACAACATAGTAGTGACTCCACAATAATGACTTAAATGATAGAGTGAAAAGAAGAATACAAATATACAGAATAAAAATATTCCAAAACATTCATCTTGTATGCAACAAGGCACGAAAGTAATACTGAAGAAAGAAACATGGCAAAGAAATGCACTTTTTGGCCTAAATGCAAAGCCTTATGTTTGGGGCAAATCCAACACAACACATCACTGAGAAACTGGCTCCTTATTTTCAAGCATGGTGGTGGCTGCATCATGGTTTGGGTAGGCTTGACATCGGCAAATACTGGTGGAGCTTTTCAGGATAAATAAATGCGATGAAGCTAAGCACAGGCAAAATCCTAGAGGAAAACCTGGTTCAGTCTGCTTTACACCAGACACTGGGAGAGAAATTCCCCTTTCAGCAGAACAATAACCTACAACACAGGGCCATATCTAAACTTGTGTTGCTTACCAAGAAGACATTGAATGTTCCTGAATGGCCAAGTTACAGTTTTGAATTAAATCTGCTTTTAAATCTATTCTATTCCACTAAGCTAACATATGAAATTGTTTTAAGATGGTCATACCAAGAATAATTTAGTTATTTCATTTTTTCATTTTTTTGATGAAACATTGAATTTGGCCTTACTGCTATTAGCCCATAACAACGCATTGAATAACAGGTTCATACATGGAAAAACAGATAGTCAATGAATAAGGTCGCCATTGGCGGATGCGGTAGAATGAGACGCAGTCCATGCAAAAAAACAGATATCTCTAGCTTAATCAAAAAATAATCATCATCATCTTTCTTCCACTTTGACATTACAGCATTTTGTGTAGATTGTTGACACTTTGTAGCACAATAACATTTGAAGAAATCCAAGGGACGTGAATACTTTTGAAAGGCACTGTCTGTACAGTATATCAGAAACACCTGCAAAGCAGCCTACTGAGCCAAACAGTCTTTCGACGTCCACTTCCTATTGCTATATATAGCTACAGTTGAAGTCGGAAGTTTACATACTTTGGAAGTAGAACTTTGGAAGTATGCTTGGGGTCATTGTCCATTTGGAAGACCCATTTGCAACCAAGCTTTAACTTCCTGACTGATGTCTTGAGATGTTGCTTCAATATATCCACATAATTTTCCTTTCCTCTATTTTGTGAAGTGCACCAGTCCCTCCTGCAGCAAAGCACCCCCACAACATGATCCTGCCACCCCCGTGCATCACGTTTGGGATGGTGTTCTTCGGCTTGCAAGCCTCTACCCTTTTTCCTCCAAACATAACAATGGTCATTATGGCCAAACAGTTCTATTTTTGTTTCATCAGACCAGAGGACATTTCTCCAAAAAGTACGATCTTTGTCCCCATGTGCAGTTGCAAACTGTAGTCTGGCGTTTTTATGGCGTTTTTGGAGCAGTGGCTTCTTCCTTGCTGAGCGGCCTTTCAGGTTATGCGATATAGGACTCGTTTTACTGTGGATATAGATACTTTTGTACCTGTTTCCATAGTAGGGAATGAGTTTCTTGAAATGCTTACGCAAGTAGCTATCTAGCTAACGTTAGCTGTACTAAATGTGTAATGTTATGGTATCAGAACTTCGGAATAAAGTGAGAGGTCATAGTTACATCTACTTACAGGTTTCTAGCATGAGAGATCGGCCCACTGCAGGTTTGCGATTTCTCAGCACAAGCATCCCCAGTGTAATGCAACGGAGGAGCAATGGTGAGTTTATGATGCCTAAATAGCTAGAAACTACAATGGTGCTCATAACAACAGATCGACAACCAGAATAATTAGCTAACTAACTAGTTGACTTGGCTATTCCTTTTGCCTTGCCCCACCTACTCCGATGTAATGTTAACCTCATGTTACTGTTGTCACTGACATGCTTGACATTCTGATTATCTCGAACAGAATACAGGCCTATACTGTGAGAATATGCAGCTCAATTGAAAGACAGAGCAACAATATCGACACACATTATGTGCTTTCTTTCTGAGGTAGGGTTCAGTGGAGCTGTAGCTGGGTCGGGATATTGTGAAAGCCTAGGGAAAGGGCTGCACTCGGGGTAGGGAAGCTCTTTGGGGGCAGACAGTTTGAATGGGCTTGCCAATGAGAATAAGATAATGAACAGCCTAATTTCTGTAGCCTACAGTTCACCAGATTATCAAACCTGTCATTTGCCTGTTTATCATCCCAAAGAGTTGCATGTGGATCGCAGGCTGGGGTCGTGGTACCACTGAGACACTACACAATCGGCATTGTCTTTCTGCATTTACAACCACCCAGTATATGCGAAAATGTGTGTGTGTCTTGCGATACAGCAACATTGGTATGCATGCCTGAAGCCTCAGTGCATACTCGCATTCCAGTGAAAAAGCCAAGAGTGGACTATTCCAGCGATGACTTCAGTTATCACCCAGATGATGACACTATCGGCGATGGCGAACTGTAAGATACAAGGTCACTACAGTGTAATGGTCATTTATGACTAAATGTGTTTTACTGATACATTTTATAGGTGAAATGTATTGCTGTGCCAAAGTACAATATCTAGATTTGATCAATTGAATGTTTAACATACTTGTGATGTTCACCTACATGTCTGTCATGTTCTCTTACAGACTTCTCCTGTCAGCCATGCATTACAATGAGAATGCAGACAGGTCTCAGGCAACCACTCCAGCCGGAGAATCCAGGTTCAAATTCGGTTCCCTAAGGGGGCTTTCACACCATATTGGTTTGGAGCTTTTTTTACTCTAGTGCATTTACCCTGTTAGTTCAGTTCTTCTGGACTGGTGTAAACACTCTATTCACACTGGGGGAACGCAGTAAGCAACACACTGTGGTTCGCACAAAAAGGGTGGTCTCAGTCCGATTCGTACCGTGGCAGTTCGCTTCAGATGACAACACAGTCCAGACTAAACGCAGGAAAATAACCAGAGTCGCACAGTATTATTGGTTGTTTGACTGTGAGCATTTGATGAAATGCAGCATCCTGACTTGATATGTCTGAAACATTCTGTGAGTAGCAGTGCATTTATGAGCACATCTGATGCAGATTAGGGGAGACAGGGCTATCTGATGCAGATTAGGGGAGACAGGGCTATCTGATGCAGATTAGGGGAGACAGGGCTATACCAGGGATATAGGCTACTGAATAAAGCCTATTCACGTTGTAGTTAGAGCGGCTATTCCTGCATGTTGTTGGAAGACCAAAGAGAAAGTAATATTAAGATTGGGACAGACAAGTAATGCTTCATGATAATCATAGATGGATTTAACTTGAGCATGGACACGTGGTTTTGTTAAGGAATTTTTGTTTGTTTGATATTTGGCAATGTGAAACCAACCAGACCAAATGAAAAAATATATGATAATGTGACAAATAATTGAACTCCAGCTCAAAACTATGTGTGAAAAAAGCCCTAGTTCGGTTGGACTGGTGTGAACACCAGGTGTGTGCCGTTATGGCCATACTCGTATTCGTAAACATATCTATAAATTGACAGTTGATAGTCGGATAGGATGATACTCGAGATCGGAAAAAAATGAAATGTTTTCATATGTCAAAGTAGGAAAATACCTATCTCCCTGCACCAAATGAAAAAAATACAATGTAACAAATAATCAAAATTTTATTTGAACTATAGCTCAGAACCATGTATGCAGTGTAATATAGAAAATCCCCATCAACTGGATGAGTCACCATTTATAGTTTGGTGGAAATTATCCATCCATTATGTAGGTTGGTGGAAATCCCCATCAACTGAGGATGAGGGGTCTCCATTATATAGATGTGTAAAGATTAGGCTGAATAATAATAAACTACATTTGGTGACTGGAGTCATTGCCAATTTTTTGGGCCTTCCTCCCTACACCGCCTAGTATATAGGTCCTGGATGGCAGGAAGCTTGGCCACAGTCATGTCCTGGGCTGTACACACTACCCTCTGTAACGCCTTACGGTCAGATGCCGAGTAGTTGCCATACCAGGCGGTGATGCAACTGGTCAGGATGCTCTCCATGGTGCAGCTGTAGAACTTTTTGAGGTTCTTGTCGTGCCCTCTTCACAACTGTCTTGGTGTGTTTGGACCATGACAGTTCGTTGGTGAACACCAAGGAACTTGAAACTCTCGAATACAAAATATCCTAAGTCTTAACAGCATAGAAAATTACCTACTATAAAATATACAAACGTACATCAGGAGTTTACCAATGACTTCATGATCTAAGTTTAAACCCAGCTTTTATTCTTCCAAGAGCACCAACTCCCAATATCTCCTATCGTCTAATTAACATCACTTTGCATGGACCTAAACATTAAAACAAAGGCATGAAACTTTACACGCATTCTCAGATCTAATCATCACTGTATGATACGTGTCGCTCCTCTTCGAACTATCTGCCGTACAGAATAACACAGGTTCTCTGTAACAATACATCCATAGCACTTACAGTGCAATGAAACATATCAACATGCATTGCTCTTCATGAACTCTTAAAACAATCCAAACATGACAATTGAACTCACAGAATATCATTCATTTAGTCAGTGACCCCAGAACGTCACTGACTCAGTGACCCGAGGACTTCCGTGAGAATGTCTCTTTATCGAGATTGCCACAGATCAGGTGTTTGACCCGTGATAACCCACAGATGGTCTTTCACTCAAACAATGTCATAAATCCTGATTAAGTCATCACGCTGTGCTGCCACACCAGCCAGTCACAAGTCGCGAGTATCAACTTCTCTCAGTCTTCCACTACATGTGTGAAAACACCCTGAGAACGAAGGAAACCACAGTGTGCAACTGTGTGTCTTTAGAAGCTCACACCTAGTAGGGGGGAAATAGTTTGAATGACATTCCACCCATAGAGTTGTCGGAGATATAGCGGCTGTGGGAAGAGACCAGGGGGGACATAGCAGAATGAAAGGCAAATGTTTGGGTTTGACCTTTACTTCGGTCAGTCAGCAAATTTTGGGAGGTTGCAAGGAAAAAAACACCATGGCAATAAACATACAGTAGTCCAAAAATCATTTTATTTTTCATTGAATACATACAAATACATAGACACAATACAAATAGACACAATTCACATGTACAGTGCCTTGCAAAAGTATTCACCCCCTTGGCATTTTTCCTATTTTGTTTCATTACAACCTGTAATTTAAATAGATTTTTACTTGGATTTCATGTAATGGACATACACAAAATAATCCAAATTGGTGAAATTTAAAAAATTACTTTTTTCAAAAATAAATAAATAGCAGCACCCACCTGGAGCGTGTGCTACAGGTGGGTGCTGCTATGGTGACCAGCGAGCTGAGATAAGGGGGGACTTTACCTAGTAGGGTCTTGTAGATGACCTGGAGCCAGTGGGTTTGGTGACGAGTGTGAAGCGAGGGCCAGACAACGAGAGCGTACAGGTCGCAGTGGTGGGTAGTATTTGGGGCTTTGGTGACAAAACAGATGGCACTGTGATAGACTGCATCCAATTTATTGAGTAGGGTATTGGAGACTATTTTGTAAATGACATCGCCGAAGTCGAGGATCGGTAGGATGGTCAGTTTTACAAGGGTATGTTTGGCAGCATGAGTGAAGGATGCTTTGTTGCGAAATAGGAAGCCAATTATAGATTTAACTTTGGATTGGAGATGTTTGATGTGAGTCTGGAAGGAGAGTTTACAGTCTAACCAGACACCTAGGTATTTGTAGTTGTCAGAACAGTCCAGAGTAGTGATGTTGGACGGGCGGGCAGGTGCAGGCAGCGATCGGTTGAAGAGCATGCATTTAGTTTTACTTGTATTTAAGAGCAATAGGAGGCCACGGAAGGAGAGTTGTATGGCATTGAAGCTCGTATGGCATTGAAGCTCGTCTGGAAGGTTGTTAACACAGTGTCCAAAGAAGGGCCAGAAGTATACAGAACGGTGTCGTCTGCGTAGAGGTGGATCAGAGACTCACCAGCAGCAAGAGCGACATCATTGATGTATACAGAGAAGAGAGTCGGTCCAAGAATTGAACCCTGTGGCACCCCCATAGAGACTGCCAGAGGCCCGGACAACAGGACCTCCGATTTGACACACTGAACTCTATCAGAGTAGTTGGTGAACCAGGCGACGCAATCATTTGAGAAACCAAGGCTATCGAGTCTGCCGATGAGGATGTGGTGATTGACAGAGTCGAAAGCTTTGGCCACGTCAATGAAAACGGCTGCATAGTATTGTTTCTTATCGATGGCGGTTAAGATATCGTTTAGGACCTTGAGCGTGGCTGAGGTGCACCCATGACCAGCTCTGAAACCAGATTGCATAGCGGAATAGGTATGGTGGGATTCGAAATGGTCGGTAATCTGTTTGTTGACTTGGCTTTCGAAGACCTTAGAAAGGCAGGGTAGGATAGATATAGGTCTGTAGCAGTTTGGGTCAAGAGTGTCCCCCCATTTGAAGAGGGGGATGACCGCAGCTGCTTTCCAATCTTTGGGAATCTCAGACGACACGAAAGAGAGGTTGAACAGGCTAGTAATAAGGGTTGCAACAATTTCGGCAGATCATTTTAGAAAGAAAGGGTCCAGATTGTCTAGCCCGGCTGATTTGTAGGGGTCCAGATTTTGCCGCTCTTTCAGAACATCAGCTGACTGGATTTGGGAGAAGGAGAAATGGGGAACGCTTGGGCGCGTTGCTGTGGGGGGTGCAGTGCTGTTGACCGGGGTAGGGGTAGCCAGGTGGAAAGCATGGCCAGCCGTAGAAAAATGCTTATTGAAATTCTCAATTATAGTGGATTTATCGGTGGTGACAGTGTTTCCTATCCTCAGTGCAGTGGGCAGCTGGGAGGAGGTGTTCTTATTCTCCATGGACTTTACAGTGTCCCAGAACTTTTTTGAGTTTGTGTTGCAGGAAGCAAATTTCTGCTTGAAAAAGCTAGCCTTGGCTTTTCTAACTGCCTGTGTATATTGGGTTCTAGCTTCCCTGAAAAGTTGCATATCAATGGGGCTGTTCGATGCTAATGCAGAACGCCATAGGATGTTTTTGTGTTGGTTAAGGGCAGTCAGGTCTGGAGAGAACCAAGGGCTATATCTGTTCCTGGTTCTAAATTTCTTGAATGGGGCATGCTTATTTAAGATGGTGAGGAAGGCATTTAAAAAAAAAAAACAGGCATCCTCTACTGACGGGATGAGATCAATATCCTTCCAGGATACCCCGGCCAGGTCGATTAGAAAGGCCTGCTCACTGAAGTGTTTTAGGGAGCGTTTGACAGTGATGAGTGGAGGTCGTTTAACCGCTGATCCATTACGGATGCAGGCAATGAGGCAGTGATCGCTGAGGTCTTGGTTGAAAACAGCAGAGGTGTATTTAGAGGGCACGTTGGTTAGGATGATATCTATGAGGGTGCCCGTGTTTACGGCTTTGGGGTGGTACCTGGTAGGTTAATTGATAATTTGTGTGAGATTGAGGGCATCAAGCTTAGATTGACCATTAGGTAACAAAATAACAAAACGTGAAGCTAATATGAGTAGAGCAGACAGGCAACTAAACATAGAACAAGAACCCATGAACACCAAAAGGAAAATGGCTACCTAAATATGATCCCCAATCAGAGACAACGATAAACAGCTGCCTCTGATTGGGAACCATATCAGGCCACCATAGATATACAAATACCTAGACCTACAAAAGCCCTAGACTTACAAAAAACCCTAGACAATACAAAAACTAACGTACCCACCCTAGTCACACCCTGACCTAACCAAAATATAAAGAAAACAGAGATATCTCAGGTCAGAGTGTGACATATATACAAGCTCCCTTCATGAAACACTTTGTTACTTTCCATAAGTAGTGTGAATTGACATCTGATTGAGAATGAACCTCGAAAAAATCTTGACCGCCTTTCTTAATTTGGTTCAAGAAGTCGTTATTCTGTGAGTGAGAAACATTGAAATGCCACCTCTTCAACCCAGAAGGTCCAGGGGTGTTCAAAATAAATCAGGGCAGGCGCATGATCTGACAAGAGAATCTAATAGTTGCATGGGTAATCCATAAACAAATATAAATATAATCAATTTGAGAAAATTAATGGTGGCGAGAGGAAAAGAAGGTGTAGTCCTTGGTAGTTGGGTTTCTCAGACGCCAGACATAAAACAAATTCAATGAAGCCCTTCCTGCAGAGATGTCAGGGTAGAATCAATAGAGTGGTCAACTAGTAAATTCAAATCATCTCCCAGGATGAGAACATAGTCTGAGAAATCCTACAACTTTAGCTTTAGACCATAAAAAAGGAGGGGTTGAACACAATAGGTGCACATATTGAGGACAGGCAGAATTTGGTACCATTAAATGTGACCATTAGGTAACAAAACCTTCCCTCACTGTCTCCACCGGAAATTCCAATCTTAACATTAATCAACCCGCAAAATATAGAAAATGCGGTGTACAATCAGAGA
Organism: Salvelinus alpinus; assembly: GCF_045679555.1. Lineage (NCBI taxonomy): Eukaryota > Metazoa > Chordata > Actinopteri > Salmoniformes > Salmonidae > Salvelinus > Salvelinus alpinus. Next base: position 72,279,892 of record NC_092094.1, read on the forward strand.
TGTCAGAGCATTTTTTTTTAGATGCACTCAAAAGGGTTCTTCGGCTGTCTGCATAAGAGAACCCTTTTTGGTTCCAGGTAGAATCCTTTTTGGTTCCAGGTAGTCACCCTTTGTGTTCCAAGTAGAACCCTCTCTGGAAAGGGTTCTACATGGAATCCAAAAAGGGTTCTACCTGGAACCAAAAGGGTTCTACAAAGGGTTATCCTTTGGGGACAGCCAAAGAACACTTTTAGGTTCTAGATAGAACCATTTTTCTAAGAGTGTAGAACTATGTTTCTGCCTATAATTTCCTATATGTTAGTAGACTGTTAGTCAACTTGTCTAAAGAGACATGCAGCTTTTCTGTAATTACTTGTTGCCCTAGAATACTAAATAACCCAGTAGAGTCGATTTAGTATTCTAGGTGCGTCTTTCTAAGTAAAAATCTGTCAGTTTAAGGTTTTTCAAAACATGAGACATCCCGGTGTTTGTCAGACCATGACACATCCCGAAAATCGGTCTTCTCGCGAAAGCGTCCGAAGTCAGTATCTATCGATGTGCCAACTTCTGTTTGTACAAACTGTGGAAAGGGGAGATTCTCACGAACACGATGGTGTTCTCCTTTTTGCACTACGACCCCCACAAGTGTCATGGGACTCGTCTGAAGACAGTACCGTCAATGTGCTAACTTCTGTTTATGCTAAGATTTCAGTTTGGCTTGGATGCATATTTTACAGTATGTGGTTGAAATACTATCAGCTTTTATGATGGTGATAAAGATAGCTCCTTTACAGATGGTCCCTGAACGCACATTATCTCAAGATGCTGAAAGAAATAATCTTTCTCCACTCCACATTTGGAGAATAATTTTTATGCATGAAATTGTTAATTCTGCTGGAGTTAATATTAGGCTATGTGAGACGTTATATACAGTCGTGGCCAAAAGTTTTGAGAATGACTCAAATATACATTTTCACAATGTCTGCTGCCTCAGTTTGTATGATGGCAATTTGCATATTCTCCAGAATGTTACGAAGAGTGATCAGATGAATTGCAAAGTACCTCTTTGCCATGCAAATGAACTGAATCCCCCAAAAACATTTCCACTGCATTTCAGCCCTGCCACAAAAGGACCAGCTGACATCATGTCAGTGATTCTCTCGTTAACACAGGTGTGAGTGTTGACGAGGACAAGGCTGGAGATCACTCTGTCATGCTGATTGAGTTCGAATAACAGACTGGAAGCTTCAAAGGGAGGGTGGTGCTTGGAATCATTGTTCTTCCTCTGTCAACCATGGTTACCTGCAAGGAAACACGTGCCGTCATCATTGCTTTGCACAAAAAGGGCTTCACAGGCAAGGATATTGCTGCCAGTAAGATCGCACCTAAATCAACCATTTATCAGATCATCAAGAACTTCAAGGAGAGCGGTTCAATTGTTGTGAAGAAGGCTTCAGGTCGCCCAAGAAAGTTCAGCAAGCTAGAGGACCGTCTCCTAAAGTTGATTCAGCTGCGGGATCGGGGGCACCACCAGTACAGAGCTTTCTCAGGAATGGCAGCAGGCAGGTGTGAGTGCATCTGCACGCACAGTGAGGCGAAGACTTTTGAAGGATGGCCTGGTGTCAAGAAGGGTAGCAAAGAAGCCACTTCTCTCCAGGAAAAACATCAGGGACAGACTGATATTCTGCAAAAGGTACAGGGACTGGACTGCTGAGGACTGGGGTAAAGTCATTTTCTCTGATGAATCCCCTTTCCGATTGTTTGGGGCATCCGGAAAAAAGCTTGTCCGGAGAAGACAAGGTGAGCGCTACCATCAGTCCTGTGTCATGCCAACAGTAAAGCATCCTGAGACCATTCATGTGTGGAGTTGCTTCTCAGCCAAGGGAGTGGGCTCATTCACAATTTTGCCTAAGAATACAGCCATGAATAAAGAATGATACAAACACATCCTCCGTGAGCAACTTCTCCCAACCATCCAGGAACAGTTTGGTGACGAACAATGTCTTTTCCAGCATGATGGATCACCTTGCCATAAAGCAAAAGTGATAACTAAGTGGCTTGGGGAACAAAACATCGATATTTTGGGTCCATGGCCAGGAAACTCCCCAGACCTTAATCCCATTGAGAACTTGTGGTCAATCCTCAAGAGGCGGGTGGACAAACAAATTCAGACAAACTCCAAGCATTGATTATGCAAGAATGGGCTGCCATCAGTCAGGATGTGGCCCAGAAGTTAATTGACAGCATGCCAGGGCGGATTGCAGAGGTCTTGAAAAAGAAGGGTCAACACTGCAAATATTGACTCTTTGCATCAACCTCATGTAATTGTCAATAAAAGCCTTAGACACTTATGAAATGCTTGTAATTATACTTCATTATTCCATAGTAACATCTGACAAAAATATCTAAAGACACTGAGGCAGCAGACTTTGTGAAAATTAATATTTGTGTCATTCTCAAAACTTTTGGCCACAACTGTACCTACAGTCAGTATCCAAATTCCAGGCTACTATTCCATTGTGGACCCCAGGAAGAGTAGCTGCTGCTATTGCAACAGCTAATGAGGATGCTAATCCAACAAAAAATCAGAAAAGTAGCCTATAGTTCCCTTGACGTGCCATTTTGAAGTCACGTCTTGTGACTGTCGAATTTGTATAGTGCCTCAATCATCACACATAACATAACACTGCTATCATCCTCTTTTACCACTTCACCAAATATTGTCCAAACATTAGGCTACTGGTAATTGGCATGTACACTGAGGATACCAAACATTAGGCTACTGGTAATTGGCATGTACACTGAGGATACCAAACATTAGGTTACTGGTAATTGGCATGTACACTGAGGATACCAAACATTAGGAACACCTTCCTAGTATTGAGTTGCGCTGGATGTCCTTTGGGTGGTGGACCATTCCTGATACACATGGCAAACTGTTGAGCGTGAAAAACGCAACAGCTCTTGACACAAACCGGTGCACCTGGCACCTACTACCATACCCGTTCAAAGGCACTGAAATATTTTGTCTTGCCTATTCACCCTCTGAATGGCACACATACACAATCCATGTCTCAATTGTGTCAAGGCTTAAAAATCATTCTTTAACCTGTCTCCTCCCCTTCATCTACACGGATTGAAGTGGATTTAACATGTGACATCAATAAGGGATCACAACTTTCACCTGAATTCACTTGGTCAGTCTATGTCATGGAAAGAGCAGGTGTTCTTAATGTTTTGTACACTCAGTGTATTTGGAGGGCGTACAGTTCTAACGACAGACAAAAATTCTGAATGAAAATCCTCAGTGGAAGCCTATAGAATGAATTGCACAAGAATGACACATTCATGGATTTGAATGCATTGTTTTCTCTTCATTCAACCCACCACACACCCGTCCTTCATCCACACAATATTTCAACCCACGCATCACTAATTTGTACTCTACGAAGAAGACTTTGGCCACACAGATTCAGTGCTCCACCACATCCCCACAGGCACCACCCCACCCAGCCGAGAACGGTTCCGTTCAATCCCCCATCACTCTACCAGGAAATGCACAGCCTTTTGAAACAGATGCTGGACAGAGGAGTGGTACGTGAGAGTGCTAGCCCTTGGACTGCACCTATTGTCCTGGTCAAGAAGAAGAATGGTACATGGCGGTTCTGTGTTGATTACAGAAAGCTCAACTCAGTAATCCACATCCCAGGATCGAGTATTCCTTAACCTGAAAAAGGATGCCTGGTACTCCACTCTTGACCTCGCCAGTGGCAAGTGGAGGTGGACCCCCGAGACCGGGAGTAGAATGCCTTCACCACCCCGCTGGGCTGTTCGAGTTTAAACAGATGCCGTTCGGGTTGTGTTACCTGCCAGCCCCTGACGCAATGGTGTCTGCGGAACCAGGTAGGAAAATCATTGGTTATCTACCTTGACGATGTAACCCCTGAAGTGTCACCTGTTCCAGAGGCAGGTCACTTACCTTGGGCATGTGGTGGGCACCCAGGGGGCCACACCGGACCCTGGTAAGGTCGAAGCAGTAAAGGAATGGGTTACCCCTACCACAGCGAGTCAGGTAAAATCGTTCCTGGGCTATGTGGGGTATTATATGTGATTGACCCCCAAGTTCTCCATGATTGCCGTACCTCTCAATAAGCTATTGGACAGCCAGAGGTTCAGCTCACGAAAAAAAAGTGTCCCAGTACAGTGGTCTCTAGAGTGTCAAACTGCTTTTGATACCTTGAAAAGTAACCTTTTGGCATATGCTGACTTTTCTCTCCCCCTTCCTGCTCGAAGTAGATGCAAGCTTCCGAGGGCTGAGGGCTGTTGTCTCAAGTGCAGAATGGGCTGGAAATGGTCATCGCTTACGGCAGCCGGAGTCTGATCGAAACGATCAAAACCACAGGTCCTTCAAGCTGTAACTGCTGGGACTGAAATGAGTGGTAACAGAGAAATTTAAACCTTACCTCCACTTTCACTGTTTACACTGACAATAATCCGCTTGGCTATCTGCATAAAGCCAACCTCGGGGCAGTCGAGCAGCTCTGAGCCGCACAGTTTGCAAACTACCAGTTGGACATCAAGTACCATGCAGGAGCCCGTAGTATAAATGCTGATGTCCTCTCTAGGCTTCCAGAGGAAGGAGGTAGAATACTTCATGATAAGCTGTAGACCACACTATCTACCAAGAGAGTTCTTATCTACATTATTCGTAGCTGTCTCTATTTACCACCACAAACCGATGCTGGCACTAAGACCGCACTCAACAAGCTGTATAAGGCCATAAGCAAACAAGAAAATGCTCATCCAGAAGCGGCGCTCCTAGTTGCCGGGGACTTTAATACAGGCAAACTTAAATCAGTTTTACCTAACTTCTACCACCATGTCACGTGCAACCAGAGGGAAAAAACTAAACCAGGAAGTACCAGTGACTTACTCAATACGGAAGTGGTCAGATGACGCGGATGCTACGCTACAGGACTGTTTTGCTAGCACAGACTGGAATATGTACCAGGATTCATCCAATGGCATTGAGGAGTATACCACCTCAGTCACTGGCTTCATCAATAAGTGCATCGACGACGTCGTCCCCACAGTGACTGTACGTACATATCCCAACCAGAAGCCATGGATTACCGGACACATCTGCACCGAGCTAAAGGCTAGAGTTTCCGCGTTCAAGGAGCGGGACACTAATCCAGACGCTTATAAGAAATCCCGCCATGCCCTCAGACGAACCATCAAACAGGTAAAGGATCAATACAGGACTAAGATTGAATCCTACTACACTGGCTCTGACGCTCGTCGGATGTGGCAGGGCTTGAAAAATATTACGGACTACAAAGGGAAACCCAGCCACGAGCTGCCCAGTGACGCGAGCATACCAGACGAGCTAAATGCCTTGTATGCTCGCTTCGAGGCAAGTAACACTGAAGCATGATTGAGAGCACCAGCTGTTCCGAACGACTGTGCGATCACGCTCTCTGTAGCCGATGTGAGCAAGACCTTTAAACAGGTCAACATTCACAAAGCCGCGGGCCAGACGGATGTGTACACAAAGCATGCGCGGACCAAATGGCAAGTGTCCACACTGACATTTTCAACCTCTCCCTGACCGAGTCTGTAATACCTACATGTTTCAAACAGACCACCATAGTCCCTGTGCCCAAGAACATCTGCCACGCTGATCCTCAACACTGGGGCCCCTCAAGGGTGCGTGCTTAGTCCCCTCCTGTACTCCATGTTCACCCACGACTACGTGGCCAAGCACGACTCCAACACCATCATTAAGTTTGCTGACGACACAACAGTGGTAGTAGGCCTGATCACAGACAACGATGAGACAGCCTATAAGGAGGAGGTCAGAGACATGGCAGTGTGGTGCCAGGACAACAACCTCCACCTCAATGTGAGCAAGACAAAGGAGTTGATTGTGGACTATAGGAAAAGGAGGGCCGAAAAGGCCCCCATTATCATCGACAAGGCTGAAGTGGAACGGGTCGAGAGTTTCAAGTTCCTTGGTGTCCACATCACCAACGAACTATCCTCCTCAGGAGATTGAAAAGATTTACATGGGTACTCAGATCCTCAAAAAGTTCTACAGCTGCACCATTGAGAGCATCTTGACCGGGTTGCATCACCGCCTGGTATAGCAACTGCTCGGCATCTGACCGTAAGGCGCTACAGAGGGTAGTGTGTACGGCCCAGTACATCATTGGGGCCAAGCTTCCTGACATCCAGGACCTATATAGTAGGCAGTGTCAGACTAAAGGCCCAAAAAATTGTCAAAGACTCCACTCATCCACTCATAGACTGTTCTCTCTGCTACCGCACGGGAAGTGGTACTGGAGTGCCAGGTCTAGGCCCAAAAGGCTCCTTAACAGCTTCTATCCACAAGACTGCTGAACAATTAATCAAATGGCCACCCGGACTACTTACATTGACCACCCCCCTCTTTGTTTTTACACTGCTGCTACTCGCTGTTTATTATCTATGCATAGTCACTTTACAAATTACCTTGACTAACCTGTACCCCCGTATAAAGCCTCGTTATTGTTACGTAATTTTCTTGTGTTACTTTTGATTTTATTCAATCTTTTTTAACTATAGTTTATTTAGTAAATATTTTCTTAATTCTATTTCTTGGGCTTAAGGGCTTGTAAGTAAGCATTTCATGGTCATACAACACCTGTTGTATTCGGCGCATGTGACAAATAACATTTGATTTACCTCTCCCTGGGTCACCTAGCCGATGCATGTCCCCACTTACTGGTGATGGTTGATGAGGTACGCATGGGCTGGGCCCACAACACAGCTTGAGAGCTATGGAAACACCTCTTCAAACCCTTTGGTTACCCCAAGCGTGTTCACAGCAACCGAGGGACAACTTGAGTCCACAGTGGACACACAGCTGTGTGAATTGTATGGGGATACTTGTGAGAATGAACCAGACACTGTTGACTCTGTTAAACACACTGAGCGAAGAAGTGCAGGCACATTGGGAAGAACAGCTACCAGTTATCCTTCAAGCCTACAACAATACGGTCCACAGCAGGACTGGGTACACTCCACACTTTCTAATGGTTTGCACGGTTGCCCATTAAATGTGTCCTTGGGAGTCACATGTCCCAAGACAGGTGGATCAGTGGGTGCAGCATCATGATGGGGTCCTCCTGGAGGACCTTTTCATTGTTTCCGCAGGAGATCACATGGAAAGTTGGCGGATCGTTGGGACCCCATGCCTTCTGTATCAAACTCAAAAATCCCTTAATGCGCCAGACATTATATTTTCTATAGTCGGACCATTCTAGTTTTAGTGAAGGAAGAGCAATGCTTTTTGATGACATTATGAATGAATCAAACAGGCCTAGCTGCGCTTCGGGCTGCCGCATTCACAAAGACAGAACCGGCATGGACACAACATGTGACACATAAAATAATGTGACTAGCAAAACAAAAACACTGTTTACACAACCTATGGTACCCTAACAACACTGTCACACTATCACCAATAGCAACAACAACCATGCCACATCAAAGGTGACAGGCTGGTGGTTGCTGAAAGACCAGAGACCATAACGGTGAGGCAAACAAATTAGCAACACTGAGGTAAAGACAGTTTCAGGTTGGAAATTCGACGGATATTCGCCTGTAGTTTTCCTTATGTCCACCAACAGCAGTTAGTGGCATGGTCAACATAGTGACAAATCACATTTTTAATGGCTCTATAACCATTACTCCTAAAACTTTCAAAACTGGTTGTAGCTAACCCAATGGCATAGACACACATTGCACACACCTTTTTTTGTTGATTTACATCTCACACTATTTTAAATTATTTATTTACATTTTTGAATTTCAATTACTCATTGGTCATGTGACCTAGTGACTTCAAACAAGGTTCAGAATGTCCACTGATTACCCTTCTATATTGCACACCCTTTAGTTTGTCCATTTTTATCTCACAAGATTTTACATTCATTTTTCAAAATGTAAAATTTCAATAGCTCCTTGGTCATGTGACCTACTGACTTCAAACATGGTGCAGAATGTACCCTTCTATATTGCACTCTTGTTTGTGTACTGTTACGGATACAGGTATCCTGTGTGTGTATTGTCTTTCCTTCTCCCCTATTCACAGGTGTCGCTAATCAGTCACCAATCAGTCATCACTCAGAAGACACCTGCTCCTTTTCCCAATCACATCCCCTTGGTTTAAAAACCCTGTCAGTTGTTTTCTCAATAGTGCAATCTCTTTCTGAGATTGCACTATTGAGTGAGGTAGGCTGCAGTGTGTTTGCTGGTCAATACATATACTGAACATGTAACCACAGTAATGGTGGCCAGTAAATCAATGAATAAAAATTGAATATTGACAAATTAAACAGAAATTGTAGACCTTTAATCTTTTCCAACATGTCAACAGACACTTAACTTCAAATAAGTATGAAACATTTCACAGTGTTAACTTTCTCTTTATCCCTGGTTGATGTACATTTCAGAGCCTCTTCAGTGTGGATGTGGTATAGCATACATTTTCAACAACAAAGACTGCACTTCCAGTTTGTGTTCTTTGCTCTGTTGAACTATTTTGTCTTCCTTCCGAGTTACAGCACATGGAACCACCGTTGGCATGCACAACATTCAATCTAAAACTAAATGTAACACGTTATAAATAATATCAATGCAGTATGACGAATGAGTCATCCATTGTGTTATATCATAAATTGTCTTACATGACGTAACTGTTGTCAAAAGATTATAAACATGTTAAATAAAGTGACTAACCCAGGCAGTCTTTGGGCCACATCCAGGACATGAAGCAGTTGTTGGCTTTGTTGAACTCTGAAATCATAGGCATGAACTGAACATATGGCTGTCCCACACAACTACATAAAAATAAAGAATTTACATTTACTTTGAATTAAATGTCATTACATACCAGACATTTTTAGTATGTCCTCAGCCATTTATTTTCGCAGTTGCTCCATGTGTTTTTGAAGGTTCCATATCAATTTGGGAGGGGATGTTGGGGAAGTTCTGTGCAACTTCCTTGGCCATCTACACCAAAATATAAAATAGTTTTTGATCTAATTGTCACATAACAGCTAACCACTCATTATTGAAAATATAACTATCAAACCTGCATTACAAAGACCCCGCAGCTGAAGGTGTCCTGCTGCATGGTGTGAGTTATTTCCCCTCCTTTCCACTTCATGTCCACCCAGTCGTCTTTTCCATGGCAGGATTTCATTTTGAAGTATTCTCTTTTTTATGTAAACATAATGGAATTCTGATTAGTTCTCTCTCTCGGAGGACCTGAGCCCTAGGACCATACGTCACGGCAAACCGGGCATGATGACTCCTTGCTGTCCCCAGTCCGCCTGGCCTTGCTGCTATTCCAGTTTCAGCTGTTCTGCCTGCGGTTATGGAACCCCTACCTGTACCAGACCAGCTGTTTTCAACTCTTAATGATCGGCTATGAAAAGCCAACTGATATTTATTCCTGATTATTATTTGACCATGCTTGTCATTTATGAACATTTTGAAAATCTTGGCTCTCTCTAATTCTCTCTTTCTTTCTCTCTCTCGGAGGACCTGAGCCCTAGGACCATACGTCAGGACTACCAGGCATGATGACTCCTTGCTGTCCCCAGTCCACCTGGCCTTGCTGCTATTCCAGTTTCAACTGTTCTGCCTGCGGTTATGGAACCGCCACCTGTCCCAGACCTGCTATTTTCAACTCTTAATGAGCGGCTATGAAAAGCCAACTGAAAATTATTCATGATTATTATTTGACCATGCTTGTCACTTATGAATATTTTGAACATCTTGGCATAGTTCTGTTATAATCTCCACCCGGCACAGCCAGAAGAGGACTGGCCACCCCTCATAGCCTGGTTCCTCTCTAGGTTTCTTCCTAGGTTTTGGCCTTTCTAGGGAGTTTTTCCTAGCCACCGTGCTTCTACACCTGCATTGCTTGCTGTTTGGGGTTTTAGGCTGGGTTTCTGTACAGCACTTCGAGATATTAGCTGATGTACGAAGGGCTATATAAAATAAACTTGATTTGATTTGATTAGTTATAGGCAAATGAATACACAAGCCAAATTTGTATGCTGTTTTCCTTATCACTATAATCTAGTAGTAATTTAGTAGTAGAGGTAATTTCCTTTATGCCCCATTCTACACACAGCCTAAATTATAGGCACTGAACCATTTACAGGACAATAATAAAAGTATCATATAGGATCCAACCCTATCACAGAGTGAATAAATGTAGAGCGTTTGTGGACTTTAAGAAAAAAATATTAAGTGACAGTTTCATCAGTACGTGCTTAAAGAAAGTCATCACAAAGATCACAGATGACAGTGCCCATCAAGTCTATGACAATAGAGAATGAATTGTAAGCACCAAAGTGTGTTTGTCAAAATAATATCTGAAAATGTCAGTTGAACATAATACTTCTATTTGCAATAGCAATTTATGATATATGCAGTTGAGGAATATTCCATGTACCAACACTACATGTAGGATGGACATTCCCACATAGTATTTTTTTTATTTCTTAAATTTTTTATTTCACCTTTATTCAACCAGGTAAGCCAGTTGAGAACAAGTTCTCATTTACAACTGCGACCTGGCCAAGATAAAGCAAAGCAGTGTGACACAAACAACAACACAAAGCTACACATGGAATAAACAAACGTACAGTCAATAACACAATAGAAAAGTCAATATACAGTGTTTGCAAATGAAGTAAGATTAGGGAGGTAAGGCAATAAATAGTCCGTAGTGGCAAAATATTTACAATTTCGCAAATAAACACTGGAGTGATAGATGTGCAGAAGACGAATGTGCAAGTAGAGATACTGGGGTGCAAAGGAGCAAAGAAATGAAAAAATATAAATAAAATAAATAACAATATGGGGATGAGGTAGTTGGGTGGGCTATTTACAGATGGGCTATGTACAGGTGCAATGATCTGTAAGCTGCTCTGATAGCTGATGCTTAAAGATAGTGAGGGAGATATGAGTCTCCAGTTTCAGTGATTTTTGCAATTCGTTCCAGTCATTGGCAGCAGAGAACTGGAAGGAAAGACAGCCAAAGGAGGAATTGGTTTTGGGGGTGACCAGTGAAATATACCTGCTGGAGCGAGTGCTACGGGTGGGTGCTGCTATGGTGACCAGTGAGCTGAGATAAGGCGGGGCTTTACTTAGCAAAGACTTATAGATGACCTTAAGCCAGTGGGTTTGGCGACGAATATGAAGCGAGGGCCAGCCAGCGAGAGCATACAGGTTGCAGTGGTGGGTAGTATATGGGGCTTTGGTGACGAAACGGATGGCACTGTGATAGACTGCGTCCAATTTGCTGAGTAGAGTGTTGGAGGCTATTTTGTAAATGACATCGCCGAAGTCAAGGATCGGTAGGATAATCAGTTTTACGACGGTATGTTTGGCAACATGAGTGAAGGATGCTTTGATGCGAAACAGGAAGCTGATTCTAGATTTAATTTTGGATTGGAGATGCTTTAATGAGTCTGGAAGGAGAGTTTACAGTCTAACCAGACACCTAGGTATTTGTAGTTGTCCACATATTCTAAGTCAGAACCGTCCAGAGTAGTGATGCTAGGCGGGCGGGTAGGTGCGGGCAGCGATCAGTTGAAGAGCATGCATTTAGTTTTACTTGCATTTAAGAGCAGTAAAATGGTTAGTTAGCACAGTGTTCAAAGTAGGGACAGAAGTATACAGAATGGTGTCGTCTGCGTAGAAGTGGATCAGTGAATCACCAGCTGCAAGAGCAAAATCATTTATGTATACAGAGAAGAGTCAACAACGAGAATTGAACCCTGTGGCACCCCCATAGAGACTGCCAGAGGTCCGAACAACAGGCCCTCCAATTTGACATACTGAACTCTATCTGAGAAGTAGTTGGTGAAACAGGCGAGGCAGTCATTTGAGAAACCAAGGCTGTTGAGTCTGCCGATAAATTCCTAACTTCCCTGAAAAGTTGCATATCGCAGGGGCTATTCCATGCTGATGCAGTACGCCAAAGGATGTTTTTGTGCTGGTCAAGGGCAGTCAGGTCTGAAGTGAACCAAGGGCTATATCTGTTCCTTGTTCTAAATTTTTCTGAACGGGGCATGCTTATTTAAGATGGTGAGGAAAGCAGTTTTAAAGAATAACCAGGCATCCTCTACTGACAGAATGAGGTCAATATCTTTCCAGGATAGATACCCGGGCCAGGTCGATTAGAAAGGCCTGCTCGCTGAAGTGTTTTAGGGAGCGTTTGACTATGATGAGGGGTGGTCGTTTGACCGCGGACCCATTACGGACGCAGGCAATGAGGCAGTGATCGTTGAGATCCTGGTTGAAGACAGCAGAGGTGTATTTAGAGGACAGGTTGGTCAGGATGATATCTATGAGGGTGCCCGAGTTTGTAGGACGGCCGGGGTGTTAAGCATATCCTAGTTTAGGTCACCTAACAGTACAAACTCTGAAGATAAATGGGGGGCAATTAATTCACATATGGTGTCCAGGGCGCAGCTGGGGGCTGAGGGGGTCTATAACAAGCGGCAACAGTGAGACTTATTTCTGGAAAGGTGGATTTTTAAAAGTAGAAGCTCGAACTGTTTGGGCACAGACCTGGATAGTATGACAGAACTCTGCAGTAGATTGCAACTCCACCCCCTTTGGCAGTTCTGTCTTGGGGGAAAATGTATACACACACACAGAGGCATTTTTCAGCTATGATTTTACCACTCAGAATCCAGAATGGATATGACAATGTGACCAGCACAGGACGTAATACACCAATACATCTTCTTGACTTCTTATCTGGTAAACTGCTACTGTGTGTCAAGAAAAGAGCCCCAATTAGAGGTTAGTGTACTCCAGTAAAAAAGGGCTGGTTTAGATTAAAAACTATTGCCCTGTGTCCCCATTAATAGGGGCATGAGCGACTCGTCACTGGAAGAATTGAGTTGGCACTTTATTGGCCCAAACACCCACAGACCCACAAGGTTGAGGTTACTCATGGACAGTAATTAGTAATTATTATTTTTTGCATTGATGCATTGTGTCTTCTAACTGTCCAAAAATAGGATCCAAAGTGTTAGGAAATATTTGTTCCCATAAATACAAAGGAGGATGTCTCTCCTCATACCTCTGGCACTTTAGTCAGACTGCCAGACTGTGCACCACAGAGCCAATCAGGAGAGGATACATACAGGTCAACGGTGCCAATTGAAAGTCAAGGTGAGTGTCTGTGCCTTTTGGATTACTCTCTCTATACAGAAAACCCCTGTGGTTCAAGTCAAGAGCTACCCTTCCCCTTTCAGTCTGCTCTGCGCATGTCTGAAAGTGACAGAGCCAAGAGAGTTTTTCACAGTATGTCATCAAAAATTATTACACTTATGAATGTATGTAAAATGCTAATATGTATTAGATCCAGCAGGGTCAACCAAAAACACTTGGCCTGATGGTTCATGCAGATACTGGTGAAGCAATATAGAAATGTATTGCTCCCTTAAATGATTTTACTATTAAATGACCCATATCACAACCCTCATACCTCTTCACAAAAATGTGCCTAAATACATTTTGAAAAAAGGATTTTACTCACAAAAGACATAGGAATTTATTTTTCCAGTGAGAAATAGTAGGCCATGCATCAAATAACTATTTTCATCAGAAAAACGAACCCTCAAATGCACTATTGCATTTTGTAAATTGTCTGCAGGTGGCTTGTTTTGAATGCACTCAAATATCAAGTCATTATCAGGTTATGTAAACTGCGTTCTAATACTCAACGTAGAAGGATTTGTCTTAATGTACAGTATATGAAAGTGATGCTATGAAAAGGATTCTTTCACGTTATCAAGCTCACTCTGACTGACAAACCACTGCCTATTACTGTGATTAAAAAGTGCATATGAAACATTGTTTTTCACGAGGCCTACCTGTGCGCCTTCCTTTAAGCACCTCTGTTTGAACACCTCTCCTGTCCTTGATCCATACCACATACAGCCATTTGCGGATCTTTTCAGTGTCCATGTGAAAGATAGATATTGCGAGGATGGAACATTTGTTAACTTAAAAAATTAGTTTTTAACACCCATGTAAAATGAAGGCCTTCAAAGCTTGCAGATTTAAGTCTAATAGCATGAGATGAAAGTAGACAAACATCAGAGTGTGCGATATGAAGGTATAGTCAGTGGACATTCTGAACCTTGTTTGAGGTCAGTAGGTCACATGACCAAGGAGCTAATGAAATTCAAAATTTTGAAAAACGAATGTAAAATCTTGTGAGATGAAAATGGACAAACTAAAGGGTGTGCAATATAGGAGGGTGGTCAGTGGACATTCTGAAACTTGTTTGAAGTCATTAGGTCACATGACCAAGGAGCTATTGAAATTCGAATGTAAAAAAAAGTTGGTACTTTGTTTACGCTCCCTAACTAATTCAACTAGAAATACAAAATGCTGCTCACATTTCCACATGTTTATTAGCGTTGGAAAGTGAATTAATGTCCAAATCGTGAAAATAAGACCGGTACAATTTTGTGCGCAATTTTTCCAACATCATGATACTTATTTGGAGTCTGTGGCTCAAGTGGTTTGAAAGCTATTGACGTTTGAAAGCGCGAATATCCGTCGAATATCCAACTTGAAACAACATCCACCTTGAAGTTGATAACTATAGAATAACTACCTTCAAAGTAATGACTCGGGACTTCGGTTGTGAGATGAAAGCTTCTTTTTAGTAATAATACTTGTTCACATTACATTTTACCACTTTAGATTCTACAAAACAATAAAAGAAAGTAGCTAGTGAAAGCCAGGATAATCTTGTCACTTGTACATAACTGGCGTGTTCTCGTTTTTTTCTTCCTTCATTTCGCAAGGCATTCTGGTACGTGCAGTCAATAGCGTAATCCAATAGTAACCAATACAACAGAAATATGTACATAGTTCTCTCAATCTCCATCACTTGAATTCTAATACAATTACTCTTACATATGTAAATAACTGTAAAATAAAATATTTTAAGATAGAGCTCAATTAATTAACTGTAAACATTAACTCTGTAACCCATTAAAGTTACAACATCCTCCTCCCCGATGAACAAATGTGTTCAGATAAATTTCTCAATAGTATATCAACTGAATAGATCTTCTCATCAAAGTCCCTGAGCATGACCTAACTAGGCTATCTGGGCCTTCTGTCCCACTTTTGACTGAGCTAGCTCGATTTTTCTACCCAGAGACCACCAAAGAAAATCCTGATTGGA
This sequence comes from Salvelinus alpinus, assembly GCF_045679555.1. Taxonomy (NCBI): domain Eukaryota; kingdom Metazoa; phylum Chordata; class Actinopteri; order Salmoniformes; family Salmonidae; genus Salvelinus; species Salvelinus alpinus. The sequence continues at coordinate 72,295,157 of NC_092094.1, forward strand.
TATTTTTTTCTCTTCAGTATTAACCATTCTCTTTCCAACAAAAACTGAAGAGTTTCAATCAAAAGATCATAAAAATGATTGTAAAGATGAAGTAAACATTTAAACGAAATTGAATTAAATATATACAGTACCAGTCAAAAGTTTGAACACCTACTCATTCCAGGGTTTTTCTTTATTTTTACTATTTTCTACATTGTAGAATAATAGTGAATACATCAAAACTATGAAATAATACTTATGGAATCATGTAGTCAAAAAGTGTTGAAAAAATCAAAATATATTTATATTTGAGATTCTTCAAAGTAGCCACGCCTTGATGACAGCTTTACACACTCTTGTCACTCAGGGCTCCCGAGAGTTGCAGCGGTCTAAGGCACTGCATCTCAGTGCTAGAGGCATCACTACAGATACTAGGTTGTATCACAACAGGACGTGATTGAGAGTCCCATAGGGCGGCGCACAATTGGTCCAGCGCCGTCCGGGTTAAGGTTTGGCTGGGGTAGGCCGTCATTGTAAATAAGAATTGTTCTTATTTGAATTGTTTTATCAATGTGTATTCGCTTCTGAATCTCAGTCTCTTCAACCCAGCAAGTGAGGTTATGAGCTGTCGTAAGAAGTGACTCTGGAGGCTGGAAAGTCCCGCCTATCACACTGTCAAATGAAGCACACCGCTGGAAATCTATCTGCATCCACATGAACTAGTCCCGGCATTGTTCTTTGACAAACACGGAAGGTTGTAAATTGAATTCAAAAGAAGAAAACAGAGAGGTAGAGAGACGGCCAATTCCTTAATGTAGCAATTGGCTACAGTCTCTCTCCTTCTCTCGCCGTTTTATTGTATTGAATCATATGTAGCCTCATACTTAAACACTTATCTAAAGTGGGCAGGGGGGAACACTTGAAATGCACTAATCTGAAATATGTAGTTTGGCTATTATAAGGTATTATATAAGCCAATGGTCATCTATTAGGCATTTATTCAGTAATATATATTCTTTATCTAATAAATGTGTTCATTCATTCATAAGTAGGAAGTTGCTGGGCCCAGCACATGCAGTGTGGTCCCCTGTTCTTCTGGTACCAGTGCAGTGGGAAAGGATACTAGTTTTTAGCAGAGACAGCTCAGAAGTGAGTGCAGTAGATATAGGAGAAGAGAGACACACAGATGTAATGCCAGTTAATATGTTGGCTCTATATGTAATAGCAATTAACACTTAGGAGTGACAGTGACAGACAGAGTGACAACAGAGGAGCACAAGGAGAATCACAGACAGTGACAGGCAGACAGAGACAGACTGCACACCAGGGAGGCAACAGAGGAACAGTTATACTGGTGAGTTGTATCTCCAGTGGTGCTTTTACCTGTTGTATTTTTATTAAACATGAGCTGGTTAAAAAAAAGGACTATGTTTCACCGGTCACTGGTACAGTAAAATGAGAGGGGGGAATTTGTCCGAGTCCGCCCTTGTATTTAAGAGACACTTCCTACCTTTCCCAAATAAAGTATTGTTAATTGTGAAACATACCTGGTTGTCAGTCATACTTCGTGAATTTGCACCATAACCAGAGATTTCTCATATTTGACATGTCTTAGTCTGGCTTGCCTTACACTCATAGGTTAGCACAGCAGCTGTGGGAAGAGAACATGACCACAGATATGCACTTGCTGCACATTTGCAACACTGTCCTATACCATAATACTGCAGTTGGCAACAGTTTACACATCAAATCAAATTTTATTTGTCACATGCTCCGAATACAACAGGTGTAGACCTTACAGTGAAATGCTTACTTACAGGCCCTTAACAACAATGCTTTAAGAAGTTAAGAAAAATAAATAAAAAGTGTGAATAAAACATTTAAAATAGAAAATAATTGAACAGCAGTAGTAAAATAACAAGCGAGGCTATATCCAGGGGGTACCGGTAGAGAGTCAATGTGCGGGGGCACTGGTTAGTTAAGGTAATTGAGGTAATATGTACATGTAGGTAGAGTTAAAGTGACTATGCTTAGATTATAAACAGAGTAGCAGCAGCGTAAAAGACGGGTCTGGGTAGCCATTTGATTAGCTGTTCAGGAGTCTTGTGGCTTGGGGGTCGAAGCTGTTAAGAAGCCTCTTGGACCTCGACTTGACACTCCAGTACCGCTTGCCGTTCGGGAGCAGAGAGAACAGTCTATGAATAGGGTGGCTGGAGACTTTGACAATTTTTAGGGCCTTCCTCTGACATCGCCTGGTATAGAGGTCCTGGATGGCAGGAAGCTTAGCCCTGTGATGTACTGGGATGTACGCACTACCCTCTGTAGTGCCTTGCGGTCGGAGGCAGAGCAGTTGCCATACCAGGCAGTGATGCAACCAGTCAGGAAGAACCTTTTGAGGAAGAACCTTTTGAGGATCTGAGGACCCATGCCAAATCTTTTCAGTCTCCTGAGGGGGAATAGGCTTTGTCGTGCCCTCTTCATGACTGTCTTAGTGTGTTTGGACCATGATAGTTTATTGGTGATGTGGACACCAAGGAACTTGAAGCTCTCAAACTGTTAACAGCCCCACTAACAGCCCCGACGATGAGAATGGGGGCGTGTTGTCCTCCTTTTCCTGTAGTCCACAATCAACTCTTGGGCACAGGGACTATGGTGGTCTGCTTGAAACATGTTGGTATTACAGACTGTCAGGGAGAGGTTGAAAATGTCAGTGAAGACACTTGTCAACTGGCAACTGGTCAGCGCATGCTCAGAGTACATGCCCTGGTAATCCCTCTGGCCCTGTGACTGTTGACCTGTTTAAAGGTCTTACTCATATCGGCTACGGAGAGCGTGATCACAGACGTCCGGAACGGCTGGTGCTCTCATGTATGTTTCAGTGTTACTTGCATCGAATAGAGCATATTAGTAATTTAGCTCATCTGGTAGGTTTGTGTCGGGCAGCTCGTGGCTGTGCTTCCCTTTTTAGTCTGTAATCGTTTGCAAGCCCTGCCACATCCGACAAGCGTCGGAGCCGGTGTAGTACGATTCAATCTTAGTCCTGTATTGACACTTGCCTGTTTGATGGTTCGTCAGAGGGAATAGGGGGATTTCTTATAGGCTTCCGAGTTAGAGTTCCGCTCCTTGAAAGCGCCAGCTCTACCCTTCAGCTCCGTGTGGATGTTGCCTGTAATCCATGGCTTCTGTTTGGGTCTACTTAAACAGTTAACAAGGTGGCAGTAGCACCATCAAAAACCATTTACACATTTTTTATAAATTGGAAATGACAATAAGTGAGTCATATTGTGGAACACTGAGGTGTGTGGTGTGAGTAGGCACTTTTCCCACATGATCTTAAAGCCAGTGGAGGCTGGTGAGAGGAGCTATAGGAGGAGATGTGGTTTCCATGTTTGATACCATTCCATTAATTCCATTCTAGACATTACAATGAGCCGGACCTCCTATAGCTCCTGCTACCTCTGCTTGAAGCCCACCCAACACCCTCCTCTGTGGAACTATTTAACAGTGAGAAGGCCAGTCAGTGGGTTAACTAACAAGGTAGGAAACCACAGTGTGCAACTGTGTCTTCAGAAGCTCACACCAAGTAGGCGGGGAACAGCCCCGTTTGCTCCACCCTGAGAGTTGTGTCGGAGACAGCGGCTGAGGAAAGAGACAGCATAGAGGGATTGAATCATTTCACAGCTTGACCGTAAAATCAGCTAACTTTGTGAGGAGGATAAAAGCACCATGGAAATAAACAGCCCAAAAATAATGACAATCATGTTCACTTTATTTTTTTTGTTTCCCATTGAATACATACAAATACATAGACAATACATGTATAAACGCACCCACAAACACACTGAGAAAAGTATATCTACATTACGCATACAAGATCATTCATTCTGAGATCCTTCTGCAGCCTGTGTCACCAAAATATGCCTCAAATATGAGGACCAAAGGGTGTAAATCATCTCAAGTGTATGTATTGGAATCCAAGTGACACTTGTCTTTAACGGTGTGAGAACCCAAGGAGGCGTCCTCACAGTGAGGGGGCAGCAGTGAGCAGGCACTTGGCATCTCTGGAGAGGAAGTGGCCCACGGGACTCCTCTGGCCCCAGGTCTGCTGCAGGACCTCGCGGTCCAGTTTGTTGAGCCTCTGGGAGCACAGCCGCAGGTCCTGGACCTGTTCTGACAGGCCGTCCAAACTACAGCTGTCCCAGGGGCCGGCTACCTGACAACCTGAGAAAGAGAGATGGAACAAATTAGAGGGACTTAGAGAGAGACAGAGACAGACTGAGAACCAATAGACTACTATAGGCCTAATGTACCTTGGAGGTTGAGATGGGTCAAAGGTCTCTGGGCATCACGGAGGGCGGAGAGGAGGCTGTAGAGTCCTGCTGAGGTCACCGCCGGGTTCCCTGACAGGTCCACAGACACCACGGAGGGACAGAGAGGCAGACATCTGGACACACAGAACATACGGATCTCAATACTGGACAATCGCATAAACCAGAGGTACTGTACAGGGCGGACACTTGGAAAAGGCACAGGCAGCTCAACTAAAAGGACAAGGGTGACATGAATAGAGAAAACACAAAATGCACACACACCTGGCGAGGGTGGCCACGCTGTTGTCCGTCAGTCCATTTCCCCCCAGGCTTAGGTGGGTCAGGGAGCAGTCATCCTGTGGAACACACAAAGAACCAGTCAGAACCATGTCCTCCGTGACTCAGCAAGGGACCAATCAAATCCCTGATCTCATGGTGTGCCCTTGACCAGGCAATTAGAACTATGTATTAGTAGTAGACCTGGGTGTGTATTTGATCATATATTTAAAACAGTTATTTTATGTGTGAGTATTTTCAAATAAATGTGTCCCGAATCAACTACTTCTATTGGTTAAATGGATGGAAGTGTATTTGAGTCAGTGAATAATTTTTTTCAAATACATGCCAATACTTCAAGTGGATTTCCAAAAAATGTGTTTTCTGGAAAATAATGCATGACGTGGAAGGTGTTCCACGACACGTTAGCGGAGTTGCATTATTTTTCAGAGAACGCATAGAGCCCTGAGTTGATTATCCCTTTTATACATACCATGGCTATAATTTAACGTATTTGCCGCTAGAAATGTATTCATTTGCCAGTAGAAAATGTGACAACATCCACTGAAGTAGCTAGCAAGTTTACTGGCTAGATAGTGGCAGTAGTTGCCTTGGTAACCAAACAATCATCCTGGGCTTGCTATTATGAAAATCTAATTAAACAAATGCCAATGTTTTCAATTCAACTTTTGCCTTCAAAAGCAGCTCAAAAATAGAACATGTAAGAATGAACTTCATAGCCATTGAATTATACCGCGCAATTGTATGGAAATAATTAAGCAATAAAGGCCTGAGGGGGTGTGGTATATGGACAATATACCACGGCTAAGGGCTGTTCTTAAGCACAACGCAATGCTGTCAGAGGAAGGCCCAACGCTTGGACACAACCCTTAGCAGTGGTATAATGGCCATATATCACAGACCCCAGAGGTGCCTTATTGCCATTATAAACTGTTTACCAATGGAATTAAAGCAGTAAAAATAAGTGTTTTGTCATACCCGTGGTATACGGTCTGATATACCACAGCTATCAGCCAATCAGCATTCAGGGCTCGAACCACCCAGTTTATAAACACGCAGGGCTCATTATAAACTGGGTGGTTCGAGCCCTGAATGCAGATTGGCTGACAGCCGTGGTATACCACAGGTATGACAAAACTGTTATTTACTTTTATAATAGCAATAACACACCTCAGGGGGGAGTGATCTACAGTACATTCGGAAAGTATTCAGACCCCTTGACTTTTTGCACATTTTGTTACGTTACAGCCATATTCTAAAATTGATTAAATCGTTTATTTCCCCTCATCAATCTACACCCAATACCCTATGACAAATCAAAAACAGGTTTAGAATTTTTGCACATTTATTAAAAATAAAAAACTTATATAAAAATATAAATATCACATTTACATAATTATTCAGACCCTTTACTCAGTACTTTGTTGAAGCACCTTTGGCAGTGATTACAGCCTCAAGTCTTCTTGGGTATGATGCTACAAGCTTGCCACACCTGTATTTGGGAAGTTCTCCCATTCTTCTCTGCAGATCCTCTCAATCTCTGTCAGGTTGGAAGGGGAGCGTCGCTGCACAATCTTGGTTTCATCAGACCAGAGAATCTTGTTTCTCATGGTCTGAGAGTTCTTTAGGTGCCTTTGGGCTAACTCCAAGTGGGTTGTCGTGCGCCTTTTACTGAGGAGTGGCTTCGTCTGGCCACTCTACACTAAAGGCCTGATTGGTGGAGCGCTGCAGAGATGGTTGTCCTTCTGGAAGGTTCTCCCATCTCCACAGAGGAATGCTGGAGCTCTGTCAGAGGGACCATCAGGTTCTTGGTCACCTCCCTGGCCAAGGCCCTTCTCCCCTGATTGCTCAGTTTGGCCGGGCGGCCAGCTCTAGGAAGAGTCTTGGTGGTTTCAAACTTCTTCCATTTAAGAATGATGGAGGCCACTGTGTTCTTGGGGACCTTGAATGCTGCAGAAATGTTTTGGCACCCTTCCCCAGATCTGTGCCTCGACACAATCCAGTCTCGGAGCTCTACGGACAATTCCTTCGACCTCATGGCTTGGTTTTTGCTCTGACATACAGTCAACTGTGGGACTTTATATAGACAAGTGTGTGCATTTCCAAATCGTGTCCAATCAATTGAATTTACCACAGGTGGACTCCAATCAAGTTGTAGAAACATCTCAAGGATGATCAATTTTAACAGGATGCACCTGACCTCAATTTCAAGTCTCAAAGCAAAGGGTCTGAATACTTACGTAAATAAATGTTTTATTTTTAGCAAATGTATAAAAATCTGTTATTGCTTTGTCATTATGGGTTATTTCATGTAGATTGTTGAGGAATTTTCATTTCATCCATTTTAGAATAAGGCTGTAACAAAATGTGGAAAAAGTCAAGGGGTCTGAATACTTTCTGAATGCACTGTATGGCCAATATACCACGGCTACGGTCTGTGTCCTGGCACTAAGAACAGCCCTTAGCCGTGGTATATTGGCCATATACCACACCTCCTTGGGCCTTATTGCTTAAATATTAAACTACTTGTCTTTTCAAATAAACAATATCTGAATACTTACTTCAAAATGTACAGTATGTGAAAGTAATTGAGAAATTTAAAATAGTATTTGAACCCAGGTCTGCTTAGTACCAGGCAGTTAGTACTATGTCACCCAATTTATCAATGTTGAGTTCTCAGCTTGGCCTCCAGCTTAAACATTAGGCGACATGAATCCTACTTACAGGGGGACTATCACTACATTTGTTCCTCTATTGAAGACAATCTTGCCATAGCTCCCCTTTAAGTCAAATGCTATACACACTTTAAGATACAACCATTGTGTCTTCCTCAACATATCAGCACATGTTTCTTGGCCTGAATAGCAAAGGCAAAGTTGTGCAGCAGATAAGTGTGAATGACAAGCTTCCTTTTCAACCTGTGAAATGTTATTTCCACATGCTTTCAGCTGCGCCTGCCTCAGACCTGTGGTACAGGTAACTGCCAAAATAAAGGAAACACCAACAAAGGGAGTTGGGCCACTACGAGCCGCCAGAACAGCCTCAATGCACCTTGGCATAGATTCTACAAGTGCCTGGAACTATATTGGAGGGATGTGACACCATTCTTCCATGAGAAATACCATCATTAGGTGTTTCATGTTTGTGTTGAAAATTTTTCAGGCGCCACTCAAGAATCTAGAGTCGCAATTCAAGCTCAAGCTCAACAATTCAACAGCTCAGACACAAGAGGTATGTGGCAGGGTCTACAGTCAATCACGGATTACAAAAAGAAAACCAGCCCCGTCGCGGACCAGGATGTCTTGCTCCCAGACAGGCTAAATAACTTTTTTGCTCGCTTTGAGGACAATACAGTGCCACTGACACGGCCCGCTACCAAAACCTGCGGGCTCTCCTTCACTGCAGCCGAGGTGAGTAAAACATTTAAACGTGTTAACCCTCGCAAGGCTGCAGGCCCAGACGGCATTCCCAGCCGCGTCCTCAGAGCATGCGCAGACCAGCCGCGTCCTCAGAGCATGCGCAGACCAGCTGGCTGGTGTGTTTACGGACATATTCAATCAATCCTTATCCCAGTCTGCTGTTCCCACATGCTTCAAGAGGGCCACCATTGTTCCTGTTCCCAAGAAAGCTAAGGTAACTGAGCTAAACGACTACCGCCCCGTAGCACTCACTTCCGTCATCATGAAGTGCTTTGAGAGACTAGTCAAGGACCATATCACCTCCACCCTACCGGACACCCTAGACCCACTCCAATTTGCTTACCGACCCAATAGGTCCACAGACGACGCAATCGCAACCACACTGCACACTGCCCTAACCCATCTGGACAAGAGGAATACCTATGTGAGAATGCTGTTCATCGACTACAGCTCAGCATTTAACACCATAGTACCCTCCAAACTCGTCATCAAGCTCGAGACCCTGTGTCTCGACCCCGCCCTGTGCAACTGGATCCTGGACTTCCTGACGGGCCGCCCCCAGGTGGTGAGGGTAGGTAACAACATCTCCACCCCGCTGATCCTCAACACTGGGCCCCACAAGGGTGCGTTCTGAGCCCTCTCCTGTACTCCCTGTTCACCCACGACTGCGTGGCCATGCACGCCTCCAACTCAATCATCAAGTTTGCGGATGACACTACAGTGGTAGGCTTGATTACCAACAACGACGAGACGGCATACAGGGAGGAGGTGAGGGCCCTCGGAGTGTGGTGTCAGGAAAATAACCTCACACTCAACGTCAACAAAACAAAGGAGATGATTGTGGACTTCAGGAAACAGCAGAGGGAGCACCCCCCTATCCACATCGACGGGTCAGTAGTGGAGAAGGTGGAAAGTTTTAAGTTCCTCGGTGTACACATCACGGACAAACTGAATTGGTCCACCCACACAGACAGCGTTGTGAAGAAGGCGCAGCAGCGCCTCTTCAACCTCAGGAGGCTGAAGAAATTCGGCTTGTCACCAAAAGCACTCACAAACTTCTACAGATGCACAATCGAGAGCATCCTGTCGGGCTGTATCACCGCCTGGTACGGCAACTGCTCCGCCCACAACCGTAAGGCTCTCCAGAGGGTAGTGAGGTCTGCACAACGCATCACCGGGGGCAAACTACCTGCCCTCCAGGACACCTACACCACCCGATGTCACAGGAAGGCCATAAAGATCATCAAGGACAACAACCACCCAAGCCACTGCCTGTTCACCCCGCTATCATCCAGAAGGCGAGGTCAGTACAGGTGCATCAAAGCAGGGACCGAGAGACTGAAAAACAGCTTCTATCTCAAGGCCATCAGACTGTTAAACAGCCACCACTAACATTAGTGGCCGCTGCCAACATACTGACTCAACTAGGATAGGATAAAGTAATCCTTCTAACCCCCCCCCCCCTTAAAAGAGTTAGATGCACTATTGTAAAGTGGTTGTTCCACTGGATATCATAAGGTGAATGCACCAATTTGTAAGTCGCTCTGGATAAGAGCGTCTGCTAAATGACTTAAATGTAAATGTAACTCCAGCCACTTTAATAATGGGAATTGAGGGAAATTATGTAAAAATTTACCACTAGCCACTTTAAACAATGCCACTTAATATAATGTTTACATACCCTACATTACTCATCTCATATGTATATGTATATACTGTACTCTATATCATCTACTGCATCTTGCCATCTTTATGTAATACATGTATCACTAGCCACTTTAAACTATGCCACTTTATGTTTACATACCCTACATTACTAATCTCATATGTATATACTGTACTCTATACCATCTACTGCATCTTGCCTATGCCGTTCTGTACCACCACTCATTCATATATCTTTATGTACATATTCTTGATCCCTTTACACTTGTGTGTATAAGGTAGTAGTTGTGGAATTGTTAGGTTAGATTACTTGTTGGTTATTACTGCATTGTCGGAACTAGAAGCACAAGCATTTCGCTACACTCGCATTAACATCTGCTAACCATGTGTATGTGACAAATAAAATTTGATTTGATCTCCCATAAGTGTTCAATAAGCGGAAATTAGTTCGCATTTTCTACCTCTTGTTCCGTTGGGCATTCCTAAAGGGGAAATGAATGGGGAAAATAAATAGGGTATAGGGAGATATGCCAAAAATAAGGTCTGAGGTTAACACAGGCTAAGGATATCTTATACGCTTTGTTCTCGGAGAGCATTTATGTGCTCAAAATAAGTAAGTTGCTAACGAGTCACTAACTGTCAGAGAAACGGAACTACAACATTAGTCGCAACATTTTCACATCACTACAGCGACCACGCAAACTAGTCTACGCTACATTACGCCAAAAAGCTAGTTGGTTTAGTTAGCCCTTCTGCTTACCAGCTCAAACAAAAATGCAAGGATGGTATATTGTTTTGCTCCAGGCTGCAAACCATATCTCTTCAGCGGGAAGGTGCTCATTTTATAGTTTCTCAAACGATGTTGTCCCGAGGAGACTTTGGGTCCGTCTAATAAGTAAGCCAAGTCTGTTAGCTAGACGTCAAAGGCATGTGACCAGAGGGGTTATATTTTTTACATGTTAGCACACGTTAGCTTTTTACAAAATTCACAAAAGGTGATGTTAGCTGATGAGATCTCATAGAAGAAAATGTATAACATCTCATAATCCTGTATAGGGTTGCACATTATGGGGAACATTCAGAGGTGGAAACTTTCCGTGGGAATTAACAGGAATATATGGGAATTAAAGGGAATACATAGGAATTAATGGGAATATATGCAAATTAATATTAATACCATTTAAATGTAGATGTTTTTTGCATCGGATATATTTACCATATCATATGGAAACCTTTTACCTTATCATAAGTAGACATAATTGCAAATGATTAAATCCTTCCAATAGAAAAAAAGAAACTATTTAGTTACAAATTTAACTTAAATGAGTTGACTCTTCACATGGGAAGATTTCACTGAACAACAAAAGAAAGGGACTATTGAATGATCCCCAATGATCCATCGCATCTCCCAAAAATGTTTTCAACATACATCTGTAAAATGATAGTCTAGAAACTAAAGCTTTGGTTGTTTTCCTCTCAGGCTTCCATGTCTTCTCCCTGGACCTCCTCAATGTCCACCTCTTGAACAGACTCTGAGGCCTCATCTTCACTGTCACTTTCCAACCTTGTTGAGGATGGCTCGTTGTCAGGCTCAAAAAGCCTCACATTTGCCCGAACGGCCACCAATTTTTCAACCCTTGTATTGGTCAGCCTGTTGAGTGCTTTGGTGTGTGTGTTCCCAAACAAGGACCATTTGCGCTCTGAGGTGGCTGTTGGTGGTGGGATTTGTAGGATGATCGAGGCAACAGGGGAAAGAGCCTCAGATCCACAAAGTCCCTTCCACCAGGTGGCTGAGGAGATATGTTGGCACCACTGCCATATTGCATCTCCATCCCAAAGCCCTTGCTTGGAAGTGTACTTCGCCAGACTGCCAAGAACCTGGCCCTCATCCAGGCCAAGATGGTGGGACACGGTAGTGATGGGCATTTTTATACTAATTAACTCAGGTACCACACCTGTGTGGAAGCACCTGCTTTCAATATACTTTATATCCCTCATTTACTCAAGTGTTTCCTTTATTTTGGCAGTAACCTGTATGGGTTTACTGGTTACAGAGAAACAAGAGTTACCAGAAACCTAACCAATTGTTTGGACAAATACCAATAAAAGCTTTTTATCATTTACCGATTTATTTCTTGTAATTGCACATCAGTTTCTTTTCGTGTACCGTCATGGACAAATTTGCACCCACTTAAGGCTACTTAGAGAATGTGATAGTTTGTGCAGTTCTTTAGCCAAACAATGCTTAATTAATGTCAAGTATTCTAATGATGCAGTATTTGAATTTGTGTGTGTGCGCATTTGTGTGTTTGCATGTGCTGTGTACCTGGGACAGGACTGACGTCAGGTGTTCTAAAGCAGGGTGGTCAGCGGGTCCACAGCGGATGGCAGACAGATGGAGGTGTGTGAGACAGTGGAGAGGCAGAGTCTTCAGGACCAGCTCAAAGCCTGTAGAGCCCAGAGCATTATGGGATAGATTCACAGACTTCAGGTGCCCTGTACCTGTAGGATGATGAGATGATACTGATTCTTCTGGAACATTACAAATTACCTCAAACAGATAGCAATGCATCCATTTGGAGTTGTCTCCTTCACCATTTATTTACATTATATTTAATAATAAAAATAATAAAATAACATTTAGCAGATGCTTTTATCCAAAGCGACTTACACTCATGCATGCATACATTCTATGTATGGGTGGTCTCGGGAGTGGCTAATGCTAACATTTAGAATATCAGTGTGAAAAGGGTATATTAATGAGCCTGTTTACCTGCCAGGGCTCTGGCCAGTAGGAGACGGTGTTGCTGTAGGCAGCGGGCTGTGAGGTTGCAGGCCTGCAGGGAGAGGCTTGCCAGTAGGGGGCACGCTGACAGCAGGCAGGACAGGGCCTGGGACAGACCATCACCCAGCGGGTTCACACTCAGGTCCAATTCCTCCAGACACTAGAGAGAGATGGGAGGGAAGAGACGACCATTTTGTTTAGCTAGCCATCAACACATCCATCCATATGTAGCAAGGCGGACTTGATATAGCCGCACTACGCCATCCTTTACATAGTCATCCTGTTCTTATAGTTTAGATATGAATAATTGACACGTTGCTGAACCTATAGGTGAGCAACAATAGTGAACACATACATACTACATTATTGATTCAAACTTTTGGTCAGTCCATATACTATTCTTAAATAACATGACCTCTGTGCAGAATAGAACAATATAAAATGACACAGACCAGTGTCCTGTAAACCATCACTGAAGATAGGGTACAGAATCCTGGGCCCCTACAAGTCCATATAAGGGCACAGCACCCCGAGAGTCTTACAGGTGAGTATTATACGTCAGTCCCATAGTGATGCATATGTTTATGAAACAACATTCTGGGATGCTAAAACATTCAAGGATAACAAAAAAAGGCCTTCTGACATTCATAGCTTCACTTGCGTTCCAGCTGAGAGTATTTCACTAGAAAATAAGAAACTATTCTTACAAATTACACTAAGTAAGTACAAACGAACTAAGTAAATACAAAATCAATCCTATTATTACTGAACGAAAATATAAAACGCAACATGTGAAGCGTTGGTCCCATGTTTCATGAGCTGAAATAAAAGATCCCAGACATTCTCCATATTCACAAAAAGCTTTTCTCTGTTTAGTACACAAATGTGTTCACATCCCTGTTAGTGAGCATTTCTCAATTTTCAAGATAATCCATCCACTAGACAGGTGTGGCATATAAAGAAGCAGATTAAACAGCATGATCATTACACAGGTGCACCTTGTGCTGGGGAAAATAAAAGGCCACTAAAATGTGCTGTTTTGTCAACACAATGTTGAGGGACTGTGCAATTTTCATGTTGACTGCAGGAATGTCCACCAGAGCTATTGCCAGAGAATTTAATGTTAATTTCTCTACCATAAGCTGCCTCAAACTTTGTTTTAGAGAATTTGACAGTACATTCATCCGGCCTCACAAACGCAGACCACGTGTGGCCACGCCAGGCCAGGACCTCCACATCCGGCTTCTTCACCACCAGGATCGTCTGAGATCAGCCACCCAGACAGCTGATGAAACTGTGGGTTTGCACAACCGAAGAATGTCTGCACAGACTGTCAGAAACCGTCTCAGGGAAGATCATCTGCCGGGCTCGTTGTCCTCACCAGGACGTGACTGTAGTTCGGCGTCGTGACCGACTTCAGTGGGCAAATGCTCACCTTCAATGGCCACTGACACGCTGGAGAAGTGTGCTCTTCACGGATGAATCCCGATTTCAACTGTCCTGGGCAGATGGCAGACAGCGTGTGTGACGTCGTGTGGGCGAGTAGTTTGCTGGAAGATGAAAAAGTCCCAGTTCTTCTATGGCCTGCATACTCACCAGACATGTCACCCATTGACCATGTTTGGGATGCTCTAGATCGACGTGTACGACAGCGTTTTCCAGTTCTCGCCAATATTGTGGGAGTTAATGTTACATATAGGGACAGATGTAATACTAAAAGTAGCAAGGACATGTGTACATCAGACCACAGGAGGAGAAGATGACACTTGGTGCATCTGCTAGCTCTGATGAGGGAAGTACAAAGGCCAAAGACATAGGCCCATAGGACAGCTGGACATACCAATGTCAGAGGGACACACAAAGGAGGGTGCCAGCCAACTGACCAACAGATGGACTATAGGCACAATAAATATATTATTTTTAGGACATGAAAGGGTCCCGCCACCATTAACCTAAATGAAAGCAGATGGACTGAGGGAAGTAACTTAATTTGCATGTGGGATCATCTTTACTAGATGCTGTTCTTCCACTAATCTCATTGCAACTCCCCTCCAAGTCTCCGACCACTACCTTGTATCCTTTTCCCTCTCGCTCTCATCCAACACTTCCCACACTGCCCCTACTCGGATGGTATCGCGCCGTCCCAACCTTCGCTCTCTCTCCCCCGCTACTCTCTCCTCTTCCATCCTATCATCTCTTCCCTCTGCTCAAACCTTCTCCAACCTATCTCCTGATTCTGCCTCCTCAACCCTCCTCTCCTCCCTTTCTGCATCCTTTGACTCTCTATGTCCCCTATCCTCCAGGCCGGCTCGGTCCTCCCCTCCTGCTCCGTGGCTCGACGACTCATTGCGAGCTCACAGAACAGGGCTCCGGGCAGCCGAGCGGAAATGGAGGAAAACTCGCCTCCCTGCGGACCTGGCATCCTTTCACTCCCTCCTCTCTACATTCTCCTCTTCTGTCTCTGCTGCTAAAGCTAATTTCTACCACTCTAAATTCCAAGCATCTGCCTCTAACCCTAGGAAGCTCTTTGCCACCTTCTCCTCCCTCCTGAATCCTCCTCCCCCTCCTCCCCCCTCCTCCCTCTCTGCTGATGACTTCGTCAACCATTTTGAAAAGAAGGTCGACGACATCCGATCCTCGTTTGCTAAGTCAAACGACACCGCTGGTTCTGCTCACACTGCCCTACCCTGTGCTTTGACCTCTTTCTCCCCTCTCTCTCCAGATGAAATCTCGCGTCTTGTGACGGCCGGCCGCCCAACAACCTGCCCGCTTGACCCTATCCCCTCCTCTCTTCTCCAGACCATTTCTGGAGACCTTCTCCCTTACCTCACCTCGCTCATCAACTCATCCTTGACCGCTGGCTACGTCCCTTCCGTCTTCAAGAGAGCGAGAGTTGCACCTCTTCTGAAAAAACCTACACTCGATCCCTCCGATGTCAACAACTACAGACCAGTATCCCTTCTTTCTTTTCTCTCCAAAACTTTTGAACGTGCCGTCCTTGGCCAGCTCTCCTGCTATCTCTCTCAGAATGACCTTCTTGATCCAAATCAGTCAGGTTTCAAGACTAGTCATTCAACTGAGACTGCTCTTCTCTGTGTCACGGAGGCGCTCCGCACTGCTAAAGCTAACTCTCTCTCCTCTGCTCTCATCCTTCTAGACCTATCGGCTGCCTTTGATACTGTGAACCATCAGATCCTCCTCTCCACCCTCTCCGAGCTGGGCATCTCCGGCGCGGCCCACGCTTGGATTGCGTCCTACCTGACAGGTCGCTCCTACCAGGTGGCGTGGCGAGAATCTGTCTCCGCACCACGTGCTCTCACCACTGGTGTCCCCCAGGGCTCTGTTCTAGGCCCTCTCCTATTCTCGCTATACACCAAGTCACTTGGCTCTGTCATATCCTCACATGGTCTCTCCTATCATTGCTATGCAGACGACACACAATTAATCTTCTCCTTTCCCCCCTCTGATAACCAGGTGGTGAATCGCATCTCTGCATGTCTGGCAGACATATCAGTGTGGATGACGGATCACCACCTCAAGCTGAACCTCGGCAAGACGGAGCTGCTCTTCCTCCCGGGGAAGGACTGCCCGTTCCATGATCTCGCCATCACGGTTGACAACTCCATTGTGTCCTCCTCCCAGAGTGCTAAGAACCTTGGCGTGATCCTGGACAACACCCTGTCGTTCTCAACTAACATCAAGGCGGTGACCCGTTCCTGTAGGTTCATGCTCTACAACATTCGCAGAGTACGACCCTGCCTCACGCAGGAAGCGGCGCAGGTCCTAATCCAGGCACTTGTCATCTCCCGTCTGGATTACTGCAACTCGCTGTTGGCTGGGCTCCCTGCCTGTGCCATTAAACCCCTACAACTCATCCAGAACGCCGCAGCCCGTCTGGTGTTCAACTTTCCCAAGTTCTCTCACGTCACCCCGCTCCTCCGCTCTCTCCACTGGCTTCCAGTTGAAGCTCGCATCCGCTACAAGACCATGGTGCTTGCCTACCGAGCTGTGAGGGGAACGGCACCTCCGTACCTTCAGGCTCTGATCAGGCCCTACACCCAAACAAGGGCACTGCGTTCATCCACCTCTGGCCTGCTCGCCTCCCTACCTCTGAGGAAGTACAGTTCCCGCTCAGCCCAGTCAAAACTGTTCGCTGCTCTGGCACCCCAATGGTGGAACAAACTCCCTCACGACGCCAGGTCAGCGGAGTCAATCACCACCTTCTGGAGACACCTGAAACCCCACCTCTTTAAGGAATACCTAGGATAGGATAAAGTAATCCTTCTAACCCCCCCCCCCTTAAAAGAGTTAGATGCACTATTGTAAAGTGGTTGTTCCACTGGATATCATAAGGTGAATGCACCAATTTGTAAGTCGCTCTGGATAAGAGCGTCTGCTAAATGACTTAAATGTAATGTAATGTAAATGGATGGACTCATATGCTGTGTGTGTATAAAAGCAGAGCCAGTGCTCAGGGAAGTTGGTTGTTCCGCGGACCAACACGGCTTATGATATTTTGTATTAAAAGCCTTTATTGAATTCACAAGTTCTTGTAAGTGTTATATTTCTAAGACGATTTTCCACCACAATATCCAGCAAGTTCGCACAGCCATTAAAGAGAGTGGAACAACATTCCACAGGTCACAATCAACAGCCTCTATACGTGACACGCTGCATGAGGCAAATGCTCACACCAGATACAGACTGGTTTTCTGATCCACACCCCTACCTTTTTTTTAAGGTGTCTGTCAGCAACAGATGCATATTTGTATTCCCAGTCATGTGAAATCCATAGATTAGGGCCTAATGAATTTATTTAAATTGACTGATTTCCTTATATGAACTGTAACTCACTTTAAAATCTTTTTTTAAATTGTTGCATGTTGCGTTTATATTTTTGTTCAGTGTAGTTACCGGGAAAGCAGGTTGAGTCTGCCCTTCCAAGGCGTTCGCCGCCTTCTTCAGCCCCTCCCCCGTGATGTGATTGGAGGACACATCCAGATGGCGGAGCCGGGGCATGGTGACGGCAGCGGCGACCAACTCAGGGAAGAGGTCATCGTGGAGACGGTTGCCAGACAGCTGTAGCTGGGTGAGGCTGGCCTGCAGTTTGAGGGCACGGAGGAGAGGGGAGAGGGAGGAGGGGGGCAGGCTGAGGCCACACACTGACACAGTGGGACTGCCATCCTGCACCTCACACAGACGAGCCACACGCTTGTTCTCCTCTAGAGAGACAACACACACACACACACACACAGAAACACATGGCATGGATTAACAATGCACTTCAGGTATTCAAATACCAGTAATTTAGGCATACACTCTCAAAACGTTTAATTCTGTTATTCACCGATGAACTGGATGTCGATTAAGGTAGCCCCACGCACCTCTCTGATTCAGAGGAGTTGGGATAAATGCGGAAGACACATTTAGGTTGAATGCATTAAATTGCGCAACAGACTAGGTTTTCCCCTTTCCTTCCCTTACTCGCACATCTCCGCGGGCAGGACATTAACCAGGGAGGTTATCAGTTGTTCACATACTCACCCACTGCCAGGCTGTGGCAGGCCTTCTTGTAGCGCTCAGGAAGAGGGGGGAGGTCCCACGAACACACCTCAGCCAGGACCTGCAGTGGACATAATCATCAGCCTTTTCCTTATTTAGTTATGTTCACTACATGAACAACTGCAGAGATTACACATTTGTGCGTCTAATATTGCAATCCTTCACATCACCATTTATAACTGAGGCAGCACTGTTCCAGATTATCAGCACAAGTAGCAGAATGTCACATTCCTACTTATGCCAATTTCAAGGTAGGAGTTTCTTCTACCGACAGATCTAGGATCAGATTGCCCTATCCTCACTCTTAATGTTAACCATTAGACTGAGGGATTAAATAAGATCTGATCCTGTGTCAGTGGTTAGAAAAGGTCCAATGCAGCAGTTTTTATCTCAATATCAAATCATTTCTGGGTAACAATTAGGTACCTGAGTGTGAATGTTTACAATTAAAATGGTCAAAAAGGAACAAAAATAGCTTCTTAGCAACAAAAATGTTGCTAGGAATGTCGGAGTGGGCAGGGGAAAATTAGCTGTTATTGGCAGAGAAGCAGGAAGCACCAGTGACTCTGTCTATAAAAAAAAAGGTGGTCAGATGAAGTAGATGCTAAACTACAGGACTGTTTTGCTTGCAGACTGGAACATGTTCCGGGATTCTTCCGATGACATTGAGGAGTACACGACATTAGTCACTGGCTTTATCAATAAGTGCATCGAGGACGTCGTCCCCACAGTGACTGTACGTACATACCCCAACCAGAAGCCATGGATTACAGGCAACATTCGCACTGAGCTAAAAGGGTAGAGCTGCCGCTTTCAAGGAGCGGGACTCTAACCCGGAAGCCTATAAAGAAATCCCACTATGCCCTCCGACAAACCATCAAACATGCAAAGCATCAATACAGGACTAAGATTGAGTCCTACTACACCGGCTCCGACGCTCGTCGGATGTGGCAGGGCTTGCAAACAATTACAGACTACAAAGGGAAGCACAGCCGAGAGCTGCCCAGTGACACGAGCCTACCAGACGAGCTAAATTACTTCTATGCTCGCTTCGATTCAAATAACACTGAAACATGCATGAGAGCATCAGCTGTTCCGGACGACTGTGCGATCACGCTCTCCGCAGCCGATGTGAGTAAGACCTTTAAACAGGTCAACATTCACAAGGCTGCAGACCCAGAGGGATTACCAGGACGTGTACTCCGAGCATGCGCTGACCAACTGGCAAGTGTCTTCACTGACTTTTTCAACCTCTCCCTGACTGAGTCTGTAATACCAACATGTTTCAAGCAGACCACCATTGGCCCTGTGCCCAAGAACACTAAGGTAACCTGCCTAAATGACTACCGGCCTGTTGTACTCACTTCTGTAGCCATGAAATGCTTTGAAAGGCTGGTCATGGCTCACATCAACACCATTATCCCAGAAACCCTAGACCCACTCCAATGTGCATACACCAACAGATACACAGATGATGCAATCTCTATTGCACTCCACACTGCCCTTTCCCACTTGGACAAAAGGAACACCTACGTGAAAATGCTGTTCAATGACTACAGCTCAGCGTTCAACACCATAGTGCCCTCAAAGCTCATCACTAAGCTAAGGACCCTGGGACTAAACACCTCCCTCTGCAACTGGATCCTGGACTTCCTGACTGGTCCAAGCACAACAAGACAGTCGTGAAGATGGCACAACAAAACATATTCCTCCTCAGGAGACTGAAAAGATTTGGCATGGGTCCTAAGATCCTCAAAAGGTTCTACAGCTGCACCACCGAGAGCATCCTGACCGGTTGCATCACTGCCTGGTATGGCAACTTCTCTGCCGCCGACCGCAAGGCACTACAGAGGGTAGTGCGTACGGCCCAGTACATCACCGGGGCCAAGCTTCCTGCCATCCAGGACCTCTATACCAGGCTGTGTCAGAGGAAGGCCCTATAAATTGTCAAAGACTCCAGCCACCTTAGTCAGACTGTTCTCTCTGCTACCGCATGGCAAGCAGTACCGGAGCGCCAAGTCTAGGTCCAAGAGGCTTCTAAACAGCTTCCACCCCCAAGCCATAAGACTCCTGAACAGCTAATCAAAGGGCTACCCAGATTATTTGCATTCCCCCCCCCCCCTTCTACGCTGCTGCTACTCTGTTATTATCTATGCATAGTCACTTTAATAACTCTACCTACATGTATATATTCCCTCAATTACCTCGACACCGGTGCACACTGACTCTGTACCGGTACCCCCTGTATATAGCCCCGCTATTATTATTTACTGCTGCCCTTAAATGATTTGTTATTGTTCTCTTACATTTTTTATAGGTATTTTCTTAAAACTGCATTGTCGGTTAAGGGCTTGTAAGTAAGCATTTCACTGTAAGGTCTACTACACCTGTTGTATTCGGCGCAGGTGACTAATATAATTTGATAAGTTTGGAACTCTTTCCTATTGGTCTATTAATTAATTTACTCCATCCTACCAAAACAGGCTGAAATTTCAGCCGATCTTTTCAAACAGCTCTTACACTAAAAGTGCATTATCATTTTCACACAATTATTCCAACCTCCGGTGTTTTATGTGTATTTCCACACTATCGTAAGTGTTTGGCCTCACCTCTTCATTGGTGTGGAGAACAGCCAGTAGCAGGTCTTGGGGAGAGAGCAGAGCACCCTCCTTCTGCAGCGAAAGGCGTGGCAGGAGTCCACAGGCCTGGTAGTAGCGCTGGGCCGCCTGTTCACATAGCCACGACACCGTGCATGAGTCTGCCTCACTGGAATACACAGTGTTACACACACACACACAGTGTTATGAGCACGCACACACGCATGCACACACCCCCCCAGTTACAAAATATTTTCTTCTTCTTGAACTGCACTGTTGGTTAAGGGCTTGTAAAGTAAGCGTTTCACGCGTTTCACGTCTGCTAAATGACAAACATTTCAATTGAAATGTACCACTTTAGACATTCACTCTCTTTCACACATACATGCAGGAAGACAAAGACACCAACCTATGTGGTACTGGTATCAGAAACACGTTAGCTTGAACCCTGACCCGCATTCTGATTGGTGCAAGCATTGGCGCAGCGACTGCCTGGTTTGGGACCTGAGGTTGAGAGGCAGAGAAATACAATTTTACAAACAATAAAAATAGAACTACTAGAACAAAATCCCCATTCAAGTCAATGATCCGTGATGGGTGAACCAGTCTAGTAAAATATATTTCTATGTTACAAACCATGAACTACCCATGAACTGAGTCTGCGACATATCTTTGCAAGTCCGTCCCTGACAGTCCAAAACAGAATCTTGATGAACGATGTTCCGGTAACAGCCTAATATGTCCTGCTACAGTAATGATGTGACTTGACTGTCTCTCGCGCTGTGCTTGATGGAGCTTGCTTGTTAAAATTGAACCAATAGAAAAGGTCCAAAAGGGCAAACCCGCCCACCTGGCACTCCAGGCAGACTAAATAAAACACTCAAGGTATTTGAAAGATTTGAAATAGTATTTGAACCCAGGTAGGATCTCACTTGATCTCTCTGACCTGCTGAGTGCTGTAGCGGGTCTGAAGCGGCGTGGAAGCTTGAGGGTCGTCGTCGTCGTCAGTTACGGTGGGACTCTGTGGCCTGCTGACCTCTCGGCGGCCCAGCATTACCATGCCTGAGAGCTGAGTCATCTTCACCTGCCGCGTCATGCCGCGCAGAGGGAGACCCCTACTGGAGGAGGTCGACACTGCAGGACGAAAAAACAACAACAACAAAAAACAGGTTGTGATTCCACTGGCTATTACTGCCCCTTATAGTTCATATAGTAACATGGATATGCTTGTGCTCCTCTGTTAGCTTCCATATGGTTTCTACATTGAAGTATAGAGATGGGGCTGTGTGTGTGTGTGCGTGTGTGTGTGTGTGCGTGTAATCAGTGCAGCTGCTACACACCTCTGCTAGCCATTTCAGTCGTGGTTGAACGACAGTTCTGACTCCTGGCCCCTGATGACATCATATTCAAGTCCCGCCTTCCATTCTGCTCCTCCCCCACTCTCCTCTTCTTCTTTGGCTGAACATTGCCCATGTCATTCTCCAGCCAATCATCTATCAGATATTCCTCCTCAGGAACAAGCGCTGGCCTGCTATTTGACGACACCGCCGGTGTGCTGCTGAACTGCGGCAGGCTCTGGGAGAGAAGGCGGGTCTTGGCACTGCCTAGGCCGCGAATGGCACTGTGGTACTCCTCCCTGCCAAAGACAGAGGGTACCGCAGACTCTCTCGCTTCAGGAACAGAAGAGCTTGTTTCCTGGCTGGGGGGATCTTCCTGTGGAGCTGGGGCTGCTCGGAAACGTCGGCGTGGTCGGACAGGGTGCAGAGGGCTAACCGCGCCATCCATGTCACTGTGGTCGGAGGAGCTGCTGTCATCCTGAGGAAGACAGAGATTATTTGTCAGCAGGAACGGTGTCTCACTTGCAAATCTGCTTCACAACAACTAACTTTATGAACGCTGCTCTTGACTGAGATTCTATGACAGTCGTAAAGTGCTGGGTCATTGAGATTTGGTTTCAAACCTATGACAGACATCTAATTTCCTATGTTGTAATTCAACTAGTACCCCAAAGAGGATGGAGGCCTCTGTCCCTCTGTGTCGTTGTTGGGGCCCCGCTGTGCCTTTGGAGTGGCTCGGTTTGGGGATAGGTGGTACTGCGCTCTCCTTGGGGCTCCTGGTTCTGGGCTGGATGATGGTGGACGAATGTCGCCCTCCGGTGGGGATCAGAGGCTCTGAGTTCTCAGCATCAAACAGCTGACTGTCCTGCAGAGCATCAAACGGCTTGGGGGGCGCGGGAGCGGTGGGGACTGTGGTAAAGAGAGTGTAGAAAAGTTAAGGGCACAGTAGAATAGTTAACGTCCTTACAGCAACAGGAATGTATATTGTGTGAGACGCCATATTTTCTGGACATTAATTAAGCAGATTTTAGGCCTCACAAACAGTGTGTGTGTGTGTGTAAGATGATGAATTCACATGTAAGGAGCATATTTACACACAACACAAACTAAATGTGACACATTGAATATACAACAGGGTTGGGGTCAATTTCATTTTAATTGTAGTCAATTCAGGAAGTACACTGAAATTCCAATTCTCTTTGACGCTTTTTCACTGAGGAACATTTTGAATTTGGTTTACTTTCTGAATTGACTGGAATTTCAATGGAATTGACCCCAACCCAAACATAAAGGCCTCATAACCACACAGTTTCATTATATAAACCACTCTTCACTGTTCTAGCCTTCTTGTATTGCATAGGCCTACACCCACCAGAGGAAGTATGTAGGCCTCACCTAACCCTGCTAGGGCCCTCCTCAGCAGTTCCTCTGTGCTGGACAGCTCATGTCTAGCCTCCTGGTCCAGCTCTCTTCTGTACATCCTCTGCCACAGACGCAGGCTGTCCAGGGGTGTCTCACCCTGAGGGGGACACAGACATACATGAGCCACTTGCACAAACACTCACAGGTGCATGCACACACACCCCCCCCCCCCTCCCAAACAAACATGCGCAGTCCTCCAAAACACACACACACCATCTTGTCCTGACCTTGGCATTGCGGACAGTGACTGAGGCCCCCCTCTCCACCAGTAATCTGGCCGCTTGGAAGTGTCCACAGTAGAGGGCGTCGTGCAGGGGGGTGACCCCCTCACACAGTGACCCCCCCGGGTCGTTAATGTCAGCCCCCCTTTCTAGCAACAGAGCCACCACGTCTGAGAGAGAGAACAGAGAGGGAGAGAACAGAGGGCGAGAGAAAGAGAAGCAGATGAGGGTTAAAATGCTGATTAAGTCCAGACCTGCCAACCCTGTCCAGCTTTTTAGAGTACCAGACGTGCGCGGCAAATTGGGGTTTCAACTCAAGCGCCAAAAAGTTCTCCCCCCCCTGAACGCTCGCTGTGTGAGTCTGATCAATTGTACCAAATGAAGTCTATAAAAGGTTGGAGTACCTTCTTGACAGCATTCCATTCACACATATGGTAAAAGTCACTAACAAGATGTAATTAGAAAGAACACACAAAGGGCCTTCATTCGTGAAGTTTTTTTATTTTATTAAATGTACAAACGTCTTATCCACGATAAAAAAATGTAAACTCTGATATTTGTTTGAAGCAGAGCATCAGTATCAAATACACATGTTATCCATAATAAAAATGAAAAAGCTATGATGGGAAACAGTGGGTGAGAACAAATCTTCTGGAGACAGATTTGCCTGGTAGCTAGCAGATTTAGCCTCACGCAGCAGAGCATCAGGGTAGACTTCTCTGTGGCAAACAGTTCCTCTGGCAATCGTTGAAACCTACTTGGTAACGAGGGCACTCAGCATGTCTGTACTGAGGGAGGCTCTGTACTGGGTTTTGTTCTTGGAAACGAGACTGAGTATTCGTTCGCAGTCCGCATTGCTATGGAATATGACCAATATTCCCAGCATCACAGCCGAAAGGTGGGAGTAGACCAGCCCCCCCCCCCCTTTTCATTGTGCCGCTTTCTCTCCAGGCCTGATCCGTGCACATGTTGACCAGACTCTGCTCAAAGCTTTTTGCCTGATAAAGTCTAAACTCATCTTCCACCAGATCAACAGAGGCTCCCTCGAGAATAACGCAGGGAAAGCGTACCATGGAAAAAGTTGAGGGATGAGAACTTGGTTGTCTGCCTGTTGGCAATGTCAGCGACCACTGCATGCTGGAGGAGCACATCTCCAAATGGAAATTTCATGTAGTCTACTGCAGAAGAAAATATATTTCTGACATCTGCATAGGTCTTCAGATCCAGCTTGCCTTGGCCACCAAGTTGAGTCTCTATAGTAGAGGAACGCTTGTCACCTCTCAAAACAGGACCAATCACCAGGGCCAGCTCACAAGTCTTGGCTTTTTAGACACGGTTCCTAATCAACACTAGATCGCATCGACACAGACCGCAAACTGGCTACACAAAGCTTAAGTAGGCTACCGCAAAGGGAATCTGGCCGCTGTTCAGTAGGCTACCGCAAAGGGAATCTGGCCGCTGTTCAGTAGGCTACCGCAATGGGAATCTGACCGCTGTTCAGTAGGCTACCGCAAAGGGAATCTGACCGCTGTTCAGTAGGCTACCGCAAAGGGAATCTGAACGCTGTTCAGTAGGCTACCGCAAAGGGAATCTGAACGCTGTTCAGTAGGCTACCGCAAAGGGAATCTGAACGCTGTTCAGTAGGCTACCGCAAAGGGAATCTGAACGCTGTTCAGTAGGCTACCGCAAAGGGAATCTGAACGCTGTTCAGTAGGCTACCGCAAAGGGAATCTGACCGCTGTTCGCTAGAAGAGTCCGGTGTTTCAGCTGATGTAAAGGTGCCTATTGGATTTCTTTGCAACGCATACATCATTTCAGATCTTTGAAATTGATACAAATCTCAAATCTAGTGCAAAGGCACTTTAGAAGCATTGCCTCTATAGCTAATACTCATTCATTCTTCATCGCGCCGTCTTCTAAACTCCCGACTCCATTTAATGCCAAGATGTTTATATTTATTTTGATTATACTTTTGTAATGCTTTTTTGTGACGTGGATCATAATTACAGTTACAGTCTATCAGGTTGCGTGATCCTCGTAATGTTACGTGGAAAATACAACTAATGGGATGCAGAATTAAATATATATCACACTCGCACAAACGTGACCAGTTATTTTTTGTATTTGCATTTCATTTCTTTCACTAGCAAATGCGAGTGAACTGCTGGCACTTTAGAGCCCACTGAATGTCCATCTTATGTTCGCTAACGTTAGCTTGAAACAATCCGTGTTCACCTTTCCACAACACACGGAGTCGAAAAGGGATTTGGCCATGTGTTTACGTACAGCTGACAGTCGGCAAACTCAGCATCACAACAAACAGGAGGTAGCTACGTCGAATAATGATGTATTAACCTCCATGTCCGTTGACACAAACCCCTTACATGTCTGTGTGTTGCAGCTCGAGAATCGGGATGTTAGATTTACTCAGTGGATTTATTTTTTATTAAAATAAAACGTGCAACATTTTTACAAATATAAATATTTTAAAAATCAGGCCCTATTCATTTCTGCATACTTTTAACTGTTACCTGTGTGTCCGTGGTTGCTGGCCTCGTGGAGAGGAGTCCAGCCACAGTAGTCCCTGGGGTTGACAGGATGACCCTGAGACACAGACATACTGGTTGAATACTACCATAGACACTACCATAGCCACAGAGAAGTAGTAGGAGTATAAACCCAGTTCCACTCACCTGCTCCACCAGGTACTGGACCTGCTTCAGGTTCCCATCTATACAGGCTCTGTGGAGAGATGTCTCCCCCTTCTCATTCCTCTTGTTCCACTGAAATCAAGACAGACATGAGTCTCTGCTTCTTTCAGTAACTTGAATGCAGACTGCTTACACAAGTATTTTTTTTTTTAACCCAGACAAATCCAAAACAAAGCCATCATTGACAAATCTGGCACTTACCCGACCCGACTTTCTCTTGCCGCTACAGACCATCTTGTCATCGTCCTCTACGGAGAGACAAGAGAAAGACAATTAGCCAGACGTAAATAATCTGCCAAAGCAGTGCCAATTTTCATTGCTTTATTCAGCAACACCCTGTATGCTAAACTAAATGACTGGATAGCTCAAACTGAGGTAAAAGGTGCTTATTCTGTCATATGATAGATGCCCGCAGAGGACAAACATAGCTGTGGAGACCGTAGTCTCACTCACCAGAGTCTGAGAGCTGGATATCGCTGTCCTCCATGGGTTCACTGTTCTCCATCTCCTCTTCGTCCTCCTCTCCCTCGCTCCCCCCCTCAGGACTCCAGCCCTCGGTGGCACACAGCTCCTCTAGCCTGGCCTGCGTGTCATCAGTCTGCGACGAGCCCCTGCGGCTCTGGGCAGCTAGCCACGTCTTCAGGACTCGCCTCTGATGAAGAGAGCGACAGGAAGGAGAGAGACCAAGAAAGACAGAGAGAAATAAATAAAATGAAGATGGAAAAGAAAAACGCGGTTTCTGCTGTCCGTAGAAAAAAAATATTTGATCTATACAGGCCTAGTGCTTTTCATTTCACTGGGGGGAAAAACAGTTAGCATATTTCTATGGTGAGCCCAGTCAGTGGACCACTACAACCTACAGTACCTGTAGTTTGGGTTGGCCAGCCCTCTGTGCACAGCGCAGGGCAGTGTCGTAGCTACAGTCCACATCCGCCACGGTCCTCCCACTCTCCTCCTGGGCTGCTGCGATGTTCAGCCACGTGTTACACTCCTGACAAACACATACAAAAATGACGTGAGCATGGATTAAAAGAAGCACAGTCAATGCTGATAAGATCGTATGCACCAAAGGAAACTTTTCTATATGACAAGCCCAGACTAAGAAATCCAGCCCCATTCTGTCCAGCCCCAGACCTGAGTCCCAGGCACACCCAGGCAGGTCATACCTCTTTGGGGTTGCCCTGTCTGAGGGCCAGCTCCTGTCTGTAATGCTCCACAGCCTTGTCATGCTGCCTGATGTCTGTGTAGGTGGCAGCCAGGGACACGTGAATGACAGCCAGCTCCCGAGCAGGCTTCCCCAACGCCTCTGCACTGGATAGCTACCGAACAGCGGCAACAGACAAGTGTCATGTCATTGGATAGGTCAAGGTTACACAATAAATACATGGATTGTTCATGCAGCTCACGACACACAAGACTGACAGGTATACATTACGGCGGGAGTGGGGATAGGGAACGTTTGGATGGACATGTACTCATCCAGGCAAGTGATTTAAATAGTTCAACTTTAATAAACAGGAAGTGAAAATGGACACCGGAAGTGGTGACTGTGTGGGGCTAAGTGAGTGTGATGTTTTCACCTGCGTACGGTAGGCGTCCAGGGCGTTGCGGTAGCATCCCACTTTACAATATAGGTCCCCCAGCTGCTCCGCCAGTCCCACAGCCTCCTGGCAACGCCCCTCGTCACCCAGCTCCCCCACTGCTTCCTCCAGCTGACTGCCCCGAATCGCTACGGCAACCACACACACACACAGAGTTCAAAGTTGCTGCAAGAGTAAGAAAAACCATTGAATCTATGAAAATGACATTTTCCCCCAGACACAGACAGAAAGCCCAGTCCATGTTGACATGTGTGGCCCAGCCCCGCACTCTCCATCTCTGTGGTTTTAAGATAAACAAACAAGCCTCTCTCTCTCTCACCTTGTTTGAAGGCCTTCTTCACAGCCTCCCTGTCCACAGCCTGCTGGGAGCCCAGAGAGAAGGCCTTCTTCAGGGAACGCCTGGCCGCCACAAAGTCCCCCAGAGACAGCTGCACCTACACACACACACAACGTACATAGAGACACATGTAACAGAGGTGATTGAGTGACCACCCTCACGTGATCCCTTGAGAAACCCTGCTTAAGATCTGAAGAGTTGCATTGCGAGTTAATACCCAGGCTTTTAATGGGCAGGTGGAGACCCAGGCTCGAACCCTGTCGCATGCTCGAATGCACAGCCAAATGCGCACACAAACACACACACACACACTAGCTTATACTGTTAATGTGAAGTCAGTTCTAACATACAACTGTAATGCTTTAATACTGACTGAATTAGTGTGTTCATTTAAAATGGAAAATCAAACGCCAAGAGAATTTCCACTCCTTACCTTGCCGATGGAGTGGAAGCACTCGCTCTCGCTGAACTTGTCTTTGATCTTGCGGGCACACTCCTTGGCCTGCTCCAGACTGCGCAGGGCATTGGAGTGGTGCCCGTTGCGGAAGTAGATGTTGCCCATGTTTAAGTTGGCACGGTACAAATCCTCCAGGAGCTGGTTCTTCCTATACAGACAAGGCAGAGGGACACCAACTCACTTAAAGGTAAGATATTAGGAAAGGTACAAGGATGCCATGGCTTGAACCTTACTCTAGGTCCTAGTTCAAAGTGTATTAGACCTAGGTATATATTTACAGAGTGTGGCATTGTATTGGGCTGTACTTCATGTTCTGTCTGCTATTAAATGTGTGGCATTGCAGGTGTATCTGTAGTCTAGCCGATGCCATTGAACAGCAAGCGTTGGTGTCATGGTGTGCTAACTGTGTTACCATTGACAGACCAGGGCCGCATCCACAAAGCGTCTCAGAGTAGGAGTGCTGATCTAGGATCAGAATCCCACCTGTCCATATAATCTTATCAATTATGATGTGAAAGGCCAAACTGATCCCCCGTGGATACGGGCCCAGGTTGAGGTGAGCTCTTACTCTGCAATGTAGACGCTGAGGCGGATGTATTCACTGCATTGCTTGGGCTCCCCCAGGTGGTCACACACCAGCCCAAGGTTGAGGTACAGGCGAGCCCTCATCTCACTCAGCTCCAGAGCACCCACTGTTCCTGAGGGGGAGAGGAGATGAAGCGTTGTACAGGAGGAAGAGAAAGACGGAAAACCATGAATAGGCCCAGGGGTTTATCCTGATCAGATGTTCAGGGAAAACTCTGGGCCCCAAATATGCCCAAAAATGTGACTTTTCTGTTCACACATTTATTTGCCTCACTTGGATTCATATATAAAAGCCATCCCACAAACACACAGTACCAGTCAAGTTTGGACACACCTACTCATTCAAGGGTTTTTCTTTATTTTTGAAAACTATTTTCTACATTGTAGAATAATAGTGAAGACATCAAAACGATGAAATAACACATATGGAATCATGTAGCAACCAATAAAGTGTTAAACAAATCAAAATATATTTGAGATTCTTCAAATAGCCACCCTTTGCCTTGATGACAGCTTTGCACACTCTTGGCATTCTCTCAACCAGCTAAATGAGGTAGTGACCTGGAATGCATTTCAATTAACAGGGGTGCCTTGTTAAGTTAATTTTTGGAATTTCTTTCCTTCTTAATGTGTTTGAGCCAATCAGTTGTGTTGTGACAAGATAGGGGTGGTATACAGAAGATTTCCCTACTTGGTAAAAGACCAAGTCCATATTATGGCAAGAACAGCTCAAATAAGCAAAGAGAAACGACAGTCCATCATTACTTTAAGACCATCAAGCATTATGATGAAACTGGCTCTCATGAGAACCGCCAAAGGAAAGGAAGACCCAGAGTTACTTCTGCTGCAGAGGATATGTTCATTTGAGTTACCAGCCTCTGATTGCAGCCCAAATAAATGCTTCACAGAGTTCAAATAACAGACACATCTCAACATCAACTGTTCAGAGGAGACTGCGTGAATCAAGCCTTCATGGTCGAATTGCTGCAAAGAAACCACTACTAAAAGGACACCAATAATAAGAAGAGACTTGCTTGGGCCAAGAAACACAAGCAATGGACATTAGACTGGTGGAAATCTGTTCTTTGGTCTGATGCGTTCAAATTTGAGATTTTTGGTTCCAACCGCCGTGTCTTTGTGAGACGCAGAGTAGGTGAACAGATGATCTCCACATGTTTGGTTCCCAATGTGAAGCATGGAGGAGGTGGTGTGATGGTGCTTTGCTGGTGACAGTGTGTGATTTATTTAGAATTCAAGGCACACTTAACCAGCATGGCTACCACATCATTCTGCAGCAATACTCCATCCCATCTGGTTTGCGCCTAGTGGGACTATCATTTGTTTTTCAAAAGGACAATGACCCAAAACACACCTCCAGGCTGTGTAAGGGCTATTTGACCAAGAAGGAAAGTGATGGAGTGCTGCATCAGATGACCTGGCTTCCACAATCACCCGACCTCAACCCATTTGAGATGATTTGGGATGAATTGGACCGCATAGTGCAGGAAAAGCAGCCAACAAGTGCTCAGCATATGTGGGAACTCGTTCAGGATTGTTGGAAAAGCATTACTCATGAAGCTGGTTGAGAGAATGCCAAGAGCGGGCAACGCTGTCATCAAGGCAAAGAGCGGCTACTTCGAAGAATCTCAAATATATTTTGATTTGTTTAACACTTGATGACTACATTTTATAATTTTGATGTCTTCAATATTATTCTACAAATAATACAATTTAAATAAAGAAAACCCTTTTTATGTGTGAGGACCGTCAAAATGTCCTCAATTCTCCGAATCTTTGTTGGTTTACTGTTCTTGTGGTACTCACAAGTATAGTAAAATGTGTACACACCTTCCAGTTCTTTGTCCACAATAGTCATGCTCTTCTTAAAGGCATCTTCCGCATGCTTCAAGCTGTCCCTCGATTGGTCAGACTCGTAGCGGAAGAGGAAGGTTCTTCCAATGGTGGCCAGTGCCCTTTGTTCCTCTGCATGATCATTGACGTCGCGAGCCAGATGAAGATGACGTCGCTGGTGCTGAATCCAAATACACACTCTTAATTAATATACTCTGCTTGTGTATGATTGGCAACAAGTGAAATGGTGGGGATACTCTTGTAATAAACTGTTGGTTAGTACAGAATCTGATTGTATTAAACATTTTGCCTGTTCTTGTTGTGCCTTTCAGGCTGCATAGTTAGTCACAAAAATGTATCCAAATGTGTAGCACCACCCCAATCTGGAGTTCCAGTCCTGCGGACAGTTGGCATCCCAAGTCATGTGCCCATCTGAAACAAAAGCAGGTAGAGGATCAGAGAGTAAAGCTTGAGCTGTTCACTCACCTTCAAAGCCGCCGCAATGTTCCCCATCTCCGCATAGCACTCCCCGATCTTACGATTTGCCACTGCACGTCCAATGACGTCATGTATTGCCGTGGAAATGTTCAATTCCTGCCGATGTTCCTCAATGGCAGCTCCATAATCACCTGATAGGAAACAAAATGTGCAGAATCGTAGAGATGAATCAAGAAAAAACATGATGATTAAATGATTCCTCATGAAACCCTGACAAAAAAAAGAACATGACTTGGGGGATTTTCTCAAAATGTAAAGCATAGAATAGTCCTTTGGAGGAAGGATTGTTGACATATGCTTTTAGATACAAATGTCAAATATGATTGAGAAATAATTACTCAAAATTGCTAAATGTATGACATTTTGGCCTCACCCAGGCCTTCTTTAAGACTCCATGTTTCATCTGTAGACGCCACAAAACAAAAATTGGGGTCATATGAAACTTAACGCTTGCTCTGTAATAGGAGTAGTATTTTTGATTTGAATCAAATAAACGTGAATTTTTCAATATTGAAAAATATAAACATGAATATTGAAATCCCAAATCTTAGATTTGGCAAATGTTTCAATATTGTTGAACATAATACTCTATTGCATATCAAAGTTCCAGAGTGGGATCGCCAACAGAGGGCGGCCATTTTCACATTCACTCTGTCGGTATTGCTTACAAATTGGATCATAACTCTAAAAGTAGCAGAGATCACACCCTGGAACTTTGATATTCCCTTAGAGTATATTATATTCAATAATATATACAAACATTAAAATCTAAAATGTTCCATTTTCAATATTCATGTTTATATTTTTCAATATTAATATAAAAAGGTTAATGAAGTCAAAATACTATCATATTACAGAGCAAGCGGTACATTTTCATATAAAACCAACATTTGCTTCGTACCACCTAAAGATGAAACCCTATGGAGTCTTAAAGGAGGCCTGGGAAAAGGCCAAAATGTCATAAATATGCCAACTTTCCTAATAGCATAACTGAGAAATAATTTGAATACAAACATGTCAACAATCCTTCCTCCAAAAGGACTATTCTATGGATTTGTTAAAATACCAAAATTCATGGTCTTTTTATGTCCGAGTTTCATAAAGAATAGATATGACTAAATTGACACTTTCTCTATGCAATACAGTAAAAAGATGACCACATTACCATTTCGTGACAGCACCTCTCCCAGTTGATTGCACAGACTGGCCTCTTCTCTCAGATTATTATTGCTCTGAGCTTTACTCTTAGCTTTCTCTAGTTCTGTGGGTAAAAATATGTGTGTGTAAAATAATATATATATATATATATATATATATATATATCACACACACACACACACACACAGACAAATATACACAAATGACAATTGCCAGAATGCCTTGGTATGAGGTATGTTTGGTCAACAATAGTCTCGCGTTGCCACACCTTCAACATCATGTCAACAGCAACCAGGCAATCATGATATATATAAAAACGTTCTGGCAAGTTTAGCTAACAGCCAATGCAGCTTTTGGCAACTAACGTTAGCCAGCTAGTACTTATCGTTACATGATCGGAGTAAAGGTGAGCAACTTACGTTTTATCTCCCGGGCAGTGCTCATCTTGTCCCGTTTGAAAGCGTACGTTAGGCAGAACTGACCAAATAAATCGAAGATCTGCAAGCTAGCTAGCTATCATTGACAGAGTAAGGTACTAACGTTACACGGCTGGCTTGCTAGCTAGCTAAATTAGCTGGCTAACTAGGAGTGATTGTGAAGACACTAATATCAGCTACCGTTTTTATTGTTCTGTCTGCTGTTCGACTTTACTGACTACCTCATTATACGATTTCTACACTCACATTTTTCTTGATCATGAACCATAGTTCCTACATAATCCGATTATTAACGTTAATCCGTTTTTGTAGCTAAAATCATTTGTTGTCGTCTCAATAACTTTCCATAAAGTCCCGCCAATGTTTATTCTTCTTCGGGATTGGGATGGCAGATCATATCCAACGTTTAAGGTGCATACACCGCCACCTACTGTAATGGAGTGTGAGGCCAGTCACGGCCTACCTACATTAATAAATTCTCTTCATTATTCCTGTTCCTCTAAGAAAGTGAAATAGAGCCCTAGACACCACTTCCCTCCCCTCACTACACCACCCAAACCCGTCCAGCCTCTCCAACCCTTTCACCCAATCTCACCCTATCTACGTCATACAGTTCACAAAATATCAACACACTTGCACCGTTTCCTCCACTAAACACTAATAATCGTAGACTTGTTTCATGTCTCCCTATCATCCATAACGTGGCATTCAAACCTGTGTGCCCAAACCGTAGTCTACTCCACACAACTTCCTCTCTCCTACATCCCATACTCCCCACCTCTTCCTTTACTGACCGGTGCAGAGGATAAAATTGCCTCCCCTTACTTCTAGCATCCTACTCCCTTTGCCAAATATTGAGCCCTTTTGCCCGGATCAAGAACTTGACTTCCCTGCGCCCCAGCGGGACCTGAATATCTACTCCCTCTCTCCTCACAGGACTCTTAGCCACAACATTGTCTTTCTCATTATCCTCCACACCCACATGGGCCCAGCAAAAGCTTACCACCATTCCCATTCTCTCAAATCCCATTAATAGCACCATCCTATCCGAAGTTTACATACACTAAGTTGACTGTGCCTTTAAACAGCTTGGAAAATTCCACAAAATTATGTCATGGCTTTAGAAGCTTTAGAAGCTTTAGAAGCTTCTAATTCAAATCAAATCAAATGTTATTGGTCACATACACATGGTTAGCAGATGTTAATGCGAGTGTAGCGAAATGCTTGTGCTTCTAGTTCCGACCATGCAGTAATATCTAACAAGTAATCTAACAATATCACAACAACTACCTTATACACACAAGTGTAAGGAATGAATAAGAATATGTACATATAAATATATGTATGAGCGATGGCCGAACGGCATAGGCACGATGCAGTAGATGGTATAGAGTACAGTATATATATATGAGGTGAGTAATTTTTATTTTTATACCTTTATTTAACTAGGCAAGTCAATTAAGAACAAGTTCTTATTTTCAATGACGGCCTAGGAACAGTGGGTTAACTGCCTGTTCAGAAGCAGAACGACAGATGTGTACCTTGTCAGCTCGGGGATTTGAACTTTCAACCTTTCGGTTCCTAGTCCAACACTCTAACCACTAGGCTACCCTGCCGCCCTAATGTAGGGTATGTAAACATTATAAAAAGTGGCACTGTTTAAAATAAATAATGAAACATGTTCAATTTGGTTTAAATAATGCA
Source organism: Salvelinus alpinus (assembly GCF_045679555.1). Taxonomy (NCBI): domain Eukaryota; kingdom Metazoa; phylum Chordata; class Actinopteri; order Salmoniformes; family Salmonidae; genus Salvelinus; species Salvelinus alpinus. The sequence goes on from NC_092094.1 coordinate 72,330,090, forward strand.
AAAACAAAGTGTTGGAGAAGAAAGTAAAAGTGCAATATGTGCCATGTAAGAAAGCTAACGTTTAAGTTCCTTGCTCAGAACATGAGAACATATGAAAGCCGGTGGTTCCTTTTAACATGAGTCTTCAATATTCTCAGGTAAGAAGTTTTAGGTTGTAGTTATTATAGGAATTATAGGACTATTTCTCTCTATACGATTTGTATTTCATATACCTTTGACTTTTGGATGTTCTTATAGGCACTTTAGTATTGCCAGTGTAACAGTATAGCTTCCGTCCCTCTCCCCGCTCCTACCTGGGCTCGAACCAGGAACACATAGACAACAGCCACCCTCGAAGCAGCGTTACCCATGCAGAGCAAGGGGAACAGCTACTCCAAGTCTCAGAGCGAGTTACGTTTGAAACGCTATTAGGGCGCACCCCGCTAACTAGCTAGCCATTTCACATCGGTTACACCAGCCTAATCTCGGGAGTTGATAGGCTTGAAGTCTTAAACAGCGCAATGCTTGAAGCATTGCGAAGAGCTGCTGGCAAAACGCACAAAATTGCTGTTTGAATGAATGCTTACGAGCGTGCTGGTGCCTACCAACGCTTAGTCAGACTGCTCTATCAAATCATAGACTTAATTATAACATAATAACACACAGAAATACGAGCCTTAGGTCATTAATATGGTCGAATCCGGAAACTATCATCTCGAAAACAAAACATGTATTATTTCAGTGAAATACGGAACCGTTCCGTATTTTATCTAACGGGTGGCATCCATAAGTCTAAATATTCCTGTTACATTGCACAACCTTCAATGTTATGTCATAACTACGTAAAATTCTGGCAAATTAGTTCGCAATGAGCCAGGCGCCCAAACTGTTGCATATACCCTGACTCTGCGTGCAATGAACGCAAGGGAAGTGACACAATTTCACCTGGTTAATATCGCCTGCTAACCTGGATTTCTTTTAGCTAAATATGCAGGTTTAAAAATATATACTTCTGTGTACTGATTTTAAGAAAGGCATTGATGTTTATGGTTAGGTACAGTCGTGCAACGATTGTTCTTTTTTCGCAAATGTGCTTTTGTTAAATCATCCCCCGTTTGGCGAAGTTGGCTGTCTTTGTTAGGAAGAAATAGTCTTCGCACAGTTCGCAACGAGCCAGGCGGCCCAAACTGCTGCATATACCCTGACTCTGTTGCAAGAGAAGTGACACAAAGAAATTCATGTTAGCAGGCAATATTAACTAAATATGCAGGTTTAAAAAATATACAGTGGGGAGAACAAGTATTTGATACACTGCCGATTTTGCAGATTTTCCTACTTACAAAGCATGTAGAGGTCTGTCATTTTTATCATAGGTACACTTCAACTGTGAGAGACGGAATCTAAAACAAAAATCCAGAAAATCACATTGTATGATTTTTAAGTAATTAATTTGCATTTTATTGCATGACATAAGTATTTGATCACCTACCAACCAGTAAGAATTCCGGCTCTCACAGACCTGTTAGTTTTTCTTTAAGAAGTCCTCCTGTTCTCCACTCATTACCTGTATTAACTGCACCTGTTTGAACTCGTTACCTGTATAAAAGACACCTGTCCACACACTCAATCAAACAGACTCCAACCTCTCCACAATGGCCAAGACCAGAGAGCTGTGTAAGGACATCAGGGATAAATTGTAGACCTGTACAAGGCTGGGATGGGCTACAGGACAATAGGCAAGCAGCTTGGTGAGAAGGCAACAACTGTTGGCACAATTATTAGAAAATGGAAGAAGTTCAAGATGACGGTCAATCACCCTCGGTCTGGGGCTCCATGCAAGATCTCACCTCGTGGGGCATCAATGATCATGAGGAATGTGAGGGATCAGCCCAGAACTACACGGCAGGACCTGGTCAATGACCTGAAGAGAGCTGGGACCACAGTCTCAAAGAAAACCATTAGTAACACACTACGCCGTCATGAATTAAAATCCTGCAGCGCACGCAAGGTCCCCCTGCTCAAGCCAGCGCATGTCCAGGCCCGTCTGAAGTTTGCCAATGACCATCTGGATGATCCAGAGGAGGAATGGGAGAAGGTCATGTGGTCTGATGAGACAAAAATAGAGCTTTTTGCTCTAAACTCCACTCGCCGTGTTTGGAGGAATAGAAGGATGAGTACAACCCCAAGAACACCATCCCAACCGTGAAGCATGGAGGTGGAAACATCATTCTTTGGGGATGCTTTTCTGCAAAGGGGACAGGACGACTGCACCGTATTGAGGGGAGGATGGATGGGGCCATGTATCGCGAGATCTTGACCAACAACCTCCTTCCCTCAGTAAGAGCATTGAAGATGGGTCGTGGCTGGGTCTTCCAGCATGACAACGACCCGAAACACACAGCCAGGGCAACTAAGGAGTGGCTTCATAAGAAGCATCTCAAGGTCCTGGAGTGGCCTAGCCAGTCTCCAGACCTGAACCCAATAGAAAATCTTTGGAGGGAGCTGAAAGTCCGTATTGCCCAGCGACAGCCCCGAAACCTGAAGGATCTGGAGAAGGTCTGTATGGAGGAGTGGGCCAAAATCCCTGCTGCAGTGTGTGCAAACCTGGTCAAGAACTACAGGAAACGTATGATCTCTGTAATTGCAAACTAAGGTTTCTGTACCAAATATTAAGTTCTGCTTTTCTGATGTATCAAATACTTATGTCATGCAATAAAATGCAAATTAATTACTTAAAAATCATACAATGTGATTTTCTGGATTTTTGTTTTAGATTCCTTCTCTCACAGTTGAAGTGTACCTATGATAAAAATTACAGACCTCTACATGCTTTGTAAGTAGGAAAACCTGCAAAATCGTCAGTGTATCAAATACTTGTTCTCCCCACTGTATACTTGTGTATTGATTTTAAGAAAGGAATTGATGTTTATGGTTAGGTACACGTTGGAACAACGACAGTCCTTTTTCGCAAATGCGCACCGCATCGATTATATGCAACGCAGGACACGCTAGATAAACTAGTAATATCATCAACCATGTGTAGTTAACTAGTGATTATGATTGATTGATTGTTTTTTATAAGATAAGTTTAATGCTCTCTAGCAACTTACCTTGGCTTCTTACTGCATTCGTGTAACAGGCAGGCTCCTCGTGGAGTGCAATGAGAGGCAGGTGGTTAGAGCGTTGGACTAGTTAACCGTAAGGTTGCAAGATTGAAACCCCGAGCTGACAAGGTAAACATCTGTCGTTCTGCCCCTGAACAAGGCAGTTAACCCACCATTCCTAGGCCGTCATTGAAAATAAGAATGTGTTCTTAACTGACTTGCCTAGTTAAATAAAGGTGAAAAAAAAAAAAATCGCCAAATCGGTGTCCAAAAATATCGGCCATTCCAATTAATCGGTCGACCTCTACTTGAGATAGAAGCTGTTTTTCAGTCTCTCGGTCCCAGCTTTGATGCACCTGTACTGACCTTGCGTTCTGAATGATAGCGGAGTGAACAGGCAGTGGCTCGGGTGGATGCTGTCCTTGATGATCTTTTTGGCCTTCCTGTGACATCGGGTGGTGTAGGTGTCTTGGAGGGCAGGTAGTTTGCCCCCGGTGATGCGTTGTGCAGACCTCACTACCCTCTGGAAAGCCTTGCGGTTGTGGGCGGACCAGTTGCCGTACCAGGCAGGGATACAGCCCAACAGGATGCTCTCGATTGTGCACCTGTAAAAGTTTGTGAGCGTTTTTGGTGACAAGCCAAATTTCTTCAGCCTCCTGAGGTTGAAGAGGCGCTGTTGCGCCTTCTTCACCACGCTGTCTGTGTGGGTGGACCATTTCAGTTTGTCCCTGATGTGTACGCCGAGGAACTTAAAACTTTCCACCTTCTCCACTACTGTCCCGTCGATGTGGAAAGTGGGGTGCTCCCTCTGTTTCCACCTGTTTCCTGAAGTTCACGATCATCTCTTTTGTTTTGTTGACATTGAGTGTGAGGTTGTTTTCCTGACACCACACTCCGAGGGCCCTCACCTCCCCGCCCTATCTCTCTCTTCCCCAGTCCATATTCTACCACCTTTTGCCCGATAGTCCACCCGTACAGTACGCCCTCTGCTTACACACTCCTCGCTCCCAGCTTTCCCCAGTTGCCGTGACTGCAGGATGTCCTTCTGAACTCCCTTTCGATCTCGCCCAGTACACTAATGCAAGTTCGTCCCTCCTTATCCTGAGTGGCAGTTCCCCACTATCCACCTGCAATGCCTCAACAGGTATCTTCCTGAAGGCACCCACACACAATCTCAGGGCCCTTGACTGTATCCTATTCAGGCACTGTAGTACCGTTTTGTCTCCCGATCCATATACAAAGCATCCATAATTCAAATATGACCTGATCAATGCCTGGTACATATACAACAGTGTATGTCTATCTGACTCCCAATCATATCCTGCCACTGCCCTCATGAGGTTCAGCACCTTCCTACACTTAATTTCAATATGCTCAATATGTCTCTTCCACGTATGCCCCTCATTAAACCACATACCTAAATACTTAAACTCAGACACCCTACTTATATCCTGACCATATATTTGCAGCCTAACATCTTAAACCTTCCTCCTAGAATACACCATAAACCCCCATGTAAGAGACCAATCTTCCACAACTCCCACAGCTTCCTGCATCTTCCTCATCACATATTTCACATTCCCACCTCTCTTCCATACAGCCCCATCATCGGCATACAAGGCCACAACCACTCCCTGTCCCACCTCCTTAAATATGTCATTTATCATCAGGGTGAACGACACCGGACTAAACACACTTCCCTGAGGAGAAACCATTGTCCACCTTCTCACTTATGACTCTGAAAAACACCAAAAGAAAGATGCCCAGGGTCCCTGCTCATCTGTGTGAACTTGCCTAAGGAATGCTGCAAGGAGGCATGAGGACTGCAGATGTGGCCAGGGCAATAAATTGTAATGTCCGTTCTGTAAGACGCCTAAGACAGCGCTACAGGGAGACAGGATGGACAGCTGATCGTCCTCGCAGTGGCAGACCACGTGTAACAACACCTGCATAGGATTGGTACATCCGAACATCACACCTGCGGGACAGGCACAGGATGGCAACAACAACTGCCCGAGGTACACCAGGAACGCACAATCCCTCCATCAGTGCTCAGACTGTCCGCAATAGGCTGAGAGAGGCTGGACTGAGGGCTTGTAGGCCTGTTGTAAGGCAGGTCCTCACCAGACATCACCGGCAACGACGTTGCCTACAGGCACAAACCCACCATCGCTGGACCAGACAGGACTGGCAAAAAGTGCTCTTCACTGACGAGTCGCGTTTTTGTCTCACCAGGGGTGATGGTCGGATTCGTGTTTATCGTCGAAGGAATGAGCGTTACACTGAGGCCTGTACTCTGTAGCGGGATTGATTTGGAGGTGGAGGGTCCGTCATAGTATTGGGCGGTGTGTCACGGCATCATCGGACTGAGCTTGTTGTCATTGCAGGCAATCTCAATGCTGTGCGTTACAGGGAAGACATCCTCCTCCCTCATGTGGTACCCTTCCTGCAGGCTCATCCTGACATGACCCTCCAGCATGACAATGCCACCAGCCATACTGCTCGTTCTGTGCGTGATTTCCTGCAAGACAGGAATGTCAGTGTTCTGCCATGGCCAGTGAAGAGCCAGATCTCAATCCCATTGTCCCAACGTCTGGGACCTGTTCGATCGGAGGGTGAGGGCTAGGGCCATTCCCCCCTAGAAATGTCCGGGAACTTGCAGGTGCCTTGGTGGAAGAGTGGGGTAACATCTCACAGCAAGAACTGGCAAATCTGGTGCAGTCCATGAGGAGGAGATGCACTGCAGTACTTAATGCAGCTGGTGGCCACATCAGATACTGACTGTTACTTTTGATTTTGACCCCCCCTTTGTTCAGGGACACATTATTCCATTTCTGTTAGTCACATGTCTGTGGAACTTGTTCAGTTTATGTCTCAGTTGTTGAATCTTGTTATGTTCACACAAATATTTACACATGTTAAGTTTGCTGAAAATAAACGCAGTTGACAGTGAGAGGACGCTTCTTTTTTTGCTGAGTTTATGTGGATTATCAAAATAACTACTCAGAAACAGAGCTGACTTCCTAAAATAATGAATGACAGCCTATACTGGTATACTCTTCATTGATGAATATGATTAATTTATATATTAATGAACGATTTGTTTAAATAGGTTAGGCTCATCCAATAGACACCAATCTCTTTAGAGAGTGTATGTAGGCTAATCCCACATAACTATGTTAGCAAAACTCAGGCTGAAGCCATATTTTAGCAGCATACTTTTGCAGCCTTCGAAGATGTCTTAGCAAAATAGCCTCGGGAGACACTTTGAATAGCACATAAACACGCAGCTGAGGGATTTAACAGCCTTCCACATCAAGGACTCTGTGTCTGACTGTGCGATCCAGATCCTGTAGCTACAATATCTCCCACCATTGACCTCCCAAACGAGCATGCCGCATCATTATGAGAATTGGTCTGGGCGGTACAGAGCAGAGTAGAGTAGAGCAGCAGAGCAGAGCGAGTGAGCCACATCCGCCACTGGAGGGATCTAATCTGTGCAATCTGACGCTCAAGGATTTATAGGTTTAGTCAAAATTGCTTTTCTCCACTGTGGAGATTAAGCACCGTGGGATGTTTTGTTGGTCAGGCCAGAGCTGCTGCTTCTTACCCAGCCCGAAGCTGTTCTGCTGAAGACAATGTTCCAGGACCCACGCAGAGAGGTTTTAGCCCTAGTGGGGTGTGGAATTTGACTGGAATTTGAGGGGTCCACAGTGGTATGTGCACCATGCAAGTGGATACTGTGTTTGTGCTGTTCTGCATCTGCCTCATGGGGGTTGCTGGGAGATCAGCTCATCAAAGAGGCCAAAAGCTAGAGACCTACAAACAAAGCAGGTAAATGCACCTTACATCCTGGCATCTATACATGAAATACATTTTAAAATGGCATGAAATGTATAATTTGATTCATATGTTAGATCTGGGCATGGGTTAAAATGTGAATCTGTATTTTTTTAAAGTGATTTCATTTAATATAATAGTATTAATAATAAGCTATTTAGCAGATGCTTTCATCCAAAGCGATGTATAGTCATACGTGCACACATTTTTACCTATGGGTGGTCCCAGGAATCGAACCCACAATCCTTGCATTGCAAGCGCCATGCTCTACCAACTGACACATATATGATTGGTGCTGAGTGCCTGGGTGAGGTCCACTTGGTGATAATAATGTGTCACCTGTTCTGTTTTCCTCACCTGTTTCCTCACCCCACCAGGTGAATTCAGATTTATTCAGAAAGGGGATTAGAGAGGGCACCTATGTTCCAGTATCTATTTATGTTCTATTGGTGGATGTTTTGGCTGTTGCTCCATGGTGTGCTGGATGTGGCACTATTGGCAGATATAATGTATGTAATTCTGATCCGTTTATGATACATGTTTATGGAGCCCTAGCTCAACCTAGCCTAGTCATAGATCTGTTTGTGCTGTATTGTGGTGTTTAGTCACCTATTTTTTGGCATGTCAACGACCATAGCTGGTGGCAAGACAACACAAACAGATCTGGGACCAGGCTAGGCTCAATGAATAGTTTGTATGAAATGCATACACTTAACAACAAACATAACTAATTATGCGGGACTGATGGATTAATTGCTAGCCGCAAATACCATAACAAATACCACAGCATGCAAAATATGAAATATTCCTTAAACGTGATAGCTGAATCCTACATTACAATGACAAGTGCACCCGTTAATCTCTGGTAAAGATGAAAAAATTCCTATCCAAAGTGCAGGGTGCCTTTATCAGCTTTGAGTGATTTATGCCCACTTAATGTATTCCAAAGGCCCTTTCATATCATAATCCCACAAACCATGTCTCCTTTAGACAGTATCACTCTCATGTGATCATGGCCCTTTGAGCTATTTTTAGGTCTGATCTGAAAACAGCAACTAGAAATCTGTTCACCATTAGACCAATCTTACAGATGGCTTATAAATATATATCAATGGTTTATATCAAATTTTTGTATTTACATGTTTTAATTGTCGTACATAAAAGACTGTAAAAACACCAGTAAATCAGCTCCAAGTGATTTTAATTTTGGAAATCTGTTCCAATGTAACCCCACGGATATTAGAGAGATATATGTGATTGTATACAAATAAATGTAAGCAAAGTTTTAAATTTGAATTTTTTGTTATATCTTTTTGGGCTTCTTGCGGTCAATTTCCTGTCTACAAATGATATGTAATTGTGTTCCAGCACCATCCGCTCAAGAAACAAAATCATCCCGTGGCTGAACTAGTTGATGATCCCTGTTATAGAGTCTGACTTCTCACAAGAGATATAGTCTATCAATAGGCATTAGGCAACGCATACTTTTACAGGACAACCATGTTTTAAATTTAAAGGAAAAAACATTGTGTTAAGATATTGAATCACAATTATATGTGTCAGGGAAAATGTAAAGTTCTTTATTTCAAAGTTATACAAATTTAAGAGTTTATTTCCAAATGCTATATTCACCAATTCTTCACATGTTTTTTTTTATCATCAGAAATGTTTGCTTATGGGTACCTTCATGTGTGTGTAAAAATATCCCTGTTCTCAGATTTTTCATACATTTTGGTATTCAAATGAATGTAATTGTCATTTCTTTGTCAACAATCTACACAAAATACTCTGTAATGTCAAAGTGGAAGGTTAAATAATAATTAAATAATTAAATAATTAAATAAATAATTAAAGATGAAGAGATATTAAGTAACTAAAATATAGTCGTTGCATAAGTATTCAGCTCCCTGAGTCCCCCCCCCCAATTATTTGTTTTTGTATATTTGAGTTTAACCATAACATTTGTTGTAACATTTGTTCTGTCTTTTCTGGTGGATTAAACATGTTACATGTTAAAAACACATTTGGCAGCGATTACAGCTGTGAGTGTAACGATCTGGGTGTCGTGGGTGTGAAGTCAGGCGCAGGAAACAGAGAGTTCAAGGTAGTGCTCTTTAATGCACACACGGCGGACATAGGCCACCCCACGAAACACTGGGTGCTAAAAAACAAATGCCCAAAACACAGGGACTAAAACAGTCCAGCAAAACCCACGAACAGGAACAAACACGTTCGTCTCCAACATACACAAATGTTACAACAAACAATCCCGCACAAAGAAACAGGCGGGCCGGCTGACTAATAAAGCCCAACTAATCACCACAAACGCATAACAGGTGTAACCAATAAACAGACAAGGAGGGGGAGGAAAGAATCAGTGGCAGCTAGTAGGCCGGCGACGACGACCGCCGAGCGCCACCCGAACGGGAAGGGGAGCCACCTTCGGTCGGAGTCGTGACAGTGAGTCTTCTTGGGTACGTCTCAAAGAGCTTTACACACCTGGATTGTGCAATATTAGCCCATCATTGTTTTCATAATTCTTCAAGGCCTGCTCTGTCAAGATTTTGGGGATCATGGCTAGACAGCAATTTTCAAGTCTTGCCATACATTTTCAAGCATATTTAAGTCAAAACAGTAACTTGGCCACTCAGGAACACTCATTGTCTTCTTGGTAAGTAACTCCAGTGTAGATTTGGCCTTTTGTTGTAGGTTATTGTCCTGCTGAAAGGTGAAATCCTCTCCCAGTGTCTGGTCTAACACAGACTGAAGCAGGGTTTCCTCTCGGATTTTCCCTGTCCTTAGCTCCATCCCGTTTCTTTTTATCCTGAAAAACTCCCCAGTATTTTCCGATGTCAAGCATACCGATATCATGATGCAGCCACCACCATGCTTGAAATTAAGGACGCAGTTACTCAGTGATGTTTTCTGTTGGATTTGCCTCAAACATAAAGCTTAGCATTTAGGGCCAAACAGTGTATTCCTTTGCCATGCTTTTTTTGTTGCAGTATTACTTTAGTGCCTTATTGTGGAATCACTACTACTGTATGTTGTTGAGCCATTCTCAGTTTTCGCCCATCACAGCCATTCAACTCTGAAACTGTTTTAAAATGACCAATGGCCTCATGGTAACATCACTGAGCAGTTTCATTCCTGTCCTTACAGCTCAGTTCAGAAGGACGACTGTATCTTTGATGTGTCTGGGTGGTTAATACATAATTATTAACTTGACCATGCTTGTTAAATATACATTTAATGTATGATTTGTTATTGTTACCCATCTACCAATCACTACCCTTCTTTATGAGGCTTTCGAAAAGCTCACTGGATTTGTAGTTGAATCGGTGCTTAAAATTCAATACTTGACTGAGGGACCTTACAGATGCTGTATGGGGGACCAAGGAAGGGTTAGTCATTCAAAAATTATGTCAACCCCCATTATTTCATACAGAGTGATTACATGTAACTTATTATGTGATTTGTTAAGCCAAATTTTATTCCTGAACTAATTTAGGCTTGCCTGAACAAAGCGGCTGAAAACTTATGCAATTACTATATTTAATGAATCACATTTTTATTCATCTTTTTTTTTATCTTCCACATTGACATTACAAAGTATTTTGAGTACATTGTTGACAAAAAATGACAAATACATGTTTATCCCGCTTTGTAACATAATAAAATGTGAAGAAATCCAAGGGGTATGAATACTTTTGCAAGGGATTTTGCAAAAGAAAAATGATTATTTGTCTTCTTGAAATGAAACCATCAAGTGATACATATTAAATAAATACATGTCTGTCATTAAACAACCCCATGCCATGATTAGATTGTGAAAAAACACACCAATCGCTTTCATCATTTATTTAAACAATAAAAGCTAATTTACCAACATTCTGAAAATGTACAGATAATTTAGGCAATATGGCCAATATACCATGGCTAAGGGTATATACGACGCAACGCAGATATACCACAAACCCTTGAGGTGCCTTATTGCTATTATAAACTGGTTACCAATGTAATTAGATCAGTAAAAATAAATGTTTTATCATACCTGTGGTATACTTATATACCACGGCTGTCAGCCAATCAGCATTCATGGCTTGAACCACCCAGTTGATAAATAGTGTTTGGAAATGACTCTTCAAATATTGTTGTAGATCACCAATTTCTCTCTCATGTAGACTGGAAATGATTAATTGTATGGTCATAGATGCCACACATTTTTGCAATTGAAATATAGTAGAGTGATACCAAATGTTAGTGACACATAACTTGAACCAGACCTATAAACTGTACATATATGGCTTAGACTTGAACATGTGTTATTTTCTCTCTATAAAAAACAAGCGAACAGAGTACAACAAAAACACTATCAGACCAGCTTAGCTAAGTTTAACAGACACTGATGGTATACTAACTAACCCTGACTTCTCACCCCGAAGGTGTTTCTCCAAAGGTCATGAAAAACATTCTCTGTCCTCTTGAATGGCACCAAATAACAACAATAATCAATAGTACAATCCGATTCTGAGAAATTGTTGGCTTGCTGTGGATCCAATCACAAAACCTGAGCAAACCTATTTCTGGACAGAGCAATTTTCAATTGGGATCTGTGAACTGCGATGCACTTTTAACTGAGTTTGCACTTCTCATGTGCACTTAACAGGAGTCGATTAATGATCATGTTGTTGACTCCGTCTGTCCAGAAAAGGCAGGCAGCTGTATAGCAGCAGCAGAACTATAGGAAGCCCAAAGGCAGTGTTCTGCAGACAGACAGACAGACAGACAGACAGACAGACAGACAGACAGACAGACAGACAGACAGAGACAGACAGACAGACAGACACACACACGCGCACACACTCACAGACACACACATTCAGTCGTACACACACACACATGCATACACACACACTGACAGACTGTTCTAGTCTCTGGTTCGTGTAGGGGATTCTGCCAAGCGGATTAGCTGCTGGGGCGTACAGAGAGGAATAGCATCCATTACCCATCAGCCCACAGCAGTTAGCACCCAGTAGCTCTCTCTCTCTGATTGTCACGGTAGATAATATCGCTGTCGGCTGTTCTCTCTCCATGCACGCCTGTGGGGCATGTCACCACATGCACTCATGCGTCTAGGCTACCCATTAATCCAGTTTAGGGTTTTAGGGGGAAATCTATTTTTGTATTCTGTTTCAAATGTTTATGCCCTGACTGGGATAATGCAATCAAAGAGACAATTCATTCAGATGTAGGATCTCTTTGAGCGTTGTCAAGAGATGAGTGTGTTCTCTTGAAATAGAGTGTTTCTCTGAATGCCTTCATGCCCTTCATATCTTTTGGGATAAAAATGGCAATGAATCAGCCTGATCTATCTCCTTGTGCCAAGTTGAGAGTAAAATGTTGCTTAGCTGTATAAGAAAACATGATATAAAGTGAGCTAGAAAAGTATTGGGACAGTGACATTTTTGTTTGTTTTGGCTCTGTACTCAGCACGTTGGATTTGGAAGGATACAAAGTGCATACTGTCAGCTTTAATTTGAGGGTATTTTCATCTATATCAGGTAAACCGTTTAGAAATTACAGCCCTTTTTGTACTTACTGTAGTCCCCCCATTTTAGGGGACCAAAAGTATTGGGACAAATTCACTTATAGGTGTATTAAAGTAGTCCGAAGTTTAGTATTTGGTCCCATATTCCTAGCACACAATGACTGCATCAATCTTGTGACTCTACAAAAAATATTGGATGCATTTTCTGTTTGTTTTGGTTGTGTTTCAGAATATTTTTGGTCCAATAGAAATGAATGGCAAATAATGTATTGTGTTATTTTGGAGTCACTTTTATTGTAAATAAGAATAGAATATGTTTCTAAACACTTCTACATTAATATGGATGCTACCATAATTTGTAGAGTCACAAGGTCGATGTAATCATTGCGTGCTAGAAATATGGAACCAAATACTAAACCTTTGTCCCAATACTTTTGATCCCCTAAAATGGGGGTTACTACTGTATGTACAACTTCTAAACGGTTCACCCGATATGGATGACAATGCCCTCAAATTAAAGCTGACAGTCTGCACTTTAACCTCATAGTCAGTGTATCATTTCAAATCCAAAGTGCTGGAGTACAGAGGCAAAACAACACAAAATGTGTCACTGTCCCAATACGTTCGTAGCTCACTGTAGGCTAAGCCTTTGTATTTTTTTGCTTTGAATTATTTATTTGTTGTTGTTGCTGCACCAAACTTCCTTTGTATTTCAGCCTCACATTACTGTCATACAATGGTCTTCAGCAAGATTATAGGTCATTACAAGGTTACTACACTTCTATGCTCCTTTGTCACTTCTGTTTCTACCACCTATACTGGAATTCATCTTGACATTTTGACCAGAAGTTGTTTGCAAACATCTTGTGATTTTTCCCATCAACAGATCCAGGAGACAAACGTCAAGAATGGATGGAGGAACTCATAGCAAGTCTGAAAGGTTAGAGTTCATTGTCATTGTACAAAAACGCTGATCTGAAAAAGTGGGTTGCAAACTCATAGCATAACATGAAAGGTGTTATCACTACTATTGATATTGTAAATACAGTAAAGCTGATATTGTAATTTGATACCCTACTTGACAGTGTAAAACATGTCTTTGCCCATTGAAAAAAAGAGATCATCTCATAGCCTAACCCTATAAAATAACACATTTTCCTATCTACAGACCAATTCTAAAGCGAAGTTCAGACATGACAAAATCTCCCATGACAAAATCTGAGCAGCTCCTAAGAATAGATGACCATGATTTTACCATGAGACCAGCATTTGGAGGTAAGACGTTACAGGAGTCATATCATTTGTATATTTCTACCTAGTGAAATCATCAGGTTTAGTACAGTTGAAGTCGGAAGTTTACATACACCTTAGCCAAATACATTTAAACTCAGTTTTTCACAATTCCTGACATTTAATCCTAGTAAAAATTCCCTGTTTTAGGCCAGTTAGGATCACCACTTTATTTTAAGAATGTGAAATGTCAGAAAAATAGTAGAGAGAATGCTTTATTTCAGCGTTTATTTCTTTCATCACATTCCCAGTGGGTCAGAAGTTTACATACACTCAATTAGTATTAGGTAGCATTGCATTTAAATTGTTTAACTTGGGTCAAACGTTTCAGGTAGCCTTCCACAAGCTTCCCACAATAAGTTGGGTGAATTTTGGCCCATTCCTCCTGACAGAGCTGGTGTAACTGAGTCAGGTTTGTAGGCCTCCTTGCTCGCACACGCTTTTTCAGTTCTGCCCACAAATTTTCTATAGGATTGAGGTCAGGGCTTTGTGATGACCACTCCAATACCTTGACTTTGTTGTCCTTAAGCCATTTTGCCACAACTTTGGAAGTATGCTTGGGTTCATTGTCCATTTGTAAGACCCATTTGCGACCAAGCTTTAACTTCCTGACGGATGTCTTGAGATGTTGCTTCAATATAGCCACAATTTTCCTGCCTCATGATGCCATCTATTATGTGAAGTGCACCAGTCCCTCCTGCAGCAAAGCACCCCCACAACATGATGCTGCCACCCCCGTGCTTCACGGTTGGGATGGTGTTTTTCGGCTTGCAAGCCTCCCCCTTTTTCCTCCAAACATAACGATGGTCATTATGGCCAAACAGTTCTATTAATGTTTCATCAGACCAGTGGACATTTCTCCAAAAAGTACGATCTTTTTCCCCATGTGCAGTTGCAAACCGTAGTCTGGCTTTTTTATGGCGGTTTTGGAGCAGTGGCTTCTTCCTTGCTGAGCGGCCTTTCAGGTTATGTCGATATAGGACTCGTTTTACTGTGGATATAGATACTTTTGTACCTGTTTCCTCCAGCATCTTCACAAGATCCTTTGCTGTTGTTCTGGGATTGATTTGCACTTTTCGCACCAAAGTACGTTCATCTCTAGGAGACAGAACGCGTCTCCTTCCTGAGCGGTATGACAGCTGCGTGGTCCCATGGTGTTTACACTTGCGTACTATTGTTTGTACAGATAAACGTGGTACCTTCAGGCATTTGAAATTGCTCCCAATGATGAACCAGACTTGTGGAGGTCTACAATTTTTTTTCTGAGGTCTTGGCTGATTTCTTTGATTTTCCCATGACATCAAGCAAAGAGGCACTGAGTTTGAAGGTAGGCCTTGAAATACATCCACAGGTACACCTCCAATTGACTCAAAGTATGTTAATTAGCCTATCAGAAACTTCTAAAGCCATGACATCATTTTCTGGAATTTTCCAAGCTGTTTAAAAGCACAGTCAACTTAGTGTATGTAAATTTCCGACCCACTGGAATTGTGATACAGTGAATTATAAGTGAAATAATCTGTCTGTAAACAATTGTTGGAAAAATTACTTGTTTCATGGACAAAGTAGATGTCCTAACCGACTTGCCAAAACTATAGTTCGTTAACAAGAAATTTGTGGAGTGGTTGAAAAACGAGTTTTAATGACTCCAACCTGAGTGTATGTAAACTTCCGACTTCAACTGTATGTGAAAAACATGCTCCACATAAGATTTGAAGGTCCACTTCATCAATGTACGTACTGTGCATCAACAGTGATGCACAAATTACTTTGAGGGCAAAATGTACAAATAGTTTATTCGCTCCTTTTAGTTGTTGTTGCAGTTGCTTTTTTGTTGTTTTTCAATGTTGCTTAGAGCATAATTTTTTCCCTTTAAACGGGGTCGTCCAATCTATCCAATGGTCTTATCAGCTCAGGCCTCCAAAAGCCCTTATGACACCAGCAACATGACAAGCTGTACATTGGCATGCTAGTACTCTTTCTTTTAACAGGGATGTTGACAGAGTTTGTGGTTTCATGGTCAACGTACAGGGATTTGCTGTTGTGGGATTAAAGGCCCTGCATGTGGGATCTATTGTATTAGTGAGAGGCTTAATGGGTTCTCATGTTAAAGTGACATGTTCTTTTTGAGTTATTTACACGTTTGGAATCCATAATACCTTGAGGACGGCCATCTCAGGTCAGAGATACATCAATGATCTAGGCCAAATGACAAAATGTGTTTCACACAAGCCCATGGATCAAGCAACATGTGGGTTGCTGAAAATGAATGTCATATTTTTGACCAGAACAATGGCCAAATATATCTTGTTTTATGAATATATAAAAATAAACAATAACAGACTGCAAGAGTAATCTGAGTGATAAAAACATCACACTATGAATGATCCTCCTTTAAAATGTCTACTATTGGGCCTCCCGAGTGGCGCAGTGGTCTAAGGCACTGCATTGCATCTCAGTGCTAGCTGTGCTACTAGAGATTCAGGCTCTGTCGCAGCCGGCTGCGACCGGGAGACCCATGGGGCGGCGCAGAATTGGCCCAGCGTCGTCCAGGTTAGGGGAGGGTTTGGCCGGCAGGGATGTCCTTGTCCCATCGCACACTAGCGACTCTTGTGGCGTGCAGTGCACTCTGACATGGTCGCCAGATGCACGGTGTTTCCTCCGACACATTGGTGCGGCAGGCTTCCGGGTTAAGTGGGCAAAAAAATTATCCTTTTGCCACACCAGTTCCAAAACTGTCTGGAAGAGAGAAAAAAAAGATCTCAATAGCTTCCAGATGTTTGACGCTGCAACAACTTCATCCATTGTGACCTAATTGTATTCCTGTACAATGGCGGATGATGGCGAGTAAAGGCTAAAATAGGTCATAAATATCCAGTCATGGCACAAGCAAATCCAGCCTATTAATAGGCCTACACTGTATTTGAATAAAACTACTGTATACTCCACACAGCCTAGTCACAATACACTCAGTGGCCAGTTTATTAGGTATACCCATCTAGTTTCGAGTCAGACCCCCCTTTCCCTCCAGAACAGCCTGAATTCTTCAGGGCATGGAAACATTGCTCAATTGGTATCGAGGGACCTAACGTGTGCCAGGAAAACATTCCCCACACCACTACACCACCAGCCTGTATTGTTGACACCAGGCAGGAAGGGGGCATTAACTCATGCTGCTTACTCCAAATCCTGACTCTGCCATCAGCATGACGTCGGACCAGGCAATGTTTTTCCACTCCTCAATTGTCCAGTGTTGGTGATCGTGTGCCCACTGGAGCGGCTTCTCCTTGTTTTTAGCTGATAGGAGTGGAACACGGTGTGGTCATCTGCTGCAATAGCCCATCCGTGACAAGGGTCAACGAATTGTGCATTCCAAGATGCTGTTCTGCACACCACTGTTGTACTGCGCCATTATTTGCCTGCTTGTGGACCGCCTGTTAGCTTGCACGATTCTTGCCATTCTCCTTCGACCTCTCAGCTCATCAACGAGCTGTTTTCGTCCACAAGACTGCCACTGACTGGATGTGTTTTGTTTGTCGCACCATTCTCGGTAAACTCTAGGCACTGTCATGCTTGAAAAGCTCAGGAGGCCGGTTGTTTCTGAGATACTGGAACCTGTGCTCAAAGTCGCTTAGGTCACTCGTTTTGCCCATTCTAACGTTCAATTGAAAAGTAACTGAATGCCTCGATGCCTGTCTGCCCGCTTTATATAGCAAGCCACGGCCATGTGACTCACTGTCTGTAGGAGTGAACCATTTTCGTGAACGGGGTGGTGTACCTGACACATGATGTTCTCTGTGGTAGAATCAATGAGTATCCATTACAGCAATGCATGAATGAATGAAGGAAAAACTGTAGAGCTCTTGTAATTACATTTCTTTGATAGCTTTTTGAAAAGAGGTCAAATATAGTAAATTCAATCTGAAAATCTACTCTCTCACTGAACTTTATATTAATATAATTGTCTTTAATTACAGGACCCCCTATTCCAGTTGGGGTAGATGTTCAGGTTGAAAGTCTGGACACAATCTCTGAAGTGGATATGGTGAGTAGGATTTGACTATTTTTATTACACAGTGAAGAGTAATCTTTCCTAGCCTGGTGTAACAAGCCTCATAGCGCGATAGCTCACATTCTGTTTCACTTTGAAGCTAAAGGAAACGTGAGCACAGCAGTCAGTCTGCTTGACCAAGCTAAATCTTTGCCCCATACTATTGCAAAAGTATTCCACTATCTAGAAAATGTTTCAACCAGAGAAGCCTTTCATGAATATTACGTAAGCACAAAAAATTAAGCTCACTCAAATCAGATATCTCATATGTGGAATCCTTCAACACATGCTGTACCTACATTCAATCCAAAAAGCAGCTTCATCGATAGGTGTGATTGTCCCCCGACAAAGGGCACCACCACCGCCATAACAAGCCCCTGTTGTGTTGTTTCAGGACTTCACCATGACCCTGTACCTGAGGCACTACTGGAAGGACGAGCGCCTGTCCTTCCCCAGCACCAATAACCAGAGCATGACCTTCGACAGCAGGCTGGCCAAGAAGATCTGGGTTCCTGACATGTTCTTCGTCCACTCCAAGAGGTCCTTCATCCATGACACCACCACAGACAACGTCATGCTGAGGGTGCACCCTGACGGAAATGTGCTCTACAGTCTAAGGTAGCTGCTCAGCTCTCCTGTATTAGAATGATGAGAACTGGGCCGTGTCCATTAGGGCACACCATAGAAAAAGTTTTGCAACGGAACACGAAAACAAGCGTTTCTTATTGGACAGGTTCCGATAGTACCCCGTTTCCGAACGTTTTCATGCTAGCTGAACACGACCCTCATTTGATGACTTACCCTCAAGGGTATTGGATTTAGCGCTGAGCTCATGTTCAAACTAATTTATCAAGGTATATGAAGAAGGCCGATTTGTTGGACTGCTAAACAAAGCTATTGAACATGCTACTTAGTAAGCATGTAATGTTACCATATGGGAAAAGGTTTGGTCACGTGCGTGCAACCTTCCTGGGTTGTTGAATTGGACAACCTGGAACACTTGAATGAGTTATCTTAACACATATTTTGTCCATTGACTAAATTATGTCCATTGAAAGATATACAGTGCGTGACATAATTTTCCATTTTATGAGACAGATGGACAACACTGAAATGGATGCTAAACACTTTCCCTTCCCCAGCCAAATAGAGACCTCATGTAACCCATGTTATACATAAGTCCTTCAGTGACATCCCACTGGGCAAAAACTGGTTGACTCAACACTGTTTCCACATCATTTCACCCCCAAAAAATCATGTGGAAAACTGATTGGCTTTGCAAATAGTAATCAACGTAGGGGCATTTTGTCGTCTTTTTTTCACCCAATGACATGGTGACATTTTTTTGATTGAATTCACGTTAGTTGAAAACTCAACCAAATGTAAATCAAAACTAGACGTTAAATTGACATAAGTCATGCTATGCTGTCACTTTTGTTCTTACAGAATCACAGTCACAGCCATGTGCAACATGGACCTGAGTCGCTTCCCTCTGGACACACAGACCTGCTCGCTGGAGATAGAGAGCTGTGAGTGCATCTTTCAACTTCACCATTTACCTACACATCTCTGATGACATTTGATCCAGTTTTATCACAATCATGTGAGGTATTCATTGGGGGGGTTTTAACGTTCTCTCATCAGACGCGTACACGGACGATGACCTCATGCTGTACTGGAAGAAAGGCAACGAGTCACTGAACACGGACGAGAGGATATCTTTATCCCAGTTCCTCATCCAGAAGTTCCACACCACTACAAAGCTGGCCTTTTATAGCAGTACAGGTAACCCTGAAGTCACATATTTACTAAGACAACCATGGGCCACATTAAATTGCCTTGCGGGCCGCATTTAGCCAGCGGGTCGTGAGTTTCAGACCTCTGCACTGTGGGAATGGAAACAAATGAAAGGGACAGGATCTGCGTAGAATATCAGCTGTGTTCTTTTTCCTTCCCAGGCTGGTACAACCGTCTGTACATCCACTTCACTCTACGACGCCACGTCTTCTTCTTCCTGCTCCAGACCTACTTCCCTGCCACCCTCATGGTCATGCTGTCCTGGGTCTCCTTCTGGATTGACCGCAGGGCTGTCCCCGCTAGGGTCCCTTTGGGTATGAAAGGCCCTTGCCAGAAGGACAAGAAAGTTTCTAGCTCTAGGTTTAATGGATATTTCAGTTTTCTATTTGAGATGTAGTACAGTCTTGATGCTCATGTGTTTGATTGTGATGTTTGGTCTCAATGGTGGCCCCAATGAGGCTTAAAATGAACTGTAAAGGGACAGACTAAAAAGCTATTTCAATGGAGATCGGTGTCAAATCACCTAGGTTGCTGAACCCTCTGTTTTGACTGTCCAGGTATCACCACGGTGCTCACCATGTCCACCATCATCACTGGAGTCAACGCCTCCATGCCCAGAGTCTCCTACATCAAAGCAGTAGACATCTACCTGTGGGTCAGTTTTGTGTTTGTCTTCCTCTCGGTCATAGAGTATGCAGCGGTCAACTACCTCTCGACCGTGCAGGAACGGAAAGAGAGGAAGCTAAGAGAAAGGGTACATTTTGTTTAATTTCATTAACATGAAATGTTTTTCTGCTTTTCTGTATTCATTTATTTTTAGGACAACATCTGGTGCACAACATTGCTCATATCTCTCCATATGCCAAATGTTGTGGCATACGGAGCTTAAACTGCATAAGTAGCCTCAGGAGGAAGTATTTCAACACAGAGTCCCCGAAAACTTTTCTTGCCACAAACAACCTTCTTTAGAAGCCCTATGCAAAATAAGTTGCATATTAGACATATTAGTGTCTTTAAAGCCACTTCAAATACTTCAGTTTTGTAGTTTAAGTCTTGTCCGTTAATTCACCTTTTACTTCCGCATACTTGCAGTTGCCCTGTACCTGTGGCATTGGCAACCCGGACGACATGACGTGCGACCCCCAGATCTCCGGCTACACCACCATGGACGTCAACAGCACAGCGAACTATGGCACAGCAGGGAACTATGGGATGCCAGAGAACGGCGGCAGGCAGGAGAGGATGTTGGCCCAGGTGGTTCTGGGGGATCCCCAGCTCACGGGCCAGGTAAAGAGGCCAGGCTATGTGAACATTTGGATAGACACCCACGCCATAGACAAGTACTCACGGGTCCTATTCCCTGGTTCCTACGCCCTGTTCAACATCATCTACTGGTCTATCTACTCCTAACGCCTGGCCTGTGCCACAAATGGGGAAGGACTCTTCTACCCTATCACACTCACATGCTGCAGTTAGAGCACAACATGGTCATATTTATTAAGCACCAAATGGACAGAGAACTGACTTAAACAGGGAGGGAGTGGGACTACCTGAACTTGTCGATTTTTAGAGTGTGCCCTAATGAATATGACCAAGGTCTCCATTAACAGGGATAGTAGCCACAGAGAGAACATGTTTTTGTCTGTTTTTCAAGACAGAGAAAGAGATATGGCTCATAAAATGCAAGGAACATTGCCTTCTTGACCGAGCCTCTTAAATGGACTTATTTAAATATGTACTCTTTCCATTCAAGAAAACAGTTATAAGGGTTTATCGTCATTTCCACTGAGCCACCGGGTCAAGCATTACAAAATTGAGTGCAGTATTTTTATTTAAACAACCACTGAAAATGTTCAGTTACAATATGGTTTCTCAAACATCAGACTAATTAATATTGATAACTGGTGCATCGGGGTTGAAAAACTATTTTTGATTGCAATGTTTTGGGAATGTCAAATTTTGAAATACAATGTTGTGAATTATTTCCCATAGAACGTATAGCCCCTTGTTGATTATATATTTGACATTGAGACGTTTTTTAAATTTATGGTCACGATTAATTCTAAATTAATTGTGTCATATTGATTGTGACCAATGGACAACTAAGCAACTGAAAAACAACATTGATAGGTTTCAGATGTTAAGACTTGCCCACTGGGTGAAGGGCCTTGAGATGACGTGTATATATTAGTGACTTAGCATGACTATGACTAGATAGTGCCCCGGAGAGCGCTAGCCCGTTAAACTCGAAAGCCTGAATTTCAGGCGATATCTTGAATTTTTATTTTCGTATTTGCCGTTCTAAAATATGAACACCCTATTTGGATGTTATGTATCGTTGCTTCTGATCTTAAACACTAGTTTGTTGGTAATAAGCAACCATTTCACTTTGTGATCATTTTCACATCAATAGCATAACTACATGTGACACTAATACATAAGAAACAAACAGGTTAGGTTTTTTGAAGCCAAATGCACAAATCACATTAGACTGTTTTCTTTCCCACTATTTTGATACTTTTGAAGTTAATGTCTCTTCGTGTATATTATTATGTGAGATTCACTGTATTAGTCGTTTCAGGTTTTAGAGTTTGTTCCCCTTTGAATCCGTTTGAATAAATAACCTCGTAGATAACCTCATATGGTAGCTACAGGATGGATATATTATTGTCTTACTAGGAGAGATTGTGTCTCCAAATACCCCTTATTTTTTATAATCAATATAAGCAGAATCACTCAACACACCTATGTAAAGCTATGTTGTGATCACTGTTAAACATATTTAATAAAATGTGATGTTTTCTGAGAAAGAGGAAGTCATTGCATCTGAAATGGAAGAACACGTTTTGAACTAGCCTACTGCAAAGTAAAGACATGGAAATTGACATATTACAGTAATTGCAATGTTGTAGCTTCTCATTAGAAACTTTGCTTTATGGTGTATTAGAATTGCTTCATTGATAACAATGATTACCATTCTTCGAAAATCATGAGCAACTTGGCACTGATTGCAGAGCAGCCTCTGACTAGAGGTAGTTTGAATCAATACTTCCTGTTAATCACGAGGTCATCAATGTTTTTTCCATGAATGTGTGGAGCCAGTAGTGTCCTTGTCTTTCGGTCCTTGCTCCTGCTTCAGTTTGGCCTCAGAGAATTCCACCCTCATCTTGTGAAACAGCTCAGGGCAGCACAGTACATCCACAGCTGTCATGGCCAGGGCCTTGGCCGTCCGGAGCGTGTAAAACTGGGCCTTTTCTGCACCTGGACCATTCAATGGAATAGACATGTGAATCAGTGGAGGCTGCTGAGGGGAGGATGGCTCATAAGCCGTCCTCCCCTCAACAACCTACACTGATGTGAATAATGTCATAACGGTCAGAAAATCAGTCTGTACCAGGGTCCATTTTGTATCCATTTTCTGTATTCAGTTTATTTTATAGAGCTTAAAATAGGCTGAAATCAAGTTGAGCAGTACCCATCTCTTTTTATTACTGGATCCTACCTGCAGCTGCGGTATACTCCTCAGTATGGTTCAGTGCATCGGTGCCAATGTAAAAGAAAGGGTGTATCCCAGGGACGACAAATGACACGTTGCCAAAGTCAGTGGAACCTGCCAAGACTATGAAGACAAGTGCTCATCTCCAGTAATATTACTCTCTCTACAATTATTATTATTTAATTTTTTCTACCTGAGAAATTGTTCTGCACTTCCACAAACTCAATCCTCAAGGCTCTACCATTCTCTTCGTGGAGCTGTGCAAGGGTGGTGTTGGGAAGGATGTTGGAATATGTGTGGTTTGGATAAGTTCTCCCCACCTATGGGAAATAAACTTACACAACTTACCCACCAACATATTTTCCCTCAACCTTGATGGTAAACAAGGGACAACGGAAAAAAATGCTATTTTGAGCATGCTTACTTGACAACCAGTTGCTCTCTCTAACACACACACACACACAAACGCACACACACTTGAGTCCTCTGTCGTAGCGTGACAGCCATATGGCCTTGTCTTTATTAATTTATTTAATTACCTGAAGCAGGCCTCTGCCTTGGCTTTGAGGTCAGACAGGTCCGTGACCAGTGGAGTGCTCCACTGTAGTACTCCAGCCCGGTGTAGGCTGGGATGATGTTAGGCTTCACTCCACCATGTTTGATGATGCCTGTGGAAGAAGACAAAGAAGAAGCCAATTGAACCTTTATGTCTGATAAGAAAGAGGTGTACACAGAGACTGTGGATCAGCCAGGTATGGTGGTTTGTTCAACAGCTGTTACAGTATGAAGCCATCAATGGTGTACACAAAGACTTGATACTTAACTGCACAGGCGCAACAGGTGAATACCAAAATATCACTTTAAAGCACATCAAATCAAAACATTACTTTCAATGGTTATGCCCACACATGCAGGCCGGGGCGCAACTTTGGTTTTAGAAACGTGGGGGGGATGTAGTATATATATATATACAGTTGAAGTCGGAAGTTTACATACACCTTAGCCAAATACATTTAAACTCAGTTTTTCACAATTCCTGACATTTAATCTTAGTTAAAATTCCCTGTCTTAGGTCAGTTAGGATCACCACTTTACTTTAAGAATGTGAAATGTCAGAATAATAGTAGAGATAATGATTTATTTCAGCTTTTATTTCTTTCATCACATTCCCAGTGGGTCAGAAGTTTACATACACTCAATTAGTATTTGGTAGCATTGCCTTTAAATTGTTTAACTTGGATCAAACGTGTTGGGTAGCCTTCCATAAGCTTCCCACAATAAGTTGGGTGAATTTTGGCCCATTTCTCCTGACAGAGCTGGTGTAACTGAGTAAGATTTGTAGGCCCTCACACACGCTTTTTCAGTTCTGCCCACAAATTTTCTATAGGATTGAGGTCAGGGCTTTGTGATGGCCACTCCAATACCTTCACTTTGTTGTCCTTAAGCCATTTTGCCACAACTTTGGAAGTATGCTTGGGGTCATTGTCTATTTGTAAGACCCATTTGCGACCAAGCGTTAACTTCCTGACTGATGTCTTGAGATGTTGCTTCAATATATCCACATAATTTTATTTTCCTCATGATGCCATCTATTTTGTGAAGTGCACCAGTCCCTCCTGCAGCAAAGCACCCCCACAACATGATGCTGCCACCCCCGTGCTTCACGGTTGGGATGGTGTTCTTTGGCTTGCAAGTCTCTCCCTTTTTCCTCCAAACATAACGATGGTCATTATGGCCAAACAGTTCTATTTTTTTTTCATCAGACCAGAGGACATTTCTCCACAAAGTACAATCTTTGTCCCCATGTGCAGTTGCAAACCGTAGTCTGGCTTTTTTTATGGCGGTTTTGGAGCAGTGGCTTCTTCCTGGCTGAGCGGCCTTTCAGGTAATGTCGATATAGGACTCGTTTTACTGTGGATATAGATACTTTTGTACCTGTTTCCTCCAGCATCTTCACAAGGTCCTTTGCTGTTGTTCTGTGATTGATTTGCACTTTTCGCACCTAAGTACGTTCATCTCTAGGAGACAGAACGCGTCTCCTTCCTGAGCGATATGACGGCTGCGTGGTCCCATGGTGTTTATAATTGCATACTATTGTTTGTACAGATGAACGTGGTACCTTCAGGCATTTGGAAATTGCTCCCAAGGATGAACCAGACTTGTGGAGGTCTACAAAATCCTGGCTGATTTCTTTTGATTTTCCCATTATGTCAAGCAAAGAGGCACTGAGTTTGAAGGTAGGCCTTGAAATACATCCACAGGTACACCTCCAATTGACTCAAATTATGTTAATTAGTCTATCAGAAACTTCTAAAGCCATGACATCATTTTCTGAAATTTTCCAAGCTGTTAAAGGCACAGTCAACTTAGTGTATGTAAACTTCTGACCCACTGGAATTGTGATACAGTGAATTATAAGTGAAATAATCTGTCTGTAAACAATTGTTGGAAAAATTACTGCACAAAGTAGATGTCCTAACCGACTTGCCAAAACTATAGTTTGTTAACAAGAAATTTGTGGAGTGGTCAAAAAACGAGTTTTAATGACTCCAACCTGAGTGTATGTAAACTTCTGACTTCAACTGTATACCTCCCATCCCCAGTGAAAGTTGCGCCCCTGCATGCAGGTACATGACAGTAGGAGCCTCTCTCATTCATTATTTAACATGGAGTCTCCAGTCTGGCTTTAGCTGCTGCCTCAGAACTGACTGTACGCCAGCACTGCTGCATTGACCCCCTCCCAGGGGTAAGCTGCAGCATGAGAATCCTTCCCATGGTACTTCACTGTCACACTGAGAATAGATTAACAAAGATTGAACCAAAATGGAAGCATATAACGTTCAGTTAAAATGTTGTAAACTGGAATTGGATACAGACGGCAGAAACAGAATCTCACTCTGTAATGGATACACATGGTAGGAAGGCAACATCCTGCTGAGCGGGGTGAGCCATGAAGACAACATCCATGTCTTCAAATGCCCCAGCCAGGATGAGGTCAACCTTCCCTCCTCCATCCTCTTCTGCTGGGGTCCCAAGAACTGTCACCTATGGCAATGACACATGGCTGTGTTAACTGAGGCAATTTAATCAATCAGTAGGTCAATCGATCATTTATTCAAATGTCAGAAGGTGACATTTTATCCATGCACAATCATTTAGTAAGTGGACAACTGGACACACCTTTAATGCCACAATATATGCACTCGCTGCTGGAAAAATGTACCTTTACACGGAGAGGAGTCAGACAGTCTGTTGGTTCTCTTACTAATCCTCAGCCCTAGTGCAACAGCCACACCGACTTCTGCTATAAGGTTGTGTCCACATACATGGCCAATACCTGGCAATGCGTCGTACTCGCATAGGAATCCCACATTCAAAGCTCTGTCCCCGTCTTTGCCACCTAATGGGCCCCATGTCGCCCTAACTGCGGTAGGCAGTATGTGACTTTAAACTTCCCATAAGTTATCATCAGAGAGAAAACGAACGAGCCTGTCGTGTGACTGTTTCTCCCTATATCAAGGCCCTGGACATCACCATATGTCTTGGCTTAGAATGAACAGCTTGTCTTGAATTGTGTCTATGCAGGATCCAATATTGTGTTTCAACTGCATTCTATTTTCACGCGATTGAAAGCCTAGTGCCGTAATCTGTTTAGCAGTCCAGCAAACTAGTAATAGTCTTGCGCAGTAAAAGTTGTTTATGTTTTTAATTTTTCTGTGGCATACTGATTTTGAGATAATAACTAGGGCAGAGGTGTCTCACCGCCATCTACTGTCTGGAGTAAGAATGTGCACTTATTCAATGTGAGGTATCTGAGGAAGGCTGTAATTATTATGGGGCTATAATTTAAACCATTCTGAAATTAACTAGATTTTTTTTTTTAAGTAGGCCTGAAAAGCATTTGTCTTAATCTATAGATGGTCATAAGCAAGGCTGAGACTATTTTGAATGGTGTCATTTTTGCAATCTCACATATGTAGGCTTAACGAGAAGCGAATCGAGTGAAGTCCATCAGCATTCTGCATTTCAATTAATATGAAACTAATAAATAGAATCAGAGGTTCTTTTTCACTATTACTACACTAGAGGGACCCAAAGTAATATTTTTGTGCCGATGCAAGCAACATGCTCCATGGTTGTTATTACTGTATTATATATCAATGCCTACAGCACTTAAAATCCTATTATTTGACAGAATGAGGGTTTTGCAGGAATTATTTCAGAATCCATTTTGTGAAAAAGACAATAGACTGTATTGAATACAACATTTGTCTCTCACCTTGAATTAATAATGAAATCCAAACTGACAATAGCGTGAAATAAAAGCATAGAAGGAATAAATTATTCCCCCCTCCTTTTTTGAATGTCAAAATACTTTTTTCATGGTCACTCGAATAATAAAACACTCATGCAGGAAACAACGAAGTACCTTGGGATGGGGCTACACAACTGCGAGCAAGGTCTGACCCAGCGGAACGAGCTCAATTAGTGCCAAATTAATAAAGACAAGGCCATATGGCTGTCACGCTACGACAGAGGACTCAAGTGTGTGTGCGTTTGTGTGTGTGTGTGTGTTAGAGAGAGCAATTGTGTGCATGCGCTGTGTGTAAGTGTGTGCGCACTCTTCGTGCGCGTGTGTGTATAGAGGGGCTGCCGTGTAGGAGTTGGGGGGTTAATTGGGGTCTTTGTCAGCCACAGGAGGAGATGTTGTTGGACAGTCCAGAGCATGCTGTCACCAGTACCCCTCTCTGACAGGGCCTGTCACTCAGTTTACTTTACACACCACTGGTGTCACTCTCTATTGTCTGTCAATTAACTGACATGAGGGAAATAACCCTTTTGCTTTCCTATTTTCTTAACCACTGATTTAGTTTGTGGACAGCTGTTTAATTCCACCTGATTACCTAGTAGTGCTTCATACCCTTTAATATCTACCCTGAGAGGATCAAGACTGTCCATGCCAAACAATTTCCGTCAGCTTTCTCTCCGTTTCTCAGTGGTGGATAAAACATTCTAATATAATATCTATGTTATTGCACTACTAAAACAGACGGTACGATATTAGCTCAATAGTGTAGAATACATTTCAACTCGTGTCTTAATATGAAATAAAGGTGCCAGGAATGCCAATCTGAATGATGGGCCAAATAAAATCCTTGCCAAATCCATAAAGTTCTCTCTTGCAGCAACATAGAGACATTTCCTATGTTCAATATTTCAAGTAACCCTTGACGTGATGACTTGATCAGTGCAATCCGTCAGTGAATTGGCATCAATCCAAAGTAGAGTGATATGATATGCACATACAGGCATCACAACAACAGGAATTCCTTAGGGAATAGTGTGTTGCTGGGCAGAATAAATGTGCTCCTCATTTCAATGAAATTAGTGATTGGATAACAAAGACCTGTGTTTACTGCATCGTGTGTGTTGTGTGCTACCTTTGCTGTGTGTGTGTGTGTGTGTGTGTGTGTGTGTGTGTGTGTGTGTGTGTGTGTGTGTGTGTGTGTGTGTGTGTGTGTGTGTGTGTGTGTGTGTGTGTGTGTGTGTGTGTGTGTGTGTGTGTGTGTGTGTGTGTGTGTGTGTGTGCGTGCATGCGTGTGTCTGTGTGTGTGTGCGTGTGTGTGTGTGTGTGTGTGTGTGTGTGTGTGTGTGTGTGTGTGTGTGTGTGTGTGTGTGTGTGTGTGTGTGTGTGTGTGTGTGTGTCATTGACTCTCATCACAATCAGTGATGTCCTCAGAGACACACTCAGACAGTACTGATCAGACGGTTTTAAAACATGAGGTTTCAGTCGACTGAGGTGAACTGTCATTCTGTCATTATTTCTGGAAAGATGGGATCTCAATACCACTATCGAAAAAAAAGCACACCCCAGCATGCACTGCTCCTCAGGCCAAGAGCTCTGATAATTGGAGGAGAGGCCGCATGGCCTCTTGAGAGTGTCTGTTTGCATGCTGCTTGACAGCCCTTCTTGTCATTTATGTCACACTGCACACACAATCACAGCACTCCTGCTGTGGTAAACACCTTCGAAAAAAATGTTTTTCTTCCTGTAGGTCTAGGAGGAGGTTGGGTGGGATTCTCTCAGTAATGGTCCTGGTTTTGTGAAGACCGAATGACAAAAACTGTTACAAAATATTGTCCAGGTACTTTTTTGTCTATCAGGTAAAACATAATACAGTATATAAATGCTTGCTAAAACACAAATATTCCCTCCAAAAGCTCCTCCCCAGCATTGTAATACAAAACAATGTTGTAATGCATTTCTCTCCTTAGATAAATTATGCATGGGGGTCCTATTCTTCTGCCTACTTCAGTTCTGTTACTCAGTGTATTGTGATTCTCAAGATTCACACAGAGAGCCCATACAACTGCCCAGCTACTCCCCAATATTCCACTGGAGGAGCGTATAGTTCCTTTGTGAAACCACAGAAACGGTTGCTGCCAGTCTCAATAATGTCACCCTTTGTTCCGAGTCTCGCTGAACAGGAAAGAGTGAGCTGTTCCTCCTACCGCAGAATAGCCTATCAGCAGGGTGGGTGGAGAGGTCTAGAGAATCAAAGGTTAGCACAGTCTCATGGTTTTTCTGTCCACAAAAGGTTAACCGCATGCTGTGCTTAAGTCTGTTGAGAGGCTAAAATGGCATTGTAGTGTACCGTCATAGTCTCAGTGCAGTGCAGAGACAACTACATCCTGGTCATGAGGAGAAAAATAATCATTAGACATTTCTCAAACAGACGCATCCAATGCTACAAAAGTACCAACAATGAGATTGGAACTAAGGTTGGAACTGGTCTGTGTGTCTGTCTGTATCAAACCTATAGTCCCCAATACTAAGCGACAAAGTGTAAACTAATACATACAGACAACAACAATCCAGCAGGCAAACAAATCTTTAATTAAGTCAGTGTCGGTGGAGCGTTCACAGATTTTACATTTTGGTAGAGGACCTACAATACCTCCTCTGTGAGAGCTTATTACGACTAGAATGTCTTCTACTGGCTTGAAAGTTCAAACACTGAACCCTGCATGTGTATTCACAAAGACATGAGAGCTACGGAAGCTACAATCGCAGTGCATTCCCCAATGGAAAGATCTTTGTTGGATATTTCCCACTTGGTAAGGTGAGGACAAAGATATTTAGATCTATTAATATTTTGAAGATGAGCTTTTTGGTTTGGGTCTGTGATTCATTTGTCTCTTTCTCTCGTATCTGTGCATCCTTCCATTGCTATTTTCATCATAATGATGCCACATATCTTTATTATTGATTTAGTTCACCAGTTTACATGTTCTTTGCCATGACCTTTGAATTACAGCAGTTGACTTATCACTAAGGAAGATAGTTCATTTTACCTCACAGATAGATTCATCATCACAGGATTCTTCCTCTGGTGCATTCATTGTTGAGATGATGGGTTATAGGTCTTTGAAAAGCGGTATAAATAAAACATGGTCTGGTGACGAGGGACTTGAGCACAGGTGGCTGGTGGCACCTTAATTGGGGAGGATGGGTTCATAGTAATGGCTGGAACGGAGCTAATGGATTAGTATCAAACACATCAAAAACATGGTTTCCATGTGTTTGATACCGTTTCTGTCACGACTTCCGCCGAAGTCGGTCCCTCTCCTTGTTCGGGCGGTGTTCGGCGGTCGACGTCACCGATCTTCTAGCCATCACTGATCCATTTTTCATTTTCCATTGGTTTTGTCTTGTCTTCCTTCACACCTGGTTCCAATCCCATTAATTACATGTTGTGTATTTAACCCTCTGTTTCCCAACATGTCCTTGTCGGAGATTGTTTGTTTGTATGTTTGTGTATTATGTATTGGTGCGCGATGGGTTCTTGTACCCACTTTTATTTATCTTGTAATTTTGATTATGGAGTTTTGTTAAGTCTATTAAACGACTCCATTTATACCAAGTTCGATTCTCCTGCGCCTGACTTCCCTGCCACCTACACACACGCTATTACAGTTCCACTCACTCCATTCCAGCCATTATTAAGAGCCGTCCTCCCCTCACCAGCCTCCTGTGGACTGGAGTGCACTGTCGGGTATAAAAACACATCGATATCACAAATGTTGCGTTGTCTCACTCTGAATACTAAGAAGGCTGATGTATTCCTCATCACAGTGGTTCAATTCAAAAAGGTGAAACTGTAGCTCAAAAGTCAAGCTGTTGCTATGAAATGGATCTACTGTGATTTAGCGTAGTAGGCATGAGGTGGGCGGGGGGAAAGAAGGGTGAGGATCAGATAGGAGTGTCATTGTCCTCAGGTGAACTCTCTCTCTCTGGAACACCTGCAGTCACAAATGGTAATATCCACTACCTCAGTGTGGACTGGTCACAGCCACTTGGAGGATACGAGTAGATGTGAGTCATAAACAGGGTCTCTCAGAGGTAACATTAGGTTTTGTTTTTGTCCAAGTTATATGTCGAAAATGTTTTCTTAGAAGGTTTAAAGAAACAAATAAAATATGACCATCTGGGGATTTCAAATTTCTTTCTTTCATTTTTGGTTGGATCTCTAACTTCACAGTTACAAACGTGCATACATGCACGCACTTACGCATTCACGCACGCACTCACTCACGCCAACACATCAGCCAGAGAGCTAGAGTAATTGGTAACTCTCCTATGGGAACTCTGGGGCATCTTCCTTGTCCTTGGTGTTCATGAGCTAATGTGATTGGCCACGGCTTCCTTGGATTCACACTCCTTGAATAATGCACATACTTAATATTCGCTCTTTAAAGAAAGGGTTTTATCATGACCTGTTGTCCATAGAAAATAGAAGAGGGTGTTTAAATCAAGACCTGACACATTTTGAACATGTATTGTTGTTACACACTAGAGACCATGTCCACATGGTTACTTGTTAGTGTATGATTTGATTTATTGCAAGTGTTTACTGATGCATTTACTTTGTGCATTCCCTGGCTGTTAGTGTGATAAATGCTGTTAAGTAATGTTTCTATAGTATGAAAAAGTATGAGTATCCTAAAAATATTTACTTTAATTCAATTACTATGTATACTACTGAAATATCCCGCAGAACTAATTCAATTTAATGAATGTCATGTGCTTGATCATTTAAATGTTAACCTCTAGTAATGACGCAATTCTTTTTCTGAATGAAGAATAATGTTGTCTCTACATTGTTTTGTCTTCTGCTCATGGACACAGTCATACAAGAATGATACCATAATATCATGAATATGAAATTAAAACGAGCTACTCATTATTAATAGCAACTGAACCAGAGTCATGATTAAATTACTTGATGGATTTGACTGTATTGATCAGCCAAACATCAGTATTCACATCACAAAATGCACATACATTTTGGATGATTTCATGCACAATGCATCATACCCATTAGGTCACATTTGGCCCTTCAACTGTATAATATTTACATAATAAGTAGGGTGTGATTACATTTCATATTCAACCCTTTTTTTATTAGTAGCTATGTTTCCATCCAATTGGCAACAGATTTTCATGCAAATATGTTCAAATCCACATAAAAACAATATGCGCATTTTCAAACCAGAGATGTGTTTCCATCAAATTGATTTGTTGCAGATACTGTGAAAGGCTGTGCATGTTGACATAATACACATACAAATGAAATGGGTTTCCATTGCATTTTCAACTCATCCGATGGTTTTCTCACAAAAAAAAACATGTTGTGTGATATAGCAAGTGTGCCCACTCTGGTATTGACACATGCGCTCTAGACAACAGTTTGCAGATAGAGTGCAGGTAGGCCAGCCTACATGATGAGATTTTTATGGACAAATGTATTGGTTTCCACTACTTACCACAGCCACAAAGTACAAATTGGCCAATCGTAAAAATGTATTGAAAAAAAAAAAATCTTTTTTTGGTCTTAATTTAAGGTTAGGGTTATGCATAAGGTTAGAAATTAAGTAAAGGCTAGGGTTAAGGTTAGGGTTAGGTTTAAAATCACATTTTAAGAAGAGAAGTTGCAGAAATAGATAGGGGTTTATGACTTTGTGGTTGTGGTAACTAGTGGCGACCAGATTATTGTAATTTATAAACTGGGTGGTTCCAGCCCTGAATGCTGATTGGCTGACAGCCGTAGTATATCAGACCTTATACCATGGGTATGACAAAACATGTATTTTTACTGCTCTAATTACATTGGTAACCAGTATAAATAATGCACCTCGGGGGGTTGTGGTATATGGCCAATATACGATGGCTAATGGCTGTGTACAGGCAAGCCGTGATGCGTGCATAAGAACAGCCCTTAGCAATGGTATATTGGCCATATACCACAACCCCTCTGCCTTATTGCTTAACTGTCAAACGGCAGGCAGGCATCGATGGTCATGTCACCAGAATAAGACACTCAATATTTATTGGAAAGTAGCATAATTTCATCACCTTGCACTTTCACCACCCTGTGAAGTTCATCATAATTTATTTCATCTGTAGACTAATAAATTGCATGCTTTCCAGCAGTGTTGCCATGTTCACGGTTTTCCTGCAAAATTGGGCTACTTTGAAAACGATGTCGCGGGTGAAAATTGCGGGTTTTTGTTGCGGGTTGCAAAATAAATGTACACATACATGTTTTCAATCTTTGCACCCACACTGCTTGCGCGCGTAACCAGGCGCTAAAATAGAACTTGGTTCTATTTATGACGTGTGATGCGCCTCAAGTCCTGCCTCTCCCATCTCCTCATTGTTTTTTAGGAGCATATACCCACATGGGTGATTGAAAGATAAACTGAGATCCACACTCCAGTCCAGTCGGAGGGGTAATGCACCTTAAAGTTGGTTGCCAACCACCATATAAAGTCCGAAGAAGAAGAAGCCTGAAGGAGGAGAGATTACTAGAAACAAACTCGGTTTACCGTTTTATCTGTGGATTAATTGTTGGAGTAGAGAACCTTGTGCATTTCAGGTAAAATAACAACCCTGTGTTTATATCCCAGGACAAATTAGCTAGCAACAGCAAGCTAGCTAGCTAAATTTCCATAAATGTTTGCTTATCGACCTGTCCCCAAATTAATATAATTGGTTCAGAGTTCGTTTTGATATTTCAACCTGAGTGTCCTGATCGTGTCTGGTGTGGGGTGACAAAATCAACATGCGCGCAATGGTGCACGCGTGCGGTCTGGTCAGCATGTTAGTTACACACTGCCGCCTTTAAAAAATATATTTAACTGTGACCTGCTGCTGACTGAGGCAGGCTGTTGCTGAGTGAGTGGTGGGGAGGGCCGGAGGGGTGTGTGTGTGTTGAGAGAGCAGCACAGCTATTGGCTGAGTCATGTGAGCGAGAGGAGATTAGGCTACAGGTAAAACAAATTCTAAAAAATAAACACTGGCTGTTGTTGACAAGCATATTCAGTTCATATACATATGTTTTATACTTAATTCAGTGATTCAAATGATGACCCCATCCTCAGTAGCCTATTCCAGTAGGCTATTGGGAAACACTTCTTACCTCTTAATAGCCTCGCTATTCATGTTGAATAAATTAGTCTGATAATTTGAACTAAGCAAGTTGCTAAATCGTTCAGTTTACATCTTGCCTACATCTTGTCTAGGCTACTGTATACCATCGGAAATGAGATCTAGGCCTATCAGGGGCAATAGAATACTTGCCTTAATCCAAGCAAACCATGGCAAATTTTAATTACATTCATAAACCAAGATTTGAGTCTGCAGCCTATGACTATTGAAATGGGTCTTTTGTAGTCTTAATATTTGGCACATAATAACAGCACAATAGCCAATAGCCTAACATTAGTTTTTATGTTGATTCAAGTTTTTCTTGCTCAGAGATTTCGAAATCCACTAAAACTCTCCTGTCGGGTTTATCTATAGTTATGCACATGCGCAAAGGGGATTTATTTACTATGATAAACCTGGTTCGAGCCCTGAATGCTGATTGGCTGAAAGCCGTGGTATATCAGACCATATACCACGGGTATGACAAGACATTACTTTTTACTGTTGTAATTACGTTGGTAACCAGTTTATAATAGCAATAAGGCACCCCCGGGGTTTGGGCTAGTTTTCAGGCCTTTTGGGCGGGTTTTGAGTGGTCATTAGACTATCAATTTTGCTTGACCTGGCAACCCTGCTTTTGAGACATTTTAGTGGGAGGGCCACACAACATGTCATCGCATAACTCCCAAGTTTATTTCGATGCGATGGTTATTATATCAATATTGTGCATTAATGCATTTCCAGCAACATTTGTCACATAATTAATTTTATCGACACAAAAATATCTTGTCTAGCGTATTTTATTTAGTCGACATTTGTAAAGTTTGCAGACAAATGTTATTTTTACATTAGGCCTGTCATGACATTTTTTACAGTAATACAAGTGTTCTCACAGGATTGTTCATTAAGTATTAGTGGAGGAGAAATTGGGAAAATCTAAATATCTGCCATGGTTGCTTAACAAAGACTCATTTTTTCCATATAGAGATCCAATCAGCTC
Source organism: Salvelinus alpinus (assembly GCF_045679555.1). NCBI lineage: Eukaryota > Metazoa > Chordata > Actinopteri > Salmoniformes > Salmonidae > Salvelinus > Salvelinus alpinus. Next base: position 72,365,689 of record NC_092094.1, read on the forward strand.
AGATTTACTATTATAAAATGTATACTAATCACAAAATCTGAAAATAATTTCACAGGAAATTATAACGAGTATCTTCACTTTCTGCAATCAGTGATTACAAAAAAAAAGCTAAATGATGGCTTCACTCCATGCTGTGACTAAAGGGATGCAAAATGCAGACTTCACCCCTACTATAATCAACAGTACTATTTCCAATCAGAAACATGTTAGTAGATGAGATGTTTGCCAAAGAAAATGCCATCCATGATAGTACAGACACAAATTGATCAGAAGAACCTACAATTTCCCCTTCTATAATGGTTCTGTTCAACATGACCAGATAATATTGGTTCCTAATACACTATTTCGGAGCATGACATCGTTGATGGAATGGCATCATCCCAAATTAAATGTCAATACTGAATCGAAACAGTATATCACTCTGCAGAGTCTGCACCCATACTCAGAGATGTTTGTTAGCTTTAGAACATCTTGTATCCGTATTCTAATCATGGGAAGATTGTGTTTCTATTAAACAATATCCTTAAAGCATCAAATAATTAAAATGAAACAGTCTCCTTTGATGAACTGAGAGTGATTTATCTTCTTTGAAAGAATAGAGGGGACAGTGGATGGAAAACAATGACAGATCAGATGAACAGCAGAAGACAAATCACTGTAATATCCTATGATTATAGATAGAGATCCCGATGTCTACCTCCTGTGACATTACACTGACTTTGTCCCAGCCAGTCGGAACCAAGTCTTGTCTATCAGTGACATATTTAAAGCTCATACATCAATGACATAATCAATGTTCCCATTCTGAAACAACTGCTTCCTCAAACAGAATGAAGGGAGGCTGATAACGACCATGTGCTCCAGAGGCCACATTTAAATAATATATTGGGACATCAATTTTACATTTGGGCTTGATGAAAAGTATAATATGCTGATCTTCCTGTGCGAACAGGTGTCCTTGTTTGACAGTGCCATTAATCAATCAAAACCTAACAATGAACTCCCTTGACCTTGGACATGGACACAAGTTGGAGTGAGAGAGATTCAATGTAGTTAAAAGGTAAACCATTTAGATGTATGGGCTGCATAGAAGACAATGGGAGATGGTTCAGTTTAGTCTCCTGACAAGACATGTGGCATTGGCCTTCACTGGAGAAGCTCTGCCCTCATCTTGACATTTACCATGGTACTGTATTACACCAAGGGATGTATGAAAATACTACCTCAGCCAATGACTGCTATAGCTCTGTACTGTATACTGTATGCCTCTTGGGAAGGTTTACATATGTGACATAATGAGTATCAGAGTGTCTGGTACAGTACGGTCAAAGAGTTTTGGTGAAGTTGCTATGGTGATTTGCCCTCCAATGCGGGTAAAATTGTATTATTCCTCCTCATAATCTCCCTAAATGTAATTTCAAATGGGGATTGATAATTGCATTTGTCTAGATGTTATTTGATTGGGGACATAGATAGTAGTCAGAGCCAATTGCCAGAGGGATAGAAACAGTAAGAATGTGTGAATTACTACAGCACTGGGACAGCTATACAGACACATTGGATAATATGATGATGGTAATCATCACAAAAAGGTTAAGACTATTTGAAGATTGGACCTTCTTTTGACCTTTTTTTGTCTTCTTTTGACCAGGCTCAATACAGCAAGAAAGGTCAACACATTCACCCTCATCACTCTCATGAAAATATGTTACATGCAGTGAGCTGATCAGAGGTGCTGGGCTGGGGGGGGGGGGGGGGGGGTCTACTAAGCTAATATATGGAATGGTTTTAACTATTTCATTTAGAATTGTGTGTTTTTTCCCTGGTTTACATTCACCCTATTGCAGGTTTTATTAAAGTGCCTTCAGAAAATATTCACACCCCTTGACTGTTTCTACATTTTATTGCGTTAAAGCCTGAACTAAAGATTGATTAATTTGAGATGTTGTGTCACTGGCCTACACATACCCCATAATGTGAAAGTGGAATTATGGAATTATGTTTAGACATCTTTACAAATTAATTAAAAGTGAAAAGCTGAAATGTCATGAGCCAACAAGTATTCAACCCCTTTGTTATGGCAAGCATAAAACAGTTCAGGAGTAAAAATGTGCTTAACAAGTCACATAAGTTGCAGTGACTCACTCTGTGTGCAATAATAGCGTTTTAAAATGTTTATAAAAATATATATAGATATTTTTACCCCTTTTTCGCCCCAATTTTGTGGTATCCAATTGGTAGTTACAGTCTTGTCTCATCGCTGCAACTCCCGTACGGACTCGGGAAAGGTGAAGGTTGAGAGCCGTGTGTCCTCCAAAACACAACCCAACCAGGCCGCACTGCTTCTTGACACAAAGCCCACTTAACTCGGAAGCCAGCCGCACCGATGTGTCGGAGGAAACAGTGCACCTGGCGACCATGTCAGCGTGCACTGCGCCCGGCCCTCCACAGGAGTCGCTAGTGCACGATGGGACAAGGACATCCCTGCCACTCGAGAGGCCCTCAATAATAGTGTTTAACATGATTTTTTAATGACTACCTTATCTCTGTACCCCACATATACAATTATCTGTAAGGTCCCTCAGTCAAGCAGTGAATTTCAAACACATATTCAACTACAAAGACCAGGGAGGTTTTCCAATGCCTTGTAAAGAAGGGCACCTATTGGTAGATGGGTAAAAAAGCGCATTATATCCCTTTGTGCATGGTGAAGTTATTAATTACACTTTGGATGGTGTATCAATATACCTAGTCACTACAAAGATACAGGCGTCCTTTCTAAATGACCGCTCAGGAATTTCACCATGAGGCAAATAGCGACTTTAAAACAGTTACATAGTTTAATGGTTGTGATAGGAGAACACTGAGGATGGATCAACATTGCTACTTTTTGTCCTGAATACATTGTGTTATTTAGGGTAAATCCAATACAACGGCCACTTATGTTGCTTATGCCTAGAAACGGTCAAATGGTACAGCTAGTGTACATTCAATCCTCAGGGTCAAGTTTAAGGAGCTCCTTTAGCACCTCAGACTCAGTGACTGCCTGCAGGGAGAAACTTTGTAGCGGGGCAGGGGAAAAAGAGGGAGAAGCATCGGGGATAGTCGCATTAGAAGGGGTGGGATATGAGGAAATGTTGGACGAGCAAGGAGGCATGGCTGAGTCAAATAGGAATCCAGACTTAATGAAGTGGTGATTAAGGAGCTCAGCCATGTGCTTCTTGTCAGTAACAACCACATCATCAACGTTAAGGGACATGAGCAGCTGTGAGGAGGAGGGTTTATTCTCCAGGTCTTTACCCGTTTTCCAGAACTTTTTGGGGTTAGAGCCACAGAGAGAGAACTGCTCCTTAAAGTAACTAACTTTGGCCTTCCGGATAGCCTGAGTGCACTTATTTCTCATTTGCCTGAACGATAGCCAGTCAGCCTGAGTATGCGCGTGTCGAGCCATTCGCCAAATGCAATTCTTGAGGTGGAGTAACTCTGCAAGATCACGGTCGAACCAGGGGCTGAACCTGTTTTTAATTCTCAATCCTTGTCATATGAAGAGAAATTAAGATAAAAGGTATCGGTGCTCATCGGCCATTGGACATAAACATCGGCCATTGGAATCAGTGACTAACTGCAAACGTTGCAAAGCAATCACTAGCCTGCTATTCAGTAGAGTGGGTGTGTGGTACAATTCTGGCTTTAAGGGTCTCTTTTCCTTTTTAAAAGGATAAACATTCACATGCAACACCATGAGACAGAAAAAGTTGAATATCAATCAAAATCAAATCAAATTTATTTTATATAGCCCTTCGTACATCAGCTAATATCTCGAAGTGCTGTACAGAAACCCAGCCTAAAACCCCAAACAGCAAGCAATGCAGGTGTAGAAGCACGGTGGCTAGGAAAGACTCCCTAGAAAGGCCAAAACCTAGGAAGAAACCTAGAGAGGAACCAGGCTATAAGGGGTGGCCAGTCCTCTTATGGCTGTGCCGGGTGGAGATTATAAAAGAGCATGGCCAAGATGTTCAAATGTTCATAAATGACCTGCATGGTCAAATAATAATCAGGAGTAAATGTCAGTTGGCTTTTCATAGCCGATCATTAAGAGTATCTCTACCGCTCCTGCGGTCTCTAGAGAGTTGAAAACAACAGGTCTGGGACAGGTAGCACGTCCGGTGGACAGGTCAGGGTTCCATAGCCGCAGGCAGAACAGTTGAAACTGGAACAGCAGCAAGGCCAGGTGGACTGGGGACAGCAAGGAGTCATCATGCCCGGTAGTCCTGACGCATGGTCCTAGGGCTCAGGTCTTCCGAGAGAGAGAAAGAAAGAGAGAAGGAGAGAATTAGAGAGAGCATACTTAAATTCACACAGGACACCGGATAAGGAGAAGGAGGAGAAGTACTCCAGATATAACCAACTGACCCCATTCCCCCGACACATAAACTACTGCAGCATAAATACTGGAGGCTGAGACAGGAGGGGTCAGGAGACACTGTGGCCCCATCCGATGATACCCCCGGACAGGGCCAAACAGGAAGGATATAACCCCACCCACTTTGCCAAAGCACAGCCCCCGCACCACTAGAGGGATATCTTCAACCACCAACTTACAATCCTGAGACAAGGCCGAGTATAGCCCACAAAGATCTCCACCACAGCACAAACCAAGGGGGGGCGCCAACCCAGACAGGAAGATCACGTCAGTAACTCAACCCACTCAAGTGACGCACCCCTCCTAGGGACGGCATGAAAGAGCACCAGTAAGCCAGTGACTCAGCCCCTGTAATAGGGTTAGAGGCAGAGAATCCCAGTGGAGAGAGGGGAACCGGCCAGGCAGAGACAGCAAGGGCGGTTCGTTGCTCCAGAGCCTTTCCGAATACATTGGCCATGCTGTCAATCCAGCATGACTTCTGCCGCATTAAAAACAACTGGTAACTCTGGAACTGGGAAATCTCCAACTTCAGTGAGTTCAAGACAACTGGGAACTCTGAAAAAAACTAGTTCCGACTGGGAAAATAAGTTTTGAACGGTCATCCAACTCTGAATTCCAAGTCGGGAGTTCGGGCCTCTTTCTAGAGCTCCGACCTGAAGATCACTGACGCCATGTTTCGACCTTGTTTCTCAGTTGTCTTGAAAGCACCATAAATCTAGAAATGCCAAAACTTTGATGATGAAGTTTGATAACAAAATTTTCCCACAAGAAGAACCGCTGCACCACCTTCCTGTTCAGGAGAGCACAGCACAACACGGTGAGTCCAAAAATGTCTTGCATGATGCTTGCATGATGATCCTGTCGCTGTACATTTCAAAAGTGCTGAACAAAGTTATATTTACTACGTCCGTCATAGCTCGGTCATTCATTTCTTAAGCAAAATTATGGATTGCCTCTTATCCACTCATTGTTCCCTCATGCCATAGTTTGTACATCTCAATTGTCCGTAGAAACCCCATTTGTTAAGCAAGTCAGCCATATCAGCTATGTTTCTTAAAAAGGCGGTAAATGAGGCTGAATGAACTGTTTCACTGCCAGACAAGGCTCCGCTGATAGACAGGTGTAGCGGTGGTAAGGACTCACTCCATGGGGCTGAAAAGAAAGCTCTGCTGTTTGGGACAGCTTTATGAAGGCCCTAACGGTTTGTAGGCTCCGTTTGTCACCGTTATAGTGCAATTCATGTATTGGTTAGTGTTGTGTTGTGTAGTGGCTTTGCTGGCATGCAACGTATTTTTTAAGTGAGTTTGCCCCACCAGGATTTACATGCTAAAATCGCCATGGCAGACAGTGCAGGAAGGCTTGCCAACATGATGAGATGATTATGGACAAAAGAGCGAGATGTTTTTTTGTCAAAAGGCAGCCAAGCATCGATCATGATGTCACCAGAATAAGACCCTCGATATTCAAAGGACCATCAATTACCATGCACTTTCACTACTCTGTGAAATTCATCATAACTTATTTCATCTGGAGCCTAATAAACTGCATGCAATCAAAACTACGAAATAACACATATGGAATCGTGTAGTAATCAAAAAAGTGTTAAACACATTGGCATTCTCTCAACAAGCTTCACCTGGAATGCTTTTTCAACCGTCTTGAAGGAGTTCCCACATGTGCTGAGCACTTGTCATAGTTTTGATGTCTTCACTATTATTCTACAATGTAGAAAATAGTAAAAATAAAGAAAAACCCATGAATGTGTAGCTGTGTCCAAACTTTTGACTGGTACTGTAAGTATTTCGTATGATGTGCCTCTCTGGTTACATTTGACACAGAGTATCCCCTCCAACCTGAAACTAGAGAGACACAAATTTACTGTCCATTTTTCTCCTTACTGCCCTGTATGCTCAAAGTGCTTTCTCTCTGGAGGGGATTCTAACAAAATGTCCAGACATTCTATACGCCTAACACTTCCTCTCCTCTCTGAACTCAGGTCCTGTCAGGAGCACTCTCACCTCGAAGCTACACAGACATCTGCTGTTTGCCTGTAGCCTGTGAGACACTTCCAGTGTATTAGGGACTTAAAGATAGTGTGTCACTGAGCTGAACTGAGCGAGAGTAGTCATGGGGGAAATCATTAATGTCGGCACAGTGTAGGACAGAAGAATATCCCAGATAGAGAGATGTGGAGTCCTCTCCTTAGAAAAAAACACATCAATAAAGTTGATTCAAGGAATGGACACTGCTAAAATGGATTTTGGATATATGTGTTATCATGCAGCTCCGTTAAGCAGGCCAGCACCCCACAGCCGGCTTTCACACTGTGTCACTGTCTGTCACTATCTGACAAAGGCAGTGCGGGGTGCCTCACCCTAATTTGTGCCCCACCGAAGGTCATACAGTGAGCTCCAAAAGTATTGGGACATCATGGTAGCATCCACATTAATATAGAAGTGTTTATTAACATATTATATTACAATAAAAAAGACTCCAAAATATATTACAATAAAAAAGACTCCAAAATGACACAATACATGATTTACCATTCATTTCTATTTGTGATACAAGCTTGATGTAGTCATTACGTGCTATAAATACGGGGACCAAATACTTAACTTTTTACTGCTTTAATACACATACAGCGCATTCGAAAATTATTCAGACCCCTTGACTTTTTCCACATTTTGTTATGTTACAGCCTTATTCTAAAATTGATAAAGCATTTCCCTCATCAATCTATACACAATACCCCATAATGACAAAGCGAAAACAGAAATAACTTATGTAAATAAGTATTCAGACCCTTTGCTTTGAGACTCGAAATTGAGTTCAGGTGGATCCTATTTCCATTGATCATCCTTGAGATGTTTTTACAACTGAAGGTTCTCCCATCTCCACAGAGGAACTCTGGAGCTCTGTCAGAGTGACCATCGAGCTCTTGGTCAGCTCCCTGTCCAAGGCTCTTCTCCTTTTTTTGGAAAATCTAAAAGTAAACGAAACTGAAATAGCTTCCTTGGATAAGTGTCCACCCCCTTGTAATAGCAATCCTAAATTAGCTCAGGTGTAACCAATCACTTTCAAAATCACACCCCAAGTTAATTGGCCTGTATTAAAAACCTGTATTAACATGTATTGATTCAGATGATTTCAGAATGAATTTAGCAGTTCCTGTAGGTTCCCTCTGCTGGGTAATGAAATGCAAAGCAAACAGTCAACCATGAGCACCAAAGAGCTTTCAAAAGAACTCTGCGACAAAGTTGTGAAAAGGCACAGATCAGGGGATGAGTATAAAAAGATTTCAAAGGCCTTAAATATTCCTTGGAGCACAGTCAAGACTAAGAAGTAGAAGGTGTATGGCACCACTAAGACCACACCTAGATCAAGATATCCCTCCAAATTGGATGACTGAGCATGTTGGAGACGGATCAGAGAAGCTACCAACAGTCCAATGGCAACTTTGAAAGAGTTACAGGCATTTTTTAGGTCAAAGCGTGCATGTAACAACAGTGCCCCAAGCAGCCATTACTTAAGATAGCCCACCTTGATTCCCATTTGTAGTATGCAAAAAAAATATTCAAGAGATTCTGTATCCAAGTGGCAAAAAGTTTTGTGGTCTGACGATACAAACATATTTTTGGAGGGCCTTAATGCAAAGCGTTATGTTTAGCGCAAACCCAACACGGCACATCACCCAAAATTAATGGAGCAATGTACAGAAAAGTCCTTGAGGAAAACCTGCAGCTCTCTGCAAGAAAGCTGAAACTGGGGCGGAAGTTCACCTTTCAGCATGACTACCACCTGAAGCACACAGCCAAAGCTACAGTGGAGTGGCTAACGAATAAAAAGATAAATGTCCTCGTCAGCCCAGTCAGAGCCCCGACCTACATCCAAACGAAGATTTGTGGCATGACTTGAAGATTGCTGTCCATCAATGCTCCACAAAGAATTTGACAGAGCTTTGACAATTTTGTAAAGAAGAATGGTCAAATATTGCCAGATCTAGGTGTGCAAAGTTGGTAGAGACCTATCCCAACAGACTCAGGGGGATTGGGACTGATACAATTATGATATTTAAGCTTTGTATTTTGAATATATCGTTTTTTTTCACAATAAAAAAAAACATCCTTAAAAATGTGGAGTATGGTGTGAGTGGGGGGGGGATCCTTATTTAAATGTATGAAACTCTGAGGTACTGACACAACAAAATTTGAAAAAAGTTCAAGGGGGTGTAGACTTTCTATAGTCACTGTTTAAATGGCCTTTGCTTTTATTGATTTATAAAATACATTAAATGCTTTTGTTCACTTTCTGGCATTCAAAATAATAGATATCTCAAAATCCCCAAAACATGTCACATCACTACTGGGACAAGCCAATTTGCTTACCCTAAGTACTTTAAACAATGAATAAACATAACGTTTTGCAGTTTAAAGGACTGGCATTATGTTTTATCAATTATCAACAGTTCAATATAAACAAAAACATGTATGATGTGTAACAATTTGTCATTGTGTTATTGATAGTTGCAAAGGCAAGGGAGGCAAATGCCCCCGCAATTCAAGAACGACCCATTATGACATTGTCAAGTTGCATTAATTTACTTATTTTTGTATGAAGATGGAAAGATTGTGTTTCTGCCACACATCTGCACTTGTGACTTGGGGACACCTCATGAAAACACGAGGTGATTTACACAAGAATGCATAAATATCTGATGTTCTGCGGGGTATGTGAGAGAGCAGTAATGCTGTACAGTAAGATACTAACAACAGAATCACGTTTTCACTGCTTGCATGTAGCCACCTACAAGTGGGGCAAAAAAGTATTTAGTCAGCCACCAATTGTGCAAGTTCTCCCACTTAAAAAGATGAGAGAGGCCTGTAATTTTCATCATAGGTACACTTCAACTATGACAGACAAAATGAGAAAAAAATCCAGAAAATCACATTGTAGGATTTTTAATGAATTTATTTGCAAATTAATGGTGGAAAATAAGTATTTGGTCACCTACAAACAAGCAAGATTTCCCTGTCGTGTCTTTGGCTATGCCGGATTAAGTGATATGACATGCCATTCTATAAAATCCTTTCTCTGTAATTAATTTTACCTGATTGAGCTAATCATGTAAATGTAATTAACTAGAAAGTCGGGGCACCACAAAATAGTGTTTATAGAGCTGTTATCTTCCGAATAAACTCTGAAAGACCCAGTAATATTTTACATCAATAGCGGTCAATGTTAATCGTCACCTTATTTCAGTCTCATCTGAAATTTGTAAGTTCTTGGTTATCTTACGAACCCTGGCTAACAAGTTGAATCAGCAATACAAAATTGGGTTTAATTATTTATTTACTAAATACCTAAATAATCACACAGAATTACATATACACAGAATGCAAATTATGTCATACAGAAAACGAAATTACCGCCCATTTGGAAAAGGAAAATGCAATAAATATTTACTCTGAGCTGTGCTTCGGTAGGTTGGTCGTAGATGCTGGTCGTGTTGCCCAACAGAGATCTTCCTGTCCTCGGAAGAATGTCTCTGGTGGTAAATTGGATACGTTGTAGTATCTTCGTTGTGTGTTAGACTGGATACGTCGTCCGTCTTTTCCTAGCCCACGTTTACAGCTGCTGTTGCTAACTCAACGGCTAGGATGTCTCACTTCTTTAGTGAATAAGAGTTCAAAGTTCATACCATTCACAACCAAAGCTCACACTGAGGTTGGCTTAGTTCTGTAGTTGACATGTTAGTCCTTTTTAACGTATGGACCGTCGTCCTATCGTCCTCGGAACAGATGGTTACATTGTCGTCAAGGACTTATATAGTGGAGGGAGAGAAGGGTGTGTTTCATAGTTTATAACCCATGTCTCTTCACAGGGGCCACTGAGCTCTAACCTTATGAAAACCCAATTCTCTCATTTGGAAGCTACAATTACATTTAATCTTTTCACAAATAGTTTCATATTCAAACATTTAAATTGCACAACAATTCCATGTGAATCTGATAACTAGAATGTGTAGACTTTCCCAGATACAGTTTATGTCATCCTGTCATCAGTCATAATGTCTCAGATGGCAACCGAACTGTCATCATATTCATTAAGTACCAACGCATATTTTCAACTGGTTCTATTACCGAAATATGGTTCCTTTCCCCCCACCGTTTGATGTTCCCAGACTCTCTATGTTTAACAAAGGCTATTCAAGAGTCCTTCAGTAGAGTCAAGAGAGAGAGGGGAGAAAGGTATTTATGGGGGGGGGGGTCATAAACCTTACCCACAGGCCAATGTCATGACACCCCTATCCCAGTCTGTCTCCACGTGGATCTTACATTTACATTTAAGTCATTTAGCAGACGCTCTTATCCAGAGCAACTTACAAATTGGAAAGTTCATACATATTCATCCTGGTCCCCCCGTGGGGAATGAACCCACAACCCTGGCGTTGCAAGTGCCATGCTCTACCAACTGAGCCACACGGGACCACAATCTTCCATTACTATGGGAGAAGAGAAATAGACTACTGGTCTATGTAGGAAAAGCAATTATCCTTTAGCTACTTATCTTAAACAGCAACAGTACTATTCTGCTGGTATAGGAAAAAGGGATAAGGATAAAGATCTAGTGCCATGTCGCAGGGGGTTTGTACCCTCTGGGGGGCATGGATTCATCCCAGGAGTGATATGACTCCAAGCATATCATGCTTTACTTCAGAGTCATTTGGTTCAGTCTGTGGTCAAGGAGAGCTGATACCTCCGTTTCCCAGGATGTATACATATGGAACAGCCTTTCACCTTATGTGAGGTTGACCACTGATGACTGATGTATGAGGGTCATGTCTGGTCATACAGACTGTGGTCACGGCAGATGTCTTGGCAGGGCATAGGGCACTTTCCAGGAAAGAAGAAAATGTCTTGGAAGTAGGTCTTTTAAAAATAGAAAGTAGGTCTTGAAATAAAAGTATTGAAAACATGTATTTCATTGTGATATTGTCACATGACCAAAGTGTTTTCAAGACCTTCTTTTACAGGGCAGAATGACGCAGAATGATGCTATTCAAGACACACTGCTAGTATGTTTTTTTCTCCAAATGACAAGTATAACCCCTTAATTTCAACAACTTGTGACGTTTACCCATTTGCTTACATTTGGCCAAAATTACTGGGAAGATGAAAATCCTCAGGTGAAACATAACTCACAATGTGGACCCTGCATAGGACCACACATCACCATTCACAAACTGTACCTGTCTCTGTCACAGTGTGCACAGAGAGATTTATTGTAATGTGAGACCACAAAATGAATTGTACATTTTCTGCTGTGGGCTTTTTATATTGCGCATAGAAGCCCAAAGTCCCCTGGTGACCTTATCACCACAACATGCAGTATATGTAGAGATAGGCCCCATTTCTTCCTTTTGTCCCCTAGCCTCCCACAAACAGCCTGCAACTGGAACTATTAGCCTACTAGCTGAAGACAACCGTTTTCATGACAATAATCATCAATCATCTTTGTTTGCGCTGCCTGTTTCCAATTGCCGTACAAAGAATACGAGCCAGACACAAATATGATAGCTATGATATACACAGAATGGGAGTCAAAGGCAAACTTGAGGACAAAAAAAATGCCTAAGGACTGGAAAAGTCATTAGGCATTCATATTTGGACTATGAGGACAATTGCAGTGCCTTCAGAAAGTATTCATACCCCTTGACTTATTCCACATTTTGTTGTGTTACAGCCTGAAATCAAAATAGATTTTTTTTCTCATCCGCCTACACACAATACACCATAATGAAAATGAAATTCAGAAATATTTAATTTATTTAAGTATTCACACCCCTGAGGTCAATACTTTGTAGAAGCACCTTTGGCAGCGATGACAGCTGTGAGTTTTTCTAGGTAAGCCTCTAAGAGCTTTCTACACCTGGATTGTGCAAAATTTGCCCATTATTAATTTCAAAATTATTCAAGGTCTGTGAAATTGGTTGTTGATCATTGGTAGAGAGACATAGATTTTCAAGTAGATTTAAGTCAAAACTGTAACTCGGCCACTCAGGAACATTCACTGTCTTCCTGGTAAGCAACTCCAGTGTAGATTTGGCCATATGTTTTAGGTTACTGTCCTGCTGAAAGGTGCATTCATCTCCCAGTGTCTGGTTTTCCTCTAGGATTTTGCCTGTGCTTAGCTCCAATCTGTTTCTTTTTATCCTAAAAAAAACTCCCTAGTACTTGCCAAGCATAACCATAACATGATTCAGCCACCACTATGCTTGACAATATGGAGAGTGGTAACCAGTGATGTTTTGTATTGGATTTGTCCCAAACATGAGACTTTATATTCAGGACAAAAAGTGAATTGCTTTGCCACATTCTTTGCAGTAAACTTTAGCGCATTTTTGCAAACAGGATGCATGTTTTGGAATATTTTTATTCTGTACAAGCTTCCTTCTTTTCACTCTGTCAATTAGGTTAGCATTGTGGAGTAACTACAATGTTGTTGATCCATCCTCAGTTTTCTCCTATCACAGCCAATGGGGGATCCATAATAAATACAGATACAAATACATTAAACGCTAACTGTTTTAAAGACACCATTGGATTCAACTTATTAAGCACATTTTTACTCCTTATTTAGGCTTGCCATAACAAAGAGGTTGAATACGTACTGACCCAAGACATTTCAGCTTTACATTTGTATTAATTTGTAAGAATGTTGAAAAACATAATTACGCTTTGACATTATGGGGTATTGTCTGTAGGCCAGTGACAAAAAAATCTAACTTCATCAATTTTTTATTCCGGCTGTAGCACAACAAAATGTGGAAAAAGTCGAGGGGTGTGTCATTACTGTTTGTGCTGTGTGAACGCGACAGGGATGAAAGTAAGCCGGTACGGTAAAATCGTGAACCTATCACAATAATTAACACAAAATGCCAAGAAAAATGTAGGCTATTTATTATTTAACATTACCTCATATCAGCCAAATGAAAAATGGTATATGCTACAAATTTCATTGTGGTTCAAAGAGAACACTTATATTTTTCCAAGCAGAGATGAGTGGTCGAGACCGAGACGCAGGCAGACAACAACCGCAGAATGTCATTACAATACATGTTTAATTATTTTTTAACGGATGTCTCTTTCCATTCATCAAATTGCGGGTGCACAGTGCACTGTTTGAATGCTAGAATTATTTTGAGTGGCCTAACATGCGCGGGTAGCCTACAGGAGCGCCTTTGGAAGTGATTGTTTGACAATCAGATGAAAACAGGATGACTGGTTGTGTTTATGCCACATTAAAAAGGTAATAGGCTACTAGGCCCACAGAGATCATATTACATTTATTTGGGTTATATATGTAATTGTTTGATTACACCTAGGTTATAAAAAAGTTTGCGTGCCTGCTTGGGTGCCCCGTACCTGTAAGAAATTAAATCTACTTTCACCCCTGGCGCGTGGTGATGTGGGCTGATGTTGCTGAAATGCCAGGGCTAAATTTTTGTCCCTTTGCATTATGGTGCTTTTTCTTGGTAATGACACTTCAAATGTATGGCCGTAATAGAGCTGGATGGAAAGACTAATGTTTTCTTTCATATTGTTTCATATGACGGGAGAGACAGCATTTTCATCAATGCTATGTTACTCTGTTTTGTCCATGTCTCATAGGCTACATTTGTGAGGCAGAAAACACATGCAGAAACAAATTAATGCAGTCCTACATTAATAACACCTGACATTTTACAGTCTTACAAATGCAGAGACATGGAACAGAGTATACCTAATGGGCCTGATAAAGTGTTATGAATACATTATCATTGGCATTTAAATACAGTGTTGCTTTTGGACACAGTTTCTGTGACAGTCCAAGAGTAAGTGCTGAATTCCATCTTTGCTATATTGTAGAGGTCACATACACAATGATAAGTGTCTGAACCTTTTCCAAAATGCTGCATCTAAAAATAGTATGTTATTATCCCGAAAAGTTGTTTTTCATTTGGTGGAGGGGGTGTTTGGGGTCAGGGTTCACGGTGGAAGTAATTTTGCAGCTGTGCAACACAGAGAGGAACTACTTCAATCTTTACATATTATTTCATAATATTTATGGGCAAAAAAGTGGTAACGGGCACACACACCACACAAATAATGCTAGCAAAAATAGCCAGCCTCACAAACCCTGTCACCCTCATAAACCCCCATAGACTTGTCTGTTCAAAGTTTGTCTCAAAACCCAACCCTAGGCAACAGCAATGTGGTCTCAGGGCAATTGATATTATTCTGTTGGTGGCGGATGTGTTGTTACCTACCCCTACCACCTGGGGGCGGCCCATCAGGAAGTCCAGGATCCAGTTGCAGAGGGAGTTGTTCAGTCCCAGAATCCTTAGCTTATTGTTGAGCTTTGAAGGTACTATGGTGTTGAACGCTGAGCTGTAGACAATGAATAGCATTCTCACATAGGTGTTCCTTTTGTCCAGGTGGGAAAGGGAAGTGTGGAGTGCAATAGAGATTGCATCATCTGTGGATCTGATTGGGCGATATGCAAATTGGAGTGGGTCTAGGGTTTCTGGGATAATGTTGTTGATGTGAGCCATGACCAGCCTTTCAAAACACTTCATGGCTACAGATGTGAGTGCTGTGGGTCAGTAGTCATTTAGGCAGGTTACTTTAGTGTTCTTGGGCACAGGGACTATGGTGGTCTGCTTGAAACATGTTGGTATTACGGACTCGGACAGGGAGTGGTTGAAAATGTCAGTGAAGACACTTGCCAGTTGATCAGCGCATGCTCGCATTACACGTCCTGGTAATCAGTCTGGCCCTGCGGCCTTGTGAATGTTGACCTGTTTAAAGGTTTTACTCACATCAGCTGCGGAGAGCGTGATCACACAGTTGTCCGGGAAACAGCTGGTGCTCTCATGCATGTTTCAGTGTTATTTGCCTCGAAGTGAGCATGGAAGTAGTTTAGCTCATCTGGTAGGCTCGTGTCACTGGGCAGCTCTCGGCTGTGCTTCCCTTTGTAGTCTGTAATGTTTCACAAGCCCTGCCACATCCGACGAGCATCGGAGTCATGGTAGTACGATTCGAGCTTAGTCCTGTATTGACACTTTGCCTGTTTGATGGTTCGTCGGAGGGCATAGCAGGATTTCTTATAGGCTTCCGGGTTAGAGTCCCGCTCCTTGAGAGCGTCAGCTCTAGCCTTTAGCTCAGTGCGGGTGCTGCCTGTAATCCATGGCTTCTGGTTGGGGTATGTACGTACGGTCACTGTGGGGACGACGTCATCGATGCACGTATTAAAGAAGCCAATGACTGATGTGGTGTACTCCTCAATGCCATCGGAAGAATCCCAGAACATATTCCAGTCTGTGCTAGCAAAACAGTCCTGTACCTTAGCATCTGCTTCATCTGACCACTTTTTTATTGACCGGGTCACTGGTGCTTCCTGCTTAGATTTTTGCTTGTAAGCAGGAATCCGGAGGATATAATTATGGTCCGATTGGCCAAATGGAGAGTGAGGGAGAGCTTTGTGTCTGTGTGTGGAGTAAAGATGGTCTAGAGTTTTTTTCCCTCTGGTTGCACATTTAACATGCTGATAGAAATTTGGTAAAAACGGATTTAAGTTTCCCTGCATTAAAGTCCCCAGCCACAAGGAGCGCCGCCTCTGGATGAGCGTTTTCCTGTTTGCTTATGGCGGAATACAGCTCATTGAGTGTGGTCTTAGTGCCAGCATCGGTCTGTGGTGGTATGTAGACAACTACGAAAAATACAGATGATAACTCTCTTGGTAGATAATAGGGTCTATAGCTTATGAGATTCTCCACCTCAGGCGAGCAAAACCTTGAGACTTCCTTAGATATCGTACACCAGCTGTTGTTTACAAATATACATAGTCCGCCCACCCTCGTCTTACCAGACGCCGCTGTTCTATCCTGCCGATACAGCGTATAACCAGCCAGCTGTATGCTGATAATGTCGTCGTTCAGCCACTACTCCGTGAAGCATAAGATATTGCAGTTTTTAAAGTCCCGGTGGTAGTTTAATCTTCCTTGTAGGTCTTTGATTTTATTTTCCAATGATTGCATGTTAGCTAGTAGAACGGAAGGTAGTGGGGGTTTATTCGATCGCCTACGAATTCTCAGAAGGCAGCCTGACCTCAGTCCTCTTTTTCTCCGTCTTCTCGTCACGCAAATGACGGGGATCGGGCAGTATGTCCTTCACGTAGGGCTCGTCGGACTCGTTAAAGGAAAAAGTAGCTTCTGCCAGTTCATGGTGAGTAATCGCTGTTCTGATGTCCAGAAGTTATTTTCGGTCATAAGAGATGGTAGCAGTAACAATATGTACAGAATAAGTTCAAAAATAAGTTACAAACAACGCAAAAAAAAACATATTTGGTTAGGAGCACGTAAAACGTCACCCATCTTCTCCGGCGCCATGATGTAATGTTACGTTACATTATGAAAGGAATAGTACAATATCATAGAAATTATAGGACGTATAGTATCATACATCTTACCCGGTCGTACAATAACATACGAATTGGATGATGTAATGTATCATATGCCTTCGAGGGGGTATAGTATTATACCTCTTATATTGAGACCAGGTTGCTTGTTGCGTCATAACAAAAAATGAGAATTACAGGGATAATTTTCGTTGGAGTTAGGGAAACAAAACGTATAAAGAAAAACGTACAAAAAGATGCCCTTAGCCTACTATTGCTTTCGATTGAAACCAGACCCTAGTCACTGTTGCCTATGGTCCGATTTTCTAGACTAGATCAGAGGCAGCCAAATATTCTGGTGCCACTCAGGTAATTTAAAGTTTTTGATTGAGGACATGTAACCATTTAAAAAAAATATTGTGTTGTGCTGTATTTTTATTTTACATTGTATTGATCGCAGGTTTTTTTTCATATTGTATTTGATTGTTATGTTACTGGGATCAGGGCACCCTTGTGAATGAGACCTTGGTCTCAATTGGTTTTCCCCTGAATAAATAAATAATAAATAATTAACTTCCTCAATGCGAAGTAATCCTCAGACTGGATTCACATGATGGGCAGCTGACTCTAATAGCCCACTTACCAGCCTATTCTCTGCAGTTGTCCCACTACACACACACAACCTCATTTTAACACCTCTGCAGCTCCTGATATTATATCTTTTTCTACACACTGCTACATGTGGTTAAATATATCACACTTGGCTGGATATTTTTTTTACCCACCCTTCCTTCCAGGCTATAGAACACATCATGCCTTTCTGCCAGTCACAATAAATGGCATACTCTACCATTAGTGGATGTCATCATTTCTTATAGGTTGAAGTGAGAATCTAAACACAATAGTAATAAAAAGTGGTTTACCAAGTAAATGTTAGTGTTTTAACATTAATTAGAATAATGGTACTCATGCTTTCGTTTTCCTCAACCACACTGGTCGATAATGGTTGGGTGGGTGTTCAAAATGATGGAGTGTCTCATTATTGAGTGAGCGTGGATGTTGGGATGCGATGCGAGCGCACTATACTGGTCCAAGGCGTTGTGGCACCTCGGAGCACGTGACACAGAAGCGCACAAAGCGACCCCTTCCTTATAAATAATAATCTCATACCTCAGACAGACACATCGCTGTCTCTTGGCTTTACTAAACAATGATGCGAGGCTCATCATGACGAAAATTCGAATTAAAAACTACTTTTGATACACTTTGATAAAGCAACTGTTGACATCAATAGGCTACGATTCCTGAGATTGGATATGTGGATACATTTTCTCTTGTCTTCGTGTAATAAATTAAATCTAGCATATGGATCGACGCAAGTTATTTGTGCAAAGAATGTGAAGGTAAAAACACATTTTGTTTTAATAAAATCAAATGTTGCGTTAATGCATAGTCAAACATGTTTTACTTCATTGATTTCGCTATGACCTTATGACAGTGTCTATTCTTATGCGAGTCTAATTCCTTGCCTGCAGCCGCTCTGCAACCTTACGTATTGTTGGTCTTTCTTATTCGTTCATGAGTGGGACAAGTGGCATCGTCACATTGTTGTATAGCCTATATCAAAACCAGTAAATGGTTTGCTTATCTATAAACATCTGCATGAAAATGTTATCACAATTATTCTCAATAGCCTGTACTTTCTTATTAATGAAAAACAGACTTGTCGAATAGGCCTATGTAGGTTATTGTATTTTTTTACGAAATGTACAGCTATATTAATTATCAAATGTAAGGGTTATGTACTGTTTATCTATGAGAGCAAAACATAGTCATGTACAATTCTATAGATTGATTCAACAAATCAATCTTGTCTTGAGAGAATATAACTACCTTGATGCATAATTAATTGAATCATTATTTTGAAACGTAATCCTTGATTACCCCTTAATTGAAAGGAAAGATTGACCTACATAGGCTACTTAATGCAATGTTTTTTTTTATCCTGGGGGCAGCACAGAAGGTTAGATATGGGTCTCATTAATTTGTCATCGACTGTTAATTCTCTCACTATTGTCTGAGACGCATCTGCTGGAGAGTCAGCTGGCTGATACAGCAGGGATGTCAATAATGTCACCCAGCAACATACCCACATCACCCACAGTTAAATACATACACGTTTGCCATCCCCCATGTCACAATTAAACTAAATAATAAAAAGTAATGATAATTTCTAAATTGGAACTTTTTTCTCTAGATACTCATCTTATGTTACATAATTGACCTTCCAACTGGACAGCCATGAAGTCTGCTCTGGATGGAATACATGACACCACTTTCCGAACAATAACTAACGGTTTGCAATATCTTGGCTCCAACGATGTGAGCTACAGTGACCCGTCCATTGATTCTGGCTTTGCCAAGACTGGACTCCATTTACAGAAGGCTCACTCTGCCCCACTTAGAAACTACTTCCCTGGAGTAGCTAGAGACGAGGAGCTCATCTTTAATGGCAACTCCATTTACCAGACCAACTTCTCTGATCTGGTTGGCAATGGGACCTTTGTGGACGGCGGGGATTCTATCCAATGCGGGGAGAACTTTGTGGACATGGAGTGCTTCATGATTCTGACCCCCAGCCAGCAGTTGGTAGTAGCGATCATGGCACTCACCCTGGGAACCTTCACAGTGCTGGAGAACCTTATCGTACTGTGTGTGATCCTCCACTCCAGCACCCTGCGCTGTCGGCCCTCCTACCACTTCATAGGAAGCCTGGCTGTGGCTGACCTTCTGGGCAGTGTCATATTTGTGTACAGTTTCTTGGACTTCCATGTGCTACACCGGAAAGACAGCCCCAATGTGTTTCTCTTTAAGCTTGGTGGGGTCATCGCCTCTTTCAGTGCCTCTGTGGGCAGTCTCTTTCTCACAGCCATAGACCGCTACATCTCCATCCACAGGCCCATGGCTTACAAGCGGATCGTCACCAAGACAAAGGCTGTCATCGCCTTCTGCATGATGTGGACTATCTCAATCGTCATCGCGGTGCTCCCCCTACTGGGCTGGAACTGTAAGCAACTGAACTCAGTGTGCTCTGACATTTTCCCACTCATTGACGTGAAGTACCTGATGTTCTGGATAGGGATGACCAGTGTGCTGCTGCTGTTTATCATCTATGCCTACATGTTCATCCTGTGGAAGGCCCACCACCACGCCTTGCGCATGATGAGCCGGCGCTCCCAGAAGAGCATCATCGTCTACACAGCGCATGGCACCAAGGTGCAGACAATGCGACCCGAGCAGGCCCGCATGGACATCCGCCTGGCCAAGACCTTAGTGCTGATTCTGGTGGCCCTCGTCATCTGCTGGGGCCCTGTGCTGGCCATCATGGTCTACGACCTCTTCTGGAAGATGAACAACTTTATCAAGACGGTTTTTGCCTTCTGCAGCATGCTCTGCCTGCTCAACTCCACCATCAACCCCATCATCTACGCCCTGAGGAGTAAGGACCTGCGCCGGGCCTTTCTTAACATCTGCCAGACATGCAGGGGAACTTCTCAACTACTGGACAACAGCGCTGAGTCCGATTGCCACAGCAGGAGCGTAAAAGGCACAGCCACAGCCTACAAATCCACGGCTAGCTGTGCAAACATCACTGTGAAATTGGCCAAGGTTACCCTGTTGGTCTCCCCTGAGACAACTGCGTCTGCCATCATGTGACTGAAGGAATCGACTCTGAAGGAATTATGTAGAATAGTCAATACCCCAACTAGCACTGCACTGAAAGTTTGCTAAACATCAACTTCTAATTCAGTTCTTTGAAGTATATGTAGCTGTAGGATAAGATAATGTGGCTTTTTATTTCAATCTTTCAGAAGAACTTCATTCATTTATTTTCATAGGGAAATAATGGCGATAAGCATTGTTAAACTGCACAGTTGTGTATTTAGTGGCATGCTGATCTGCCCTTTGACTATATGGTTTGTCTCTATAAAGTGCTTGTAGGTGAAATTGGCTGCTGTTTATATTGTAAATTAGTACATTGTGATGGTTTGTAGTTCTTGTCATAAAGCATGCTGTATGAAACTGTTTTGATTCTTATTTTTTGAGTGATGCATAATTGAGGGCCATGTTATGAAATACAAAAGTAGATCATGTACATCTTTTCAATGATTCTCATTATTTAATCTTATGCGGAGACAGATTTCCCCCAAAGAAGAACCACAAAGACATGTAATGTTGTGCAGCATTAAATATGTTCTTTCCCCCTCTCCATATGCATTAAATAAGTGTTTTTCTATGAATACACATTTTAATTTCTGTTTCAAATAAAAAACATTCAGGAAAGCAGCTTGTGAACCACATACAGTATAATACACATGTATTTCTTGCATCTCATGAGATTGAGGACGGCACTGCAATACTACTGTGAAGAATAGACCTTGTTATCTCACGAAACAACAGAGACAGAAAAAATATAACGTTTTTATGTGCAGTTACTTATTCCAAACCAGCTAATTTAGTAATAAGCAATGTATATGAATGTTTTCATCTGATCACAGCAATTGAAACACAATAACCAGTGTATTTTATTGCAGCTGTACTTACACCAAAAGCTTTACAATCCATCATCATCCAAAAACGGACAAAACAATGACAAATGAAAGAAAATCTACAGATAAGTCAGTGAAGAACTAAAGGAATGTGAATTTTTAAGATGTCTCTACTAGGATAAAATGTGCACATACTTCATTTACAATCATAATTTATTTTCAAAATGATTAAACACCTTTATGTGGTTTAGTTTCCAAGCCTCTGAATAAAGTCAAGTGTGCACAGTACTCATAAGGCAGGCACGATATAGTCTTATCAGAAGTAAGTAGTCTTATCGGGCTTTGGTTGTATATGTTTTTGTCAGTCTGGAGGAGAAAGAGGTGTAGGCAGTGGCACATGGGACATGGGATGTTTTGTGAGGTACTGTACTGCCTCGAAAAGTTAGTTAAACCCAAGATAAAAATAAATATAAAGTGAAAAACTAACAGAAAAGGCACAAAACCTATAAGTGAAACAAGCAATTTCACATTACGGGCCCATGCATTTGCAGAGCAAAAGAGATAGGCAAAGAGTAATGGAAATACACCAGTCTTCAAGATTAAAGTAACAAGAATGTGTATGAATATGGCTACTGGATATATACTAATGTATATGGGTAGCAGCGCAAAATGATGTAATTTATTATGTAATTCCATAACCACACAAACGACCAACTTTTGTCTGCACTACAAAGGTTAGTGCTATCCGGAATCCTTGAGACGTCCCTACCCTTATCTAACTCTTTGACCATTTTACATTTCAACTTCAATCGGCTAATGTCAGAGTTGGGACGTCCTATGGTCCCAGATTGCAGGGAGCGCAGTCCAAATCCAACCATCATCAGTCTCATCAGCGCATGCCCAACCCACCCGGCATGAGCGCATAATTGAATATTTGACGTCATCAATATGAGAAACAGACGGCTCTGGTGGTCAAAAACAAGAAAAAGCTGACGTTAGCTGCCTTTCAAGATGGTAACGTTAGGCAGCAAGTTATATCTTCGTTTGAATGTATAACTTAGCTAGCTAAGGACATCCAAACAGATAACGTTATAAGATAGGTAAGAGTGTAACAAAAGTCAACGTTACACGGACGTCGGAGTGATAAGAGGAGGGCAACTTTTCCCCGGAAAGGTGAAGGGAATTTGTTTTAATTTGGTTGGTTAACGCTAGCTAGCTAACGTTAGCGTGATAAGTTAGCTAACGGTAGCCAACAACAGTCGCAAGACTCCTTCCTGGACTTGTCGAAGTTGAAAAGCTAGCCAGCTAGCTGAAAAACCATCAGGATAAGCTCTTTCTTAGCTAGCTAACGAACGTTAGAAAGCCATTTTCTTTTGTGTTTCGCATTAGCTACACTGTTCCTCGTTCGGTCTTTGTAGACCTTCCTAGGTTCAAATCATGGCGTGTGGAGCGACCCTGAAAAGGACCATGGATTTTGATCCATTGATGAGTCCGACGTCCCCTAAAAGGAGAAGATGTATTCCGGTGTCCCCATCATCATCATCCTCCTCATCACCACGGAAATACCTTCGCATGGAGCCGTCACCATTTGGAGAAGTGTCATCCAGACTATCAGCTGGTAAGTACTATACCGGATGAACCCAAACTCATACCAGACATCTTGCAAGCCAGGTAGTGGGCAATCTTGCTGCACGTTAAAGGTCCAATGCAGCAGTTGTTTTTAATCAAAATATCAAATAATTTATGGGTAATTAAGTACCTTACTGTGATTTTAATTTAAAACAATAGTCAAAAAGAAAAATTGCTGGCAGGCCAAAACTCAATTCCACCAAAACAGGCTGAAATTTCAGGTGGTCTTTTAAAACAGCTCTTATGCTAGAAGGGCATTTTTCACAATATTATTTCAACCTCATAGTGTGGAAATATAAAACACAGGAAAATCACGTTAATGGCACTGGGCTTTTTAAGTTAGCATGTTAGCCAATAGCTACTTGTGTTATTGCTGCAGCTACAGTGCATTCGGGAAGTATTCAGACCTCTTGACTTTTTCCACATTTTGTTACGTTACAGTCTTATTCTAAAATTGATTAAATAAATGTTTTTTCTCAATCTACACAAAGTACACCATACTGACAATTGATTGGAGTCCACCTGTGGTAAATTCAATTGATTGGACATGATTTGGAAAGGCACACACCTGTCTATATAAGGTCCAACAGATGACAGTGCATGTCAGAGCAAAAACCAAGCCATGAAGTCGAAGGAATTGTCTGTAGATCTCCGAGACAGGATTGTGTCGAGGCAGAGATCTGGGGAAGGGTACCAAAAAATGTCTGCAGCATTGAAGGTCCCCAAGAACACAGTGGCCTCCATCATTCTTAAATGGAAGAAGTTTGGAACCACCAAGACTCTTCCTAGAGCTGACCGCCCAGCCAAACTGAGCAATCGTGGGAGAAGGGCCTTGGTCAGGGAGGTGACCAAGAACCCAATGGTCACTGACAGAGCTCCAGAGTTCCTCTGTGGAGATGAGAGAACCTTCCAGAAGGACAACCATCTCTGCAGCACTTCTCCAATCAGGCCTTTATGGTAGAGTAACTAGATGGAATCCACTCCTCAATAAAAGGCACATGACAGCCCGCTTGGAGTTTACCAAAAGGCTAAAGGACTCTGACCTTGAAAAAACAAGATTCTCTGGTCTGATGAAACCAAGATTGAACTCTGGCCTAAATGCCAAGCGTCACATCTGGAGGAAACCTGGCAACATCCCTACGGTGAGGCATGGTGGTGGCAGCATTATGCTGTGGGGATGTTCTTTAGGGGCAGGGACAGGAAGACTATTCAGGATCGAGGCAAAGATGAGCGCAGCAAAGGACAGAGAGATCCTTGATGAAAACCTGCTCAGGACCTCAGACTAGGGAGAAGGTTCACCTTCCAACAGGACAACGACCCTAAGCACACAGCCAAGAAAACGCTGGAGTGGCTTCGGGACAAGTCTCTGAATGCCCGGACTTGACCCCATCGAACATATCTGGAGACCTGAAAATAGCTGTGCAGCAACGCTCCACATCCAACCTGACAGAGCTTGGGAGAAACTCCCCAAATACAGTTGTGCCAAGCTTGTAGCGTCATACCCAAGAAGACTCGAGGCTGTAATCTCTGCCAAAGGTGCATCAACAAAGTACTGAGTAAAGGGTCTGAAAACTTATGTAAATGTGATAGTGTGTAGGTTGATGAGGGGGGGGGGCTGTAACATGAGGCTGTAACATAACAAAATATGGGCAAAGTCAAGGGGTCTGAATACTTTCCAAATGCACTATCTTGAAAAAATATCCGTGTTTTCAAACCCAGAGGCGCAACATTGTGATACTTACGGGAACGCATTGCGAAGCAGACTTATGGAGCGAGAGACCTGCCATAAGGTTGAACGTACGTATCGTTAGATCATAAGAAAATCGATGTCAATTGTTAGGATCGTAAGAAAAGCCATGCGTGAAACATGAAATGTAAACGTTAAATTTCATCTGTGAACATACAAACACCATGTTACGATTACGGACTAACATTTTAGGCTTGAACAAATCTTGTTGCAATCTTTACGAACAATAATACCTTTTGAGTTTTCTGTCAGTTTCATATCACCAACAAACAAAAAAACGCACACCAAATGGCCAGTGAGGAGTGCTGTAAACAAGCACAACACAGCATTAAAAAAAACGAAAGTCAAGGAAACCGTTAAGAGGTATCCAGCATGTTTTCAAGTTAAGTCTCCATTCTCTATTACTCTTTAGTTAAGTTTACTTCACATTAGGTACTTAATGTAATGGATTTGTTTACCAGCGCAAGTCTAGATAGCACTAGCTGTGTTATGCCTACACCTAGCGGACTGAAACTTCACTGTTGTATCTCTAAAGCATGGGTATATCTCTGGGTGACGTGGACATCCCCATCCATGCACCTTATCAAAATAAGACTAATTCAATATTGCACCATCCCATTCTCTGGGCTCTGTCTGCAATCATAACCAGTAGTATCTACCAGGAATAATGAAACATAGAACAATAATAGGTCACTCAATCTTGCCAAAGCATACTCTGTACGAGGGGTTAACATGAATGTAAAATAATTTGACATGATTTATATGAACCGGGTCATGAACATATGGACTGTGAAATGAATAAGGGAGAGGTTAAACGTAGGCTAAGTCCGGCATAAGCTTATTCCCACACTTTACAGTAACTCTGTTGCAATGGTCTTAAGTAGTCTCCATATAGGCTATTCCCTCCATCGTGACACTGCTGCCCAGTTGAAGAGCTTGTGATCTCATTGCAGCACCACGCAACTTTGGAAAAGCACCCCTCAGCCTCAGAACATTTACATTTAAGTCATTTAGCAGACGCTCTTATCCAGAGCGACTTACAAATTGGAAAGTTCATACATATTCATCCTGGTCCCCCCGTGGGGAATGAACCCACAACCCTGGCGTTGCAAGCGCCATGCTCTACCAACTGAGCCACACGGGACCTGTGGAAGATGCACTTCTGGAGGCACGCAGCCATAGTTATACCCTAATGTAGGCCTATTTGCCTACTAGACAAATAAAGTGATGAGCATGCATGATGCGTGCAACTCGTCATTCCAACATATTTGAACATTGCATTCATCCTTCATTCAGGTCAGTCAGTATGCCATCCATTCAGTAATTTGTCTGAGTTGCAATAGGAACTAAATCAAAGAGAATAGAGCATTCTTATCCATTTATTTATTGAAATCTATGAGTATTCAAAATTATCAAAAGGTTCTTTAGCCTATCATTTTAACAATTAAATGTTTAATTTAGGCATATCCAAATAAAAAAATCCTAAATTGCAATGTCTAAAAGTTGAAGGCCTATCATTTTGGGTACTGGTGTCTTGCGGAATAATTTTAGAACTCTATTTGTGTTTTATACCTGTTTTTATTATAGGGCTCCCCTTTAAAAGAGACCCTAGCTCCCAGGCCTCTAAATATAGCATCTAAATAATTTTAAAACAAAATAGTTGAAGCACGTGCAGTGGCTGATAGCTTAAACAGATCTGGCAATAAGAATAGTCTATAGATAGTCTTTGGGACCCCTTGGCTATTTCGCTCAGGACGGGTTATAGCCAAGACTTAGGCAATATTTTGTTTCATCATTTATTGACATGGATATAGCCTCTGCGTGATGTGGTTGTGCAACGCAAATGTCTAAAACAAGCCTACATAAAGAGTGGAATTCTTAAAAACAGTCAAAATGCCTAATAAAGGCCTATAGTCCGTACTCTGAAATACTGGAAAAAGTGTGATTCATTAGGTTACATGATCACCACAGTAGCCCCACGTGGCTATAAAAATAAATTATGCAATTATATGGCCATTAAATAACACAACAGCATGGCATATTTTGATAGCGGAATAGGCCTAGCCTAAATCATATTTACTTCTGTGTCTTTATCATTCTCACACAAGTCAAAGGCCCAAGCCAATACTACACCATCTACTGGTATAACGTTATTGAATGCAGATCTAAAAAAAGCTCTAGACTTATTTTGCAATTGAAACCAGACGCTGCAAAGCAACTAACTTCTGGGCTAGAGTTGCTTGATTGACTAGCTATCTTCCTTTGCATTGCTGACAAAAGTTTGTACACATAAAAAAGATCTTTAACCCAGTAAAGTGAGACGTAAATTAAGAATTAAACGTGTAAATGTTCATTCATAGTCGTAACATACGTTTACAGATCTAATTTTACGCTCCATGTTTCATTAATGGCTTTTCTTATGATCCTAACAATTTACATATGGATTTTATTACAGTCCTAACGATACATACGTTCAACCTATTGGCAGCTATCTCGCTCCATACAGATCAGACCGGGGTTTGTCAAGTCAATGGGAGAAGTGAAATTTATCCTTAGTTGTTCATTTTCTTTCATTTTAAAGCCAAAACCTAGATTCGAGCCCATGTCTGAAGTAGCTGCAACTGTCATTACTACAACCTTGTGAAAGTAACAAACTTTTTTATCAAAGGAGTGCCTTTCATTTGACAGCCTGCGCAACAAGACTGTTAGACCCGATGACGTGTTTCTGCGCATGAGCTTTGCTAGCGAACATCATCTTGACATCGCTGACAAGTGTGATCAGGGATTTCTATTGGAGAAGCAGTTTCTGCATATCTTCATACTGTACTGTCTTTGTTAACATGTTGTTGTCGGCCATAAGGAGTGATAAGGATTGCACTGTAGTGCGAGGCCTCCATTAGATTTGACAAGTTGTTTGACCGACGTCCTATCTGAATAATTTAGACTCTGTGTACTATCTTATTCTAGAGCAAATTCTGAACAACATCAAGCAGGAGTACAAACGCATTCAGAAGAGAAAGCACATAGATGGAGTTTACCAACAGACAGAGGGTTGCTACTCGCCAGAGTCTCCACCCCATCTTAGTGGATCCAGTATGCCAGGTTTGTTATGAGCTTATAGTGTACTATTAGCCTAAACCCTGGTGAGTGGGGGAGATCCACAATAATAAAGGAACTACTCCTTTTTTCCCCCCCAACATGCAAATGACCTAATTGCTTTACTTGTGTCCTCTGCAGGCACATCTGCTGGAGGTTCTTCTCCATCAAAGAAAGAACAGCCCTTATTTACTCTTAGACAAGTTGGAATGATTTGTGAACGTCTACTGAAGGAGCGTGAAGACAAAGTGCGGGAGGAATATGAGGAGACCATGACTTCCAAGTTGGCAGGTGTGGACAGTGGACAATTCAGAAAGTGCACCATGTGGTTTTTAGTTACAGGCAAATTAAACCCCTCCCTTTCCTCCCACATTTCTATTACAGAACAATATGACACTTTTGTGAAGTTTACACATGACCAGTTGATGCGAAGATTTGGAGAGCAACCTGCAAGCTGTGAGTATTGTTTTGCCCATTTTTCTATTTAATTCTCAGTGCATGTACCATTCCATTGCTGAATGTGAGAAGGCAACTGTGACACCTGAATGGAGAAACTCTAAAGATTATGTTAATATGTCTGGTTTTCTGCTTTTATCTATTCATTTCCAGATGTTTCCTGAGAGACCGACTTTGCCAGGCGACCTTCTCTTGCTGGAAGTTAGAGTTTAAATCTTTGGAAATCCATGCAAGTGATTGGTTTAATGAAACGTCTTACTGTGCCATATTTCTCCTTTGGGCAAAGGTTTATCTAAGCCGTTGTCAGTGGTAATCTCTCTCTCACGTAAGCAACTATGTGCTTCCTAATGTAATTATATGGACCCCCTCTACCAGTGGCCTATATTTCTCCTGCTGTACCTGTATCGATAAGTTGTCACTCACTTTTATAAAGACATCTGGCATTCCAGACTTTATTCACTGTTTTATTTCTTTGTTACACATGTATATATGATAAAGGAATGTAGACAAAGGTTTGCTGGTCAATCTATTAGCAAGTGGAAGGTACAGTTTGGAGAAGATAATTTGCAATACCCCAGAGCCTTTTTGTATGGGACTTTACAAAGACTAACTTCAATTCATTAGATTTTTTCCGCTTTCAAAATGTTATTTATTTCATTGACTGTTTTGCTTTCAAACCTATGTACTTAGTAGAAGGGAAAAAAACAATAAAATGTTAAGTTTCATGTCGTCACAACAGGGTAATGCTTTAACTGAAGTACCATCTAATATTTCAATTGTAAATAGCTAATCATGTAATCAAGTAGATATACCGAGGATATCAGGTTCTGTCAACCCAGTCACTTGTGTTCCACCACAGCTCCCTGCCTCCACTATGGAGTTACCAAGTCAAAGGCACTTGTCAATCTCATTCCACGGAGGGCGGAGTGTCTACAGGATTTTGCTCCTCCACCCTTGTACTTGATCGGTGAATTAAGGTCACTAATTAGTAGGAACTCCCCTCACCTGGTTGTCTAGGTCTTAATTGGAAAACCCAAAAACCCACACAGGATATGTGCAGTTCCCTTATCTGAAAATCGAGGCATATGTGGAACAGGCGAGACAGTTGGTGCCATGCTCTACAATTACATTCCTAACATGAGGTATTATTTCAATGGCAACCTTGATAAACAAAATGTTCAAACCGGTTTCCTCAGAGGGCATTTAGGTAGAGAAGACGTTAGAACGTGGCGACACCTCAGAATGGGGTAGTAGTTCTTATGGTATTTGCGAAGAACTTTCAGTAGTTTCTGACACACTTCCTAAAAAGAGTGGCAGGACACACAATCAATACATTACGGTAAGCTCATAATTCAGTCTTGTCAATATAAGGTTCAGAACCTCTCAACAGCACTCAATATTTACCTTCACATGGTCATCACTGGTCAACAGCTACATTTGCCCCTGGGGAGCCTGCTTCTCTACGTACCTAGGGGAAAGGGTGTGAGGTAAACACCAAGCATCACAACAAGTTTTAAACAGACGAACCACACAACATTTAAATAATGTTACTCAACCATCATATGGGTAGAAGTGTGTGTGTGTTGGAGACTTGTGGGCCTGCATGTGCGTATGTGTGACTTGGCCCAGGGCCGCCACCTCCTTACAGCACAGCACGCTCAGAGGCTGGCTGTGGAAGTGGTCCAGCAGAGCCAACTGGTAAGGGGGCCCCATGGTCAACACACACACAAACCTGAGAACAAGCAATGCAAAACATAAGGTAACTATTCACAGGAATAATCCAAAATAATACATCCAGCCCACATCTCAAAGTTAGTCTTTGAAAGACAATACAGAGCAGTCAGCATTGTGTTCAGTTATTCCATTTCAACACATTTGAACAGTTCTAAAACAGTCACACCAACAATCAGAGGGCAGGCCTTTGATGAAGTTGCGTACGGAGAAATCGTGGTGGAGGAAGATGCTGACCAGCACCTGCAGCACCTTGCCACTGGGGTTAACAGGAAACAGTGGGGTCAGGATTACCTTGAGGCACAGATGGGAAAGCAATACTCACACTGAAGTCTGAATTCTAACTTGAGATAGACATGTGTAACAAAACAAAAAAATAATCATGTCATCAATGGGGATCAAGAGTGAAAATCTGCGTTATGTACGTTGATCTCTAGTTGGTATTCAACTGCACCTTTAGGAATGGGGCACAGAGGAGCATGATCACTGTGTCCAGTACAACTACATCAAAGTGAATGGATGGATCCATGGTAGCTACAGACCTACCTTGTCTATGACAGTGGTCAGGTGCTGGGTGCAGGACAGGGACTGGAAGAGCTCAATGCACAGCAGAAAGGATATGGACTGGGGTAGCATGTGCTGAATGGTGCTGGGAGACGTGGTTATGTCAAAGACGAACATCAGAGGAAACTGCTCCCCGTACCGACTGTTGCAAAGAACGGGGAGATTATACAGCATGTCACGCATTAGCATTTTTAACATATGTTAGATGTACCCTCACAAGTACAAGTGTATTTTCTCCATTCAATCAATCTAACAGAGACAGAGGTCAGGGATCATGCTCCCCCCCCCCCCCCCCCCCGCAGATGAAGTCTTGCAACACTAGCCTCTAGGTCTTTGAAGATCACTAAAATGGGAGGATGCTGTTGCATGTCTTTGCCAACAGAACTACGCTTTTTGCCTGGGGTGCCAGACAAATTATTAGGACCAAACAAATTATTTGTGCACATAAGACTCATGATTTGTAATGAGCATTTACACAATGTAGAGATAGTAAGGTCAAAATCTATAAAATGTGACTGTTTTACATAAAAGCATTATATTAGTCCTTAATTGTGTGCAGTAGCTTCGTACCTTTGTCACAGTCTATCTATCCTACCTTGCCTTTCTAAGGTCTTCGAAAGCCAAGTTAACAAAACAGATCACCGACCAATCCCACCGTACCTTCTCCGCTACGCAATCTGTCTTCCGAGCTGGTCATGGGTGCACCTCAGCCACGCTCAAGGTCCTAAACGATATCATAACCGCCATCGATAAAAGACATTACTGTGCAGCCGTATTCATCAACCTGGCCAAAGCTTTCGACTCTGTCAATCACCACATTCTTATCGGCAGACAACAGCCTTGGTTTCTCAAATGACTGCCTCGCCTGGTTCACCAACTACTTCTCAGATAGAGTTCAGTGTGTCAAATCGGAGGGCCTGTTGTCGGGACCTCTGGCAGTCTCTATGAGGGTGCCACAGGGTTCAATTCTCGGGCTGACTCGTTTTTCTGTATACATCAATTATGTCGCTCTTGCTGCTGGTGATTCTCTGGTCCACCTCTACGCAGACGACACCATTCTGTATACTTCTGGCCCTTCTTTGGACACTGTGTTAACTAACCTCCAGACGAGCCTCAATGCCATACAACTCTCCTTCCGTGGCCGCCAACTGCTCTTAAATGCAAGTAAAACTAAATGCATGCTCTTCAACCGATCGCTGCCTGCACCTGCCCGCCCGTCTAGCATCACTACTCTGGATGGTTCTTAGAATATGTGGACAACTACAAATACCTAGGTGTTTGGTGTTAATATAATTTATATGTTTAAATTAATGATTAGAATATTCCACCCTGAAACCATATAATTGTATGAAATTGATTAGAATCATAAAATTATTATTAATGATGTGTGTAGTTTTAGTCAGTAAAATTATAATAAATGATGTGTGTAGTTTCTGTACAATATGTCTTTATAGTATCTTAAACACAGACTGTCTGAGCAAAATTCGGTGCCGACCTTGGCTAGGGGCCACAGAAATTTGGGAGAGGGCAGGGAGTACTTCTCACGGTTTCCCTAATCTTGGGGGAGGACAGGGAGTGATTCTCACGGTCTCCCTAATCTTTGTCGGCGGGTTAGTGATACAGTATGTGTGTAGGATACCTACTGTTCGTGTGTATGTATGTGCGTATGATATCTACTGTTTGTGTGGAAGTATGTGCGCCGCTATAAAATGGATGTCTTTGTATTGTGGACTTCAGAACGTTCTCGTGAATAAACATTTGACTATTGTAGGCTGGGCCTCTGTCTGTTTTCATTTCAACCAGTATCTTACAAATTCTGGGTTGCAGACTGAGTAGTTAATTGAAGTTCAGTTTATGAACATTGAGAACATAATTCTCTTAACACTGGTTAGACTGTAAACTCTCCTTCCAGACTCACATTAAGCATCTCCAATCCAAAATTAAATCTAGAATCAGCTTCCTATTTCGCAACAAAGCATCCTTCACTCATGCTGCCGAACATACCCTCGTAAAACTGACTATCCTACCGATCCTTGACTTCGGCAATGTCATTTACAAAATAGCCTCCAACACTCTACTCAGCAAATTGGATGTAGTCCATCACAGTGCCATCCGTTTTGTCACCAAAGCCCCATATACTACCCACCACTGCGACCTGTATGCTGTCATTGGCTGTCCCTCGCTACATATCCATCGCCAAACCCACTGGCTCCAGGTCATCTGTAAGTCTTTGCTAGATAAAGCCCCGCCTTGTCTCAGCTCACTGGTCACCATAGCAACACCCACCCGTAGCATGTGCTCCAGAAGGTATATTTCACTGGTCACCCCCAAAAGCCAATTCCTCCATTACCCGCCTTCCCTTCCAGTTCTCTGCTGCCAATGACTGGAACGAACTGCAAAAATCACTGAAGCTGGAGACTCATATCTCCCTCACTAACTTTAAGCATCAGCTGTCAGAGCAGCTTACAGATCATTGCACCTGTACATAGCCCATCTGTAAATAGCCCATCAAACTACCTCATCCCCATACTGTTATTTATATTTGCTACTTTGCACCCCAGTATCTCTACTTGCACATTCATCTTCTGCACATCTATCACTCCAGTGTTTAATTGCTAAATTGTAATTACTTCACCACTACGGCCTATTTATTGCCTTACCTCCGTAATCTTACCTCATTTGCACACACTGCATATAGACTTTTCTATTGTGTTATTGACTGTATGTTTCTGTATTCCATGTGTAACTCTGTGTTGTTTGTGTCGCACTGCTTTACTTTCTCTTGGCCAGGTCGCAGTTGTAAATGAGAACTTGTTCTCAACTGGCCTACCTGGTTAAATAAAGACGAAAAAAAAAAGTTATGTACCAGTCACAGAGCGTGCCAAGGGAGCAGTGCACCCTCTTCTGGTTAACATTGGTACTGTGTTGCTTAGGCTCTTCCTCCTCTTCAACATCCACTGACACACAAGCACCCATCAGTCTCTCTAGAACCCTCTGCATCAGGTGCTTCAGGGCTGAGAACAGAACCAAATGAAAATATGAAGATTTGAGTTCGGTAGTATCCATGTGTCATAATAAAAATGGCATGCAGATACTTATTACATCAAAGTATAAATAAATTAAATCTACCCAATTACCAACCTCAAATAACAAGGGAATTTGTACAACTGCTGACTAATAATAGAAATAAGAGTTATTTCTCAAGTACCACATACATGGGACTGACCTGCACACTCTTTGGCTTGTATGGAGACAACAAAAGGAGTCACCGACTGCTGCAGCTGGTCAGAGGAGCTCTGGAAGGTAATTTTAATTTCATGATTTGGCACATTCACTCCAACACAGTAAGAAGAGAAGAGACATACAGTTATATAGTTCATCTCTATCCCATGGACACCATATCAAAATACACTAATTTAGGCATATTGCATGAGCCCTGGTCATGCAAAACACCCTCTCTTTTGAGTAACATACCACGCACTAGGGCAGCTGTGGGAATCTCATTGGCTCTCATACCTGATGCCCAGTCATCCGTGCCCCGCTGGAAAGTGGAGGCACTCTTTCTGATAAACTCCAATAGGCTGTCTAAGATTATCCTGTTCAGCTCATCCTGCAGAAACTGTAAAGAGTAAACAATGTACATTTTCATGCCCGATAAAAGCTTGTAACTTTTCAGTGAGGTGAAATGTGCACAACGTTACAGATAGAAATGTAATAAATAGAGCCGACACAATTCCCTATTCTGCATGACAATTATAGATGTTCAATATTATATATTTATATTGGAACATTGCTTCCTCCTAAACACGGCACAGCTGATTGGCATAAGCACAATGACGCCAATGCCCAATGTTGAGAGGATAATGAACAGAGTATGCTCTCACCTCGGTGTCTGCCTTCATTTTCTCCAATAATGTCTGCTATTCTCTGTGTCCGCATTGCCATGAGCGAAATAATCCTCTGGAGAAAACATTCGGGCGCGCGATCAGGCCCATATAATCTATAAAATCACTCACCCACAGTTGGCCTCTTCTTTCTCTTTTTGGCACTGGGCTTGAACACAAAGCAACCCTAGACATGCGGGGGATATATACATGATGACACGATCATTGGGACTTCAGTTGGCTGACAACAAGCAATAATTTAATAACAAGTTTTGTGGCTAGATAACAAAATTATAGGTAAAGTCGTTTTGTCAAGCTAAAATTAGTAAACCAGCTGACATACGTGGGAAAGATGTAACGTTATTTGCCACGATTATGTATTAATTTACCACTCCCAACAGGGCATCTCAATAAAACAAATTGACTCATTAGCCTACCTTTGAAACCGATGAAGTTGTCGAAATGTGACTGACTGTAATATGTTTTATTATTTGACAGATTATACGGAGCACTTTAGTAGTCATGGTGGTGGGGAACAAAAAACGGCCAGACTAATCTAGTATCAATTCTCCCGATTTAAAAAAAATCCTTTCACTGATTTTTTTCAAATGAATTCGTGTTTTTGTTTTTAGCAGTTCTCTCCGATTTTGTATTCGTTCCCTCATTACATTTTTTCATTCCCTCAATTTTAATAATCTGCATGTTTTTCCATTCATTGTGTATGCACCCCTAATTGATTTCTAATTTCTTATGTAGCTGACGGACTCAGCTGTGCTAGTTAGCTGTCTTGCTTGTTCACGGTGTAGCAATTTAAGCAATTGATAGCTATTTGATTTGTTGCTATGACAATACGTTCACCTGTAACGTTATACTAGCTGATAGCCAGGCTAGCATACGTAGCTAGCTAGCTTTTGATATATATCTAACCAGTCTGCCCCCTCTATCCTCCGGAGTATAGGCTAGCTAAGAGATGGAGCAGAGCCAGGAATTGCTGCGCTTTTTGAGAGATCGAGGGTTTGATGAGGATCTCGTACAGACCTTCATCAATGAAAAGGTAGGCCTACGTGATAGCTAACTTTTAGGGGTTTCATAACAAAATAGTTATAGCGCAGGGATGAGCGCGCACCATCATTGACATTTGCACCTGTTAACACCGAAGCCTCCAGTCCTAGAAATGATTCCTTTCTGCCTCTGACAATTAAACAATCAAACCCATCAAGGCACATCAAGCACATTTAGCGTAGTTCCGGGAGGAAAAAGTTGCGTTCTGTGCATGGTTGAGCTCTGTATTTACAAATTAGCAATAGAATAATGTAGTTGACAGTACGGTAAGGGGCAGGCAAAATAAACTTTCCAATGACCTGAACCATTGTCATGTCAGTGCTATTTCATGGTGTAATCTCAATTATCCAGCAGATGGCGCTGTTCATGTTGTACATGCATCATGAATCCGAGTTTGCGCATGGTGTCTTTAGTTTGCGTCGTAAACATGCATCATTCAGTTATGACAGCTAGCGAAGGTCCTAACTTTTCAGGTTATTGAAATGACTTAACTTAAGTCTACTTAAGGTCGCCGTTCATAGAGCTACAGAAATCCACAGAGTCTGGAGTAGACTCAGGTTGACTATAAATTCAGCCATAGTTCTGAAAAGGGAGTAAAAAAGGCAGTAAAGAGTTTCTCAATAATAAATGACAATACTATACAAACAATTAATTCGTAGGTTATTATAACCAAAAGTAGTAGTGAAATGACAGCCTATCAACAAACATGACTAGTAAATGCAGTTCAAAGTGTCAAAGAAAAGTGTCTCCTCAAAACAACATTCTAGCCAGATAAATAAAATGCATCAGAGGAATGTTGTTCATATATATATATATATCGAACCATAAATAACTAAAACCATAAATAACTAATGAGCTTCACGAAAGAAAATTGATATTCAAGCCACTAAAGGCTGTCATGTTACTGCAAGGCTGCTATCGGTGCACATAACAGATTCCCAGTAAATACAATCAATGACAGATAAAATCGACAAATAAATCTAGGTTTATGATGAATTTAAATGAAATATAGAAAGCCTACTTATTTAAGGAAGTTAAAGACGCATGCATGACAAACAAAGCAAACTCAACCAAATAACATGGAAATGACATTTGGGGAACCCTGGTCAACTCTGTGGTGCTGAAAGGACAGCGCCGCTGCCTAGCCAGATATACAGTGCATTCGCAAAGTATTCAGACCTCTACACTTTTTCCATGTTTTGTTATTGCCTTATTCTAAATAGTTTCCCCCCCTCAATCTACACACAATACCCCATAATGACAGTTTCCCCCCCCCCAAAAATGGAATAAACACATTTCCGTAAGTATTCAGACTCTTTTCTCAGTACTTTGTTGAAGCATCTTTGGCAGAGATTACAGCCTCAAGTCTTCTTGGGTATGACACTACAAGCTTGGCACACCTGTATTTGGGGAGTTTCTCCCATTCTTCTTTGCAGAACCTCTCAAGCTCTGTCACGTTGGATGGGGAACGTCGCTGCACAGCTATTTTCAGGTCTCTCCAGAGATGTTCGATCGGGTTCAAGTCCGGGCTCTGGCTGGGTCACTCAAGGACATTCAGAGACTTGTCCCGAAGCCACTCCTGCGTTGTCTTGGCTGTGTACTTAGGGTCGTTTTCCTGTTGGAAGGTGAACCTTCACCCCAGTCTGAGGTCCTGAGCGCTCAGGAGCAGGTTTTCATCAAGGATCTCTGTACTTTGCTCCGTTCATCTTTCCCTCGATTCTCCCAGTCCCTGCCGCTGAAAAACATCCCTACAGCATGATGCTGCAACCACCATGCTTCACCGTAGGGATGGTGCCAGGTTTCCTCCAGATGTGACGCTTGGCATTCAGGCCAAAGAGTTCAATCTTGGTTTCATCAGACCAGAGAAATCTTGTTTATCATGGTCAGAGTCCTTTAGGTGCCTTTTGGCAAACTCCAAGCGGGCTGTCATTTTACTGAGGAGTGGTTTCCGTCTGGCCACTCTACCATAAAGGCCTGATTGGTGGAGTGCTGCAGTGATGGTTGTCCTTCTGGAAGTTTCTCCTACCTCCACAGAGGAGCTCTGTCAGAATGACCATCGGGTTCTTGGTCACCTCCTGTGGGACCTTATATACACACAGGTGTGTGCTTTTCCAAATCATGTCCAATCAATTGAATTTACTACAGGTGGACACCAATCAAGTTGTAGAAACATCTCAAAGATGATCAATGGAAACAGGATGCACCGGAGCTCAATTTCGAGTCTCACAACATTAAAAACATTTTTTCACATTGTCATTATGGGGTATTGTGTGTAGATTGAGGAACAAAATGTATTTAATACATTTTAGAATAAGGCTGTAACGTAACAAAGTGGGAAAAGTCGAGGGGTCTGAATTCTTTCCAAATGCACTGTTTAATTCTCCCGCTTTTGGGCAGTGGATAGTTGGGGCCCAGTTTGTCACACCATTTTGGGACTTATATATAAAAAATAAAATAAAAATCACACACACACATTGATTCTTGAAAAATATTAAACTTAGAAATGCCTCATGAGCTTAGTTCAACAGTCACCCCCCTCATCAGAACCCAAATTTGATCTTGTTTTTATTTTGATATAATGGATGGTCAGTCCTTGCATCCATAGCTCTGTATGAATTTGAGAGTTGTTACATTACACCAGGCCCATTACTCAGCTTTTTACCAAAAGAGGCAGGGTTGGCCGCTTTGTTATTGTTTCAATGAAGGATTCTTGCTTTAATTGAGCTATGTATTCATCCATCCACTATAACCATCCATCAAATAAAGTTAATTGCACAAAGTTGTAACTACTCTCCTCTTTTGTTTTCAGATTTACTGCAGTGTCGTCAAGGTCATGACGGATGCCTAACTCGCATAATACGTGCCCAGATTTGGTGATCGTATTGCCGTAAGGCAGTACTGCAAAAGAGAAGTGGCCGCTCTCCAGGGATCCAGTGTTTTCAAAGCTGCAGATCCGTTTTTTAATTGTTCCATAAGCCTAAAGAAAAGTCATAAGTAGTCTGCAAAACTTTGTGGAAACTCCAACGCTAAGAAAACAGAACGTACTTTCCAAATTGGATGGCTGGAACAAGTTGGAGTCGACTCATTCTGCCAAGTTAGAGGCAAAGAAAAGGTGGTGGGACAAGACAATTAAAGGCACCAAAGACGGTTACTATGGCAGAGCTGTTGGAGGTCACTAAGGCACTTCTCTTTCCAAATGGAAAAAGAAAACTAGGGCATGTCAATGATTTGGAATTTAAGATGCGAGACTTTACGAAGGGAGCGCTAGACCCATCTACTTCATTGGTCGAACAATACGAACTCAGAAAAGATTTTTTTTTAAGTCTATATCTTTCCAGCAGATGAAACTTTCATGGCAGCTGCCTCTATCTCCAAAGAGAAGAATAACAGAACCAAGTACAGCAGAATCAAATCAAATGTTTTGTTACATGCTCTGAATACAACAGGTCGTAGACCTTACCATGAAATGCTTACTTACAAGCCCTTAACCAACAATGCAGTTAAGAAAATATTTACTAAACAAACTCAATAAAATAAACAATAACGAGGCTATATACAGGGGGTACCGGTACAGAGTAGGGTACTTTCTAAATGTAATCCGTTAGTTACCTGTCCAAAATTTTAAAACATAACTTTTTGATTACACAAACTCAGTAACGTAATCTGATTCCATTCCGTTACTTTTAGATTACTTTCCCCTTAAGAGGCATTAGAAGACAAAAATGTATGTTACCAATTGAACGACATCTATTGCAGGATAAATCTATGTTCAAGTTTACAGTGGCCATAAATGGATGTTACATTTTACTTTATGGGGTGGTTATGTAGGCTTCTTCTAACCCATAGCTTTCTAGTACATATAATACGATTAAATTATTTTTACATTAAAAA
Source organism: Salvelinus alpinus (assembly GCF_045679555.1). Lineage (NCBI taxonomy): Eukaryota > Metazoa > Chordata > Actinopteri > Salmoniformes > Salmonidae > Salvelinus > Salvelinus alpinus. Next base: position 72,405,163 of record NC_092094.1, read on the forward strand.
CCAAAGTCTATCAAAATTTCAGTAATTCCAAGTCCTATGGATTTTTATCAGCGTGAATTAAATTGATCAATAAAAGCCCCACTTATTCCATAGGCTTGGATCCGCACTCTGCAGCTGTTGCAAGAGCGCATTTTTCACTGGCTGTCCACTGGTTTCAAAAACAATGATTGATAGGCAGCTTAAACTTCTTGAATTCAACCATTTAGATTTGTGAACAGCCATCCACAACAACCACAATCCATAAGGTGCAAATAGCTAAATCAGAGAGCAGCAGTGTGATTCACATCAATGCGCTATGTAGATATCAATAATAAGTGATATCCGTATCGCCGTAGACTACACCACTGCTGCCATCCTTACCTCCAAGCATTTATTCAAGTTGAATAATCTTTGGACGCCGCACCATTGAAAGACAGCTTGGACTGTAGCCTACAAAAAAGTATATTCCTGCTCTTTACCCACGATCCATTAAGCACATTTGGTATCATCATAGTGGTCTCTGACTTGTGGTCAGACTCGTTCAGGTGGAACCAACTTAAACTTGAGCCTTTTTTCAATGCTCATTTGCATGTCATTGAGAAAGCAGAGAAGTGTCAAAGATTTTCTTCCGCAAACATCCTTAATAAATTTTAAAGTAATCCTCGAAGTAATCAAATTTTTCAAAAGTATCAGTAAACTGACTACAATATTTTTGCTGGTAATGTAACGTATTACAGTTACCGTTTTTTGTAATCCCTTACATGTAATCCATTACTCCCCACCCCTGATAGAGTCAATGTGTGGGGGTACAGGTTTGTCGAGGTAATATGTACATATACACTACCGTTCAAAAGTTGTGTCATTTAGAAATGGCCATGTTTTTTTAAAGAGAAGCACATTTTGTCCATTTAAAATAACAATAACATCAAATTGATCAGAAATACAGTGTAGACATTGTTAATTTTGTAAATGACTATTGTAGCTGGAAACAGCAGATTTTCTTATGGAATATCTACATAGGCGTACAGAGGCCCATTATCAGCAACCATCACTCCTGTGTTCCAATGGCACGTTGTGTTAGCTAATCCAAGTTTATCATTTTTAAAGGCTAATTGATCATCAGAAAACCCTTTTGCAATTATGTTCGCACAACTGAAAACTGTTGTCCTGATTAAAGAAGCATTACAACTGGCCTTTAGACTAGTTGAGTATCTGGAGCATCAGAATTTGTGGGTTCGATTACAGGCTCAAAAAGGCCAGAAACAAAGTACATTCTTCTGAAACTCGTCAGTCTATTCTTGTTCTGAGAAATGAAGGCGATTCCATGCGAGAATTTGCCAAGAAACTGAAGATCTCGTACAGCGCTGTGTACTACTTCCTTCACAGAAAAGCGCAAACTGGCTATAACCAGAATAGAAAGAGGAGTGGGAGGCCCCAGTGCACAACGGAGCAAAAGGACAAGTACATTAGAGTGTCTAGTTTGAGAAACAGACACCACACAAGTCCTCAACTGGCAGTTTCATTAAATAGTACCCACAAAACACCAGTCTCAATGTCAACGTCAAAGAGGCGACTTCTGTAATTTAGTGTTTCTTTGTTCTGTTTGGTCTTACTTTCTTATACAGGTGCAGACGAAGAGTGATGACTTCGTGATAAGCCCCCAATCACAGACCTGCGGATGTGTTTTGGAGATCCCCAACACCTACAAATCATACCTTGAGATGTCAGAGGAATTCACCTAGGTCTTGGATTCCAAAGTGTGGGTGATGGACATAATTTTTATGCAAGTAATTTTCTCTCACACACACACACAAATCAATCATGCTCAAATCAATCATGTAGAATTAGGGGTCGAATTGTCAAAAGTTACCAAGGAGGATGGTAGTTACGTTATTGGGGAGCGGTATACATGTGTCGGTCTTGTTCCACCAGGCTACCTCACCCAACCCCCCACCACAAATTATATGTTCAACAACTACATTTACAATGTTATGTTTTACACTTTCTTAAAACAGGTGCAGATGTCCTTGTTTTGAGACCAAGAGTGACTTTGGAAGAAGCCCCCAAGACTGCTGAAGAACACACACATGCTGTACACAGTGTCGTCGTTGTTGTCAGTGCCGCTTCGACATTAGGACCTTGCCACTGTCAATCTGTCCCAGATGATTGCAAACAGTGGCAAAGAGTTCCAAATTAAATTAATGTAGCAAACCGATACTGTAGCCACGTTATGCATTTTATAAAAAGGACAACTACTGTGAGTTGCCATGTATAAAAACTGTACTGTGTGCATACTATTCCAGCATTGCTGAGATGAGAAAGTCTCTCCTCAGATCCAGGGGATGGGCTATCAGGAAGAGCTTCAATGCCTGGTAGTTGGGACCTGTTCCCTCTCAAGCAGGCCCTATAGATTGTAGACTGTTTGAGGTCATAAGTTCTAAGTGATTACGTAGACGCAGCTATCATACACAGCCATATATTTCATATAATAGATGTATTTAAAGTTTTACTTGCAGTGTAATCTCAGAACCAAAAACCAAATGTAACAAACTAAAGCAAATGTAAAAACATTTTTTTTTTAAAGGTGCAGAAATGGCTGTAACACAGTTCATTGACCACCCCTCGCAAAGCCTCAGTCAAACACTCTCCACAGGCCCTCCCATTCCCTAAAGTCCCTCCATGTCAAGCACCACAAGAAAAATGTGTCATTGTTAAAAAATCTTATATTGTTGATCAGCATTCAGCATTAGATTTCCATTATTGTGAACATACTGGTCCTTGCTGTATTGCTTTATTATTGTTACAAACGATTATTACTGTGTGCAAGCTTTATGAGTCAGGCAGGTCCTGCAAATCGGTTGTTGCAGCAGGTAGCAAACAATCAGAGATGGGGAGTATGTGGACAGAGCCCCATGACCTGATAACCTCAGCCTCCTTGGAGCCAGTAGGATGGGTGAAGCACAAGTTATAGTAGACCCACAACTGTTACAATGAAACTGTAGAGAACAAACATCTTGTTAACATCCATGCAGATACAAAGGAGCCTGGTTGATTGCTCGTCTCAAGTGATGAGCAGAGAGATTACTTTTAAGACATGCCAGATAAGAGCTGTCCAGTGGGGAACCCCAATAGAGACTGCATGGACAGTACATGACAGGACCAAGTTTGGGAATCCCTGGCCTAGAGCATTAAAACATGTAGGCTCCCCACAGGTCCTCAGACAACGTTCAATTCATGCAGTTAAGAGTAAATGGCTGAAAATGGTGCCCCATAGAGGGGAAATAACTTTCAATTACCAAAAACATTCAAAACAACATTCTAGTATTTTGTCACATTTTGTTTTAGGAAGTCACCAGTGGTGGAAAAGGTAACTAATTGTCATACTTGAGTAAAAGTAATAACTTCATAGAAAATGACAAGTGAGTGACCCAGTAAAATACTACTTGAGTAAGAAAGTCAAAAAGTATTTGTTTTTAAATATACTTAAGTATCAAAATTAAATGCAATTGCTAAAATATACTTATGTATTAAATGCAAAAGTATAAATCATGTCAAATTCCTTATATTAAGCAAACCGGATAATGCAAAAACAAGTTTAGACATTTTTGCTAATGTATTAAAAAAACTGAAATACCTTATTTACGTAAGTATTCAGATCCTTTGCTATGAGACTCGAAATTGAGCTGAGATGCAACCTGTTTCCATTGATCATGTTTCTACAAGTTGATTGGAGTCCACCTGTGGTAAATTCAATTGACTGGACATGATTTGGAAAGGCACACACCTGTCTATATAAAAATGTCCCACAGTTGACAGTGCATGTCAGAGCAAAAACCAAGCCATGAGGTTGAAGGAATTGTCCGTAGAGCTCCGACACAGGATCGTGTCTAGTTACAGAATTCCAAGCATCACATCTAGAGAAAACCTGGCACCATCCCTAGGGTGAGGCATGGTGGTGGCAGCATTTTGCTGTGGGGATGTTTTTCAGCGGCAGGGACTGGGAGACTAGTCAGGACCGAAGCAAAGATGAACGGAGCAAAGTACTGAGAGATTCTTGATTAAAACCTGCTCCAGAGCGCTCAGGAACTCAGACTGGGGAGAAGGTTCACCTTCCAACAGGACAACGATCCTAAGCACACAGCCAAGACAATGCAGGAGTGGCTTCGGGACGAGTCTCAATGTCCTTGAGTGGATCTGCCAGAGCCTGGACTCAAACCCGATCTAATATCTCTGGAGAGACATGAAAATAGCTGTGCAGCAACACACCCCATCCAACATGACAGAGCTTGAAAGCATCTGCAGAGGAGAATGGGAGAAACTCCCCAAATACAGGTGTGCCAAGCTTGTAGCGTCATACCATGGAAGACTCAATGCTATAATCGCTGCCAAAAGGTGCTTCAACAAAGTACTGAGTAAAGGGTCTGAATACTTAATAAAAAATATATATACATATGACATTTACATAACAAACATTTCTAAAAACCTAATTTCTGCTTCGTCATTATGGTGTAATGTGTATAGATTGAAGACTTTTTAAATAAATTTTAGAATAAGGCTGTAATGTAACAATATGGGAAAAGTCAAGGGGTCTGAATACTTTCCAAAGGCACTGTAGCTAAAGTTAGTTACTTATTGTGCATTTATTCATTGTGTTATTTTTCTATTATTTCTAAATGTTTCTCTCTGCAATAGTGGTAAGGGCCAGTAAGTATGTAAGCATAGTCTACACCTCGTTTAAGACCTATTTGACAAATAACATTGTATTTGGTTTGACAATGGAGTTCTATTCTGCTACTTGTAGGTTACTGTCTAATAATTTCTCTCAATATATTTCATGATGTGTATGTAACCTAACATGCGCAATGTTGTGCCAAATCAGTGATTTAGTCAATTTTTATTGGGTAGGCATTGGAATAAGCCACCTCAATATTTGTAGCTGTAGGTGTTAATATCGCTCTTGGAGCTGATCCGTCATCAGTGTTGTGAAATAATTATAAAATTAAGGTAAGATTTGAATGGAGAAAGCGGATCTGAGAGCAGTGCTCACTTTCTTTCGATCCTATTAGTATCGACACATGCCCCAACATCTCACTAAGCGAGCGTTCTCTCTGCGTGGTGTTTTGGGAAACGCATGTTACATCTTTGGCCGTTGTTGGAAAGATGCATGTTTAAACACTTGTCAGCCTTAGTTCCATCGCTATCGGGAAACAGGGCCCTGGACATATATTTTGCCAACACGTGGCTCACCTTTGCTCAACCAGCTAAACCAGATTGAGAGTTAGCCTATTAGCTAGAAAAAGGTATGCTAGACTTATTACTTCCTCTTCCAACTATGTACCAAGTCCATTCATTTGAAAATGTTAATTACTTCTCCTTGCCATTATCATTCATCTGATAAGACAAGTGAATAATGTTTTGGGGGGGTTAACATGATTGGGGTCCCTAGGTCACCAGTCTGTCTCGGCAGGGTTCCATGGCAAGAAAAAGGCCCCTGAGCTAAACAGATGCTTTTAGCGAAAATGTGTTTGGAGTTACATTTTTCTAGCCAATAGGCTATGTATGTGTACAGTATGTACTGTAGGTCTCAAACTCACCAAAGAAAGAAACGTCTGCTCACAGTCAACTGCGTTTATTTTCAAGAAACTTAATGTGTAAATATTTGTATTAACATAAGATTCAACAACAGACAAGCTGAACAAGTTCCACAGACATTTGACTAACATAAATGGAATAATGTGTCCCTGAACAAAGGGGGGGGGGGGGGGGGGATATCTGGTGTGGCCACCAGCTGCATTAAGTACTGCAGTGCATCTCCTCCTCATGGACTGCACCAGATTTGCCAGTTCTTGCTGTGAGATGTTACCCCACTCTTCCACCAAGGCACCTGCAAGTTCCGGGACATTTCTGGGAGGGGGGGGAATGGCCCTAGCCCTCACCCTCCGATCCAACAGGTCCCAGACGTGCTCAATGGGATTGAGATCTGGGCTCTTCGCTGGCCATGGCAGAACACTGACATTCCGGTCTTGCAAGAAATCATGCACAGAACGAGCAGGCAATGCTGGTGGCATTGTCATGCTGGAGGGTCATGTCAGGATGAGCCTGCAGGAAGGGAACCACATGAGGGAGGTCTTCCCTGTAACGCACAGCATTCAGATTGCCTGCAATGACAACAAGCTCAGTCCGATGACGCTGTGACACCACCCCATACTATGATGGACCCTCCACCTCCAAATTGATCCCGCTCCAGAGTACAGGCCTCGGTGTAACAGTAATTTCTTCAACGATAAACGCGAATACGACCATCACCCCCGGTGAGACAAAACTGCGCCTCGTCAGTGAAGAGCACTTTTTGCCAGTCCTGTCTGGTCCAGCGACGGTGGGTTTGTGCCCGTAGGCGACGTTGTTGCTGGTGATGTAAGACAGGTCCTCACCAGACAACAGGCCTACAAGCCCTCAGTCCAGCCTCTCTCAGCCTATTGCGGACAGTGAGCACTGATGGAGGGATTGTGCGTTCCTGGTGTAACTCGGGCAGTTGTTGCCATCCTGTACCTGTCCCGCAGGTGTGATGTTCGGATGTACCGATCCTGTGCAGGTGTTGTTACACGTGGTCTGCCACTGCAAGGACGATCAGCTGTCCATCCTGTCTCCCTGTCTTAGGCGTCTCACAGTACGGACATCGCAATTTATTGCCCTGGCCACATCTGCAGTCCTCATGCCTCCTTGCAGCATACCTAAGGCACGTTCACGCAGATGAGCAGAGACCCCTGGCATCTTTCTTTTTGTGTTTTTCAGAGTCAGTAGAAAGGCCTCTTTAGTGTCCTAAGTTTTCATAACTGTGACCTTAATTGCCTACTGTCTGCAAGCTGTTAATGTCTTAACGACAATTCCACAGGTGCATGTTCATTAATTGTCTATGGTTCATTGAACAAGCATGGGAAACAGTGTTTAAACCATGTACAATTAAGGTTTGTGAAGTTTTGGATTTTTACTAATTATATTTGAAAGACAGGGTCCTGAAAAAGGTTTTTTTTTTTTGCTGAGCTTCTATCTCATATATCTATATATACACACACACAGTTGAGTTCAGAAGTTTACATACACTTAAGTTGGAGTCAATAAAATTCATTTTTCAACCACTCCAAAAATGTCTTGTTATCAAACTATAGTTTTGGCAAGTCGGTTAGGACATCTACTTTGTGCATGACAAGTAATTTTCCAACAATTGTTTACAGACAGATTATTTCACTTATAATTCATTGTGTCACAATTCCAGTGGGTCAGAAGTTTACATACACGAAGTTGACTGTGCCTTTAAACAGCTTGGAAAATTCCAGAAAATGATGTCATGGCTTTAGAAGCTTCTGATAGGCTAATTGACATAATTTGAGTCAATTGGAGGTGTACCTGTGGTTGTATTTCAAGGCCTAGCTTCAAACAATGCATCTTTGCTTAACATAATGGGAAAATCAAAAGAAATCAGCCAAGACCTCAGAAAAACAATTGTAGACCTCCACAAGTCTGGTTCATCCTTTGGAGCAATTTCCAAATGCCTGAAGATACACACAATAGTACGCAAGTATAAACACCATGGGACCACAAAGCCGTCATACCGCTCAGGAAGGAGACGCGTTCTGTCTCCTAGAGATGAACGTACTTTGGTGCGAAAAGTGCAAATCAATCCCAGAACAACAGCAAAGGACCTTTTGAAGATGTTGGAGGAAACAGGTACAAAAGTATCTATATCTACATTAAAACAAGTCCTATAAATCGACATAACCTGAAAGGCTGCTCAGCAAGAAAGAAGCCACTGCTCCAAAACCTCCATAAAAAAGCTAGACTACGGTTTGCAACTGCACATTGGGACAAAGATCGTACTTTTTGGAGAAATGTCCTCTGGTCTGATGAATCAAAAATAGAACCGTTTGGCCAGAATGACCATCGTTATGTTTGGAGGAAATAGCGGGATGCTTGCAAGCCCGAAGAACACCATCCCAACCGTGAAGCACGGGGGGGATAGCATCATGTTGTGGGGGTGCTTTGCTGCAGGAGGGACTGGTGCATTTTACAAAATAGATGGCATCATGAGATGGGGAAATTATGTGGATGTATTGAAGCAACATCAAGACATCAGTCAGGATGTTAAAGCTTGGTCGCAAATGGGTCTTCCAAATGGACAACGACCCCAAGCATACTTCCACAGTTGTGGCAAAATGGCTTAAGGACAACAAAGTCAATGTATTGGAGTGGCCATCACAAAGCCCTGACCTTAATCCTATAGAACATTTCTGGGCAGAACTGAAAAAGCTCGTGCGAGCAAGGAGGCCTACAAACCTGACTCCGTTACACCAGCTCTGTCAGGAGGAATGGGCCAAAATTCACCCAACTTATTGTGGGAAGCTTGTGGAAGGCTACACGAAACGTTTGACCCAAGTTAAACAATTTAAAGGCAATGCTACCAAATACTAATTGAGTGTATGTAAACTTCTGACCCACTGGAAATGTGATGAAAGAAATAAACGCTGAAATAAAATCACTACTATTATTCTGACACTTCACATTCTTACAATAAAGTGGTGATCCTAACTGACCTAAGACAGGGAATTTTTACTTGGCTTAAACGTCAGGAATTGTGAAAAACTGAGTTTAAATGTATTTGGCTAAGGTGTATGTAAACCTCCGACATCAACTGTATATCTTCCACTGGAGGCATTTCTTATCCCATGACTCACCAATCTGTTGTTTCAACTTTGTCAGTGTACTCTTCCTGGACACAGACACCGAGCCTGGATAGTCAATCAAAGCATCTCTTTTTGGCCCACCATTATGTATGACAAGCGCATTACGAAACATTTGTGTACACATACATTTTAATGTGCCCTTAAAATAGTGGCAGTTGTCATGGCCACTGTGCACTTATTTGCGCCTTCTGAAGCTTTTTTCTTTCTCCTGTAGCCAGCCATGGAGAAAGTGCTCACACAAATTCCAGCATTCTTGGTTCTGACTTTTTCCATTCATCCAAAAATGTATCACATATACACTCTTTCAGTACTAAGGGACTTGTGTGTTGCAGTATAAAGTCCACCCTTTTACTGGTCAATCGTCTACACTCCGCAGTCACCATATTTAGTGGTCGCTTGATAACTTGTGACGAACCTGGAACTTGCATCAAATGCTTTGGCATTGCTCTGGGCCGATTACCTTGAAGACGTACACCAAATCTTTCCAAAGGACCTCTAACTATTCATGATTTGGTACCAGAAGTAGTTGTAACAGTGACCTTAAATAAAAGGAAAATAAGGTTTTAATATCTGAGAGACTGTCGTCATGCATTATGCCGCACATTTGCAATGATACAAAGTTTGTGTCACATAAAATGAGCTTCATCAGTTACTTCATCAGGGGCGGCAGGTAGCCTAGTGGTTAGAGCGTTGGACCGAGCTGACAAGGTCAAACAAATCTGTCGTTCTGCCCCTGAACAAGGCAGTTAACCCACTGTTCCTAGGCCATCATTGACAATAAGAATGTGTTCTTAACTGACTTGCCTAGGTTAATAAAGGTAAAAAATCAATTTAAAAAAACACCTGTCAAAGTATCTGTATAATTGATCTAAGCTGCAATTGTCACTTTGATCAACTGAAGATATTATTAAATGTAGCCTACACATGTGAGCCTGTCGGACTTGCAAAACACTGTTTTCCATGTTAAGTCTACGAAGAGTGCAATGATTAATACAAGGATAATAAACAAACAATCCCCAAAAAGTTAACCTGTAGCTGCATGGCCTCTAGCATTGACAACAGTTCACTGTAGATAGCTTTGTTGTTCAAAGGTAGAGCACCTTAACTATACGGTGATCACTGTAGTTGTCGTCACCTAAAGCCGATGATGCACCAAAAACCGGTGCGTGTAGCAGATTCATTCCTATATCTGGCAGCTGGTCATCTCGTCCCCGAATAGGCCTGGTCTTGTCGGACTCTCTGTGCTTTGCTGAACAGACACTCTTTTGGGACTTCTGGTGGTCGAAACAGCCGCACCACATCTTATTTGAGTATAAGATTGCGACAGGAGCCACATACTGCTTGTGAAAACCCATCACTCAGCGAGACAGGTCCTGCTTTATTTTCTAAAGCCCGTGTGTAGTCCGATCGCAATGAAGACGATTTACCTCCCAAAAGGTTGTTTCTTCCTGTTACAATTGTACTGTTCACCACAAACACGGCATACATTAACATATTTTGATGGGGTTTTAAACCTCCAATTTCACCGCCATCCTCACACACTGATGCACCTGACACTAATCTCGCCCAAACAAGGCATTTGATTGGTTTGACATGTTGCATGGCATCACTGATTTACACCGGGTTCCCACCGCTTTTATAACTGATTTTGTGCCATGGACTTCCCCTGGTTTCCCTTTTTTTGTAGCCTGAGGCTACTGACTAGCTAACCATGAGCTAGTTGCTAGCTAGATAACAGCTAGTGTAAATGTAAAACTTGCTCAAGACAGTTCACAGAATTGTCAAATACAAAATGTTGCTAACAGATAGTTAACAGATCCAGAGATTCTTACCTTTGCCTCAGTTTGGCAGTATCATCCAGATAATCATGGCCCTGGTGAGTGATGTGAAGCTTGAGACAGGCATTTGTAGTTCTGTATGATAGCCACATTAGCATTAGCTCAAACGGTCTGGCTGAATAAATACATCAATTACAAATTATAAGTCAGTTCTTATGCCTTCAATAAGGTTCAGGGTTATGGTGGTTTAACTCAATGTGTGTGTCAAATGGGCTCTTCACATAGTTGCGTTATAATACTGAATGTAAATAACATCCTGCAAACAAGTATTACAAAGGCAAACAGTTATTTTATTTAACACTTTGTGGAAGACATGTAAATATTACAGATACTAGTGTCGAAACATTTAAATAAACAAAAAATATAATCCCATAGGGATATATAAAAACTGTTTTTCCTTAAAATTCTTCATTTAGCAAAAACAATTTTAGTACTAGAAGCCTCATAAATACAAACATGTTCTAAAGTCTATGTTCCCTATAGATTACCTGGTTCTTATATGACTAACATACATTACCCAAATTTAAAATCAACCATAATAAGTAGAAAATACTCCTTCAATTGTTTAATGGTGAAAACAGTTAACCATTTGATATCTGAACAATATTAACATATGTTTGCAGCATGTTACTTTTCTAATCCTGAGTTAAGAGTAAAAAATAAAAACAGGCTGTGAGCAATCCATCAACTATGAAGCCACTTTTTTATTAAAACCATGGGTCGCATATCTTGAAGTTGCTTTAGCAAACGCTCAGCACCATTGGAAAAGGTTTTGTCCATTACTATCTTCACATTGTTCACCGATTGAAGACTGAGAGGATTTCTGAAGTCTACAAGGTTTTGACAGGCTTCAATAAATATATCAGGTGTTTCGCATATAATGTTGGCCGTCTTCTGCTGAAAGGTACGCTGCTGTTTTAATGGCAACTCCGTTCTTGAACCTCCACTCATTTTTCTTTTGGGAGTGTGGGTCGATGGTGAAGTTTCCAGGAACTTTAACAAAGTGTCCAGTGCAACACCATCCTCCGTTTCTTCCTCTTGAGAAGCAGTGAAGCTCTGGTCTGAAGTGTCTGTCAACTGGTAAACTTTATCTGCTGAACGATTTCTCAGAGTCAATCTTCTGTCCGGACAAGCTAATGCTCGCCGCTCCGATTTTAGGGGACGCCCCCTCTTTTTGACCTCTGAAGTAGAAGACTGGGATTCAGAACTAGCATCAGTTGACAGTTTAGCCTCTGCTTGAATGATACCATCCAACGCTTCTTGCCCCTGACAGTTGGTCTTTGAAATCTCAGGTTCACTCTCATTAGGGTCCGTCTCCTCAGCGGAGGTGTCTGTTGACATACCCTCGGATTTGTTTGCATCTTTGAATCTTGAGCGTGGGTACTTTTTGCAGAAAATGAACTGGCTTCTCTGATCCTCTATATATCGCTCAGTGAGGCCATGTGTGGTGTAATGTCTGAATATATTCCGTTCAGCCCTCTCAACAGCATCACAGCCTTTTATCATGCATGGGTATTGCAAAGAGAAGTTTTTTGTGCACATGGCAGATGCTTCATCCATAGATTTCAGAGAGGGTTTTCCAAAGCTAGTCCAGTGGTCAGGTGATTTGTCATCTTTCTTCTTAGTGTTTTTCTTCTTCACTTTGAATTTGTTTTCAATGTTCTCTTTACCATTGTTGGGAATGACGCCTGTTGTTCTCTGTTGCTGTGTTCTGGGAATATAAATTAAATTATGCTTTTTCATCTCATGACGAAGGAGGTTTGACTTTGTAGTGTAGACCCGGTCACAGCCATCATACTCACACTTGAAAGTCTGATCCACACTGCCTCTCTCAGAGATGTTTATTTCCTTGTGAAAGTTTTTTATGTGGTCAATGTATTTCTCCACAGATGTGAAGGAGAGTGTACATTCTGACCGGTCACACTGGAATGTCCCTACCTTGATGCTTGACATCATAACAGTGGCTTTATCGCGAGTGAATTTATGAAGCAAGAGGTAATGCTGCACTAAGGTTGTGATCCCCGGGAATATTCTTGAACAGTCTTTCACTTGACATCTGATTTCATTATTCGGGACTTCAGCAGCTTGTTGACCAGGGATATCAGTATCAAGGTCTCCTGAAGACAGGGGAAGGGATGACTGATGCATAGCCCTACAGTGAAGTATCAAATTTAGCTGGATCGTAAAAGCTGCAGCGCATCCTTCATGAACACAACGGTACGGCCTATATGGACTGAAAGAATTGTCAGCATCACACAGTTGAATCCCCAACCTTTTCTGAAACTTTTCTTTCTTTTGTACATGAACCTCATCTTTAGATATTGTGTATTTTGAACAACTTGCCTTTTCAGGTGAGGGTTTCACAGCCTGGCTGGATATCGCCTCTGTTGCATGGCTAAAATATTTAGTGTTCGAACTTGCTTCCGGTCCCTTTTTTAGTGTGTCATCTTGACCGAATTTCTGCTTCAACACTGGGGTGTGGTTCGTTTGCATGGCTGTCATTGATGGCTCATTCTTGGTGTATCCTGTCTTTGATGGTGATTCTAACTGGTAAAATGACTTGTCAAGGTCCTCCAGAGTATCTTGTGGTGATTGCTCTCTCTCAACTGTTGACTGATGGAAGGAATCCTCTTGTACTACATCTCCTGCTGTAATGATCTCAGAGGACTGTGCATGTCCCTCTTGATTTGTGCTTTGCATTGGACAGCCAATGTCAATATCAAGTGGCTCTTGTTTGATTAAAGTCGACACAACCGAAGATCCAGTTCCATTACTACTCTCTACCTCTGTTTCAATAGTAGAGTTGCTTGACTTTTTTTTGCGACTTCCAACCTTTAACTTGTTCATCTCTGCCTGTGTCAGGTGGTGAACCTTTTCATAGTGAATTCTTAGGCCTGTGGTTCTGGTAAATGTTTTCGGACAAATGTGACAAGGATATGGAGAGAATTTGACTGGGGTTTTCTTGAGGTTCTCAATCATCTCAATTGTGTAATCATGAACTCGAGCAAGGTGTCTGAACAATGCCTCTTTGGTCATGAACCCATATTCACAATGATCCATTTCACACTTGAACGGCTTGGGGCCATTGTCACGATTCTGGTCCTCCTTCATAATCAGTTTTGTCGTCATGCTTTGATCACTATCTTTTTGCATGACATTATCGCTTGAGATTGCATTGCTTTGGCGGTCATTGTACTTTGAGGAACAATTTTCCTGCAAACTTTTCTCATGTGCAGCTTCAACTAAATCCAACATTTGTAAGGCATTTTGAATTTCTATAACCTTGTCATCTTGACATGCTGCAATGGAAGTTGTATTTGACCTTTTTTCAGCAAGACTATCATTTGACTTTTCCTCCTTCTGCTGACTACCAACATGATTTTTTGACTGTATCAATTCTATCCAAACTCCTGTTTTATTTGGGCAGAGTTTAGATTGTCCACCTGTCAAAACTGAAGGAAAGGTGTTTAATGAATGAGAATCCAGTGGTTTTGAGGTTTCCTTTTGTGCCAAATCAGAGGTATTTGGTGTGGAGAGATTACCAACAACTTCCTGTGGGATTTCAACAGTTACCAAGTTGTTTGTTGAGCCATTGGTTTCAGGAACATTTGGGTCATTGAGAAAGTCGAGAAATGATGTAGGCAAATCATCCGTTAAATCCATTTCATCTAATGGTTTGCACTGGGAGCGTTTCGAAAGATGACCTCCGAGAGATTTCGTGCTTGAGAATTCTCTAAAGCATCTTCGGCAGATTACTTTACCATTCTTTATAATAGCAGGCCATTTCGTTCTCTTGCTGAGTCTGCAGCGTTTTACTGTCTGTGTCTCATGAACAGCATTCTTGTCGTCTGCAGGGATAGCTTCAGATTCTGCATGACATGTGTTCTCATCATACGAGAAATCTGTTTGGATAGAAGCATGTGGACTAAGAAGCATGTCATCTACAGAGCTGTTCATCTGATTCTCATAACTGGGTGATGTAAAATGGGTTATGTTCTCAATGTTGGTCATCTCCACTGTGTTTCTTGGTGCTACTTGGCCATCATGACTCAATACATTGCTTGGAATGTCTGTTGATGGCCTTGATCTTGAATTAAGATTGGAAGAGTCATCTGGGACATATGAAGCAAGGAAACCTCCAGCTGACAAATTGTTACCACTACTTTCTTGGGAAAACATACTGGAATAGTTTTCTCTCATTAGGGGAACATCAACACTATCTGTATTAACCCCAGAGTTAATTATCCCATAGTGTTGTCCTCCACTGTGCATGTGTCCTCCATTATCCAGCATAAGCGAGCTTGACACATATTCTGACATCTGATTCATCAAACTTGATTCCGATTTAATGGGATGGATGGCACTGCCATGCATATTTGCTGGTGTATGTTCTCTGCCCCTTTCTAATGGATAGCCAGTTGGATGAGATTCTGATTGCCAAGGAGTTACACTCTTATTGGTGTATTCATTCGGATGGAAGACATCTGCATAGCAATTGTTCAATGTAGATGTCCACGCTTCACCCATCTCTGACTGCATTAGCCCAGTTTGATTTGGTGGGGCTTCCCAAGGAGGGCAAACAGCAGGTAAACTTGAACATGCCATCGGATATTCGAACTGCTGTAGTCCAGTATTTCTGCATTGTGATACTTGATGAAGTGATGTTTGGTCCTTTGAAGTCCTGTTCACGGACGGAACCTTTCTCGAAGTTATTTTGGCAACTTTCTTGTACTTCTTAGCCAGTTTCCAGTCTTCAAAAATAACTGGGTGGTTTTTCTTTACATGTCGGGAGAGACTTTTGGGGGTACTGTATTTGCGGTCACATGCTTCAAGTGGACAACTATGTGCATCTTCATCTCTACCAGTTATTGCAGGAGTGCTTTCATATGGATGTAGCAAAAACGGGGGTTCGCTCTTAATTTCTGGTAGAGGAAAGGCCTGTGGTAACACTTTCTGAACAGCTTCAGTTGGTTGGTTATCCATGTCCTCTTTTGGATACCCTTTCAAGGGATTGGTTCCACAGTGATTTTGATCCTCACAATTGGCAATCATATCTTGGAGTGGGACATCAGGAGATAGTTTTGCATTCTCCAATCCGAGCTTAGTTTTGATGAGTGGAACATAACACTTCTGTAACTCCTTTCTAGGATTGATAACAGAATTCAACATGCTCTCGACTGAATGTTTTATTTTCACTGTGCCGTTTGGGTTCTCAGGAACTGTTGATGTTGACGAACCTGATTTAACTACTCCTTCCTTCACATAATCATGTGCAGTCTTCTGATCTAGAATGACAGAGGCAGAGCAGGTTTCCTCTTGACTAGCGGAGCACTGGGTGGAAGGTTCCATTTTAAGTTCAGGATGATTCTCACTTGTGATGGGCACTTCATTTGTATCATGGTTCTGCTGATGCAAATTTAGCTGGGACTGTGAATAGAAAATCTTCCCACAATTAGCTATTTTGCAAGTGAATGTAAGGTAATGTTGTGCCTCATGATCATACAACAGGTAGGCCTCATTGAAAATCCTTCCACAATTAGGGAACATACACCGTGCCTTAAAGTCAGTGTGTTGTCTTTTGTGCATGAGAAGTTCCGAATTGCAGTGAAAGCTGGCTGTGCAATTCAGCTGTATGCAATAGTATGGCTTAGCACCACAGTGCATTTGCAAATGATCATTCAGATGTCTGGCATTAACAAACTGCCGACGACAATACTGACACACAACCTTC
Source organism: Salvelinus alpinus (assembly GCF_045679555.1). Classification (NCBI taxonomy): domain Eukaryota; kingdom Metazoa; phylum Chordata; class Actinopteri; order Salmoniformes; family Salmonidae; genus Salvelinus; species Salvelinus alpinus. Next base: position 72,421,449 of record NC_092094.1, read on the forward strand.
TGTCGTTGTATTTCCAAAAAACGTGTTGCTTCCTCGTCATTTTTGTGGGCTTTTACATGCGTTACAAGACTCCGAAAAAACTTGAATACCTTCTGACAGTATGTAACAGGGCAGACACAATCCTCTGTAAATTCAGCTTCATATCTAGTTTGTACAGGCTTTGGAGGACTGACCGTAGTTTGTACAGGATTTTGAGTATTGACTATGACAGTTTCAGCACTGTTGTGATTTCCATCCAGAAAATTAGCATCATTTGGAATGATATTGGTCTCTGCCTCAAGCTTAACGACAGCTCTATCTTTCAAATGATTCCAATGACTGCTGGTGGATTGCATTGGCTTGGGCAATTTCCTAGTTGCTTTCATTGCAGCAAGTCGCTCTTTGCAAGATTGCTTTACATGTGATGCTACATGTGGCTCAAGGATCTCCTTAGTGTTAAAGCTGTCAGCACAAATTGGACAGGTGTAGACCCCATCTTTATAATGCTTCTGTGCATGACGGACTATCCTGTGGCCAAGGAACTCTTTATCACATAGAACACAATACTGCATATAGGCTCGCCAATTCCTAAATCTTGCCGAAACAAACCCTTTCTCCCTTAATTTCTTAGCTTCCCTATTTTTCTCTTTTTCATCTGCAATTTCATTCAATTCATTTGTTGTGTTCAAAATAAAATCCTCAAGGTCTTTGAACTCTGAACCCGTTTCTGCTGCATCATCCTCAAGTCCCTCATCAGTGTCATTGAGAGTGTCAATAGATGACACAATGGATGCCTCCTCACCCATCAATGCCAAACAATTGCGCTTCAAGGTTCTCCAGTCCCAAAATTCTGGATCAAAAGGCCACTGTGTCTTCAAGGCCAACAGTAACTCACAGCGTAGTGAGTTGGGTACTGGAAGATTCTCATCCTCACGCTTTTCATCAGGTTCATTATAGAGTGATTCAACAGCATAATATGAGTTCACAGTAGGCTGATTGAGGAACTCTGTTAGTTGGCATGCCTGTTTCACCTCGAAATCAGTGGGCAAAAGGCAGGAAATAGTTTTGCAGATGGTTGTCCTGCTGTCTGTGTTGTCACTGGATGCCATTTGTAGAGCTCGAATGCACATTTCAATGCACACAGGCAGTCCCACTCCTCCAACCTGAGAAAAGAATAAAGCCAAAGTCAGTCATGAGAATATAAATCGCTACAGGCTATATCCAGGCAGTAACGTATACAATTTTACACAAAGAATTTCACCTCGGACTGGATAACCTTGATGAGGAAGAGGATATGACAGACGTTCCTTGATAGCAGGACCAACTTTCTGCATTGATCAAGAAATGAATCTGCTGAAGACTCTGACCGCATTAAAAGCTTACTCCAGAATAGTGTGAGCTCCCTGTAAGAAAAGTATATCCTTATTGGTCTGCTACACACGAAGGGCTTTACAAGAGATAGTTTGTCGTCAACATACAACATCCGCTCTAAATTGTGAGAGCAAGTGGAAAATGAAGAGGGCAATACTCACCAGGCACAATACACATCTCCCTGGAGAAGCTGCCGCTTGAGGAACGCAGAGCACAAACAAAGGGCTCCTTTTTCATCCCCATCCGACTCCAGGTTACAAATCATCTCCAATGCATCCTTACAGTCTACCTGCGTGATCTGGCACAGAAAAAACATTATGGTAATTCATTGCCATCCACAGTTGACCATTTTACATTAGAGCCGTCTTCATTCATCATTATCAAACAGGAGTTTTTTAATTTCTTAAAAGACAAGCCTTTGGTCAGCCCCCTTATTCGAATGCACTTGCCTGGTAAATGACTTGATGTAAATGCTATTCACTCACCTCTTGCATGAGTTGTTCTTGTGTTTTTGTCACACACAGGCAAACAAAGTATGTCTGCTTGAAGTTCCCTTTTCCTTCGTAGTCTGGATACTCCGAGCACATCTTCGCTAAGACGGCTGCTTTCTCTGTTCGATTCTGTTTGATAAGGTGCTTTATTCGCATATTAAGGAGTGTAGGACCTTCCATCTGCAGGAACTCATTAACTGGGGAGTAGAGAAAGAGAACACTATTACAGATAGCACTTCTGAGCAGTCACCACAACATTTAATCAGTCAACTCACATATAGCAAAAACTTTCTACTAGGAAGAGAAAAAAAACAGGTAGGCTAAAACGAACCTCTGTCAATTTCAGGTATCTCATTAGACAGAATGCTGCACAGAGTGGTGTTGTTCCACACACCAGGCGCCTGTGCCATAGCTGATAGCATGTGAAGCTGTGTGTTCCCATTTTCTTGCAAAAGGCTGTGTGCCAACTATAAAGGAAAGGAAATAACTTCATAAAACTTTTCAGATATACAAACCAACTTTTCAAAACACAAGATTCTCCAATTATGTCAAATAGTGTTTGTGATATGTGCATGCATATTCCAATTCAGCTGCAAAGCAACACCGTGTCACTCTTTTTCTAGAGAATTGGCAGTACAAAAATAAAATAAATAAAAAAAGTTCACTCCATACATTTCTGTTCTATGCAAAGTTGATTTAAAAAAAAAAAAGAGCAACATTGAGACTAACCTTGACAGAGGACTGAAACTCCCCCCATAAGGCACCAGGGACATGCTCAGGCAGTGAGAGAAGGAGCTCCAGACAGCTCCTGCAAGTAAAACAGGGTCATTCTATGAGTTTCTTTAAGTTCATGCTAATGCTGCTAAAGTTGTGTGCAGATGACTAAAATGAAAGAACTTCTGCCGCAGCTCTTATAAGGGAAGCCTAATTTATTTAGCTTGTGAAATGAGTGAGGCAGGATTACACGGAACCCAAACCGGCTGCGTGCGTGCGCCATTGTGCATAAATGTATTTTGTCCCCCCACACCAAACACAAATCACGACACACAGGTTAAAATATCAAAAACTCTGAACCAATTACATTAATTTTGGGACAGGTCAAAAAGCATTAAACATTTATGGCAATTTAGCTAGCTAGCTTGCACTTGCTGGCTAATTTGTCCTATTTAGCTAGCTTGCTGTTGCTAGCTAATGTGTCCTGGGATATATACATTGAGTTGTTATTTTACCTGAAATGCACAAGGTCCCCTACTCCGACAATTTATCCACACATAAAAAGGTCAACCGAATCGTTTCTAGTCATCTCTCCTCCTTCTCTGGACTTTATATTGCGATTGGCAACTTTCAAAAATTCGGTGAATTACCACCACCGACCTCGTTTGTCTTTGTCACCCACGTGGGTATAACCAATGAGGAGATGGGAGAGGCAGGACTTGCAGTGCGATCTGCGTCACAAATAGAACTGACTTCTATTTTATCCCTTGGCAACGCAGACACTCGTTTGCTCGCGCAAGCAGTGTGGGTGCAGTAATTGGATAATATAGATTTCTACATTTATTTTGCGACGCTCGTATCGCGTCAGTATTAGGGCTGTGGCAGTCATGACATTTTGTCAACCGGTGATTGTCAAGCAAATAACTGTCGGTCTCACGGTAATTGACCGTTAATTAACAAACACATTTAGCATAGCCTACAAGCCATTGATGCGGACCTTTGGAACATCTACATTTTAAAAAGTCTAGTAAATCCATGTAATATAGCCTACACCATCACAATAAATCAATTATTTTAGACAGGTCTGAAGAAAATGTATTCTACTTCATTAGAACAGAATAGCATACTCTGAGTTGTCCCTATGTTAGGCCCTGATATGGCTATGCCATATGGCTGTGGGCTACACTAGTTCGTTTAGCAGACAAGATTTGCTTAGAATTCCATGGCATTATTTTATAGTATGAAGCATACAATTGAACATAGCTGAATAAAATAGAAAGGATATTTTCTCCAAACGATTTGAGGGAGTGCGCACAAGACTATTCTGTGTTGAGCGGTTAATAAAGAAACAGGTACTCGTATTTGCTTAATTTAGTTATGTAACTTCAGTTGTGATACAAATGTTGGGCTATACGTTTAGATTTTTTTTTACACATGCTACATGATGCGACTAATGATGATTTGAAAAAAGTTGCATGAGCTCAGCTTTGTTTTTTGCGCAAGCTGTACACACGTCATCAGTCTCTCATTCACAATTTGACAAGCACTTGAATTTCCCGGCTACATCCCCTTTGTGTGGCCGTAATGTCCCTTAAAAAATCCATGCCTTTTGCAGCCAGTGGCCGTTGTGCCCTTGGGCTGAACATATTAAAATTCCCTTCTCCCGGCTGCATTCCCGAAGCACTCGGCACCTCTCACTCACATGGCTCTCCGTCACGTGAATGGGTCTTTCTCACAGGCTACAAGTGAAGACAGACACATTTGGCTGCAACACAGCTGGGATCGAACCCGGGTCTGTAGTGACACCTATAGCACTGCAGTGCCTTAAACCGCTGGTGCCACTAGGGAGGCCCATAAGGGTGCAATTTTCACCATAAAAATATCTTCCCCAAACTTGACTCACGCGTTGTGTATGTATGCCAGTTAGGCTCCTACACCCATTGTAAAGCGGATAAATGCGCTTCAATTTAAGTTATTTGGCCGCTTTAGTTGTGATACAAACCTTATCAAAACATATAGGCCTATGGGCTAGGCTACAAAAGGTTAAAAAAGCATGTTCTGTTTCTTGCCTTAAGCTGGGCATCATTCACAATTCACAAGTGGTAGGCTAATATCGTCACCTATCACATTATTGATTCAATCTTGTCTTTACATATACAAAATAATATGGGTGAAATTTGTTTTGATTTAGAATGGACCATTATCACGCACCCGTCACGAAACAGGGGCAGCGTATAAAAAATACATGGCATTTATGCACTTAAATAGCGACTGGAGGGCGCTTTTCCCGTGGTTCATTTTCATACCAGCGAGGTAGGCTATACTCCTGTTTTAAAGAGAAGCAAAGTGCTTAATATTAGGAAAGTTGAGAAATAAATATAGCAGGCCTAGCCTATAGAAAAGAAATGGGATCCTCTTTTTAAAAGAGGCCATCAACTTCTCATGCAATTGTGTAGCACAAAATGAGCTCAAGAAGTGTTTGATTAGATTTTAGATTACATTGATGTCAGAGTTAGAGGGACAAGAGTGCAGAGTACCAGGCAGTTAGCATGTTTGGTACGCTACTAACAACCATCAGCAGCATCAGTTTGGAAAAGCCTAACTACCGTGACTAAACGGTCACCTGGAATTTGACTGCATCATGACTCACGACCGCTGGTGTGGCGGTAATACGATCACCATAACAACCCTAAGCAGGATACAGTTGTATTGGTCAGTAGCACTAGCAGAAGTGGAATGCAAACAGTCATTCAACAACATAGGCCTAGCACCATCTGAAATACTGCATAGCTGTTTCCATGAAGCATCCATGCATATGAATCAGATAGACATTATCGAGTACTCACATTGCTAGGTTTTCAAGAACGAGTGGCACATTTTCACATTCGGAGGAGAGACAGGACGTGGCCTTCGCATAACTGAGTATGGCCACTGTGTACGCCTCCAGTAAAGGCAGTGGCTCCTCCTCAGTCTTCCATCGGCCTGCATGTTCCACAAGGATCTGTAAACAAATGACACCATCATGGCATGCTCTCAGAGTCTGGAATAAAATGTGGCAAGCTGATTAGTGCTTGCTATTAAATTTATTTGTATTTTTTCAACTTTCTAACTACTTGACAATTATCATAGAAAATGACAAATGGACTAATTTCATTAAGTATTAGTCCTTCCAAGTAAATTAGGCTACACTCCATTAAAATAGCAAATTGAAAAAAACACAACTACCAAAACAATTGGGAAATAATCAGGGCCGGAACGACACCAGTACCACCATACTCGTTTAATATTGTGGCAACGAAACAAAACTTTTTATGAAAACAGCCCTCATCCAGTCACATTTAATTTATTTGCCAAGCTATAGCACACAATATTTTACATATAGCAGGTTTTTAAAGGACCAAAGAGTTTGGCCTGCTTAGTGTTTACATTTTTGCCATGGAAAACATACTGTGATACTGGCATCATCCCAGCCCTATAAATAATAGTCCTTACTCTAGCCCAGGGATGGGAAACTCCTGCCCTCAGGGCCCTGATTGGTATCACACTCTCTCCCCCCCAGCCCCACAGCTAACACACCTGATTAAACAAATTACATTCTAAAACTGAAATAGACATTGGATAGTTGATTATTGGAGTCAGGTGTGTTAGCAGGGGACGGTACAAAAGTGTCACCAATCAGGCCCCGTGGACTAGAGTTGCCCATCCCTGTGCTAGCTTATGGCACTGTCTTGCCTAATATATCAGACTAACTAGGTTTCCATCCAATTGGATTTTAATGTGAAGATCCTAAAATCTTCATAAAGAAAATATACATGTGTTTCCACCAAACTGACTTGTTGTGGATAAACTTTGCATGTTGACCTAGTGCAAATGTGCCCACTAGTCTTGGCACGTACGCTCTAGCGAACAGCTCGCAGATACAGCGGGTAGGCTAGTCTACATGAGATTATGGATAAGAGCAAGAATAATTTTTATTTGTCAAACAGAGCCAAAAATGTATCATGTCACTCAATATTTATTGGAAAGGAGCATCAAGTTAATCATAGTGCACTTTCACCATCCTGTGAAGTTCATAAGTTATTCTATCTGTAGACTAATAAAGTACATGGTTTCAGGAGTCGTGGTGGGAGAACCACACACACACACACAATATCGCGTGACGCCAAGTTTACTTTGATATGATGGGTATTATTTCAATATTAGAGCATTAAAAAAGCTTTTCCACCGCCATTTCTCATAATAATTTAACCGACAAAAAGAATCACAACGTACAAATTGTTGGCATTTATAAAATTGAATCAACCATTTCAATAACAGCTGTTGCGATGTTATTTTATATGCGGTATGACTTACTCAAATAAGTGTATTAACAAACCACCATACAGTCAAACAATCCACTGCACAAAATTGGAAAGTTAACTCACAACATCTACAAGCAAGAATGTTCAATAAAATTACATTTGAACTTAACCCACACAGGTAACTGGTAGAGTATCCTTTTCTCTCTAAATTTGAGAATAAATATCCACAGGAAAGTACTAAACTGCCTTTTCAAACTGTTACCGGCATTGAGATTTCTATTATTTGGCACATGCTCAAAACCATGTAAAGACCTGCAAGACTTCGGTTAGCATGCGTGCATCGCGTACATGTACTTAAATCTTGTGCGCTTACCTCGGGCTATGAACAAACAAATCATGAGCGCCACAGAGACCCTTGTTTTCAAGTTGGTTTAAAGCTGCTCTATACAGAAATCTGTCATTTTCTGGTTGCTAAAATTGTAAGTTTGCCTAATTTCTGTTTGTGTGACAGAAACAAGCAAGTACAGCATTCTACCATCTAAACCACTGTGAAATATATTTTAGATAACCAAAAATATTGTATTTTCAGCTGTTTGAAGACTCAACAATGAAACACTTCAGAACAGGAAGCATAGAAATTGCGCCATAGAAAGATCTACTGCTTCTTAGACTTGTTTTCAATGCAAATGACAGACATAGAAAACACACATTTCTATGTGAATTTGGTCAGGTCGCCCAAAAAGTTATATATATATTGCAGCTTTATTAATACTTCTGTGGTTATTTTTTCTAAAATTTATATTAACAAAAGGACCAACAACTGGTAGAGTAAATACATTTTATTCAACATTCTGGCTTGTAATGGTTGAGAAGAAACTTTAAGAAATGTTGTTTTTCAGTGCATCGTTTCAGACTATATAATCAACCAAAAAGGTATCACAGCCAGATATATTAGGCAATGTCCTGTCAAGCAGCACCCCTTGGAAATGGTTGGCTAGTTCATTTTCCTTTATGTCTTGAAATGTGTCAAGTCAAAACCTAGCCCTGATACAGAAGTCCATTGAGACTCAGTCCTGGGATGCTCCATTCAACCGCAATTGGGAAAGTATTCAGACCTTGACTTCTTCCACATTTTGTTCCATTACAGCTTTCTTCGAAACTGGATAAAAACATTATTTTTAATTAGGTAAATCTTTAAAACTACACACAATAACCCAAAATGAAAAAGCAAAAACAGGTTTAGACAATTTTGAAAAATAAAAATCAGAAAAACCTTGTTACATACAGTACCAGTCAAATGTTTGGACATACCTACTCATTCAAGGGTTTTTCTTTATTTTTACTATTTTCTACATTGTAGAATAATAGTGAACAAAACAATGAAATAACTCATATAGAATCATGTAGTAAACAAAAAAAAGTGTTAAACAAATCAAAATATATTTTCGATTCTTCAATGAGTCTTGCTTAGATGACACCAGAACTTGTAGGCTGCTTTTCCTTCACTTTTCAGTCCAACTCATCCCAAACCATCTCAAATTGGGTTGAGGTTGGATGACTGGAAGCCAGGTCATCTGATACAGCACTCCATCACTCTCCATCTTTGTCAAATAGCCCTGGAGTGGAGGTGTGTTGGGTCATTGTCTTGTTAAAAAACTAATTATAGTCCCACTAATCGCAAACCAGATGGAATGGTGTATTGCTGCAGAATGCTGTGGTAGCCATGCTGGTTAAGTGTGCCTTGAATTCTAAATAAATCAGACAGGGTCACCAGCAAAGCACACCCACACCATTACACTTCCTCCATGCTTCACGGTGGCAACCACACATGCAGAGATAATCCGTACAGCTAGTCTGCGTCTCAAAGACACGGCGGTTGGAACCAAAAATCACACATTTGGACTCAGACCAAAGGACAGATTTCCACCGGTCTAATGTCCATTGCTCGTGTTTCTTGGCCCAAACAAGTCTCTTTTTCTCATTGGTGTGCTTTAGTAGTGGTTTCTTTGCAGCAATTTGACAGTGAAGGCCTGATTCACACAGTCTCTTCTTTACAGTTGTGTCTGTTACTTGTACTCTGTGAAGCATTTATTTGGGCTGCAATTTCTCAGGCTGGTAACTAATGAATTTATCCTCTGCAGCAGAGGTAACTCTGGGTCTTCCTTTCCTGTGGTGGTCCTCATGAGAGCCAGTTACATTATAGCGCTTGATGGTTTTGTGACTGAACTTGAAGAAATGGTCAAAGTTCTTGACATTTTCAGGATTGACTGACCATGTCTTAAAGTAATGATGGACTGTCATTTCTCTTTGCTTATTTGAGCTGTTTTATTGCCATAATATGGACTTGATCTTTTACCAAATAGGGCCATCTTCTATATACCACCCCTACCTTGTCACAACAACTGATTGGTTCAAACAGATTAACAAGGAAAGAAATTCCACAAATTAACCTTCATCAAGGCACCTGTTAATTGAAATGTATTCCAGGGGACTACCTCATGAAGCTGGTTGATAGAATGCCAAGAGTGTGCAAAGCTGTCAAGGCAAAGGGTGGCTCCATCGAAAAATCTTTGTTTAACACTTTTTGGTTCCTACATGATTCCATTTGTGTTATTTCATCATTTTGATGTCTTCACTATTATTCTAGAATGTAGAAATAGTACAAATAAAGAAAAACCCTGGAATGAATAGGTGTCCAAACCTTTGACTGGTACTGTAAGAATAGAGACAATTTGCTATGAGACTCAATATTGATGCTCAGTTGAATCTTGTTTCCATTATTCATCTTTGAGGGTGTTTCTACAACTTGAACTTGATTATTCAATTGATTGGACATGATTTGGAAAGGTACACCTGTCTATATATAAAAAAGGTCCCACAGTTGACAGTGCATGGTAGAGCATAAATCAAGCCATGAGGTCGAATAAATTGTACGTGGAGCTCCGAGACGGGATTGTCACTGACAGCGCTCCAGAGTTCCTCTGTTGAGATGGGAGAACCTTCCAAAAGGACAACCAGCACCAATCAGGTATTTATGGTAGAGTGCCAAGACAGAAGGCACTCAGAAAAATGCACGACAGCCCACTTGGAGTTTGCCAAGTGGACTCTCAGACCATGAGAAACAAGATTCTCTGGTCTGATGAAACCTTTGGCCTGAATGCCAAGCATCACATCTGGAGGAAATCTGGCACCATCCCTATGGTGAAGCATGGTTTTCAGCGGCAGGGACTGGGAGACTACTTACTCAGGCTCGAGGGAAAGATGAAAAGGAAAATACAGTGAGATCCTTGATGAAAACCTACTCCAGAGCACTCAGGACCTCAGACTATGGCAAAGGTTCACCTTCCAACAGGACAATGACCATAAGCACACAGCCAAGACAACACAGGCGTTGCTTCGGGACAAGTCTCTGAATGTCCTTGAGTGGCCCAGCCAGAATCCGGACATGAACCCGATCAAACATCTCTGGAGAACTGAAAATAGCTGTGCAGCGACGCTCCCCATCCAACCTGACAGAGCTTGAGAGGATCTGCAGAGAAGAATGGGAGAAACTCCCCAAATACTGGGCTGCCAAGCTTGTAGCATCATACCCAAGAAGACTTGAGGCTGTAATTGCTGCCAAAGGTGCTTCAACAAAGTACTGAGTAAAAAGCCTGAATACTTATGTTAATGTGATATTTCAGGGGGGGTTATATAACATTTGCAAAGATTCCTAAAAACCTGTGTTTTGTCATTATGGGGTATTGTGTGTAGATTGATTTAATACATTTTTTCCTAATCAATTTTCGATAAAGGCTGTAACGTAACAAAACGTGGAAAAAGTCAAGGTCTGAATACTTTCCGAATGCACTGTATAAATCCTAGTGCAGTCTCCTGTAGGAATATTTATGTCAATTACTAATGTAAAGAATAGGGATGCACAATATATCGGTGAACATATAGGAAAATCAGCCAATATTAGCCAAAAAAGCCAACATCTGTATCGGCCCGATGTCTAGTTTAACGCCGACGTGCGTACCTATATAACGTAGGTACATGATGCAATGACGGAATGTACAATTCTGTGCGACACAGCATTCCTAACCTAGCCCACAATGTCTGCTGTGTGAATCGAGCAGTTAACAAGTCAGCCGGCAATTGATGGAGTAAGAACATTTCAGAGAGACAGCAAAGGCGAAATCCATTAACGCCAAGATAACGTAATTCATTGCCCTTGACAATCAACTGTTCTGTCGTGGGTGATGTTGGCTTTCGCCGACTGGTTGAGCACCGGCATACACTACCAAGTGCGCTATTTTTCAGATGTTGCCCTACCGGAGTTACACAGTAATAGCACTGCTATAAGCTTCACGACATACCATGGAATGCCGTTTGTGTCTTCGCGTGTCAAAAAAGATACACGTCAAATAACAGTTCCATTGTAGAATGTTGTGTGTTAGGAATTTGCACGTGCAAGCCAAGCGCCACTACCATCAGTAGCACTGTCAAAGCTGTACAAAAAAGTCTGCAAACAAGCAAACACCGGCAACGAACGATGTGTTTAAAATACTGCGTTTGTAATAAAGCATAATTTGTTCGACAGCAACTTCTGGGATAGCTAGCGTTAGCTTGGTAAAATGCGAACATTCACCCCATATACAGTGGGGAGAAGAAGTATTTGATACACTGCCGATTTTGCAGGTTTTCTTACTTACAAAGCATATAGAGGTCTGTAATTTTTATCATAGGTACACTTCAACTGTGAGAGACGGAATCTAAAACAAAAATCCAGAAAATCACATTGTATGATTTTTAAGTAATTAATTTGTATTTTATTGCATGACATAAGTATTTGATACATCAGAAAAGCAGAACTTCATATTTGGTACAGAAACCTTTGTTTGCAATTACAGAGATCATACGTTTCCTGTAGTTCTTGACCAGGTTTGCACACACAGCAGCAGGGATTTTGGCCCACTCCTCCATACAGACCTTCTCCAGATCCTTCAGGTTTCGGGGCTGTCGCTGGGCAATACGGACTTTCAGCTCCCTCCAAAGATTTTCTATTGGGTTCAGGTCTGGAGACTGGCTAGGCCACTCCAGGACCTTGAGATGCTTCTTACGGAGCCACTCCTTAATTGCCCTGGCTGTGTGTTTTGGGTCGTTGTCATGCTGGAAGATCCAGCCACGACCCATCTTCAATGCTCTTACTGAAGGAAGGAGGTTGTTGGCCAAGATCTCGCGATACATGGCCCCATCCATCCTCCCCTCAATACGGTGCAGTCGTCCTGTCCCCTTTGCAGAAAAGCATCCCCAAAGAATTATGTTTCCACCTCCATGCTTCACGGTTGGGATGGTGTTCTTGGGGTTGTACTCATCCTTCTTCTTCCTCCAAACACGGCGAGTGGAGTTTAGACCAAAAAGCTCTTTTTTTGAATCATCAGACCACATGACCTTCTCCCATTCCTCCTCTGGATCATCCAGATGGTCATTGGCAAACTTCAGACGGGCCTGGACATGCGCCTGCTTGAGCAGGGGGACCTTGTGTGCGCTGCAGGATTTTAATCCATGACGGCGTAGTGTGTTACTAATGGTTTTCTTTGAGACTGTGGTCCCAGCTCTCTTCAGGTCATTGACCAGGTCCTGCCGTGTAGTTCTGGGCTGATCCCTCACCTTCCTCATGATCATTGATGCCCCACGAGGTGAGATCTTGCATGGAGCCCCAGACCGAGGGTGATTGACCATCATCTTGAACTTCTTCTATTTTCTTCTATTTTCTAATAATTGCGCCAACAGTTGTTGCCTTCTCACCAAGCTGCTTGCCTATTGTCCTGTAGCCCATCCCAGCCTTGTGCAGGTCTACAATTTTATCCCTGATGTCCTTACACAGCTCTCTGGTCTTGGCCATTGTGGAGAGGTTGGAGTCTGTTTGATTGAGTGTGTGGACAGGTGTCTTTTATACAGGTAACGAGTTCAAACAGGTGCAGTTAATACAGGTAATGAGTGGAGAACAGGAGGGCTTCTTAAAGAAAAACTAACAGGTCTGTGAGAGCCGGAATTCTTACTGGTTGGTAGGTGATCAAATACTTATGTCATGCAATAAAATGCAAATGAATTACTTAAAAATCATACAATGTGATTTTCTGGATTTTTGTTTTAGATTCCGTCTCTCACAGTTGAAGTGTACCTATGATAAAAATTACAGACCTCTACATGCTTTGTAAGTAGGAAAACCTGCAAAATCGGCAGTGTATCAAATACTTGTTCTCCCCACTGTATGTGGTCTAATAAAAAAAATGAAAGATGAACCAACATACACAGTGCCTTCAGAAAGATATTGTCACGATCGTGTGGCGGATTGACGGACCAAAACGCAGCAGTAGGAAAATAAGCCATCTCCTTTATTTGATGAAGAAGGCAAAACGAAACAAACACACTTACGAACTAATCAAACCAATAAACGATCGTGAAGCTACAAACGTTGTGCACAAACATACAGGCTACTAACGTTCTTACATAGACAATTACCCACAACCAATGAGAGCCTATGGCTACCCTAAATAAGGCTCCCAATCAGAGACAACCGAAATCAGCTGTCTCTAATTGGGAACTCATTCAGGTAACCATAGACTCTCCTAGACAACTAAACATAATAGACAACGCTAGACATCTACACTCAACACAAACCCATATACTACACCCCATAACCCCTTTACCATATAAACACCCAAAACTAACAAAACATAAACATTCCCCATGTCACACCCTGACCTAACTAAAATAATAAAGAAAACAAAGAATACTAAGGCCAGGGCGTGACATAACCCCCCCCTTGAGGCGCGAACTCCGGGCGCACCATACACAGTCTAGGGGAGGGTCTGGGTGGGCTTCCATCCACGGTGGCGGCTCCGGCTCTGGTCGCGGTCCCCACGTCACCACAGTACCTAAACACCTCCTAGGCTTCCTCCAAACGACCCCCCTCCACCTTAACCCCATTGCATTCAGGGGCAGTTCCGGACTAAGGGGCAGTACCAGGGTAAGAGGCAGTACCAGGGTCAGGGGCAGTACTAGGGTCAGGGACAGTACCAGGGTCAGGGGCAGTACCAGGGTAAGGGGCAGCACCAGGGTAAGGGGCAGCACCAGGGTAAGGGGCAGCACCAGGATAAGGGGCAGCTCCGGACTGAAGAATGGCAGCTCCGGACTGAGGGACTGCAGCTCCGGACTGAAGGACTGCAGCTCCGGACTGAGGGATGGCCCATGGCTGGCTGACGGATCTGGCTGCTCATGGCTAGCTGACGGATCTGGCTGCTCATGGCTAGCTGACGGATCTGGCTGCTCATGGCTAGCTGACGGATCTGGCTGCTCATGGCTAGCTGACGGATCTGGCTGCTCATGGCTAGCTGACGGATCTGGCTGCTCATGGCTAGCTGACGGATCTGGCTGCTCATGGCTAGCTGACGGATCTGGCTGCTCATGGCTAGCTGACGGATCTGGCTGCTCATGGCTAGCTGACGGATCTGGACGCTCATGGCAGGCTGACGGATCTGGACGCTCATGGCAGGCTGACGGCTCTGGACGCTCATGGCTCGCTGACGGCTCTGGCTGCTCATGGCTGGCTGACGGCTCTGGACGCTCATGGCTGGCTGACGGCTCTGGACGCTCATGGCTGGCTGACGGCTCTGGCAGATCCTGTCTGGTTGGCGGCTCTGGCAGATCCTGTCTGGTTGGCGGCTCTGGCAGACCCTGTCTGACGGACGGCTCTAGCGGCTCCTGTCTGGCGGGCGGCTCTAGCGGCTCCTGTCTGGCGGACGGCTCTGTAGGCTCATGGCAGACGGGCGGCTTTGCAGGCTCATGGCAGACGGGCGGCTTTGCAGGCTCATGGCAGACGGGCGGCTTTGCAGGCTCATTGCAGACGGGCGGCTCAGACGGCGCTGGGGAGACGGATGGCTCAGATGGCGCTGGGGAGACGGATGGCTCAGATGGCGCTGGGGAGACGGATGGCTCAGATGGCGCTGGGGAGACGGATGGCTCAGATGGCGCTGAGGAGACGGATGGCTCAGATGGCGCTGGGTAGACGGATGGCTCTGGCCGGATAAGGCGCACTGTAGACCTGGTGCGTGGTGCCGGAACTGGAGGCACCGGGCTAAGGACACGCACCTTCATACTAGTGCGGGGAGCAGGGACAGGGCACACTGGACTCTCAAAGCGTACTCTATACCTGGTGCGTGGTACCGGCACTGGTGGCACCGGGCTGAGGGCACGCACCTCAGGACTAGTACGGGGAGAAGTGACAGTGTGTACAGGACTTAGGAGACGCACAGGTGGCTTAGTGCGTGGGGCCGGAACTGGAGGCACCGAACTGGATACACGCACTATAGGGAGAGTGCGTGGAGGAGGAACAGGGCTCTGGAAACGCACTGGTAGCCTAGTGCGTAGTGTAGGCACTGTAGGTACTAGGCTGGGGCGGGGAGGTGGCGCCGGAAATACCGGACCGTGCAGGCGTACTGGCTCTCTTGAGCATTGAGCCTGCCCAACCTTACCTGGTTGAATGCTCCCGGTCGCCCGACCAGTGCGGGGAGGTGGAATAACCCGCACCGGGCTATGTAGGCGAACCGGGGAAACCATGCGTAAGGCAGGTGCCATGTATGCCGGCCCGAGGAGACGCACTGGAGACCAGACGCGTTGAGCCGGCCTCATGACACCTGGCTCAATGCCCAATCTAGCCCTACCAGTGCGGGGAGGTGGAATAACCCGCACCGGGCTATGCACACGTACAGGAGACACCGTGCGCTCTACTGCGTAACACGGTGTCTGCCCGTACTCTCGCTCTCCACGGTAATTACAGGGAGTAGGCGCAGGTTTCCTACCTGACCTCGCCACTCTCCCTTTAAGCCCCCCCTTGAGAAATTTTTTGGGTTTTCCCACAGGCTTCCTACCGCTTCGTCGTGCTGCCTCCATTCGCCGGTATCCCTCCTCGCACTGCGCCAGAGAATCCCAGGCGGGCTCCGGCACTCTCCCTGGGTTGATCGCCCACCTGTCGATCTCCTCCCACGTAGTGTAACCCAGATCCTTTGTAGGTTCTTTTTCCTGCCTCCGAGCTAGCTCCTCATATCGCCGCCTCTCTGCTTTCGCTGCCTCCAGCTCAGCTTTGGGGCGGTTATATTCTCCTGGTACCTCCCGGTCTAAAATTTCCTCCCATGTCCATAAATCCTTGTATTGCTCCTGTTGCCGCTGGTCATGCTGCTTGGTCCTATGGTGGGTAATTCTGTCACGATCGTGTGGCGGATTGACGGACCAAAACGCAGCAGTAGGAAAATAAGCCATCTCCTTTATTTGATGAAGAAGGCAAAACGAAACAAACACACTTACGAACTAATCAAACCAATAAACGATCGTGAAGCTACAAACGTTGTGCACAAACATACAGGCTACTAACGTTCTTACATAGACAATTACCCACAACCAATGAGAGCCTATGGCTACCCTAAATAAGGCTCCCAATCAGAGACAACCGAAATCAGCTGTCTCTAATTGGGAACTCATTCAGGTAACCATAGACTCTCCTAGACAACTAAACATAATAGACAACGCTAGACATCTACACTCAACACAAACCCATATACTACACCCCATAACCCCTTTACCATATAAACACCCAAAACTAACAAAACATAAACATTCCCCATGTCACACCCTGACCTAACTAAAATAATAAAGAAAACAAAGAATACTAAGGCCAGGGCGTGACAGATATTTTTACTTATTCCACATTTTGTGTTAAAGCCTGAATGCAAAATGTATTAAATATATTTCTCACCCATCTACATACAATATACCCCATAATGACAAAGTGAAAACATGTTTTTCGAAATGTTTGCAAATTTATTGAGAATGAAATACAGCAATATCTTATTTACATAAGTATTTCACCCCGAGTAGGGCTTTTTACAATACACTGGTATTGATGCACAGACCGGTTTGGGTTTTTACTTTACCTTCTACAACGGTATTTGAATGTTTGGTTTGTTAAATGGGATACGCCGTGTTTTGTCCATTTTTATAGTTTACTTCGCTACTTGAGTCATCTCTCTCCCTCTCCATGCTGGTTTCCACACAGATCTAGCCCCGCCCCATCACTCAAGGAGCGCATTTGTTGTTCCTCGAAAACAAGACACTTGCGTTCAGTCTGCATGGTCAACGCAGCCCATGCAACAATGTTGACGACAATGATGCCGTTTTCACTTTGCTTCTTAATATAAATCCACTAGCGTTCTACAATTACACTTAATTTGTGTTTCTTACATCTGCAAACAGCTAGTTTGTCTTTTCTTAGCAAGTTGGGCCTAAATCTTCTTTGCTGCTAATGCTAAGTTAGCTGTCTAGCTAGCTAATAAATGTACTGAGTAAGAGAACATAATTAGTTATACTGCCTGATTGTATCAGTGATGGTATAGACCTAAATCTGCATGTTTGTGCAACACTATCTTTTAAATCATAGAGGAATACACGAAGCATGAATAAGTAAGCTACATGAAGTAGCTAAGAGAAAACATTCAATGTAGCCAAAGATTATAGGGTCCCCTTGGAAACACTTGTCAACACTTCGGTTCCTACCCTTTCACAATAACGCATCTCTGGCATTTTCATGTCAAACACTATTCAAAGTGCCCACTATTATATTCTAGCTATAAAAGGAGAATAATCATTATATTTCCATAATTCCAACAGCTCACCCAAGTGTTTTTCTCTAATTCACAAGTCAAATCACAATTGCAACATTTGGTTAAAAATAAGGCCTAGGTTGTTGGCCCATATCGTGCAACCCTACATGGCAGTGTGAAAATGATCTCAAATTAGTGCAGGAAATGCAGAAATTGATTTGGTTGAAGTTGAATTGAACAGTATAAAACAAATCAGAATTGAGAAAGACACATTCTAAAGGATTTCAATGGATGTTGCCAGCCTATGGTCACGCACTTTCCATGAAGCAAATGTATAACTTTTATTATTCAAAAACATAAAATAACATGATTTTATATTTTGCCCTAATCACCCAGCTATACCCGAGTCAATACTTTGTACAAGCTCTTTAGGCATCGATTGCAGCTGAGTCTTTCTGGGTAAGTCTAAGAGTTTCCACACCTTGATTGTGCAACATTTGCCCAATTCTCTTTTCAAAATTATGCAAGCTCTGTCAAATTTGTTGTTGATCATTCCTAGGCAACCAGGTCTTGCCATAGATTTAAGTAGATTTAAGTCGAAACTGTAACTTGGCCACTCAGGAACATTCACTGTATTCCTGGGAAGAACTCGCCTTGTGTTTTAAACTATTGTCCTGCTGAAAGGTGAATTCATCTCCCAGTGTCGAGTGGAAAGCAGACTGAACCAGGGTTTTCGTCTAGGATTTTGCCTGTGCTTAGCTCCATTCTGTTTCTTTTTTATCCTGAAAAACTCCCCAGTCTTTAACAATTACAAGCATACTCATAACATTATGCAGCTACCTCTATGCTTGAAAATATGGAGAGTGGTACTCAGTAATGTGTTCTATTGGATTGTTTTTGCAGTATTACTTGAGTAGTTTCCTTCCTCTTCAGCAACAGAGTTACATAGGACGCCTGTATCTTTGTAGTGACTGGGTGTATTGATCAGTGGTGTAAAGTACTTCAGTAAAAATACTTTAAAGTACTACTTATGTCGTTTTTTGGGTATCAACTTTTACTTAACTATATTCCTAAAAAAAAAAATGTACTTTTTACTCCACCACCCAAAAGTACTCGTTACATTTTGAATGCTTAGCAGGACAGAAAAATTGTCTCATTCACACACTTATCAAGAGAACATCCCAGTCATCTCTACTGCCTCTGATCTGGTGGACTCACTAAACACATGCTTAGTTTGTAAATGATGTCTGAGTGTTGGGAGCGTGCCCCTGGTTATCCGAAAATTAAACAAAACAAGAAAATGGTGCCGTCTGGTTTGCTTTTAAATTATTTTTACTTTTGATACTTAAGTGTATTTTAGAGTCAATTTCTATTAAGATATCTTTACTCTTACTCAAGTATGACAATTGGGTATTTTTTCCACCACTGGTATTGATAAACCATCCAAAGTGTAATGAATAACAACATGCTCAAAGGGATATTCAATGTCTCTTGTTTTTTTAACCCATCTCCCAATAGGTGGCCTTCTTTACGAGGCATTGGAAAACCTCCCTGGTATTTGTGGTTGAATCTGCTCGACTGAGGGACCTTACAGATAATTGTATGTGTGGGGTACAGAGATGAGGTAGTCATTCAAAAATCATGTTAAATACTATTAATGCAGAGTGAGTCCATGCAACTTATGTGACTTGTTAATCAAATTCTTACTCCTGATCTTAAGCCTGCCATAACAAAGGGGGTTGAATACTTATTGACAAGACATTTAAGCTTTTCATTCATTTGTATATATTAAAAAAAAAAGATATAAAAACATAATTCCACTTAAACATTGTCGGGTATTGTGGTCCAGTGACCAAAACATCTAATCCATTTTAAATTATGTCTGTAACATAATAAAATGTGCAAAGTCAAGGGGTTTGAATACTTTCTGAAGGCACTGTAGCTACACAAGCATTATACAGGAGGCTGCTTGGACTTCTATAAGCCCAGCTGCTGAATGGAGCCTATAGTGTATGCAGTAGCCTACAATAGGCTAAACCACACGGAGTAGTTAATAGGCTACCCATGCAGGACAACATTCAAAGTTGAGAGTGAGACTAGCTTGAATGCTACAAGCACTGACGATCTTCTCCCTGCCTGTCATCCCTTCCCCCAGTCGAAGGGAAGCCTAATCTCTGCTCAATGAGTAAGGGTCCTCTAAGAAGGACAGTCCTAAATAGACTACAACTCAGGCTATTGCTAAACGTAGCCTAACATATGTATTTCATTGCATCTCCAACATATGAAAATAAATAAAAATGTAATTCTCAGCACATGATAATAAACACACAAAAATCTTGAGGTGACCAGGTATTTAGAGGTTGCAGAGAAAACCCTGTGTTTTAGTAAGTTAGCCTTGAAACCATTTAGCCAATCTTGTGTTTATTCTTATTACACAGTCAGTGTCAGATAAAACACTATTGTCGTCTTATCTCCAAATGGAGCCTGATATGAGATTCATTCATAATCCCTAATGTGACCAATGAATTAATCACTTCGCACAGATGGGGCTTCAAACAAGGCCCACCAGGTTTGCCACATTACACAAAAAACCCAAGACTATATATGAAGCACAAACCCGAATAAACCTACCCACAAACAGGCTGATGAGTTAATATTGTTTTTCTAACAATTAAAACTATGCATACGTAGTTAACCTATGCTGTGCATGAAAATGAATACCATTAGGTTCACCAGGCCCTATAGAATACTTTTGCAGGCACACTCAATATTGATCCACTAATACAATGGACGAAAGGAAAAACGTTCTGTTGCCATAATTTAAAGTAAAATATGCACGTTTACATGGATGAATGATGTTTCGTCTCGTGCAAACCCTAAAACACTAACAGCTAGAGCATGTGAGTACAAGTCTGCACAAAAAGCTAACTAGCTCTTCCCAGCATCAAGGAGCCTTAACTAGCTAGCTAGCCAGCATTCAACTAGCAACTCGCTAACTAGCTTGGGAAAATTAGTGATGTTCGGGTATAATTTGAAAGTAAGAGAATGAACTAAATATCGGAAAACACGTATGATGTATATAGTCCACTAACTACTATCATTGTAAGTTAAAACAGGGAGTAATTGTGTTTTTTATGTTCTGATGTGGCTAGCGCGAGCTAGCTACATTGTTGTACCTAACGTACACGCGCATCATCAGGCTGGAAGCTGGATGGAAGACTGCAAACCACTAGGATGGGTAGTTGGAAGAAAAAAAATGCTGACCTGGCAGAATTCCTGGCAGAAACGCAAAGAGGCCTCAGACAGTGATTCCGAGCTTTCTTTTAGCGTTGTGGTCAATTCCTGGAACCGTTCTCGGAGCCCTTCGATAGCTTTCCTTGTGTCATATTCCTTCTCTGTCTCTCCCCCCGCCATCTTCACAACAATCACGACCGCGTACGCACAGATGTTACGCTGCCAGACTTGCACACGCACGGACAGGGGGAGGGGAGAGACGACGATAAAAGCGCTACATCAGTGTTACCGGCACAAGCGTGCATGATCTTATATAAAAATAAGATAAACCAAAAAAACATAATACATTACTTATTAATTGAAAGATTCATATAAGATGTTGACAATTATGTTAATAGGCCTACTAGATATAACCTAGACTACAAATTGCGTATTGCCCATCAGCCTAGGCCTGTGGTTGTAATCGAATAATGTTCCCTACATGCAATCTAATACTACAAAGTTCTGAAGTATTTTAGTAAATATCATGCTTACCCTACAGCTTGTTAGGCTACTTGAGTACATATAAACTCATAGTATGGCCTATAAACATATATACTATATATACTAGGCCTACCTGAGGCTGTGTGATTATACAATTTTTTTGTTGATCCATATGCTATTGAGTGTGGTGTAGTTTGGGAAGAACAATATTTTTTATTTCTCGTAAAACCATAAACCATTGGTTTTACTCAAGGCATCAGTTTCTCAAAAAAGAAGCAGAGGAGAGATCATGTGTAAAAATAATATGCATGTTAAGGACATTTGAATAATTATTAAATTCATACATTAAAGTATTTTTTGATCAACACAGTACAGGAATACAACTTTATATAATTGTGACCATTAGAGCACTATAAATATTCTCAGCAGACTATCACTTTTGGTGGATCACAATGATTTCCTAATATGTGATTTCCCTTGATGGTCCAATGCAACTGTTTTTATCTAAATATCAAATCATTTCAGGGTAACCATTAAGTATCTTAATGTGATTGTTTTCAATTAAAATGGTCAAAAATAAACAAAAATAGCTTCTTAGCAAAGAGCAATTTCTCAAGCAAGAATTTGCTAGGACTGCCTGGGAGGGGTCTGAGTGGAAGGGGAACATTTTAAACTAGCTGTTATTGGCAGAGAGGTTTGGAACTCTCTTATTTGTCTATTAACTAATTTACCGCCTGATGACATTACCAGGCAGGCCCAAATCCATCCCACCAAAACAGGCTGACATTTCAGGTGGTCTTTTCAAACACCTTACACTAAAAGGGCACTATCATAATTTTCACCGTTTCACAGTATTATTCCAACCTCGTAGTGTGAAAATATATATACAACACAGGAAAATAACATTTTTGACTGCACTAGGCTTTTAAAACACAAGGAACTTCAGGAATGAGTTGTGCAAAATATATAGTATCTGTTGCCAAGCTTTTACTTCTGCAATCAAGGAGATTTCCAGCCCTCACAGAGAGTTTATGACTTATGGTGATAACAAGTGCTGCAGTGACACTCTGTATGATTCGTCAGCTTGATGTTGTCGACCACCACCTGAGAGGAGAGAGAGAATCAAGAGACAGAGAGATGGTTTTAAAAAACACATTTGGTAAATTTGAGTTTTTCTTAAATATTACGTTTAGATGTTATGTGATACTAGGAATGTCGTCATGTCAGGTGATCAAACTTTATGTAGCTGAAGATATCAATCCCAACTCCTATACCGAAATAGCTAATCATTGTCTTACCCTTTTCCCTTCTTTTGCAACGCAGCATGTGGCTTCAGAGGTGATGTTCTTTGGAACCAACATGGTTTTCTTGGACCGTAGTGGGGTTGGATAAGCTCTGGAGAAGCAGCAGCCTGTACACTGATAGACAGGGGCGCCCGGGTTTGAGAAGACTTTGTTCTCCCTCAGTTTGCATTCCTCACAGCCCACTGTAAAGATAATAAAGACATTAATTAACAGAAAATCTATTGAACAGTCTGATCTGTAAACTTGATGCACCATGCAACACCAATGTGTTGTCTCTCTTCCTTGTAAGCACACACTTTTTGGGAGTAAGGAGGTCATGTACCAATTTATATTCTCTCTAATGACAACCTACTCCAAGAACAACTTACCGGTCATTTTGTTTCCAGAACATGTAGACCATTAATAAAAACAGTACTTTCAAAGTAATGTAACGTAAAACTTACTGTTTGTCATGTCACTGTTTGGATAAGAGTCTGCGATATACAGAAGTATGGACAGGATGAGGGACACTCCAGTTAATTTAAACAAGCACATCATAATGGCGGGTGGCAATAACCTGACAAGAAAAATGAAGAAAACCATAGTTGAAAACTCATTAACACAAAAACAGCAGTGAAACAATACAATGGAAACCCAATATATTGAGTGGAAAAAGCATTACCTGTTGTATGTGTCTCTTGGTGGAAGCCTGTTCAGCGTTCAGTGAAGAGCCTACTGCTCCCATCATTAACTTTTATACCGCTGTCCCTCTGCCCATGTGCTCAACGGGGATTAGGTGAACCCCTCCAACCTTATCAGTGATCTCTGCGAGGCACTGACCACTTAGCTACCTGCCTCATAATCCTTGAAATGAAAAAAGGTACAGCACACGCGGTCACAAGTCAAAACACACTTCCATCCTTCCATCCTGACTCTGGATGGGAGCTTTTAATCCCTTAAACAGATGGGATGATGTTACTAGATAACTGCTGTTATGTCTCAGAGGGCGAGGCAGGGTCATTGGGTCATTAGTTTAACTTATGTTCGTGGTCTTTTGCTTTGTAAATCATTAAATCTAAAGTCATTTTTAATACTTTGAATATCTGATTCCTCTTTCCATGCAGGATTATAACCCCCCCCCCCCAAAATAAGTAAATACATACACACAAAAGTGAAAGATTTGTCGTGAAATAAATGGGGTTTCTTATATAAACCATGAGGACTAGTCCATGGCCGAGCTTTGTAATCCTCCGGGACAGTGCTAACATGAATGCAAGCAATGAATAATGAATGTTGAATATTAAAGGGGCAATCTGTGATTGCTACATACATTTTTTGACTTTTATAATTGTGATAAACACTGAGTGTACAAAACATTAAGAACACCTTCCAAATATTGCCCCCCCCCCCCTCCTCTCAAACCTGTGTGCCCCTATCTACCAGTGTACAGGCTGCTGCTTCTCCAGAGCTTATCCAACCCCACTACGGTCCAAGAAAACAATGTTGGTCCCAAAGAACATCGCCTCTGAAGCCACATGCTGCGTTGCAAAAGAAGGGAAAAGGGTAAGACAATGATTAGCTATTTCGGTATAGGAGTGGGGATTGATATCTTCAGCTACATAAAGTTTGATCATCTGACATGACGACATTCCTAGTATCACATAACATCTAAACGTAATATTTCAACTGTTGTACCCCATCAGAACCCAAAATATAAGCTTGTTTTACTCCATTGTTTGTAAACAATGTAATTGTAAACAAACACTTTATAGTCTCAAAACATAGATACAACTATAATATTGATATCATGGATGGTCAGTCCTTGCATCCATTGCTCTGTCTATGAATTTGAGTGTTAACACTTCTCCAACCCCATCCTTCAGCTGTTTACCAAAGAAGTGGTGGGGTCTCCGCTTTGTTATTGTTTAAACTGCTGTTTGCCCCTTTAAGACGCAGTACTATCTCTTCATCTTTCTGTTTACCGGTGTGTTTTTAAATCTCCCGGCCTTGGTTGCGTTGGAGACTAGACCTGGCAGATGTAACTCAATAAGCATTGAGGATAGCACATGAAATGTCTGAGATTTAAAGGCTCTTTTTAGCTTATGGCGCAATCATGTCATGACTCATAAATATTCTTTACTCCACTCTTACAGTAATTGTATTCTAGGATTCAGAATGTTAATTGGCTTCTTTAATACATTTTCTACAGCCAATCAACAATCAGCCCAGACACAGCCAAGAAAGCAGTCCTATTTGCGCTTGTTACATCGGAGCAGTTTCTTAAAAGCCTTTTTGAAGTCCTCATTGAAGCTGGTGTAGAGCAGGGGGTTGATGAGTGAGTTAACGTATCCCAGCCACGTGAGGAAGTCCGACACCTGTGCTGAGGCATGAAACACCCGGATGCCCACCAGCAACTCTTTAACAAAGAAAGGCAGCCAGCATAGGATAAAAGCCCCCAGGATGAGGCCTAGTGTGAGGGCAGCCTTCCTCTCTCTGGAGGCACAGATCTGGGTCCTCTCATCACAAGTCCCCCAGTCCCCCGCTACCTGGCTTGGGCCGGTGGGATCGTTGACTCTATTCAGCTCTGTGTTTAGCACGGGATCCGAGGTAGACAGCTCAGACGCACAGAGAGACGTTGGTGCGATGCAGCAGCTACTGAGGCAGTTGTGGCTGCTAGCTCTCTTCTTACACAGGCTCCCAGAGGAGCTCTGTTTGTGGTACAAGGTCCGGGCAGCAATGAAGATCCTGTAGTAGAGGATGAGGATGAGGGCCATGGGGATGTAGAAGGCCCCGAAGGTGGAGTAGATGGTGTAGCCGATGTGGTCATGCTCGATGATACACTTGGTGTAGTTGCCGAAGTTGTCATCCCCGCTGTGCCTCCAGAACAGAGGCGGCACTGAGATGAGGATGGAGATGGTCCACACGATGGTGACCATGATGGCGGCGCGGCGCGGGGATCTCTTGCAGGCGTACTCCAGGGCGTTGGTGATGGCCCAGTGGCGGTCCAGGGCGATGGCACATAGATGCAGGATGGAGCAGGTGCAGCAGATCATGTCCACGCTCAGCCACGCCTCACAGACTATACATCCCAACATCCACCTCTTTGTGGCGATGTAGAGGACGCTTAGGGGCATCACCAAGATGGCCACCAGGAAGTCAGTGACAGCCAAAGAACAGATCAGGTAGTTGGCGGGCAGGTGGAGTTTTTTGGTGTTCATGATCGCAAGTATGACTGAAACGTTCAATAAGGCAGTGATCATAGTCACAATGCTGAGGAGGGTCACAACCAGCACCATATCATTCTCTGGTTTCATTTAGAAGCAGCCTGCGGTTTCTGACATGCAGTTTGTTTAAACTTTTAAGCTCTACAACTATCCACCATATATTCCTCTTTCTCTCATTAGGATACATTTGGCTGTGTCCCTACTCCAACGCAGATCCTTTTCTCTCTCTTACTTCCATGCTTTCCCTTATTTGGAGCCAACTGTGAAGGGGAAGAAAAAAATATTTGGGGTTTATTATTTATTATTTTTTTGTGTGAAAAAACATTGATTTAAGTAAGTTATGCATAACACAGTAAATTGAATAAGATACATGTTGAAGTTTTTGTCCTCAAAATGTCACTTCTTCTCAATGAGTAGATCACTCAGACAACCTTTTTCCACACGGTGGCAGAACTGATCAGGGAATCTTTGAGCCAAGTAAATCAGTGAGACAAATATTCAGTCATATTGGAGGCAGTTATGCTCAGCATCCTAACTCATTGCAGCCCCATGACTCAATGTCAATACTCAGCATAAAGCCCTAAATGTAACAATTTTTCCCTAAACTCAATTTAGGAGTATGGGGAGCACACATAATTGTATTATTATGTACTAAGGAGCAGGAGTAGATGGCTGTTTGCATACAGGGCTTTAAAAACCATGTTAAAAATGACACATTTCAGTCAGAGTGACACTTCCAAAGGTTTCAACTGTTGATACAAAAACAACAATTATGAAAAGACAATTGACAAACATGTCTAGCCTGATGTGTGTATCCATTGAGCAAGGGAAGCCTAATATGAACAATATTCAAATGGTTTTTGTAATGCGATACTACTGGCGGCAGAGAAGTCAGGCGCAGGAGAGCAGAAAATGATTTACAACGGTTGTGTTTAATAACCATAAACCACCGTCAATAGAATAATAATAATAAATGGGTCAAACAAAACCCGGTAAATACCAGCATACCGTGCACACTACAACAATTAATTTCGGGCAAGGATATGGGGTGGGGGTGGGGGGGGGTAGACCGAACAAGGAGAGGGACCAACTTCGGCAGAAGTTGTGACAGGTTTCTTGTGCATATGCCACTTTCCCTTTCAAATTAAGAATTTATATCTGCCCTGTGCAATCAGTGTTCTTCAAATAATTGAATGGTGTCATAACTATGTAATTTCAGCTAGTAGCTCTTCAAGTTTAACCACTTTGTTGAGTAGAAATACCTGCCATTACATGGTGTGGCTTACACTATTGCTTTTCAACTGTTTGGTCAAGGCAGCAGCTGAGCTGAGTTCGATTTTCATTTTGGAAGTCAATCCAAGCCGCTCTGTGGCATAACATCAATGGTCATACTGTGCCCCATACTCCGGAGAGCATTGTGTCCACAAGTGACTGACATGACTCATGCTAAAGAGATTGGTCATGCAAGGTCATCACCCTTCATCACTTTGTCTACTGCTCAAACATACACATGCAGTTCACTCAGTCACTCCCATTGATACATATTAAATATTTGTGCTGGGTGTTACTTGACTTTTCCTAAATTATTTTTCATTTGCACACTGAACATACAGTTGTTAGGACTTTAACTTAAAGTTCACATTTGTGGCATGCATGCCTTCTATTCTAGACATCGCAGCACCTGCACCACCTGTGCCATGGTGAAAGCTTGGGATCGTCTTGTTTGAGTTGGTCTTGATATTTCTCATTAAACTCAAGAACCTATATTGTAGAGGTTATTATTTACCATTTTTGCTTCTGGCAATGCCATAATGCATTCAAAGATGAAGGAGCAAAACAAAAGCACAACAACGGGAGCTGATCCATAACCAACATACCGTAACAACATTTTAAAAAATTGGCTACATATAAATATGACATTTTATAATATGATAGTGGCCTATAGCCGCAGTATGATAAAATGAAACTATAAGGGGGGAAAATCGTTATCTAATATGGTATGCTACCAAATTGGGCAACATAAGTCAGGCTACAAATGTGGGCACATAGCCTACCTTCCGAATTGTTCAATCTTCGTTTATCCATTACAACAAATGTTGTGTATTGGTGATGGGACTCTCAAATATGTCTGAAGTCGGCAGTATTAATCGCTAGTGCGTCCGCACCTCGAGATATTCCTCATCTCAGGAGTAAGGACAGGTCAGACGGACATCCATCACTTCAGAGGAATGCACGAAATCGCAAGTGCAGGAGTTTGGCACTGTCCAACTGCCGCGCGCGCGCCAATGAGGGAGCATTTTTTCCCGAACGGAGTAACGGTAGGGCTCTCTGTCTCCTGGAGTACAAAATGTGACATTAGGCTACTCCATAGCGTGAGATGCTAGCAACATAGCCACGTTTGTGCATTGGCGATGGATGGAACTTTCCCGCCGTGCCATACACGTATGTACATAATACAGTAGTAGCATTTGTGTTCATTTGCGCAACACATGCATATGCATGACATTACTATTAATGAACATCAACTTTATGCAGATGAGCATCAATGATCACCCATTGGATATCGGCTATTGTCAGTGTTATAGTCAAAACAGGGGTTCCCAAACCTTTCCCCCCAGGCCCCGCTTTTTATTTTACATTTGAGAAATTCACATTCACAAAAGAACCAATTGGGGAGAAAAGGGGGTAAAAGTACAAAAAAATGAAGACTACCCATGTCCAATTCCTTTGACTCCTCGACTTGAGAAGGTCTTAACTCAGCTTCTGAATGTCACGGAGACAAATCAAGATATTCCCCTGCGCATAAGAGTCATGTCTTCCTCTGGCATTTTACAGCATGTTTAGCCTAAAGCATCGCGGATGTATGCGGCGTTTAAGATCGGTATAAACAATCTCAAACAATCTCTACAAATCTCTATATTAAAATATACATCTATAATTGAACCCCTCAAATCAATGAATATCCCGCCCTCTAGGTTGGAAATCCCTGAGTCAGAGAATCTACCCCTACAATATGCAGGTCATCCCAACCAATACCCCAAATAATGTTGCTGAGTGAGGTAGCTGTCTGAGTCCAGTACACTATTGTATAAGTGTATAATGTAGCTCTTTTCCCATCTGTCTCTGACCTAAATGGCATCCCTGAACTCATGCTTGCCAACATTCAGGCTCTTTCTTGATGCTTAATGTTCCATAATAGCTAGGAGACATGATCGGATACATTCTCTGATCCCTGAAAAGTGTGAGTTTCCAAAACATTTTCCCCTCAGTTCATGGGCATGTTGGAAAGGATAGTGGTTCCAGTCCCAGATGGTATCCTTGAGCTAAGGTACTTAGTCTGAATTGCCTCAGTAAGCATCCTGCTGTATAAATGAATATGGAGACCAGTAATGAGATATAAATTGTCCATGGATGAGTAGCCTACTTGTGTGGCTACTCATCCTACTTGTCTTTGCAATGTGGGTCTTATGAGGATATTTGATGAATACAAATTATTGGCACCCTTGATAAAGATGAGCAAAAAAGACGGCATAAAATAAATAATAGAAATACTGAGATGCATTGTATGCAAAAAAAAAGGGGAATTATATTATATTATACTAACACAATTGCTCTAAGAAATACTATAGATTTTATTTAAATTATACTTTTTTTCTCAAAATGAAATGGGTCACAATTATTGACACCCCTATTTTCAATACTCGGGCACCCTCCCCCTGCGAGGATCAAGGCACTGAGCCTTTTTCTAAAATGTTTTATGAGATCAGAGAACACATTGGAAGGGATCGTAGACCATTCCTCCTTACAGAATCTTTCCAGATCCTCCATCTGCGCTTATGGACCGCGCTCTTCAATTCAAACCATAGGTTTTCAAGTCCGGAGACTGAGATGGCCATTTCAAAAAGCAGATTTTGTGGTCAATAAACCATTTCCTTGAGAAGTTTGATGTGTGCTTCGGTTTATTGTCTTGCTAGAAGATCCACTTGTGATCAAGTTTCAGACACCTGGCAGAAGCAACCAGGTTTTTGGCTAGGCATAGTTTATACATTTTGGACCTGACTGTATGTGCATATTCAGAGTCCTTTGGCAGGAAAAGTGTAAGAACACTATCATCTCTTGTTCTCTCTCATATACACTACATGACCAAAAGTATGTGGACACCTGCTAGTCGAACATCTCAATCCAAAATCATGGGCATTAATATGGAGTTTTTCCCCCCTTTGCTGCTATAACATCCTCCACTCTTCTGGGAAAGCTTTCCACTAGATGTTGGAACATTGCTTCCAGTCAGCCACAAGAGCATTAGTGAGGTCGGGCACTGATGTTGGGCGATTAGGTCTGGCTCACAGTCTGCGTTCCAATTCATCCCAAAGGTGTTCGATGAGGTTGAGGTCAGTGCTCTGTGCAGGTCAGTCAAGCCTTTCCACACTGATCTCAACAAACAATTTCTGTATGGACCTCGCTTTGTGCACGGGAGCATTGTCATGCTGAAACAGGAAATTGCCTTCTCCAAACTGTTGCCACAAAGTTGGAAGCACAGAATCGTCTAGAATAGTGGTTCCCAAACTTTTTGTTGTCCCATACCCCTTCAAACATTCAACCTCCAGCTGCGTAGCTAGCACCAGGGTCAGCGCACTTTCAAATGTTGTTTTTTGCCATCCTTGTAAGCCTGCCACACACACTATACGACAGATTTATTAAACATAAGAATGAGTGTGAGTTTTTGTCACAACCCGGCTCGTGGGAAGTGACATAGAGCTTTTATAGGACCAGGGCACAAATAACAATATAATGATAATCAATAATGTTGCTCTTAATTTAACCATCTTACATAGAAAACCTTATTTGTTAATCGAAAATTGTGAATAACTCGCCACAGGTTAATGAGAAGGGTGTGCTTGAAAGGATGCACATAACTCTGCAATGTAGGGTTGTATTGGAGAGAGTCTCAGTCTTAAATCATTTTCCACACACAGTCTATGCCAGTATTTAGTTTTCATGCTAGTGAGAGCCGAGAATCCACTCTCACATAGGTACGTGGTTGTAAAGGGCATCAGTGTCTTAACAGCACGATTTGCCAAGGCAGGATAATCTGAGTGCAGTCCAATCCAGAAATCTGTCAGTGGCTTCTGATTGAATTAAATTTTCACAGAACCGCTTGTTGCAATTTCAATGAGGCTCTCTTGGTCAGATATCGGTAAGTGGACTGGAGACAGGGCATGAAAGGGATAACGAATCCAGTTGTTTGTGTCGTCCGTTTCGGGAAAGTACCTGCGGAATTGCGCTCCCAGCTCACTCAGGTGCTTCGCTATAGCACATTCAACATTGTCCGTAAACTTGAGTTAATTTGCACACAAAAAATCATACAATGATAGAAAGACCTGTGTGTTGTCCTTGTTAATGGAGACAGAGAAGAGCTCCAACTTCTTTATCATAGCCTCAATTTTGTCCCGCACATTGAATATCAACTCAGAAAAAAAAATATTTTCAGCAAACTTAACATGTGTAAATATTTGTATGAACATAACAATATTCAACAACTGAGACATAAACTGAACAAGTTCCGCAGACATGTGACTAACAGAAATTGAATAATGTGTCCCTGACCAAAGGGGGGTGTCAAAATCAAAAGTAACAGTCAGTATCTGGTGTGGCCACCAGCTGCATTAAGTACTGCAGTGCATCTCCTCCTCATGGACTGCACCAGATTTGCCCGTTCTTGCTGTGAGATGTTACTGCACTCTTCCACCAAAGCACCTGCAAGTTCCGGGACATTTCTGGGGGGGAATGGCCCTAGCCCTCACCCTCTGATCCAACAGGTCCCAGATGTGCTCAATGGGATTGAGATCCGGGCTCTTTGCTGGCCATGGCAGAACACTGACATTCCTGTCTTGCAGGAAATCACGCACAGAACGAGCAGTATGGCTGGTGGCATTGTCATGCTGGAGGGTCATGTCAGGATGAGCCTGCAGGAAGGGTACCACATGAGGGAGGTCTTCCCTGTAACGCACAGCGTTGAGATTGCCTGCAATGACAACAAGCTCAGTCCGATGATGCTGTGACACAACGCCCCAGACCATGATGGACCCTCCACCTCCAAATCGATCCCGCTCCAGAGTACAGGCCTCGGTGTAACGCTCATTCCTTCGACGATAAACGCGAATCCGACCATCGCCCCTGGTGAGACAAACCCGCGACTCGTCAGTGAAGAACACTTTTTGCCAGTCCTGTCTGGTCCAGTGACGGTGAGGACCTGCCTTACAACAGGCCTACAAACCCTCAGTCCAGCCTCTCTCAGCCTATTGCAGACAGTCTGAGCACTAATGGAGGGATTGTGCGTTCCTGGTGTAACTCGGACAGTTGTTGTTGCCATCCTGTACCTGTCCCGCAGGTGTGATGTTCGGATGTACCGATCCTGTGCAAGTGTTGTTACACGTGGTCTGCCACTGTGAGGATGATCAGCTTTCCGTCCTGTCTCCCTGTAGCACTGTCTTAGGCGTCTCACAGTACGGACATTGCAATTTATTGCCCTGGCCACATCTGTAGTCCTCATGCCTCCTTTCAGCATGCCTAAGGCATGTTCACGCAGATGAGCAGGGACCCTGGGCATCTTTCTTTTGGTGTTTTTCAGAGTCAGTAGAAAGGCCTCTTTAGTGTCCTAAGTTTTCATAACTTTGATCTTAATTGCCTACCGTCTGTAAGCTTAGTGTCTTAACGACCGTTCCACAGGTGCATGTTCATTAATTGTTTATGGTTCATTGAACAAGCATGGGAAACAGTGTTTAAACCCTTTACAATGAAGATCTGTGAAGTTATTTGGATTTTTACGAATTTTCTTTTAAAGACAGGGTCCTTTTTTTGCTGAGCTTAGTCACTTTATAGTAATTCTTCTTAATTTAACCTCTTGAGATGTTTGTTAAGAAGTTAAATATCAGCTCTTTATGACAGAATGTTAAAATTTGGTTAAATAAATTGTTATTTTTGACACTATTCGTAGAATGATCCAGTTCTATAAAGCACTGAATGAAAATGTGTATTGGCAAACTGACTGAATAGAGATCTTGACAAAGCTGTCTGCTTTCATGTCATAAACACTTACTAATTGTGATGCATGATGAACATTACAAAACCCTGTCTCTCTGCATCACTGTGCCGTGATGAATCCTGCCCCTTCCGAAGGTATTCGCCAAGGCCTCTTTCATTGACTTCAGAGTAGGTTTCCAGGCCTTCGGCTGCATAGCGTGTCCATGTACTTGCCCTTGCTCGATTGAGGCTGTCAGTGTGAGGGAAATAGCTAACCTCTCTAATTTTATACCACCTCCAGCCACAGAGTAGAGGGCTCAGACGTGAAATATCATACATTAAACTGTTTCAACAGCCCTTGGCCTAAAATTCCATACACATCCTTGTGGATGATGATGAGTAGAGTTGTGGTTAATTCAATTAAGGGCAGCTTTTGTTACCTATATCAATCACAGCTATCACTCAGCTCAATGAGTGTCTACTCCTGTTTCACCTCATTGGGTCTGAATGAAATGAGTAATTAAATGCATGGATTATTACCTTTTTCAGAAGTCATGGACAAGGGAATTATCTATGTCCTATAATTGTGGATGTTGGCACGACCATGCATATTTTATATAGCCTAACCAAGGTGTTACTTCAACTTTGTTGCTTGATAATGTTGCGATTTGAGAAGGACACAAAGAAGTCCCAATTTACAAGGACAGCAATGCTTAGATGAATTTGGTTTGGCTTTGTTCTGTCGAATACATGGGTCCCTACATCCAACATGTAATCCAGAAAGTCTAAGCATTGGTGGAGATGACACAGCATGCAGTTAGGAGGCCCATCATTCTGCCAACACATTAAGAGCCACTTCAGATAAAGAAGAGAATATGCTTCCCTTGACTGGAACAGCCTGTTCTCCTGATGAAATCCAGTTTGAGTTATGTTCGTACCTCAACGTCAGGTGCCATTAATAGTGGATGGCAGTTGGCCATTACATCAACCATTACATCAACATCAAAGTTCCAAGAGCTTTTCATTCGAAGGTCACCTAGGAAGAAATTTGTAGGTCAGTGTGATTACCCAAGTGCCCCCGGGACTGGCCATCAGCAAGGGTAAATGTCTGTTTCTGACATGGAGACAACAGCACTGGCTCTGGCTCCCAGACTTCCAAAGACTTTCTTGGATCAGTGAGGAGGTACTGCCAGTATAAATCAGGAGAGGTTCTGTCATCTCTCAACTTTATATGCTGACTTGTAGGCAAAGCTCTTTGAATTGCTGGAGCTAAACTCTAATGTCCTTCGATTGCAGTTAGAGGTCTTCTTTTAAGAGTTGTTCTTTGCATCATTGATCTTGGTCCAGTGTTCTTTCACGTTAGATAAATTATGTTCCATCGTGTTCCCAGTCTATCAGCTCCGTAATGTAAATATCCCCACTGTGCCTCAGAAGGCAGCAGACATCTTGGGGTTGGCAATTCATATTCGTCTTACATTAATTATTATAATCTTATACACCAAAAACTAGTTCCTAGCCAAATGGCCTCATGACACAATTATTTTTTATCAGCAAGGCTATTAACTTCTCAATATTGGCCTACGTTGGGTCCAAGCATTCATTGAGTTTGACTTGGTGCCACAAATGTCCTCAGTATTCTAGATCTAGTATCCTAGATCTCACCTATTACCTCAATAACTATGTTTGAAAGGAACAGTTTCACATTGTGCACCACTGGAATGCATAAAATGTGATTGGACTACAGTTTTGTGTAATGTATTCATCATGAAGCCATGTCATGAAACAGAATCAGTGGTTATGATCAGCCTCAGCTATGTCTGTGTTATGTCATTCCACCACTAAATTAATTTAGTGATGACTAGCCCAGACAAGAGCCCAAAATCATGTGGGCTGTAGTGACTTCCCACTGGGCACACACTGGTTGAATCAACGTTGTTTCCACATCATTTTGACGTTGAAACAATGTGCAATAGACTTTAAATTGACGTCTGTAACCAGTGGGTTGAGACTGTAGCTAGACCTAACCCCTAGTCCCATATAATTTACAAGTCATTTGTATCACAGAAATAAAAAAAATTATAATTTTTTTATTTCACCTTGATTTAACCAGGTAAGCTAGTTGAGAACACGTTCTCATTTACAACTGCGACCTGGCCAAGATAAAGCAAAGCAGTGCGACAGAAACAACAACACAGAGTTACATGGAATAAACAAGCGTACAGTCAATAACACAATAGAAAAAAATAAAGTCTATATACAGTGTGTGCAAATGGCATGAGGTATGGCAATAAATAGGCCATAGTAGCAAAGTAATTACATTTTAGCAGATTAACACTGGAGTGATAGATGAGCAGATGATGATGATTAGATGATGGTGTGTAAGTAGTGATATTGGTGTGCAAAAGAGCAGCAAAGTAAATAAAAACAATATGGGGATGAGGTAGGTAGATTGGGTGGGCTATTTACAGCTGCAGCGATCGGTTAGCTGCTCAGATAGCTGATGTTTAAAGTTAGTGAGGGAAATGTAAGTCTCCAGCTTCAGCGATTTTTGAAATTCGTTCCAGTCACTGGCAGCAGAGAACTGGAAGGAAAGGCGGCCAAAGGAGGTGTTGGCTTTGGGGATGACCAGTGAGATATACCTGCTGGAGCGCGTGCTACGGTGGGTGTTGTTATCGTGACCAGTGAGCTGAGATAAGGCGGAGCTTTACCTAGCATAGACTTGTAGATGACCTGGAGCCAGTGGGTCTGGCGACGAATATGTAGCGAGGGCCAGCCGACTAGAGCATACAGGTCGCAGTGGTGGGTGGTATAAGGCGCTTTGGTAACAAAACATAGACTGCATCCAATTTGCTGAGTAGAGTATTGGAAGCTATTTTGTAGATGACATCGCCAAAGTCGAGGATCGGTAGGATAGTCAGTTTTACTAGGGCAAGTTTTGCGGCGTGAGTGAAGGAGGGTTTGTTGCAAATTAGAAAGCCGATTCTAGATTTGATTTTGGATTGGAGATGTTTGATATGAGTCAGAAGGAGAGTTTACAGTCTAGCCAGACACCTATGTATTTGTAGTTGTCCACGTATTCTAGGTCAGAACCGTCCAGAGTAGTGATGCTAGTCGGGCGGGCTGGTGCGGGCAGCGAACGGTTGAAAAGCATGCATTTGGTTTTGCTAGCGTTTAAGAGCAGTTGGAGGCCACAGAAGCATTGAAGCTTGTTTGGAGGTTAGTTAACACAGTGTCCAAAGAAGGGCCAGATGTATACAGAATGGTGTCGTCTGCGTAGAGGTGGATCAGGGAATAACCCGCAGCAAGAGCGACATCGTTGATATATACAGAGAAAAGAGTCGGCCCGAGAATTGAACCCTGTGGCACCCCATAGAGACTGCCAGAGATCCGGACAACAGGCCCTCCGATTTTACACACTGAACCCTGTCTGCGAAGTAGTTGGTGAACCAGGCGAGGCAGTCATTTGAGAAAACCAAGGCTATTGAGTCTGCCGATAAGAATACAGTGATTGACAGAGTCGAAAGCCTTGGCCAGGTTGATGAAGACGGCTGCACAGTACTGTCTTTTATCGATGGCGGTTATGATATCGTTTAGTACCTTGAGCGTGGCTGAGGTGCACCCGTGACCAGCTCGGAAACCGGATTGCACAGCGGAGAAGGTACAGTGGGATTTGAAATGGTCAGTGATCTGTTTATTAACTTGGCTTTCAAAGACTTTAGAAAGGCAGGGCAGGATGCATATAGGTCTGTAACAGTTTGGGTCTAGAGTGTCACCCCCTTTGAAGAGGGGGATGACCGCGGCAGCTTTCCAATCTTTAGGGATCTCGGACGAAACGAAAGAAAGGTTGAACAGACTGGTAATAGGGGTTGCAACAATGGCGGCGGATAATTTTAGAAAGAGAGGGTCCAGATTGTCTAGCCCAGCTGATTTGTACGGGTCCAGGTTTTGCAGCTCTTTCAGAACATCTGCGATCTGGATTTGGGTGAAGGAGAAGCTGGGGAGGCTCGGGCAAGTAGCTGCGAGGGGTGCGGAGCTGTTGGCCGGGGTTGGGGTAGCCAGGAGGAAAGCATGGCCAGCTTAAATTTTTCGATTATCATGGATTTATCGGTGATCGTGTCGCCTAGCCTCAGTGCAGTGGGCAGCTGGGAGGAGGTGCTCTTGTTCTCCATGGACTTTACAGTGTCCCAAAACTTTTTGGAGTTAGAGCTGTTTGAAAAAGCTAGACTTTGCTTTCCTGACTGACTGTGTATTGGTTCCTGACTTCCCTGAACAGTTGCATATCGCCGGGACTATTCGATGCTATTGCAGTCCGCCACAGGATGTTTTTGTGCTGATCAAGGGCAGTCAGGTCTGGAGTGAACCAAGGGCTATATCTGTTCTTAGTTCAATTTTTTTTGAAAGGGGCATGCTTATTTAAGATGGTGAGGAAAATACTTTTAATGAACCACCAGGCATCCTCAACTGACGGGATGAGGTCAATATCTATGAGGGTGCCCATGTTTACGGATTTAGGGTTGTACCTGGTGGTTTCCTTGATAATTTGTGTGAGATTGAGGGCATCTAGCTTAGATTGTAGGACTGTTGGGGTGTTAAGCATATCCCAGTTTAGGTCACCTAACAGAACGAACTCTGAAGATAGATGGGGGGTAATCAATTCACATATGGTGTCCAGGGCATAGCTGGGAGCTGAGTGGGGTCTATAACAGGCGGCAACTGTGAGAGACTTATTTCTGGAGAGATACATTTTTTAAATTAGAAGCTCGAACTGTTTGGGCATAGACCTGGAAAGTATGACAGAACTTTGCAAGCTATCTCTGCAGTAGACTGCAACTCCTCCCCCTTTGGCAGTTCTATCTTGACGGAAAATGTTGTAGTTGGGTATGGAAATCTCAGAATTTTTGGTGGCCTTCCTAAGCCAGGATTCAGACACGGCAAGGACATCGGGGTTGGTGGAGTGTGCTAAAGCAGTGAGTAAAACAAACTTAGGGAGGAGGCTTCTGATGTTAACATGCATGAAACCAAGGCTTTCGATTACAGAAGTCAACAAATGAGAGTGCCTGGGGACACGCAGGGCCTGGGTTAGCCTCCACATCACCCGAGGAACAGAGGAGGAGTAGGATGAGAGTACGGCTAAAGGCTAGCAAAACTGGTCGTCTAGTGCGTTGGGGACAGAGAATAAAAGGAGCAGATTTCTGGGTGTGGTAGAATAGATTCAGGGCATAATGTGCAGACAGGGGTATGGTGGGGTGCGGGTACAGTGGAGGTAAGCCCAGGCACTGAGTGATGATAAGAGAGGTTGCATCTCTGGACATGCTGGTTATACTGGGTGAGATCACCGCATGTGGGAGGTGGGACAACGGAGGTATCTAAGGCATGTACAGTGGGACTAGGGGCTCCGCAGTAAACTAAAACAATGATAATTATCCTAAACAACAGTATACAAGGCATATTGACATTTGAGAGAGACATAAAGCGAGGCATAAAGCAATCACAGGTGTTGATTGGGAGAGCTAGCTAAGTCAACAACGGGTAAGACAACAACAGCTAATCAGCTAAGTCAACAACAACAGGTAAAATGGCGATGAATAGGCAGAGAGGGTCGGTTAACTACACACAGGGCCTGAGTTCGGGGCTAGGGCGACAGATAAACAAAGGTAAACAAAGTGGAGTACCGTGATAAATGAACAGTCCAGCAGGCATCAGCTATGTAGCCAAGTGATCATAGGGTCCAGTGTAGAGCAATAGATGAAACAGGGAAACCGCTAGGTAGTCGTTACTACGCTAGCACGCGGGAGACACAGCGTTTAAAGTTAGCAGTCCGGGGTAAGTAGAAGCGTCTGCTCCGTCGTCCGGCAAAGGCCGGTTGAAGGCACAGCTGATGGAATTACGTCTGCGGACCAGTCGTGGTGGTACGGCGGGGGACCGTGTCAACGAAGGGACCGGGCCAGATGGCGAAAGAGGTATTGTAGTTGTGGGAATTTCGTTTGCTAGCCGGGAGATGCGCCTGGCTCAGGGCTAGCTTCGGGGCTGGGTCACTCAGTTGAAGATAGCTAGCTGTGATGATCAATGGTCCAGGGGTTTACGGCAGGAATCTGGCGTTGTAGTGGAGAAAAACAGTCCGAGGCTGGCAGGTATTATCCAGGCTAAAAAACGGCTGGTGCCTGAGCAGAGGGTAAAGGTCACTAGCAGTGGCTAACAATGACTAAATGGCTAGTAACTTAGGCTTAGCTAATTAGCTGGCTACCTTCTGATGAAAGTTTTGGCTATAGGGTCTAAAAAATAGCGGATCCGTGTCACATTGAGTGAGACGGGTTACCAGATGGTATATTTAATTTAAAAATAGAAAAAGAGATTGAAAAATAAATTGGAATATATACAAAACATACGAAAATACAAAAAGTAGAGAGGACAACAAACCACGTCTGCACTGCTACGCCATCTTGGAATGCCTGCATACAACATTAATGTCAACAATATGTTAATATGACTCAATACTTGGATCAATTTATGATGTGTCATGCAGCTTCAGGCCTAAATATGGCCTGGATGGTACAGTATCTTTGGGCTGTCCTTCAATGTACTTTCTCAGTTTATTCTTATTGATTGGTAGAAAAACTGTTAATGCATAGCACATACAGTACATTACTCAATTGGCCAAAAAGCTGGAGTAATGCATAGCCCTCTCATGGACGATAGTTATCTTTAGTGTCTATTCATGAAGGTATTTTCTGTCTGGAGGGGTTTTGTTAAGAGCCCCTACGCGCAATCTGAGCATTAACACGCAACGCTTGCGGTGCGGTTTTGGAAACATAAGGAACATATCTTTCATATCACTGAGAAATATATATTTTTTAAACTAAAGGTAAAATTACTACACACCTTTATAGAGTTAGGGTTAGTTTTCCCACACTGCCATATCTCCATGTTACAGCGCTTGTTTACGGAAGACAGAGATGACCACCTGTGCTAATGAGCTATCTAACGTGCTTGAACACCTGTGTGTAAGCGTAACAGGGGAGGAAGTGTAGTTCCTTGGCTGGAGGCGCACAGCCATATGCAGGGCCGGCTCTAGCCTTTTAGGGGCCCTAAGCGAGATTTGGTTGGATGGATCTGTGCAAACCTGCTACATGAAATGTATATTTTTTATTTGAAAGATTCTTTCTCGCTGATATGAAAGATAAGTTCCATGTTTCAAAAGCCGTATCGCAAGCAATGATTATTGACGTTTCTAAACGTTAAAACAGAGCATTGGGATCGTAGTTCACATGGTCCCAACGGTAAGCTGTGCTTATAGCTGAGAACCTTTGGGATAAAGCAGAATGCCTTGTTAATGCCTTGGGTTCTCGAGAGCTAGAGTAATGCATATCAGAGCCAACACGCTCATTACACATAATAGAGCTGACAACTTTCAAGGAGCTCTTTGACTTTCATGCTATTTATTATGTTTTTGAATCTAATGTAAAAGATCAAAGGGGACTTGAACAGAAACTAAAAGAACTAAAGCCCTTCTGCCAAATCTTCATTTAAATTACAAATGCACAGCCTAAACTGTAAGATGAGGAGAATAATGATTAATGATCTAGCAAGCCCATAGCATAGGGGGAAAACATATTAATCAAATCTACTTATACTACAATACTTGAAAATAGTTAATCACTCACTTTCTCTACACAAATTACTAGTTCATAGTAGTGATGGGGGGCAAAATCGATATTTTTCACGATATATTGTATCGTATCGTTTATACAATATCGGAATATTAGTTTTGCGCTAGTTTGCTGTACCTGCACCAAAACGCCAGTATTTTCCCTTCATACGCTATATATACAAAAGTATGTAGACACCCCTTCAAATTAGTGAATTCGGCTATTTCAGCCACACCAGTTGCTAACAGGTGTTTAAAATCGAGCACACAGCCATGCAATCTCCATAAACAAACATTGGCAGTAGAATGGCCTTACTGAAGATCTCCATGACTTTCAACGTGGCACCGTCATGGGATGCCACCTTTCCAACAAGTCAGTTCATCAAATTTCTGCCCTACTAGAGCTGCCCCGGTCAACTGTAAGTGCTGTTATTGTGAAGTGGAAATATCTAGGAGAAACAACGACTCAGCCGCAAAGTGGTAGGCCACAAAAGCTCACAGAACGGGACGTCTGAAGCACGTAGAGCTTAAAATTAGTCTGTTCTCGGTGGCAACACTCATTACCGACTTCCAAACTGCCTCTGGAAGCAATGTCAGCACAATAACTGTTTCTCAGGAGCTTCATGGAATGGGTTTCCATGGCCGAGCAGCCGCACACAAGTCTAAGATCAACATGCGCAATGCCATGCGTCAGCTGGAGTGGTGTAATGCTCGCCTCCATTGGACTCTGGAGCAATGGAAACGCATTCTCTGGAGTGATGAATCACCATCTGGCAATCCGACGGCCGAATCTGAGTTTGGCGTATTGCCAGGAGAATGCTACCTGCCCGAATGCATAGTGCCAACTGTAAAGTTTGGTGGAGGAGGAATATTGGTCTAGGGCTGTTTTTCATTGTTCGGTCTAGGCCCCTTAGTTCCAGTGAAGGGAAATCTTAACGCTACAGCATACAATAACATTCTAGACGTTTCTGTGCTTCCAACTTTGTGGTAACAGTTTGGGGAAGGCCCTTTCCTGTTTCAGCATGACAATTCCCCCGTGCACAAAGTGAGGTCACTACTGAAATTATTTGTTGAGATCGGTGTGGAAGAACTTGACTGACCTGCAAAGAGCCCTGACCTCAACCTTTGGGATGAATTGGAACACTGACTAATGGCGCAACATTAGTGCCCGACCTCATGAATGCTCTTGCGGCTGAATGGAAGCAAGTCCCCGCATCAATGTTCCAACATCTAGTGGAAAGCCTTCCCAGAAGAGTGGGGGCTGTTATGGCAGCAAAGAATGGACCAACTCCATATTAATGTCCATGACTTTGGAATGAGAGGTGCCCACATATTTTTGGTCATGTAGTGTAGCTTGTTCTCCATCTTCTTTTTAAACAGGGAGCCAAATTATTTTCAGCACTTTTATTTCCATGACTGATCAAAACCCATTTTCGCATGTCTCTTTCTTGTCCCTCTGCAGCAGACATATCGTGAGCAATATGTTTGGAACATCAAATCGCAAAAATCACAGTATCGAATCTCAACCCATAAGAATCGTGATAATTGCAATACATATCCTATTGGTATCGTGAAAATATCATATAGTGAGATCTCTGGCAATTCTCAGCCCTAATTCGTAGGTACCATCCTAAACTGTCCAAACAGTCATACCTTTAGCTTGTCATACACAATATAAACAGTTCGTAAATTACAAAACTAAACAGCTGATGGATAATTGTATACTTTTGTAATTGAATAACAATGCTGCAGTTGTTAATAATTAGTGTAACTAATGCTTTGTAATAACTAGAGTATAAAACATTGTTATACCTACGGTCATACAAACGTATGCTTAGCTCCATCTGTGCAAGGATTCCCATTCCAGAGGGACGGTGGAAAGCAAACCCTAGGAGATAGGGAGAGTTTTCGGATACGACTGCTGTAGAGTCAGGTCACCAAGCTCAGCTTTACCTGTCGATAAAGCACTGAGGTGTGGGGGCCTATGTGCATATTTATGAAGTTCAGAAAGTCCTTCCAACCACCCCTTCCAGCTACGTAAATTGATTATGAGTGTGACATATTCAGAAAAAATTGCATATTTTACAATGATGGCTCGTTTATCCATAAGGCTTCTATCTACCAAGTGAATAAATTAGATACAAACCCATCATTAGGGTCCTGTCTTCCTCAAATGGTGATCCTAGAGCTCATGAATGACAAGGGCACTGCATAATGACATTAGTCATGCCCTTTGCTCATGCTCCATATCTTATGAATAAGGAAAGGGCATGCTCAAATTGCTCTGGTAAAATATGAAACTCTCTGGGCATTCAAGCCAACTCCTCATAGCAACAGTAAGTGATAAGATTGTGGTGGAGTATCATGCAATCTTGATAGAATAGAGGCTATGATAAAAATGTGATAAAGCCAAGCATTAGCCTACTGAGAAAAGGTCTGTCGGAGGAGTGAAAAGCATAAATACAGCATGTGCTCGCTCACAAGTGCCAGTTTAGCGTTTTCTTTTTTTTTTTTTAGAGCCAATGACTATCAAAGCTGTTCATCAGCAAATTCTCATCTACTCAAACTATACTGGGTTTTGTGAACACTGTATTGGCCTGGTTGTTTGTTTTGTTGAAGTTCTTTGTTCACATCATAAGTGTATGAAACAAGCCAATGAAGAGGGTGACACGCTGTGGTGGAAAGTGGCATTTTCAAGGGTGTTTCTTTACTACGGCTCTCTCTCAACCAATGATGATTTCAACTTACTAGAAGCAGGGTCATATTCATTACAGACACGAAGGAAACAGACTGAACTGACCAATAAGAAACAGGTGTTTTCCGTTTTGCTACGTTTTCAGTGTGCACTAGTGAATAAAACCCTGGCTGCATTACCAGGACAGTTTGACTGAGAGAACAATACTGGCCTCTACGCCTCAGGGTTTTGCACAAATCAGTGTGCCTGATTATTCTTCTAAA
Organism: Salvelinus alpinus; assembly: GCF_045679555.1. Taxonomy (NCBI): domain Eukaryota; kingdom Metazoa; phylum Chordata; class Actinopteri; order Salmoniformes; family Salmonidae; genus Salvelinus; species Salvelinus alpinus. Next base: position 72,464,795 of record NC_092094.1, read on the forward strand.
ATATTCAGTGGAATTCAATAGAATCTGAACTGTGTAAAAACATGACTGAGACACTCTATGAGACACTAGTTATGTCAAAAAAAATGGTAATGAATTTGAAAATAGCCCATCACAATGGTCTCAAGAACAGCCAACCAGTTTATAAAAGATTTGAAAAGGGTTGAGGTTTATTCCATGTAAATTCTGGCATTTCAGGAATCGTTTCAAATTCTAATTCAAGAACTGTAAAGTTCCACAATTTAAATTTCATTGGATATTTTTCAATTCCAAAACTTCCTGAATGGACCCAAAACATAAAATGACTGATATACTGTTTACAAATATTTAGAATTCTAATAATAATTTAGGCAAAGGTGCTGAACATTGTTATGATAGCCTATTGTTCAAAATCTATCTTTACAGAAATGTTGAGTTTTAATCCTCGCCTCTCTCTTGTCATTCAAGCCATTTCAGATGCAAAATCAGAGGCAAAATATCACTGTAGCACTACATACAAATAATTTTCCACTCTACTGTAGAGTAAATGCATAGAAGGCAAGCCCGTGCATGGGTGTCTAAGAAACCCCATTGACGAGACAAAACTCGCGGCGTGAACGTGGCAGCCATTTTACATCCTCAAGAGTGAATGAGTGGAGCTGAACTAGTGCCGGGAGTTGTACACTTTTCCTCTTGTAATTATCAAATTTTCCTTCCGAAATAATCAACACCATACAAGTTGGTGATCCATCGGCAGGTATGATGAATACTACTAACTGGTCACGTGATCATAGCACAATTTATAGCTAAAGTAGTTGAGCGTGTGGTGTTTCAAACAATGTGGAAACGGGTGGTTGGGACGGGTTCTCCAGACCGGCTTTTTGAAAATGGACTCTCCCTATGTGGCGGCACGTTGACAAACCACGAAGCTAGCTAGTTACCATACTACAAGGCCTCTCTCTGCTCTACATATGGACATGTCGAGCCGAATTAAGTCAACCATCAAGCCATATATGAGCTTTCGCGATTTTAATGGTGTCGCTAACTAACTCAGCCAAGTGGGATAATTATGCTACATCATGAATGACTTGATCATTGTCACTACCTAACTGAACTAGCCAACCAGGGAGCTAACCTCTGCGCGTGAGCGTGCAAACTTCGAGATAATTGCCTTTGTCAGAGTTTTGATTCAGCTCGCGAACTAACTACAGTTTAGCGTAACCAATTTGGCTAGGAAAACATTTGGTCGTCACTCCGCTAACGTTGCCTAGCTAGTATGGATAACTAGCTAGGTTTGTTATTGTGACTTGACAGGGTTGGAGGACCATGATTATTTAACTTAGCGTGCTATTATTTAGCTGGCTGCTGGGTAGCTAACGTTATGGATAACGCAGCTAGATGACGTTGGCTAACAATCTGAACACTTGTGGTTTATAGTTAGCTAAATTAAGTTATATATGAAAACTATAACGATGTTGCTTGACAAGTTTAACTAGAGAATTGGGTAACGTTAGCTAGTTCGCAAACGTTACGTTATTTGGCTGCATTGAAGACTTTTTGCATGAGCACAAACTGAAGTGGCTTCGCGTTAGACTGCTCCATTTACCCTAACTAGCCAAGTTAGCTAACTATCAGTGATTTGCAACACGTTATCAAACATTTTAACTAGATAGATGTAACGTTAGCCTACCACACCATGTCATTTGCTCCTGCACAAATGCTTGCTGACTGTCTTGTTAGCTACCGGAAACGGGAGAGACTGTCGCGGTACTCTACCGAAGGAACACGTGTAGCTGCTAGCTAGGTAGTGCTCAAGTCTGCAATCAGTAGGCTAATTTATAATTTAGCGATCAGGCCATGCCATTGTACGCAGCGGGAGATGAACGTGATGTTAGCGAACGTTAGCAGTTATAACAGTGTTGTGCCAAGTTGTTATTCCAACACAGTCAAAGGCGGGAAATGTCATTACGTGTACACATTTCACCATGTAGCCTAGCTAACTCCTCATAAATTGCACATGCAAACGAAAATAAGTATAAGGTATGCAGTTATCCTAAATAGCAATTCATACTTTTATTAGGTGTCAGCATTTTCAAAATTGATACAGATATGCAAATTCCAATATCGTAATTGAAATGTGACCTGATTCCACTTAAGGGAACCCACATGTGTGCCTGTTGCGCATGACACCCCCCCCTCCCAAAAAAAGCTATCAACAGTCTTGCACTTGACCCAGGATTAATTTGGCTCATTGCATTTGCACAGATTTCTGGAGACATGGCCACAGAACATATTAATGGAAATGGTCCAGAAGAACCAATGGACACCACTGCTGCAGTTACCCATTCTGAACACTTCCAGACTTTATTAGAAGCTGGTTTACCACAGAAAGTTGCTGAAAAACTAGATGAAATTTACATAGCAGGTAAGGCACATTGAATATCCAGCATATTCGTACACAAATTTTACTTTTGCTATTGCATGTGCTGTCATATTTTACATTAACTTTGAATGTGGGAATTGGGATCCTCAAGCAACTTTTTGTGGTTTCCTACCAAAATGGGTACTGCAGTGTAATGGAAAAAAGAGAATTCATACACCACCAATATCGATGTGAAATAAATGTTTTGGGTACATGTCCATTGTCTTAAAGGTATATCTGGGCAGAGCACTGGTGTCACGGACACTTTGTGTTCTCAATAATTACAGTGTAGCAGCACAGATGAGTAAAGAGTTAGGCCACAGTTTAGCGGAGGTCTCTCTGGAAAGTCTCAGGCAGATGGGCACATGCAGCAACAATGGCAGCAGCTGTCGGTGGCTGGGACAGGTGATGGGCCCTCCAAAAGCAGAATGTGCACAAGCTCATTATGGGCGTACAGTGCACAGGACTGCCATATCAAGTTAAAACATCACGTCTGTTATGATTAGTTCTGCAGAGTTTGAAGAAAGTGCTTTTACTCAATGCACTTTGTCCAATTTAAAATATTGGTCTCCTGAGATGGTTCCTTTTCTCTGATTTATGTTATGCAAATTATTCAAATTTTAAGCAATCCCTAAAGAAGTCACAGAAATAAGTGAACTTTGATACCCCCAAACATGCATTGTGGCAAGACCCGTTTGAAAAGATGTCATCCCGTAGTTCTGTTCCTGCTAGTAACTGATGTTTTTTTTTTATGTCCCTCAGGTTTGGTATCACACAGTGACCTAGATGATAGAGCGATTGAGGCTCTGAAAGAGTTCAACGAAGAAGGTGCTCTGCAAGTTCTGTTGCAGTTCAAGGACAGCGACCTCTCACATGTTCAGGTATGTATGGCGGGGGATGGTGGATTGATTGCATTGTGTGATCAAGTCTTGAAATCAAATGCTACTATTTCACCCTCTAAAGTGTACAGATTTTTCTTTAATCAACAGAACAAAAGTGCCTTTCTTTGTGGAGTTATGAAGACATATAGACAGAGGGAGAAACAGGGTACCAAAGTCTCAGACTCCAATAAAGGACCAGATGAGGCCAAAATCAAAGTATGGTTTTAACGAACATTCTTGATATAAGTGATAATGGAGACATGTCATCATTATCATATACTGTGCAGTGTTTCTCTGGAAGGCATTTGACCTCAATCATGTTATTTCAATAAACAGGCCCTGCTGGAGAGAACTGGCTACACGCTCGATGTGACAACAGGTCAGCGGAAGTATGGAGGCCCCCCTCCAGATTCTGCTCACACAGGGGCACAGCCCACAATTGGTACAGAGGTATGTCTCTCCAATAATTCAATGGTGTATTTGATTAGTGTGTTATAGTTTACTTCAGTGTGTATGATAGTGTTTCTGCATTCTGTGTCCAAATAATGAAAATATGTAATTTTTCCTGGAGTAACTCAGATTGTGCTGTTTTACTGCTAAGATCTGACTGGACACCCATTCATTCTGTATTTTGGAGATTTATTGTGTAACAATGACCCAAAGTTTCTTTCACACCAAGTTAACCTAATTTTGCTTTCATCTCAGATTTTTGTTGGCAAGATCCCTAGAGATCTATTTGAGGATGAGCTGGTCCCTCTGTTTGAGAAAGCCGGGCCCATTTGGGACCTGCGTCTGATGATGGACCCCCTCAGTGGCCTGAACAGAGGTTACGCCTTTGTCACTTTCTGCACTAAAGAGGCGGCGCAGGAGGCTGTCAAGCTGGTATGTACCACTTGTTGGAATCCTCTCTCATGATAGGAATGGAGAATTTAGCCCACCCAATCATGACATGTCATGCACTCTCTCATACCCACTCCCCTCTTTCCACAGTGTAACAACAATGAAATTCGACCCGGCAAACACATTGGTGTGTGCATCTCTGTGGCCAATAATAGACTATTCGTTGGCTCCATCCCCAAGAGTAAAACAAAAGAGCAGATTGTGGAAGAATTTGCCAAAGTCACAGGTAAGCAGCACCTCTTTTTGTTGAATGATCTTCTGGGACAAATTGACATTTTGCTTGGCCAGTCATATTCTGTCTTGACAAAGATTTATATTTACAGTGACAACAGTGTTTAAACATTGCCTTATGTTACTGAATGCAGCAATCATGATCAACTGCTAGTGTGTTAGATTGCATTTAGTTTGGGTTTATGTATGGTATGCTATGCAAAGCTGGGCTATATTTGCTCAACAGTTTAATTGCTCATTTCCAATGTCAGGGTTCAGTGTCCAAATGATGAAATACATCTATTCTATCCTGGAGTAACTCTGGTTACGCTGATAGTTTACCGCTAAGATCTGACTGGACACTTTGCACTTAACTGGGCACAAATCCGTGGTCTCAAGACTTGTCCAAAGAGAACAGCTGTGTCAAAGAAAGGGAACACTAAATGTTTTGACTAAACCGAAGGAAACATTCCATGAATGTGTGATATTTTGTTCTGCTGCCAACTATTTCAATAAGGTACTCTCTAGAGTAACTCCGTTCCATTCGTTTTTGCTTTGCATTTTTGCATGGAGAAGGAGCAAGCTTTCTTGTGCACTGGTCACTGTTCAGCTAGGATACCCTTTATGCCTTTCCCCTTCTGCCTCTCTTTCAACAGAGGGTCTTAACGATGTCATACTGTACCATCAGCCAGAAGACAAGAAAAAGAACAGAGGCTTTTGCTTCCTGGAATATGAAGACCACAAAACTGCCGCACAGGCCCGCCGCCGGCTGATGAGTGGCAAGGTCAAGGTGTGGGCGAATGTGGTGACTGTGGAGTGGGCTGACCCCATAGAAGACCCTGATCCTGAGGTCATGGCCAAGGTAAGTGGAGCAAAGTTAACAGGACTCATTTCGCCTGTGATAAATTGTTTTGTATTGTCTGTCCATTAAACCTGTGAAATATTTCAGAGTTAACATTGATTTGATTTCGACGCTGTTTACCAGGGAGTAAGAATGGAAGTAACCACCAGTGTATGAGAGAGACAGAGACACAGACTTTTCAAGTGTAATTGATAAGCCACTACCATTTTCCTCCCAGGTGAAAGTGCTGTTTGTCCGAAACCTTGCGAGCACTGTAACGGAGGAAATACTTGAAAAGGCCTTCAGTCATTTTGGCAAGTTGGAGCGGGTGAAGAAGCTGAAAGACTACGCCTTCATCCACTTTGAGGAGAGAGAGAGCGCAGTCAAGGTACATGCTGGAGTCTTTATATTACTCTAACCAAAGTATCACAAAACTGGTAACAATGGCTGTTTTTGTGTAGTTATTCAACTTGCCTCTTTTGACAGGCCCTGGCCGACCTGAATGGGAAAGACCTGGAGGGAGAGCACATTGAAATAGTCTTTGCAAAGCCACCTGACCAGAAGAGGAAAGAACGCAAAGCCCAGAGACAAGCGGCTAAGACACAAATGTAAGCAAAGACAATTGATTTTCAGTTACTTGAGGCCTGCAAATACGGGTCAAAATTATAGTTGCGTTGTTGGGCAGCCTTTCACCTTTGAATGATTGAATAGAAAAGTTAACGTGATCTAACAAGCGCAAATGCGTCCTGTACTGTTACTAAACAAGTGCATATCCTCTCCCCAGGTATGACGATTACTATTACTACGGCCCACCTCACATGCCACCTCCCACAAGAGGCAGAGGACGAGGCGGCGGCCGAGGAGGCTACTCTTACCCACATGACTACTACGGCTATGAAGATTACTACGATTACTATGGCTACGACTACCACAACTACCGGGGTGGCTATGAAGACCCCTACTACGGCTATGAGGACTTCCAAGCTCCCGGCAGAGGACGAGGAGGGGCCCGAGGCGGAGCCCGTGGTGGTGCCACCCTATCCTCCCGGGGCCGTGGAGCTGCCACACCCAGGGGCAGAGTGGGTGGCTTTTCTCAGCGAGGTGGAAGTGGCCCTGGATCGAGCAGAGGTGTGCAGGGGACCAAAGGGGCACTGGGTAAATAGGGACTAGCTGTGTTGGCAATGGTCAATAGCAAATGTTTGCTATCAGCTACACAAAAATGCAAACATACTATTTGGGCAGGACTGCCCCCCCCCCTCCACAACCTTAAACAAATGTTTTCAACCTGCATTAATTTCTTCCTTATGGCATAAATTGACCATAGTTCGCTATTTACATTCTGTGTAAAATATAGGCCTTGAAAGTAAGGAATCATAAAGATGCAGACCTGCCAAACGGGACATATCTTGCGTACCATGCACGCAATTTGATGTCAAAGTACGCTGGTACGAAAAACAACCCTAAAATAAATAGGCTTCTAGTTGGCACACTGTGGTTTTTGACAACTGATCCAATCCACTTCATCCATTGATACTACTGATGTGTGAGGGAAAAAGGTAGGGAAAATGGAGAACGAACTGTTTGCCGACTACATTTTCCAGATTGGTATGTGTTAGTTACAGCGTTTAGCGAGAACACTTTCTTGGCCGCACAGGCTTTGATCTCTGCAAAGGTAGTAGGCGCGAGCGCATTGATGAGCAAGGAGACGGTGAAGTGTTGCGGTAGTTCAGTGCACGTCGCTGTGTGGATGGCAATAGACATGGCAGAGGGAACTGTTCCGCTAATACCGTCCTTCACAGAAAGTTATGTTAAAGATTAGTAGGCCTATGTTAATTAGTCAGTTCTTGGTCTGTCCTCTTGATATAGGTGTCAACAGTAGGCTGCTAATGACGTGATAATAGTCAGTTCGCCAATGACCAAGGTATGTTGAATGAATGGCAGCCTAGTAGTCCGACCTAATTTGATGGATTATGTCAGGGATAGAATCTGAAACAAGCTGAAAGGCCTAGTTCAGTTTCATATTCCAAATAGCATACAGTAAACCAGACTACTGGATGTTATATTGCATCCAGTAATTGAATTATATTCAGAATTTTCTCCCCAAACTAAATTAAGCCAGTTTTACACTTTCACTAGACTATCCACATAGAGACACCTATTAATTAGAATAATCATTATTTAGGATCAAACAAGACTTCTGTTGACTACATTGTTTGATGAACTTTAAGACTATGTTTCAGGTAATGGCAGTTACAGGTTTTTCAAAAATTATAAATCCTCTAACTTCCTGTGGACCTCCCCCTACCCAACCGTAGGTCTACATCAGCACCACCTTGTCAGAAAATTCTAGAGAGAGCCCTGATTTTGTACATTTTAAACATATTTCTAGTTATCTACTGAAGAGCAACCACTTACCAAGTACCCATAACAGTCTATAGTCTACCATTCCTACTGAGCCAGTCTTCTGCCTATATTATTAGGCAAAAAAAAGGTGCATTTGTCTATGATTTGAGCAGTGTGGGTGTCGACGCGGGCTGTTATGGGAGCTGGGGGTGCCGCCGCCACACTGAAGTGGTACCCGTAAAAATTATTCAAGGTTGGTAGGTCTGCAGACGTCACCATTTTATTCCTTGTCTTTTGAAAGCTGAGCCTCACATTCAAATGGTAATTTTCAATGTACAGATTTGTATTTAGCTTTCGGTGTCCAAATGATGAAAATATGTATATTCTATCTTGGATTAAGTCTGGTTACGCTGATAGTTTACCGTGAAGATCTGACTGGACATGTTTGATATTTTTTTACATTTCTGTGTCACCTTTCATAGCACTAATTGAAAGGTCTGCTCCTCTGCAGATTTAGGGTCACCCTAATCTAGTGTTTTTTTTGTTTTGTTTTTTACATGATTGAATGTCATGTTTATGTTCTGTGTTGTGATTGTTTTTTATTATTATTTTGAATTCCATTCCAATTCTGTCTATTTGCTTGGTCAGCAGGGAAAAGGGGTCGAGGCCGGTCCTGACCTGTCACTATGAAGACTGACTTACTGTGTTGGGTTACACCAGAAGCTGCAATGGATACGGATGGAAAAGTCAGCAAAATGGTCCAATATTCCAGCCTTACAGAAGCATCTCCCCCAAACTGCCACCTAAACAATCAGCGGATTATTTAGAAAAACTTGCCTCCCCCTGTATGCCTCACACCCCCCCAAAAATGCCATTTTAAATAATTATTGAAGAATTTGCACTTTTTAAGTTTCTTAGTTTGAAGTGGCTCAAAGGAGCTTGATGCTATTGTATATTTTTGTGCTAATCACAATTTTTATTGTTGGAATATCCCTGTTAATCTTAATCGTTTGATTTGGATGTTTGAAGAGAACATTTGCAGGTTTTAGGTGTAACCACCTGGCATGGATAAGTCAGGCATTCCAGGAAAGTGGTTATTTTCAGAACTTGTCTTTTTTAAAGGGTTGGTTAACTACCTCAGTACAGAGGATTAAACTACCCAGCCTGTACTGTAAATAGGGAAACTATATTGATGAAAGCAGGGCTTGTTTCCTACAAAATATGCACAAGAGCAGCAGCAGAACCGAAAGGACTTGCTGCAGCTCTGACATGGCAAACAGTCAAACTGGGCATGCAAAAATAATCTCATATGATGAGCCTGAACAAGCCCTGCTTTTATCCTATTTTGAACTGAACAAGACACCTTGCTTCTTCAGATTATTGTAGTTACTGGTTGTATAGTTTGGAAAATGTTACTTTTGTAAAGGCTTGAACATCAACAAAGGCATCAACTGCCTTTGAAAAAGCCCTGCAGTGTCCCTTTGCCACTCCAATAATTGTTTTTGTTTTTAGAATAGATCAGAATTATGTTCAGTACCACCCCCTTTACTGTAAAATAAATATCCCAATCATGTGACATCTTGAATGATCCCTCTAACTCTAAGCCAGCTACTATGTAATCAAGTCTCTTGATTAAAAAGGAATTGCCATACTGCCCAGCCAGCGAGCATGTGTGCCTGTAGCTGTTTCGAAGGGGATCGTGATCATACAGTGGTAAAAGGGACACTGCAGCTGTTATTCGTATTCCATGTATAGCGAAAAGGAGACTGAACTATTCATCCGGTTTTGTACACTGTTAACTCCCTCAATAAAATAATTACAACCACCTTTTGAAAAAATGTTAGCAGTTTTAAACTATTGTTGGTGGCCAACCACGTTTTTGCATTCCTGCAAATAAATTGTTTTATACTGTAAAATGGAGGTGAGTGTAACTTATTTTTGTAATAAAGTTTTTGATTTCTATCTGTGTCTTACTCTCTGTATGACATCTTGTTAAACCATGTCACACATTTTATGCACTGATTATAGCTTTCTGATGCACATCACACAGTCACTGAGTGTACTTTCTCATTCCCAGGGAGTCTTCAACTAGAGGCGCATGTGTAACGTCACTATCCTGTGATTTCAATTGAATCATTACATTCAGTTATAATAAGCACTTCGTTGACAGTGAGTACTGCTGCCACGCATGTTAGTCGTTTGCTGCTAGCCTGCCACTACACGAAATCAGTACTGTAGCGATGTGATTTGATTTTGGAATACTGTATATTCACCGTTATGTTCGCAGGGGACATGGCAGGTGAAGTGGGATATAAAAATAACCGCAAGAATGTTGCATGATCCCATAATGAACCGGATGTGACATCAGCCTGACCGTCCAGTTATTTTAACGACGAAAACACGTACGCGTGCTGAAGTTGGATGGACATTGATAATAATGATATTCAGAAGTATATAGACGGTGAACGCATGTGAAGCCTTTATTGACTCGACTGGTTACACAGGTTTACAGCAGACTGGCGCGTGCCCTGCACACGTCAAAGACCGTGCGCATGTCAATGGGTGCGCTGCGTGCAGTATAGAGAGGGGATGTTGACGTTTGGCTAGCATGATGATAGATAGCGTTTCAAACATCAACTAGCTAGCTTGACTAATCCTGCATATTTGATTGTGGTGAGTATAGACGACACATTATCAAATTGCACCGTTATTCTGCCTAGCCTAGGTATATGACGTTTCTAACATCGCACTTATTTGTCGCAGTGTTTATCATGGAAGGTCCTCCATTGCTCTCCAGTGAAAGTGCAACATAACTACGTGATTATAATTACTTGTGTACGTTGTCCATCCTGACAATGGGATGCATCAGAGTCTACCTGCAGAAGATGAGGCACAGGATGAAGCTGGACCTATTGCGAGAACTGGGCCGCCAGTATCCAGTCTTCTGCTTCCTTCTACTTGTCTTGCTCTTATCCACTGTTTTGTTGAACAGGTAGGTACAAATAGGCCTACTGTATGTTTACAATGTTTCACACGTTTACAAATTGTAGGCCTGCCTACAGTAAAACAGACTATTGCATGATGCTCAGGATCACGAATAGGCAGTATTTGCATCAGTTGAGTTAGCATATCGATTTAGGAATGACTGAGGTAGACTAATGAGTCATAATACATTCCCAATGTAAGCTATGTGTAAAATGTTATTGAATTCACAGATATCTGCACATTATTATGGTTTTCTGGTCGTTCCTGGCTGGCGTTGTCACATTCTACTGCTCTCTTGGCCCAGAGACTCTGTTGCCTAATATCTTACTGTCTATAAAGCCAAAGACCAAGGTAGGTTTACCTTATGTACAGAAAATATACACCTGTAACTAGAGGTTGACCGATTTTATGATTTTTCAACGCCCATACCGATTATTGGAGGACCAAAAAAAGCCGATACCGATTAATCTGACAATGTAATTTTTTTCTTTGTGTGTATATATACAACAATACTCAATGAACACTTATTTTAACTTTAATATAATACATAAAATCTATTTAGTCTCAAATAAATAATGAAACATGTTCAATTTGGTTTAAATAATGCAAAAAACACAAGTGTTGGAGAAGAAGGTAAAAGTGCAATATGTGCCATGTAAAAAAGCTAGTGTTTAAGTTTCTTGCTCAGAACATGAGAACATATGAAAGCTGGTGGTTCAATATTCCCAGTTCTTCAATATTCCCAGTTAAGAAGTTTTAGGTTGTAGTTATTATAGGAATTGTGACGTGTCGACTATTTCTCTCTATAGCATTTGTATTTCATATACCTTTGACTATTGGATGTTATTATAGGCACTTTAGTATTGCCAGCCTAATCTCAGGAGTTGATAGGCTTGAAGTCATAAACAGCGCTGTGCCTCAAGCATTACTAAGAGCTGCTGGCAAACGCAGTAAAGTGTTGTTTGAATGAATGCTTACGAGCCTGCTGCTGCCTACCACCGCTCGGTCTGACTGCTCTATCAAATATCAAATCATAGACTTAATTATAATAAACACACACAAATAAAAGCCTTTGGTCATTTAATATGGTAAAATCCGGAAACTATCATTTCAAAAACAAAACCTTTAGTATTTCAGTGAAATTACGTATTTTGTCGAACGGTTGGCAACCCTAAGTCTAAATACTGCTGTTACACTGCACAACCTTCAATGTTATGTCATAATTATGTAAAATTCTGGCAAATTAATTACAGTCTTTGTTAGGAAGAAACACTGTTCGCAATGAGCAGGCGGCCCAAACTGTTGCATATACCCTGACACTGCTTGCACTGAACGCAAGAGAAGTGACACAATTTCCCTAGTGACTATTGCCCGCTAACATGAATTTCTTTTAACTAAAGCAGGTTTAAAAAATATATACTTCTGTGCATTGATTTTAAGAAAGGCATTGATGTTTATGGTTAGGTATATTTGTGCCAGGATTGTGCTTTTTTTCGTGAATTCGATTTTGTTAAATCATCACCCGTTTGGCGAAGTTGAAGTAGACTGTAATTCGATGATAAATTAACAGGCACCGCATTTGATTATATGCAACGCAGTACAAGCTAGTTAACCTAGTATTATCATCAACCATGTGTAGTTAGATTTTTTAAAATAAGATAAGTTTAATGCTAGCTAGCAACTTACCTTGGCTCCTTGCAGCCACAAGGTCCTTTTGACGCTGCACTCGCATAGCAGGTGGTCAGCCTGCCACGCAGTTTCCTCGTGGATTGCAATGTAATCGGCCATAATCGGCGTCCAAAAAGGCCGATTACCGATGGTATGAAAACTTGAAAACCTAATTAATCGGTCGACCTCTACCTGTAACTATATATTTACTTATATAGTCCAGGTTGATAGAGGGTGGTATTGTATCTGTCAGCAGGACCAACAAGAGTTGTTTCCCTTGGGTCACAGCTGTGCAGTCTGCGGGAAAATAAAGTGTAAAAGGCACAGGTGAGATCACTGCTCCAAAAATACTGTATGTGAATTAATGTTTATTAGGACGTTGGCCTTATTGTATTTATGTGGGATTGAGAGTGAATAATATTGCTTGATGTTCCTACTGCTGGGTCTCTGTGAGTTTACTGTTCATCTCTCTCTATTCATTTGACAAAATAGCGCAGGAATTCCATATACCTTACTATTTTGATGTTCACATTCATTGATTGGAGTTGTTGATTTTGTCTATCACCAGTCTGTTAAATGGCGTTTTACTGCACCCCCAGTGGCAAAATAGTATACTGGAGCACATAATGGAATTGAAAGTGTCCCACATTGGTAATTTGGCTAGATGAGACAACAGAGTGAACTAATGGGTTTTATCAATATTTCACAGACTAATTGAAAACAAAAAGTGGAGTTAATTGTCATTATGTACAGTACCAGTCAAAAGTTTGGACACACCTACTCATTCCAGGGTTTTTCTTTATTTTTTAAAACTATTTCTACATTGTAGAATAATAGTGAAGACATCAACATTATGAAATAACACATATGGAATTATGTAGAAACCAAAAAGTGTTAAACAAATCAAAATATATTTTATATTTGAGATTCTTTGAAGGAGCCCCCTTTGCCTTGATGACAGCTTTGCACACTCCTGGCATTCTTTCAAACAGCTTCATGATGTAGTCACCTGGAATGCATTTCAATTAACGGGTGTGCCTTGTTAAAAATTAATTTGTGGAATTTCTTTCCTTAATGCATTTGAGCCAATAAGTTGTGTTGTGACAAGTTAGGGGTGGTATCCAATTTGTAAGTCGCTCTGGATAAGAGCGTCTGCTAAATGACTTAAATGTAAATGTAAATGTATATAGAATATATCCCTATTTGGTAAAAGACCAAGTCCATATTATTGCAAGAACAGCTCAAATAATCAAAGAGAAACGACAGTCCATGATTACTCTCATGAGGACTGCCACAGGAAAGGAAGACCCAGCGTTACCTCTGCTACAGAGTATGAGTTCATTAGAGTTAACTGCACCTCAGATTGCAGCCCAAATAAATGGTTCACAGAGTTCAAATAACAGACACATCTCAACATCAACTGTTCAGAGGAGACCGCGTGAATCAGACCTTCATGGTCGAATTTCTGCAAAGAAACCACTACTAAAAGACACCAATAAGAAGAAGATACTTGCTTGGGCCAAGAAACACGAGCAATGGACATTAGACCGGTGGAAATCTGTCCTTTGGTCTGAGTCCAAATTTGCGATTTTTGATTCCAACCGCCGTGTCTTTGTGAGACGCAGAGTAGGTGAACAGATGATCTCCGCATGTGTTTTTCCCACCGTAAAGCATGGAGGAGGAGGTGTGGGGGTGCTTTGCTGTTGACACTGTATGTGATTTATTTAGAATTCAAGGCACACTTATCCAGCATGGCTACCACAGCATTCTGCAGTGATACTCCATCCCATCTGGTTTGGGTTTAGTGGGACTATCATTTGTTTTTCAACAGGACAATGACCTCCAGTCTGTGTAAGGGCTATTTGACCAAGAAGGAGAGTGTTGGAGTGCTGCATCAGATGACCTGGCCTCAACAATCACCTGACTTTCACCCAATTGAGATGGTTTGGGATGAGTCAGACCGCAGAGTGACGGAAATGCAGCCAACAAGTGCTCAGCATATGGGGGAACTCCTTCAAGACTGTTGGAAAAGCATTCATCATGAAGCTGGTTGAGAGAATGCCAAGAGTGTGCAAAGCTGCCATCAAGGCAAGGGTGGCTACTTTGAAGAATCTCTTTTCTTAACTCTTTTTTTTGAAATCTTTTTTTTTGGGGGGGGTTACTACATGATTCCATGTGTTATTTCATAGTTTTGATTTCTTCACTATTATTCTACAATGTAGAAAAGAGTACAAATAAAGAGAAACCCTTGAATGAGTAGGTGTGTCCAAACTTTTGACTGGTGCTCTATGTAAATAATGTTCTATTGACAGACCAACATTACTATTGGAGAACTATCAACCATGGCTGGACTTGAAAGTTCCCTCCAAAGTGGATGCCTCTCTATCAGAGGTATGGGACACTGGATCAAACTCATTTTATTTTGTGCCTTCTGGAAAGTGCTTCTGTCATTCTAAGATGTGATATGTTTTTGCTCTGTTTCAAGGTTCTGGAACTGGTTCTTGAAAACTTTGTGTATCCCTGGTATAGGTTTGTTACTGTATATTACTCACAAGTGCTCCGTGTTGCATTAAATACATCCTCTGGCATGGTATATGCAGACATATGACCATTTTCTTTTTTCCTTCCTGTGAAGGGATATCACAGACGATGAGGCGTTTGTGGATGAGCTGAGAGTGACTCTGCGTTTTTTTGCCGCTGTGCTCGTACGTCGAACTCAAAAGGTGAAACAAACAGAATTTAGACTATTCTAGATATCAGATGATTTTTAAAGATTATATATATTTTTTATAATATTTATGTCCTATGTTCTTTCTCAGGTTGATATCCCAGGTCTTATCACGGCCAAACTGCTTAAAGTTTCCATGAAGCACATTGAAATAATAACCAAAGCAAGGCAAAAAGGTAATCATCTTAATTTTTAAATATCTTTTACTGCCAGAGTTCTTTCCAAAGAGTGGAACTTTGACCAGTGGACCCTTGACTTGTTTCTACCCCCTAGTGAAGAACGCTGAGTATCTGCAGCAAGCAGCACTGGAGGAGTACGGCCCTGACCTGCACGTGGCACTACGCAGTCGCAGAGACGAGCTCCTCTACCTCAGGAAGTTGACTGAGATGCTCTTCCCCTATATTTTGCCCCCCAAAGCCTGTGACTGCAGGTAACATGGCACCATATTTCTTGAGGCAATATAGGTCATTGTCTCCTGGGTTGTGTTCATTAGGGCACACTGTTATGACAGAAAACAAAATGTCGAATTTCTTATTAGTTGTTCAGATAGTGCCTTCTTGTTTCGGGGAGTTTCTGTTTCATGCTAACTGTATACGAACCCGGTCTCTGTTTTCCCATTTCTCTCTTTCATACCCGTCTCTCCACTCCTCAGATCGCTTACTCTTCTGATAAGAGAGGTGTTGGCTGGCTCTGTTTTCCTCCCCGCCTTGGACTACCTGGCTGATCCTGTAAGTGCTTTGTAGCCATGAAACATGTTTATTTTAGAAAATATAGGTAAAAAAAAATGTATTTCACCTTTTATTTAACCAGGTAAGCTAGTTGAGAACACGTTCTCATTTACAACTGCGACCTGGCCAAGATGAAGCAAAGCAGCGCGACAGAAACAACAACACAGAGTTACACATGGAATAAACAAGCGTACAGTCAATAACACAATGGAGAAAAAAAAGTCTATATACAGTGTGTGCAAATGGCATGAGGAGGTAAGGCAATAAATAGGCCATAGTAGCAAAGTAATTACAATTTAGCAGATTAACACTGGAGTGATAGATGAGCAGATGATGATGAGCAGATGATGGTGTGTAAGTAGTGATACTGGTGTGCAAAAGAGCAGCAAAGTAAGTAAAAACAATATGGGGATGAGGTAGGTAGATTGGGTGGGCTATTTACAGATGGACTATGTACAGCTGCAGCGATCAGTTAGCTGCTCAGATAGCTGATGTTTAAAGTTAGTGAGGGAAATGTAAGTCTCCTGCTTCAGCGATTTTTGCAATTCGTTCCAGTCACTGGCAGCAGAGAACTGGAAGGAAAGGCTGCCAAAGGAGGTGTTGGCTTTGGGGATGACCAGTGAGATATACCTGCTGGAGCGCATGCTACGGGTGGGTGTTGTTATCGTGACCAGTGAGCTGAGATAAGGCGGCGCTTTATCTAGCATAGACTTATAGATGACCTGGAGCCAGTGGGTCTGGCGACGAATATGTAGCGAAGGCCAGCCGACTAGAGCATACAGGTCGCAGTGGTGGGTGGTATAAGGCGCTTTGGTAACAAAACGGATGGCCTGTGATAGACTGCATCCAATTTGCTGAGTAGACTATTGGAAGCTATTTTGTAGATGACATCGCCAAAGTCGAGGATCGGCAGGATAGTCAGTTTTACTAGGGCAAGTTTTGCGGCGTGAGTGAAGGAGGCTTTGTTGCGAAATAGAAAGCCGCTTCTAGATTTGATTTTGGATTGGAGATGTTTGATATGAGTCAGAAGGAGAGTTTACAGTCTAGCCAGACACCTATGTATTTGTAGTTGTCCACGTATTCTAGGTCAGAACCGTCCAGAGTAGTGATGCTAGTCGGGCGGGCTGGTGCGGGCAGCGAACGGTTGAAAAGCATGCATTTGGTTTTGCTAGCGTTTAAGAGCAGTTGGAGGCCACAGAAGCATTGAAGCTCGTTTGGAGGTTAGTTAACACAGTGTCCAAAGAAGGGCCAGATGTATACAGAATGGTGTCGTCTGCGTAGAGGTGGATCAGGGAATAACCCGCAGCAAGAGCGACATCGTTGATATATACAGAGAAAAGAGTCGGCCCGAGAATTGAACACTGTGGTACCCCCATAGAGACCGCCAGAGGTCCGGACAACAGGCCCTCCGATTTTACACACTGAACCCTGTCTGCGAAGTAGTTGGTGAACCAGGCGAGGCAGTCATTTGAGAAACTGAGGCTATTGAGTCTGCCGATAAGAATACGGTGATTGACAGAGTCGAAAGCCTTGGCCAGGTCGATGAAGACGGCTGCACAGTACTGTCTTTTATCGATGGCGGTTATGATATCGTTTAGTAGCTTGAGCGTGGCTGAGGTGCACCCGTGACCAGCTCGGAAACCGGATTGCACAGCGGAAAAGGTACAGTGGGATTTGAAATGGTCAGTGATCTGTTTATTAACTTGGCTTTCAAAGACTTTAGAAAGGCAGGGCAGGATGCATATAGGTCTGTAACAGTTTGGGTCTAGAGTGTCACCCCCTTTGAAGAGGGGGATGACCGCGGCAGCTTTCCAATCTTTAGGGATCTCGGACGAAACGAAAGAAAGGTTGAACAGACTGGTAATAGGGGTTGCAACAATGGCGGCGGATAATTTTAGAAAGAGAGGGTCCAGATTGTCTAGCCCAGCTGATTTGTACGGGTCCAGGTTTTGCAGCTCTTTCAGAACATCTGCGATCTGGATTTGGGTGAAGGAGAAGCTGGGGAGGCTCGGGCAAGTAGCTGCGAGGGGTGCGGAGCTGTTGGCCGGGGTTGGGGTAGCCAGGAGGAAAGCATGGCCAGCCGTAGAGAAATGCTTATTAAAATGTTCGATTATCATGGATTTATCCGTGGTGACCATGTCGCCTAGCCTCAGTGCAGTGAGCAGCTGGGAGGAGGTGCTCTTGTTCTCCATGGACTTTACAGTGTCCCAAAACTTTTTGGAGTTAGAGCTGTTTGAAAAAGCTAGACTTTGCTTTCCTGACTGACTGTGTATTGGTTCCTGACTTCCCTGAACAGTTGCATATCGCGGGGACTATTCGATGCTATTGCAGTCCGCCACAGGATGTTTTTGTGCTGGTCAAGGGCAGTCAGGTCTGGAGTGAACCAAGGGCTATATCTGTTCTTAGTTCTAAATTTTTTTGAAATGGGCATGCTTATTTAAGATGGTGAGGAAATTACTTTTTAAAGAACTACCAGGCATCCTCGACTGACGGGATGAGGTCAATATCCTTCCAGGATACCTGGGCCAGGTCGATTAGAAAGGCCTGCTCGCAGAAGTGTTTTAGGGAGCATTTGACTATGATGAGGAGTGAGCGTTTGACTATGATGAGGAGTGGTCGTTTGACCGCGGACCCATAGCTGATTCATATAGGATTGTTGTTTTCAGGCTTGATATAATTTGCAAGTCTTTCCGAGGACATAAACAAGCCAGAATGGGCATAGATTTTCTGTTGTAAATCAATGCTCATTCCCATTTTAGGACACCGTGAACCATTTGCTTCTCATATTCATCGACAACTCTCCTCCCGAGGCCGCCATGGAGCCCAGCTCAACCTTGGTTCACTTCCTGCACAAGTACTCTGACGTTCGCAACAAGAAGCCCTCTGTAAGTAGCCAGGTAACCCATCCCTTCCCCCTCTTCTCCCCATATACTGCCCTTCCAAACCACTCATCTTCTCCCCTCTTTCTCAGGTGCTGAAGCTGGAGCTGAAGGAGATCAGGGAGCAGCAGGACCTGCTCTTCCGCTTCATGAACTTCCTCAAGCAGGAGGGGGCCGTGCACGTTCTCCAGTTCTGCCTCACTGTGGGTAAGCAGGCTTTGGCCATTCGCCATTATCCCAGATATAGATCAATACAGACTGACAACTATGTACTGGCCCAGAAACTCCCCCCTTCCCAGTGTTTGGACATTCTGAAGGAAAATGGATAAGTGTAGGGTGTCCAATCAAAAAGGCATCTTTTGACCAATGGTTAAAATATGTTAATTGTGTAGATACTTTTCTAACTAAACAAATGGTCCAAACCTCAAATTTTATTTGTCACATACACATGGTTAGCAGATGTTAATGCGAGTGTAGCGAAATGCTTGTGCTTCTAGTTCCGACAATGCAGTAATAACCAACAAGTAATCTCACCTAACAATTCCACAACTACTACCTTATACACACAAGTGTAAAGGGATAAAGAATATGTACATAAAGATATATGAATGAGTGATGGTACAGAACGGCATAGGCAAGATGCAGTAGATGGTATAGAGTATGTAGGGTATATAAACATAAAGTGGCATAGTTTAAAGTGGCTAGTGGTACATGTATTACATAAAGATGGCAAGATGCAGTAGATGATATAGAGTACAGTATATACATATACATATGAGATGAGTAATGTAGGGTATGTAAACATTATATTAAGTGGCATTGTTTAAAGTGGCTAGTGATACATTTTTACATAATTTCCATCAATTCCCATTATTAAAGTGGCTGGAGTTGAGTCAGTATGTTGGCAGCGGCCACTAATGTTAGTGGTGGCTGTTTAACAGTCTGATGGCCTTGAGATAGAAGCTGTTTTTCAGTCTCTCGGTCCCTGCTTTGATGCACCTGTACTGACCTCGCCTTCTGGATGATAGCGGGGTGAACAGGCAGTGGCTCGGGTGGTTGTCCTTGATGATCTTTATGGCCTTCCTGTGACATCGGGTGGTGTAGGTGTCCTGGAGGGCAGGTAGTTTGCCCCCGGTGATGCGTTGTGCAGACCTCACTACCCTCTGGAGAGCCTTACGGTTGTGGGCGGAGCAGTTGCCGTACCAGGCGGTGATACAGCCCGACAGGATGCTCTCGATTGTGCATCTGTAGAAGTTTGTGAGTGCTTTTGGTGACAAGCCGAATTTCTTCAGCCTCCTGAGGTTGAAGAGACGCTGTCTGTGGGTGGGTGGACTGAAAAACAGCTTCTATCTCAAGGCCATCAGACTGTTAAACAGCCACCACTAACATTTAGCGGCCGCTGCCAACATACTGACTCAACTCCAGCCACTTTAAAAATGGGAATTGATGGAAATTATGTAAAAATGTACCACTAGCCACTTTAAACAATGCCACTTAATATAATGTTTACATACCCTACATTACCCATCTCATATGTATATGTATATACTGTACTCTATATCATCTACTGCATCTTGCCATCTTTATGTAATACATGTACCACTAGCCACTTTAAACTATGCCACTTTATGTTTACATACCCTACAGTACTCATCTCATATGTATATACCGTACTCTATACCATCTACTGCATCTTGCCTATGCCGTTCTGTACCATCACTCATTCATATATCTTTATGTACATATTCTTTATCCCTTTACACTTGTGTGTATAAGGTAGTAGTTGTGGAATTGTTAGGTTAGATTACTTGTCGTTATTACTGCATTGTCGGAACTAGAAGCACAAGCATTTCGCTACACTCGCATTAACATCTGCTAACCATGTGTATGTGACTAATAAATTTGATTTGATTTGGACCAATTCAGCTTGTCTGTGATGTGTACACCGAGGAACTTAAAACTTTCCACCTTCTCCACTATTGTCCCGTCGATGTGGATAGGGGGGTGCTCTCTCTGCTGTTTCCTGAAGTCCACAATCATCTCCTTTGTTTTGTTGACGTTGAGTGTGAGGTTATTTTCCTGACACCACACTCCGAGGGCCCTCACCTCCCTGTAGGCCGTCTCGTCGTTGTTGGTAATCAAGCCTACCACTGTAGTGTCGTCCGCAAACTTGATGATTGAGTTGGAGGCGTGCATGGCCACGCAGTCGTGGGTGAACAGGGAGTACAGGAGAGGGCTCAGAACGCACCCTTGTGGGGCCCCAGTGTTGAGGATCAGCGGGGTGGAGATGTTACCTACCCTCACCACCTGGGGGCGGCCCGTCAGGAAGTCCAGGACCCAGTTGCACAGGGCGGGGTCGAGACCCAGGGTCTCGAGCTTGATGACGAGTTTGGAGGGTACTATGGTGTTAAATGCTGAGCTGTAGTCGATGAACAGCATTCTCACATAGGTATTCCTCTTGTCCAGATGGGTTAGGGCAATGTGGTTGCGATTGCGTTGTCTGTGGACCTATTGGGTCGGTAAGCAAATTGGAGTGGGTCTAGGGTGTCAGGTAGGGTGGAGGTGATATGGTCCTTGACTAGTCTCTCAAAGCACTTCATGATGACGGAAGTGAGTGCTACGGGGCGGTAGTCGTTTTGCTCAGTTACCTTAGCTTTCTTGGGAACAGGAACAATGGTGGCCCTCTTGAAGCATGTGGGAACAGCAGACTGGGATAAGGATTGATTGAATATGTCCTTAAACACACCAGCCAGCTGGTCTGCGCATGCTCTGAGGATGCGGCTGGGAATGCCGTCTGGGCATTCGTTCAAAGTTATTGGAGTTTTTACCCTTGTAGGATGGCCAGAATTAGGGTTAATAAATCAATGGAGGCCAGAGGTAAAATATTTTGTCAAAAATCTGGAAAATTACATTACTGGCTATCTGACAGGCTCACTTTCCTGTTGATCGTTCTTCTCGAATCCGCAGGACTTAAAACAATATAGAGGTAAGATGGATATCGATTTTTGAGA
Organism: Salvelinus alpinus; assembly: GCF_045679555.1. Lineage (NCBI taxonomy): Eukaryota > Metazoa > Chordata > Actinopteri > Salmoniformes > Salmonidae > Salvelinus > Salvelinus alpinus. Next base: position 72,486,367 of record NC_092094.1, read on the forward strand.
CTTGACAATTAGTACACCCTAATAATTAAAAGTAATACGCTATGAAAGCGACGTGTTATTTACGAGCAAGATGGTGGCATAGGAGTTTTGCTCACTCTTGTGCAAAGTTTTTAAATGCTAATTCTAGTGTTCTTTTGACCATCTGAACTAATCACGTACAAGAATGAGCGCTGAAATGCCTGCCAAGAGAAATATCAACATGTTGGAGCCGGCTACTCCGTCTCTGTCTACAAATCAAGAAGATAAGAAATAAAGCTGTTAGCATCCCTCTGTACATGGGTCTACAGGGACGCAGCTCCCCGTCAAAGAGGAGTTGGTTCTATCTCACTTGCTCCTGATGTCGGGAAGGCTTGCTGAGCTAAAAGAGTCTATCCGAAATGTGCACTGATGTAAAAACTACTAAAGTCACAGTGATCGTCATCCTCGCAGACATCGAATCATTCAAGATGAAATTCACAAAATTTGAGATTGAAATTGCGAAGGTAAACCAGTCCGCCACAACACAATCAGCCCGCACAGACACAATACAAGCGGAACAGCGTGAACACCATGATATCAACATCAATGCGGAGAACATCCAGGGCATGACGGATCGTTTAGCCGAGATGGAGGATTATTCATGCCGCTCATCCCTACGCCTGGTCTCGCTTTCTGAGACCCAGGAGGGTAGCGACGCTATTTCATTCCTGCAGAAGCCGCTACCTGTGGGGCTCTTCAGCCTATTATCCCGCGGGGTGATTGAGATGGAACGCAAACACCGCGTCTATACTACATTGTGGTAATATTATTTTCCCTAAAACATGCCATTTCATCTGTATGGGTCTTTTTCTTTTGCTCATAGTCTTTCATTTTGAGGCCTGAGCATGAGAGAAAAGTATCAGAGTATTCTAAAGTCTTCTATTTATTATAATAAAATTGCATACCCTTATGTGAACTTCCTTTTTTGCTGCTTCACTGCATCTTTTCCTTGGAGTCTTGAAGCTGGTTTATATTATGAGTGTAGCGGCTTCACTCGGCAGTGGATTTAGTTTATATCTAATATAGAAGAACATTATACCTTTTTTTGTTGTTGTTTATGGTTTGCATGGTGTACCCATATTGTCAGCATATTGTGGTATCTGGTGCCCACGGGGGTATGACTCAGCATCTGCATGTCACCAATGCATGGGGAAAGGGAAAGAGCAGGTAGTATTAATGGATTGTTGTGTGACCTACACTGAGTGTACAGAACATTAAGAACACCTTCCTAATATTGAGTTGCACCCTCCCGTTTTGCCCTCAGAACAACCCCAATTCGTCGGGGCATGGTCACTACAAGGTGTCAAGCGTTCCACAGGGATTCTTGCCTATGTTGACTCCAATGCTTCCCACAGTTGTGTCAAGTTGGCTTGATGTCCTTTGGGTGGTGGATCATTGTTGATACACACGGGAAACTGTTGAGTGTGGAAAAACCCAGCAGCTTTGCAGTTCTTGACACAAACCGGTGCACCTGGCACCTACTACCCCGTTCAAAGGCACTTAAATATTTTGTCTTGCCCATTCACCCTCCGAATGGCACACATACACAATCCATGTCTCAATTGTGACAAGGCTTGTCAATCCACCTTTAACCTGTCTCCTCTCCTTCATCTACACTGATTTGAAGTGGATTTTACAGGTGACCTCAATAAGGGATCAAAGCTTTCACCTGGATTCACCTGGTCAGTCTATGCCATGGAAAGAGCTCTTATTGTTAATGTTTTTGTACACTCTGTATAAATATACTTATGTACTTGAAATACAGGACAATCAGATCTACTATCCTATTGTCCTGTGTCTTTTCTTTCGATACTTATGACTAGTATTTTTTTGCCACTTGGGGATTCCAAGAAATCAAACACTGGAACTAAGCGAGCACTATGTCTTGATTTTATTCAGAGGAAAAATATTGATATTACTTTAATACAACAATCACATCTGTTGAAAGAGGATGTTCATAAATGTAGCAATACCCTTTTCAATGTAGTAGCTTCTTCTGTCCTAAATAGGGCAAGAGGTGTGTGGTGGTTTGTAGAACTCTAGGTATCAGCATTATAGACTCCTGGAATGACAGTGAAGGCAGGATCATTTATCTCTGTATATGCTCCAGTCATATTTGATAAAACCTTAATTTCACTATCTAATATATTGATTCAATTGTCCTTTTATTATTATTATAATTTTATATATTTCATTTATTTTAAAATTTGGTCAAAGAAGCACACATGACTGCAGTTACTAACCCATGTTTAGATAGATCCAATCCAACTATGAGCAGCTCACGGACGTCTACATCCAAGGACCTCCCAACGTCTGATCTCAGACCTTAGTCTGGTTGATCTTTGGAGACCGAGAAATCCATCTTCTAAAGAGTTTACTTTCTTTTCTCGTAGACGTCAGTATTACTCAAGGATTGATTACATTTTGTCCTCTGTCACTATGTCCATTATTACAGAGCACTTAGATCCTCCATTCTACTTTATCAGATCACCATGCAAACTGTTGTATTTTTGATTTCAACTCACAAACCCAGAGCACCTTGTTGGAAATTGAACGTATCTTTACTCCAGAGTTCATTTCTTTTAATATTAATTCAGTAGTTGATTGTCTGGGAGGCTATTTTAAATGATTTGTAAAGGACAATACAACATGGTTTGCATCCCATTTGAATAAATCTAGAACGACGAGAATATCTGTTTAGAAAATAAATATTAATCTCTGGATTTAACCCAGCAATCCTCCTTTTGTGATTCAAAGGCTCTTCAGCTCCGTCTTTAAGAAGCGAGCTGAATTCCTTACTCAGGCATCAAGTCAATTTTTATTTATTTATCCGGAGGTCATTGCAAAACCATTAAAAAGTAATGATAGCCATCCATCACATCTTCTAAACATTAAACTCTGTTTTTAATGAGCGGCTGCCCTCTCGGCAATTCATTCTCAAGGAGACATTGTCACTGTTTACATTCACAATTAAATAAATATTGTCTGATTTTTACCTTGATCAACTTCTTAAATCTGAGTTATAGCTTTATACAGACAATTGTCAGGCCTTTCTTGACAATATTGATCTTCAGAAGCTGTCAGGCTGAGGCTGATGATCTGGGCAATTTTTTTATTTTTTATTAAAATAACCTCGGCCAGATGGAATCCGTGTGGATATGCATTTATTTTTTGTTGCTTGGTAGGTTGTGCGTGTACTATTAGTTTGCTTCCGATTTGTTGCCTAATCAACCCTGGGTTAAGTCTAGTTGGACATTTCCCTTTATCCCCACCAGAGGAATTCAACGACAAGATCCTATGTCCGGAGCTGTCGGACTCTGAGATGCTGACGCTCCACGAGGAGGTGAAGAAGATCTACGAGACCTACTGCCTGGACGAGAGCATCGACAAGATCCGTTTTGATCCCTTCATTGTAGAGGAGATAAAAAATAGTGAGTCACAGGGATTTGTTTGGCATTTCCAGTTTTAAGGCACGATCGTTGTATTCGTCATAGCTTTTGTCATAGCTCAGTCATAGCTTTTTGTTATTTTCTCTTTGAGAACTTATAATAACGTATCCTCTCCTTCAGATATGGATTTTAATATGGTATCTTCAGCCTTATCAACAGAATGTCTATAAATACTGTTTATAAATAGCCATATGAACAGTTTTATTAACAGAATGTTCATTATTACAAATGGCAGCTTGGTTAGGTTATGCTCATGTGGTAGGTTTCCCTCCCCAGTTGCTGAGGGCCCTTATGCCGGGGTGGTGAAGCTGCAGACCATGCGCTGCCTGTTCGAGGCCTACGAGCATGTCCTGTCCCTGCTGGAGAACGTCTTCACCCCCATGTTCTGCCACAGCGACGAGGTCAGGACTATGGTTGCAAAGGGAGGGTATATTACTCGAAACTTTCAAAGTCTACCAGAATTTGTGTCTTTCAAGGATTTGATGTAATCTATCACAAGACATCTAGTGGCCCTTTTGGGTACTTCAGATTACCACAGGTGTCTGTCATGTCTCTGGCCCTCTTGTGTGGCCGTATCACATGTACTCTGAACAAAAATATAAACGCAACATGTAAAGTGTTGGTTTCATGAGTTGAAGTAAAAGATCCCAGCAATGTTCCATATACACAAAGCTTATTTCTTTCAAATTTAGTGCACAAATTTGTCTACATCCCTGTTAGTGAGTAGCTCTCCTTTGTGACGATAATCCATCCACCTGACAGGTGTTTCATATCAAGAAGCTGATTAAACAGCATGATTATTACACAGGTGCGCCTTGTGCTGGGGGATATAAAAGGCCACTCTAAAATATGCAGTTTTGTCACACAACACAATGCCACAGATGTTTTGAGGGAGCGTGCAATTGGCATGCTGACTGCAGGAATGTCCATCAGACCTGTTGCTAGAGAATTGAATGTTAATTTCACCTACCATAAGTCACCTCCAACGCCGTTTTAGAGAATTTGGTATTACATCCAACCTGCCTCACAACCGCAGACCACGTGTATGGCTTCATGTGGGCGAGTGGTTTGCTTATGTCAACGTTGTGAACAGAGTGCCCCATGGGGGCGGTGTGGTTATGGTATGGGCAGACATAAGCTACAGACAATGAACACAATTGCAATTTATTGATGGCAATTTGAATGCACAGAGATGCTGTTACACTGCATGAAGCAAATTAGGCACTACATACTGACTGCTTTTCTGATCCACAACCCTTTTTTGTTTAAGGTGTCTGTGACCAACAGATGCGTATCTGTATTCCCAGTCATGTGAAATTGATAGATTAGGGCCTAATTAATTTATTTCAATTGACTGATTTCCTTATATGAGCTGTAACTCAGTAAAATCTTTGAAATTGTTGCGTTTTATATTTTTGTTTAGTATAACATTTACATATAATGAAATATGATGATAAAAAAAAAATATATATTTATAACTAAATTATTGAATACCATTGGTGTTTTAATATGAGGGTCTCACCATAAAATATACTTTTATATTTGTTTTACACACCTGGGGATTTTCTTTTTTTAATGAAAGTCTATGTATTTGTTGTCAATGTTTTGGCGTCAAACTGGTGGCAGTTGGTAAATTACAGGTAGCTTTGCAACCCTAGTCTCACACACACAAACACACGTGAGATCATGTCGTCAATACTGGACACACGACTGACCAATGAGCTTGTGCAGCAAGTCATCATACATTACACTACACAGATTCTCTCATTTTATTATCATACTGAAACATGAGGTGAAATAGTGTTGTCTTCTACCGATCCCTGAATACATGGAGTATCTGGAAAGTAGTTATTCATAAGATTCCTTAGATATCATGGTTATGGCCTGGTGTTTTTCCTGTTCATGTCAAATGATCAGGAAAAACGCTGGGACCCGATCACGGTACTTTGTTCAGTGTTAAATAGATAGTCAGGGAGGGGAGGAGGTCCTAATATGTGTGACTGGTTTCCTCCCTGACCCTTTTTTTTCAGTATTTCAGGCAACTGTTGAGGGGGGCCGAATCCCCCGCCAGGAACTCTAAACTGAGCAGGTGGGTGCTGTTTTTCCATGGCTATAGAACAATGGTTGTATCTATATTGTGTCTATGTTCTGTGTCTTTCTTAACGTAGGCTTGTCTTTACTGTGCACCCGTGGTGTCGGTAGACTAGTTAATCTCAAAGGCACAGTTGAGCTTTTTGGATCCTTTTTGTGCTCACAAGTACATAAATTCTCCCATCAGAATTTGGTTTAGGACCAAAAGGGAAATCCGAAGCTCCTCTATGCCGTATTAACTCATTCACCAGGGTGTCTATCACAGGAGGTTGGTGTCACCTCAATTGGGGAGGACGGGCTCGTGGTAATGGCTGGAGTGCGAAGGTTGAATGGCATGAAATGCATCAAAACGCATTGATGCCAATCCATTCGCTCCGTTCCAGCCATTATTATGAGCCGTACAGGTGTGTACAGATAACATTGGACTTATACTACTCAAGCTAAATAAAGATAGACTGTTATCTGTACACACCTGTCTCACAGTGGCTAAGTTCAGTTAGTGTCTGTCGTCTGGTAGTGTGCTTGAGTGGCCTGTCATCTTTAACTCCTTGTGCCTGCTATTATTCCAGAAATAGCCTGAGTTTGGATGACATCCGGTGAGTATGCCCCCTCAGTATGGTGCTCAGCAACGGCTGTCCATTGCCGAGTTAACGCTGCACGCAAGATATGTAACTATACTTGCCTGGATGCAGTCTGAGGAAAAGAATACTGCCTTTGTAACAAACTCGACAAACCCTGGTGGAGTTTAGTCAAAGGCGCTATGTATAAACAATCGCCTCCTTTTTATAACGCACATTGTTAAAGAAAAGTGAGAAAAATGTATTTTTTTGCACAGATCTGTGCTCCCTTGCAGCAAAAAGGAAGGTAGGGTGGGGAATAGTTATTGTTCTCTCGTAGGAACAGTCTTTGTTATAAAGGCAGTGGTCAAGGCAGCATGGACTGTGGTTGTCAGAAAGGAGGAGGTGAACGAGGAGAATTTTTTAAGTAGAGAATGGCACTTTCTGCTTCGGCACCCCCATGCGTGAACACTGGCCCTGTCGCTAACCCCCTCCCCTTGTCTGTCTCTCTCTCACCAACTGCTCGCCTATATCCACCATCTTGGACAGTGCTTGTTTTTTTTTTTATCCATCCATCCCTCTGGATGTTCCATGCCTTACACACTGATGGCTCCCCGCTCTAAAGCTCCTGGGAGTGGGACTATGCCCAGAGCCCTGAGTCCCCGTCCAGCACCCCTGGTTCCTCCTCACCTGCATCCGTTAACCACCACCTTCATGTCCAGTCCATTGTAGCCCTTCCATCCGGCTCTTATGGCTGTCTAACCTCACGCCCTGGCTCGCTGAAGTAAGTCGGGGTCCATTGCGAGGCCCGTGTGTATCCTACATCCCACCTCTATAAATCGCCCTCGCCTCCCATCTCCTACGCATGGGTACTTGTCTTGTGGTGCTAATGTTTCTTGATTTGTTACCCTACCAGCATGGCCTCCTTGTTTGTGACCTTTATGGGTCTTGATTTGAATGTGTCAATTTTGTGTTGCCTTTCAGTGTTCATTTTTGATTAGGGTGACTACACAGTGTGTGGTTTCATCAGTCATTCACAAAGTGTCAGTGTTGTAATTGTACTTTTTTACTTGGCTAAAGCAACATTAGTTTGTTTTCAAATGAGTGTGGTTTGAGTGTATACCCCAAGCCACTCTCATCCTATAATCTCGTCAATGATTTTTCATCCACTTCTATTTTATTAATCCATTCAATTCACTGTTATCTGTGGTCTGGTGTGGCTACCCTGGCTTCTACCTCCCCCACCTCAACCCCGAACAATATACAGTATCCCTTCTGTCTTCCAGTCCTGCACCCACACTGCATGCGATTTTCTGAAGCCATGCACAACTCCTGCATTGTCACAAAATTAAACAATCTCTCTTCTTTGGCCTGCAGGAACACCTCGAAGCGGGGCGAGTCGTTTGGGATCAGCCGCATCGGCAGCAAGATCAAGGGGGTGTTCAAGAGCACCACCATGGAGGGAGCCATGTTGCCCTCTTACGGACTGGTGGAGGGAGAGGATGACATGGTGAGTAGTGTGTGGCCACTGGGCTGCAGTGTGGAGCCAGGATTAGTTAGGATCGCACACTCAGGAAATGAAGGATTCATGGTAGAGGTGAAACTATGGAAGTCTTGGTAGATATGGTTTCTGTTGAATCCATATGGTATATGATGATGTCATCCCGCAGAGTGTACCTTGAATATGAAAGATGGGCTTGGGACTCTACTTCTTTGAATTTTGTTGTTGATCATTTTAATTTTGAAATAAATTCGCCAGAGACTTTATGAAGCAATACTGATTGCCAAGAGGAGTCATTTTTAAAGGTTGTGAGTTTTCACTTAAAGGTTGTGATTTTCATTGGAAATCTGGTTGATAGATTACAATTGCACGGTCAGGTAGATAAATAAACTGGAATGGTGGCCTGTTGACCCAATTTCAGTATCAGAGGTACTCTTTTTGTTTCTTGTCCTCTGTCCCAGTGCCCATAAACATCGTACGGTGATGTACTGGCCTGTATGTTTGCTTATTCAATACCATGATGTGTTTCTTTGTACTAAGCAGACAACAATTAGGTTGAACTATTTTTTAGTATATAATTTCTACTTGATGTTAATGGTGAACACTCTGCAACAAATTCACCAAAGGGGAAATCTTTAGCGTTTCTGCTAAGAAAATATATAATGTTGAACTCAACTAAAAATGGTTTATGATCATGTTTGATTCACTGACCGAGACCCCTGCCCTGCCCCCTCTGACTAGGTATCATCATCATTCCCACAGCATTGCACAGCCGACCTCAGTATGTTTCTCTTCTTCTTCTCCCAGAGCCTTCCGTAGCTGACCCACTAGATAGTTCACACTCTAGCTATATTTTACCCCCACTAGAGCTGCTGTCAGTGAATACATCTCCCATTTTACATCCTGTACTTTGTTGTTTGTTCTAGTACGTCTTGTATATGTCACTCAATATCAGTGGACCTTTGCAGTGTGTCTCCCTTTTTACATTGTGGATCTGTGCGGCTTCACACAAGCTTTACCATGTATGGGACCACAGACCAGGCACCTATTCACAAAGAGTCTTAGAGTAGGAGTGCTGATATACATGCACCAGACAGTTTTTCTTTTAGGTACAACCGTCTAGTACCGGTTCGGACCCCCAGCCAGAATTCTTATATATAATACATGCCATTTAGTAGACGCTTTTATCCATAGCGATTTACAGACATGCTTGCATACATTTTACGTATGGGTGGTCCTGGGAATTGAACCCACTATCCTGGCATTGCACGAGCCAAAGCCATGCTCTACCAACTGAGTTAGAGGACCAATTATTTTGGACATGGATTCTACAAGGTTTCGGAAACGTTCCACAGGGATGTTTGTCCATGCTGATGCGATGGCATCACGCAGTCGCTGCAGATTGTATGGTGGTACATTCATCCTGCGAACAGCCCATTCCATCTCATCCCAAAGATGCTCTATTGGGTTTGGGCAGCAGCAATGTTCAGATACACTGTGGTGTTCAATTGTTGTTCAATTGGTATCAAGGGACGTAATGTGTGCCAGGAAAACATTACCCACACCTCTACACCACTGCCACCAGCCTGTATTGTTGACACCAGGCAGGATGGGTCCATGGACTCGTATTGCTTACGCCAAATCCTGACTCTGCCATCAGCATGACGCAACAGACCTGGGATTCGTCGGACCAGGCAATGTTTTCCCACTCCTCAATTGTCCAGTGTCGCGTGCCCACTGAAGCCGTTTCTTGTTTTTAGCTGATAGGAGTGTTGCAATAGCCTACTCTGAGAACCTTTTGTGACTAGAGGCCCAGATTCCATACCAAACTTTGACTGTCATTCATTGTCTTGACCTTCACCCTCTTATCTCTGACCGCCCTCTGTCTGTGGATGGGCTCTGTCAGGTGGAAGAGGCCATGATGGTTCTGGAGGATGACTCCCCCATGGAGGCCGTCAGTACCCCCAGCACCCCTCGCAATCTCTCAGCCTGGACCATCACCATCCCCTACATAGACTTCTTCGATGATGACATCAAGAGGGAGAGGATCCCCGTGTTCTGTATCGACGTGGAGCGCAACGACAGGAAGGCTGGTGAGATTTACAGGATGCTCTGGGATCAGTGTGGCTTACAGGTGAAACTAGGCCCAGGGGCTTAAGCATTACCTACATGCTGGTCTGGGATCAGTGTGGTGTACAGGTGAAACCAATACTGCTGATACTGTACAGTTGAAGTCAAAGTTTACATACACTTAGGTTGGAGTCATTAAAACTCGTTTTTCAACCACTCCACAAATTTCTTGTTAACAAACTATAGTTTTGGCAAGTCGGTTAGGACATCTACTTGGTGCATGACACAAGTAATTTTTCCAACAATTGTTTACAGATTATTTCACTTATTCACTGTATCACAATTCCAGTGGGTCAGAAGTTTACATACACTAAGTTGACTGTGCCTTTAAACAGCTCGGAAAATTCCAGAATTTGACATCATTTGAGTCAATTGGAGGTGTACCTCTGGATGTATTTCAAGGCCTATCTTCAAACTCAGTGCTTCTTTGCGTGAAATCATGGGAAAATCAAAAGAAATCAGCCAAGACCTCAGAAAAAAACTGTAGACCTCCACAAGTCTGGTTCATCCTTGGGAGCAATTTCCAAACACCTGAAGGTACCACGTTCATCTATACAAACAATAGTACGCAAGTATGAACACCATGGGACCACGCAGCCGTCATACCGCTCAGGAAGGAGACGTGTTCCGTCTCCTAGAGATGAACGTACTTTGGTGCGAAAAGTGCAAATCAATCCCAGAACAACAGCAAAGGACTTTGTGAAGATGCTGGAGGAAATGGGTACAAAAGTATCTATATCCACAGTAAAACAAGTCCTATATCGACATAACCTGAAATGCCGCTCAGCAAGGAAGAAGCCACTGCTCCAAAACCGCCATAAAAAAGCCAGACTACGGTTTGCAACGACACATGGGGACAAAGATTGTACTTTTTGGAGAAATGTCCTCTGGTCTGATGAAGAAAAAAAAAAAGTGAACTGTTTGGCCATAATGACCATCGTTATGTTTGGAGGACAAAGGGGGAGGCTTGCAAGCCTAAGAACACCATCCCAACCGTGAAGCACGGGGGTGGCAGCATCATGTTGTGGGGGTGCTTTGCTGCAGGAGGTACTGGTGCACTTCACAAAATAGATGGCATCATGAGGAATGGAAAATTGTGGATATATTGAAGCAACATCTCAAGACATCCGTCAGGAAGTTAAAGCTTGGTCGCAAATGTTTTTTTTCTCCAAATGGACAATGACCCCAAGCATACTTCCAAAGTTGAGGCAAAATGGCTTAAGGTTAACAAAGTCAAGGTATTGGAGTGGCCATCACATAGCCCTGACCTCAATCCCATAGAAAAACTGTGGGCAGAACTGAAAAAGCCTGTGTGAGCAAGGAGGCCAACAAAACCTGACTCGGTTACACCAGCTCTGTCAGGAGGATTGGGCCAAAATTCACCCAACTTATTGTGGGAAGCTTGTGGAAGACTACGCGAAACGTTTGACCCAAGTTAAACAATTTAAAGGTTATGCTACCAAATACTAATTGAGTGTATGTAAACTTCTGACCCACTGGGAATGTGAAGAAAGCTGAAATATATCATTCTCTGTATTACACTGCTCAAAAAAATAAAGGGAACACTTAAACAACACAATGTAACTCCAAGTCAATCACACTTCTGTGAAATCAAACTGTCCACTTAGGAAGCAACACTGATTGACAATAAATTTCACATGCTGTTGTGCAAATGGAATAGACAAAAGGTGGAAATTATAGGCAATTAGCAAGACACCCCCAATAAAGGAGTGGTTCTGCAGGTGGTGACCACAGACCACTTCTCAGTTCCTATGCTTCCTGGCTGATGTTTTGGTCACTTTTGAATGCTGGCGGTGCTTTCACTCTAGTGGTAGCATGAGACGGAGTCTACAACCCACACAAGTGGCTCAGGTAGTGCAGCTCATCCAGGATGGCACATCAATGCGAGCTGTGGCAAGAAGGTTTGCTGTGTCTGTCAGCGTAGTGTCCAGAGCATGGAGGCGCTACCAGGAGACAGGCCAGTACATCAGGAGACGTGGAGGAGGCCGTAGGAGGGCAACAACCCAGCAGCAGGACCGCTACCTCCGCCTTTGATACCAGTGTCCTTCCTAACTTAGTTGCCGAAGAGGAAGGAAATCGCTCAGGGATTTCACCATGAGGCCAGTGGTCGCTTTACAACAGTTTAATGGTCACAATACTAACCTAATTGACAGAGTGAAAAGAAGCAGGCCTGTACAGAATAAAACTATTTCAAAACATGCATCATTTTTGCAACAAGGCACTAAAGTAAAACTGCAAAAATTAACTTTATGTCCTGAATACAAAGCTTTATGTTTTGGTCAAATCCAACACCACACATCACTGAGTACCACTCTTCATATTTTCAAGCATGGTGGTGGCTGCATCATGTTATGGGTATGCTTGTCATCTGCAAGGACTAGGGAGTTTCTTAAGATAAAAATTAGCAGAATAGAGCTAACCACAGGCAACATTTTAGATAACCTGGTTGTCGGCTTTCCAATAGACACTGGGAGACAAATTCACCTTTCAGCAGGACCATACACAAAGCATAAAACACCATGGCCAAATATACAGTGCCTTCGGAGAGTATTCAGACCCCTTGACTTTTTCCACATTTTGTTAGGTTACAGCCTTATTCTAAAATTGATTCAATTGTTTTTTCTCCTCATCAATCTACATACAATACCCCATAATGACAAAGCAAAAACTTTTTTTTTTAATACATTTTTGCTAATTTATATTTAAAAAAAATAATAGAAATATCACATTTGCATACAGTACCATTCAAAAGTTTGCACACACCTACTCATTCCAGGGTTTTTCTTTAGTTTTACTATTTTCTACATTGTAGAATAGTAATGAAGACATCAAAACTATGAATTAACACATGGAATCATGTAGTAATCAAAAAAGTGTTAAACAAATCAAAATATATTTTTATATTTGAGAATCTTCAAAGTAGCCAACCTTTGCCTTGATGACCGCTTTGCTCACCCTTTGTCTCGACCCTGACTAGTCTCCCAGTCCCTGCCGCTGAAAAACACCCCCACAGCATGATGCTGCCACCACCATGCTTCACCGTAGGGATGTTGCCAGGTTTCCTCCAGACGTGACACTTGGCATTTAGGCCAAAGAGTGTAATCTTGGTTTCATCAGACCAGAGAATCTTGTGTCTCATGGTCTGAGAGTCTTTAGGTGCCTTTTGGCAAACTCCAAGCGGGCTGTCATGTGCCTTTTCCTGAGGAGTGGCTTCCGTCTGGCCACTCTACCATAAAGGCCTGATTTGGTGGAGTGCTGCAGAGATGGTTGTCGCTCTGGAAGGTTCTCCCATCTCCACAGAGGAACTCTGGAGCTCTGTCAGACTGACCATAGGGTTCTTGGTCACCTCCCTGACCAAGGCCCTTCTCCCCCGATTGCTCAGTTTGGCTGGGCGGCCAGCTCTAGGAAGAGTCTTGGTGTTTCCAAACTTCTTCCATTTAAGAATGTGTTCTTGGTGACCTTCAATGCTGCAGACATTTTATGATACCCTTGCCCATATTTGTGCCTCTACACAATCCTGTCTCGGAGCTCTACAGACAATTCCTTTCACCTCAAGGCTGGTTTTTACTCTGACATGCACTGTCAACTGTGGGACCTTTTTATATAGATAGACATGATTTGGAAAAGCACATATCTAATCAATTACATTTACCACAGGTGGACTCAAAGTTGTAGAAACATCTCAAAGATGATCGATGGAAACAGGATTCACCTGAGCTCAATTTCAAGTCTCATATCAAAGGGTCAGGATACTTATGTAAATAAGGTATTTCTGTTTTTATTTTTTAATAAATTAGCAAAAAAAATGAATATCTGTTTTTGCTTTGTCATTATGGGATATTGTGTGCAGATTACTGAGTATTTTATTTGATCAATTTTAGAATAAGTCTAACGTAACAAAGTGGAATAAGGCAAGGGGTCTGAATACTTTATGAAGGAACTGTACACTGTGGTTATTTACAAGATGACATTGAATGTTCCTGAGTGGCCTAGTTACAGATTTGACTTAAATCGGCTTGAAAATGTATGGCAAGACTTGAAAATGGCTGTCTAGCAATGATCTGCAACCAACTTAACAGAACTTGAAGAATTTTAAAAAGAATGTGCAAATATTGTGCAATCCAGGTATCCAAAGCTCTTACAGACTTACCCAGGAAAATGATTCTAACATGTTGGGGGTTGAATACAGTTGAAGTCGGAAGTTTACATACATCTTTAGCCAAATACTTTTAAACTCAGTTTTTCACAATTCCTGACATTTAATCCTAGTAAAAATTCCCTGTCTTAGGTCAGTTAGGATCACCACTTAAAAAGTCCTAACCGATTTGCCAAAACTATAGTTTGTTAACAAGAAATTTGTGGAGTGGTTGAAAAATGAGTTTTAATGACTCCAACCTAAGTGTATGTAAACTTCCGACTTCAACTGTACTTATCTAATCAAGATAGTATATTAGTGTTTTATTTGTCATTTTGTTTTCCCAATGTTAGACTTTTTCTTCCACTTTGACATTCGAGTATTTTGTGTAGATCGTTCACAAAAAAAGACAATTAAATCCATCTTAATCCTACTTTGTAACACAACAAAATATGGAAAAAGTCAAGGGGTACTTTCTGAAGACAGTATGTCCACTCTTAATATTGATGTATTGTTCCCCTTTGTATTTCACAGTGGGTCATGAGACCGAGCACTGGTCTGTGTACAGAAGATATCTAGAATTTTATGTCCTTGAATCAAAACTCACTGAGTTTCATGGTAAGTACATGTTTTAGATGATTCTTCAGGTTTCAGTCCCTGTAACCACTCATCGCATCGTCCATTGTAAATTGACAGCCAGAACATATGAATCTCGAACATTGGCCAAATGTTTCTTCTCACACTGAATAATTCCACCCATTTCTAAGAATAGTTCTAACAGTATTTTCACATTGTTTGATTGTCTTCAAGCCTTCTCATCCAGGATTTGTTTTTATTTTGTGCTCTTCTGTCACAACAGGCTCATTCCCAGACGCCCAGCTGCCTTCCAAAAGAATCATCGGCCCCAAGAACTATGAGTTCCTGACCTCCAAGCGGGAGGAGTTCCAGGAGTACCTCCAGGTAGGTAGTCATTATGGACTAAACAAGCGCCGGGGTGACGTTTCCCATAGGTACAGATGTAGGATCAGCTTCCCCTCCCCGAATCCTAACCTTAAACATTAGTAAGGACAATACAAAATTGACTCAAGATCAGCGTCCAGGGGAAACTTCACCTTACAACAGAGAGGCCATGCTTCAGGAAATAGCTGGTCTCTCCCAATGGATCTATGTCAGCTGATGTAGAGGCTCGAGAGGTATTAGCAACCAGAGGGTTTATGGTTCAAATCCCAGGGCTGCTGGGTTCAGAATCTACCACCAAACACCAAATACAGGGTTACTGTGGTTGACCCTGAACTGGTTCCAGCTTCTCAAGTATGTGTGCTGACTCGGGGGGTGGGGAGCCTAGGACACATTTCCATTGTTACAAATTAATAACAAAGTGCTATTCTATGCCAGCCCTCACTGAATATGTCAACAAAGTGAAGATGTGATCTTTCTGTTTATTTTCCAGAAACTGCTCCAACACCCTGAGCTGAGCAACAGTCAGCTGCTAGCAGACTTCCTCTCCCCTCACAGTATGGACTCTCAGTTTGTGGACAAGATGCTCCCTGATGTCAATCTAGGTATGCAACACTGGCCAAGTAGCCTCGTCTCAGATTATGTTTGTGCCATCTTGCCGACTCCTATGGTCATTGTAACGTGGCCAAGAGTTCTATGTTAATAACATCTCTCACAACCTGCTCTCCTGTTGAACTCATTGTTGAACTCATTTGAGTTTAACATGGTTTATTTTCCGACAGGGAAGATCATCAAATCGGTGCCCAGTAAACTGATAAAAGAAGTAAGTCATGCATTTTCGACTTGGGTTGGGAAAAAACGTTGTGGTGGCGTCCTTGTAAAATAATTCCTGGGATAGTCATTTAGGAATGTAAGCCAAACATGCCTGTGGAATCCACTTATAAGTCATGTCAGCTATGTTATTATAGTATGCCAGTTGAAATAAATGTGAACAGCAGGGATCCAATGACTCAAGTAACACATTTAACTGTTTAAGAGGGCTTTCACAGTAACCTATAAGGAATCTCCCCTGTGTTTTTTTCTGTTTCAGAAAGGGCAGCATTTGGAGCCATTCCTCAATTCCTTCTTTAACTCCTGTGAATCGCCCAAGCCCAAACCCAGCCGGCCAGAGCTGACCATCCTCAGTCCCACGTCAGAGAATGATAAGAAGGTGGGCTTACACTACACCTGGGTCTAAATAGTATTTCAATTCTTTCAAATATTTTAGGTGCGCTTGATTTGGCTTACCTAGCCTGCTGAGTTGGGGTGGGGGAAGGTTTGACTTTGCACTAGTCCATTGGTTCCATTAGACTGGGGAAGCTAATTCAAATGCACGTTAAATATTTGGAAGAGATGCAAATACTTTTTCGACCTGTGTCTGGCATGCTTAGACTCCCATACTCACACACGCTTACCTTAGTTGACAAGTGTTTCGTGTTTCTAGTTAGGAGAGCCACTTGATCGCTCAGCCAAATTGGAACAGATCCTTTAAATATAACTGCTGGATGTGTTTTTACATGTTATTTTGTTATTCCCCTCCATTTTAAAGTGTTGTTGACCTTTGCTTGAACTCCCTAGCTCTTCAATGAACTATTCAAGAACAATGCCAACCGATCAGAGAGCACGGAGAAGAAACATAACCAGAACTACTTCATGGAGATGATCACTGTGGAAGGAGTGTATGACTACTTGATGTTTGTGGGTAAGTCGGCCCCACCCATAGCATTTGTCCATCCAGCGACAAAGTAGTGCAGGAATATAACGCTCAATTCTAAATTGGTCTCTACTAGGTACTAGTGGAGATATGAAAGAATTAAGTAGGTGTAAACAATATGGTGGAAATTCTATCTATCCAATCAGAGGGTAAATCAGTGTTATTGCCACCTTACATAAATCCTATACATATTTAGAAAATCAATAATTGATTGGACATAACCTAGCATCTCATCATCACTCTCCCACTGCTTGACTGTCATTGGCAGGTCGAGTGGTCTTTCACATCCCTGATTGGCTGCACCATCTGCTGATGGGCGGGAGGATCCTGTTAAAGAACACCCTGGAGGCGTACACAGACCACTACCTGCAGCATAAACTGGACAAGGTGTTCCAGGAGCACCGCCTCATTTCTCTCATCACCCTGCTCAGAGGTCGCTAGCTTACCTCCGACCTTCTACTGTTTTCTTCTTCCAATTTCTTTTTTCTACATATTTTTCATTATTATCCTATTTTGTAAAAAAAAAGAAAATGTATATACAAAAGCAATGAGTGATATGACTCTTATTTTGATGTGTGTCCTTGTGATGTACTAGATGCTGTGTTCTGTGAAAACAGTGAGCCACGCTCCTTGGCAAATAAGCAGAAAAGGGCCAAGAAGACCTTTGAGGAAATGATGAAATACATTCCAGGTCCTTAGTAGATCTCTTAGATTCAGATGGTTTCATGAAGTACATCTCAAGTTAAAGTGGGAAACTTGGCTAGGATTATTAGGTCTTATTTTGGGTTCTATGTAGTTGAAAACGTGTTTTTAATTTTTGCTATAAAGTCAATAATTTTTTTATTATTAATTGAAAACAGTCAGAAGTCAATTGATTTGACCCTCTAAGATGACGAGTGTTTTCCCTTCAGAATTCCTGGGCAAGTGTATTGGAGAAGAGGCCAGGTACGAGGGGGTCCGCCTGCTCTTCGATGGACTACAACAGCCTGTTCTTAACAAACAGGTACGACAATGCAGCGAGGCATCTAAAGTTACAACTAGTGTCACACAAAGTACAGGAGAATGCAGGGTTGAAAAGAATACTATCATATATCATTGTTTCAAATGCACCAAAACTGACTTGGTTGAAGTGTGAAAGCTCATTAGCGTCCTCATGCATTGTAGGGTCCTTTATAGGCTCCCCAGGCATTGTAGGGTCCTCAGGCATTGTAGGGTCCTTACTAGGATCCTCAGGCATTGTAGTAGTTGGAGGCTTGTGAAGGCCAGTTAGTCAGTGAATTGTTATCCTACATGTAAACACCAGAAAGGCAGCTTATTATTATAATTATTATAATAATTTCAGACAGACCATGTGTAACATGAGTATAAGGTTGCTACATACTGTAGCTCATGAATGTAGCTCATGGGCAGCTAACATAAAACATCATGAGAACAGTGTGTTTAGTACAGTACACTGCACTACATAGTTTACCACAATGTATTGCATCTTTTAAGGGTTGTTAATCTAGACCTTATTGCTGTACTGTATGATTTAGACAGCAGTAAACACATTTTAGATCCGTGATGAAAACTACAATTTAGGAATTTGTATTCATTCTAATAATCCCTCTGCATAATTTTTCCTCAGTTGACCTATGTCTTACTGGACCTGGCTCTTCTAGAACTGTTTCCTGAACTGAACAAGGTAAATAGATTTATTTCAATTTAACTTCAAAAGGGAGACGCCCGTATATCTGGTAAGAGTTGTGTTGGAACATGAAATTCGATTTACAAGACGTTTCTGTACACTACTTGAAATGTTTAATTCACTTAATTGAAAGGGCAACATTTTGGTCTACCGACCGACAAGTATAAGTGCATTGTGTAAAAACCCTTAACCGTCACCCTATTATCATTCCAGCAGTAATCATTGTTTATACATATTTTTAATTCATGGATTTGATTCATTTTTTCCCCCCAGCAGCCGGGACAGAAGGAGACTCCTAACATGGCTCCATGGATGTAGCAAGAGGATGGGGACTCGCTTTAGTCTTTGCTTTATCTGTTGCATGTGCAATAGACTGTGTACATACAGCACTTAAACCATTGATACCGCTGCACTTGTGATAATTTTTACTGTAAACTGTGCTTAGCCTGTCATTTTTTTACCATTGACAATTTCCTAAGATACAGATTCGTAAAAGTATAACACTGGAAAAATGTGTTTGAAGATAAGCATGATTATGCTAATAAAATATTTATTGATAAAATAAAAAAACATCCTGACTGTCAAGACTCATAACATTAATCCGACTACGCTTGTCCAAACTTGGTCACGGATTTTGTAAACTTCCCCACATGGTTTCTGGTTTCCTGTCTGGCCTGTATCAATACGTGTTCAGATCTATGACTCATTTTAGTCTGCACTCTGCGGTAGTCGTTAGCAACATGCAGTCTTCCCTTCCTAAGCCTTCGAAATAGGGACGCTTTAATACCATGGGTATTTCAAAAAGTGATGTGGAAGAGGATTCTTTAGATTACTCCATCGGTCTGTCAACACTTGAGGTGAAACACAATGGCTCCCCCGGCAGATGTACAGGACAGTCAGACTTCATATACTGCATGCAAAGACATTTGACATGTCAGTTCTTAATCTTAGAAATAATTTACAGGTCTGAATATCAAAGTTTTTGCCTAAAATATTTTATAATCTTTTACAAACATGTCAGTCAACATGACTGAATTGCAAAAAATCCGCAAGAAATATACAGGGCTCTAGAAAAGTGACCCCAAAAAAAATTCTTCGCAGTTTTTCCACTTAGCTGTACTTATAGGTAACTGACAAAATAAATGAAACCCTTGTAAATTAAGAATACAAAGTATATTGAAAGCAGGTGCTTCCACACAGGTGTGGTTCCTGAGTTAAATAAGCAATTAACATCCCATCATGCTTAGGGTCATGTATAAAAATGCGACGTTACCCATTATTTTGGCTACCATGGCTAGAAGAGATCCCAGTGACTTTGGAAGAGGGGTCTCAAAGGAGCGTAGGGGTTTAAAGGGTGTGTTTGTGTCAGTCACCAGATCTCAACCCAATTGAAATTCTGGAGTAGTGCCTGGGAGCGTTTTCCACCACCAACAAAACACCAAATTATGGAATTTCTTTTTGAAGAATGCTGTGGCATCCCTCCAATAGAGTTCCAAACACTTGTAAAATCTATGCTCAGGTGCATTGCAGCTGTTCTGGGGGCTAGTGGTGCGTGTATTTATTATACTCTAGTGTTGCTTTCCATTGTCTTGGGTTGTGCAAAAACAGTCCCGGGAAGCCTGAATTTCAACTTACTGTGCCGGTGGGCAAAACAGTTGGTCATTATGACGGGGGAATTTGAGACAAAATATCTAAAGGATCATATTATTAAACAGACTTTCAGAATGTGGGTCTGTTGTAGACCAACCTCTCAGCTTTCCTCGTGTCAAAATAAAAGTCCTGCACGTGTGCCATATGTGGACAAAAAAGGGTCCTTTTATATATTTTGCTTCAAATTCCCCCGTCATGATAACCAACTATCCTACTCACCGAAAGTTTGTGTAACCCAATACAATTGAAAGCAACGCTAGTGTATGCAAATACACTCTCGTTGCTTAAAGCACCTACCCAATGCCCTATTAAGACACTTCATGTTGGTGTTTCCTTAATTTTGGCAGTTACCTGTACCGGCATAGTAAAACATATAGTAATGCAGATACAAATACATTTTATTGATATAGTATACTTTGCTTTCTCGTAAACAGCAGCCTTTTTACAAAAATAGAAAAACTGGTATGTGCCACACCACCACAGAAAGCAGCCATATTGTAATCTTGTGAACAGTGTCTCTCAGGCATGTGGATAGGCCCCATAGCAGGCCTAGCAGTAACAGAGTCAGACAGTTGGTTTCTGAACTTATTGGGGCCCTCCATGGTTGGGTAAGCCAGCTTCATCTCAGTGATATAGTTGGAGAAAACAGAGCGGTCCACATCACCTATAGGCAAGAGTAAAGAAAAGTGGAGGTTAATCCTCTTGCTATAGCAAGATTAGATTGAATTATTTTATTTCAAACACATACAGTACAGTAATGGTTCACTGTGTGGCTTGGGGTCAGGCATCAAGGTTAGCTAAAATGAAAAAGATATTCATTAACAAGGTAATTCTGTTAAGATGTTTAATGCATTTTAATGGCATATTTTTTAAGCCTGTGTGGCGCCATAAGCAAAGTCAGCAAGTATTTAAAGCCTGTACTCGTGAAGCGATAATTCTCTTCTGTCAAGTACTCAAGTGTTCCTATAACTAGGAGGCTTTATTTACAAGTCCCTTCACAGATTTTTACTGGAAATCGAAGGCCATTTATTTATTATTTGTAATGTCATATATTACAGTCTTAAAACAGCAGATCCTCAGGTGACCAATACAGAAGTTGTTTTTCATGTGTGAATTTATTTTAAGGAAAGGTCATTTAGAGTGTACATACAGTAATATGTTTCTGTCAAAGACTTGCATTGGGTCTGAGTAACAACTCTGAAGTGTTTAACAGGGCCAGAGTACCCACAACGCTAATGAATTCTAACACCAGCTGTTACTCTTCAGTGACACTCACTGGTCGATTTCTCATTTGGGACTTTTCATTCGGATGTTAATCTTCGAAAATAGTTACTACATGATCCTATTTGTCATTTATCATGAGGCACAGGGGATCTTATTTTTCTCATACAATGTCTATACAGGGCCTCAGTACATTTACAATTGTGCTAATCAAGTACAGTATATTCAGTGAGGTGAAATGTAATGACAATTCCCTATTTTACATGACAATTTCCATGTGAATGTTCTGTATCGTTGCACCCTCCTGAACAGTCTCCTGTTCTATTCAAACCTAACTTCTGCCACCCTGCCTAATGAGCTCACCAGCATCATGTGTCAGCTTCTCCTCCTTGATCATGGTAAAGCCATCTCCTCCGTCTGCGATGTAAGACGGTAGATCCAGCTTATACAAACTGTCTGGGTCCAGGGGTTCATATCTGGGCACACAGCACTGATAGCAGCGGAGGCTTAAGGCTGTCACGCTCCCCCACCAGCCGCGACAGGTCGTATTCAACATGGATTCCTGTGAAGTTGATCACGCCAGAAAGGGATTCAGTATTAATCTTTACAGTTTGTGTCAGCATCCAAAAAGAGAATGTGTTGGTCAAAAGACTACACTGCACACAAGAAGTAGAGGAATGAATGAAGAAATATCTATAAAGACAAAAAGTAATGTCATTGTCTACAGTGAATGTACTACAGGAGTGGTGTTTCTTTAAGAAATATGTATATTCTCCAATTATATTTTTCAACAACAGTGACTAAAATAATCACTTACTGACTGGTACCTGAATCTTCCTAAATGGTAAGACTGATAGAACCTCCATGGTGATGGTGCCTTAAGAAGCAATGTAGAATAAATGTATGTTGTCCATATTAGCACAGCCTCACACTGTAGAAGTGAAACCCTTCATTTCATAAGTCATGAATAGCATCAGTATAAAGCAGTCACTTTACAGTAACTCCTTTTCCACTTTAAAATGACTGTTTAGTTAGTAATATAAGTAGTTCTTAAACGAATTGGCAGTACTTTCAAACACTTTATGAACCCATAACACACTATTGCTGTCCTTATGGCTCCACTGTTCAGGATGCATAAACTGACGTGATTCCACTGGACCTCATCTGCATACTTGATATTGTTATGAATCAAGAATACTCAGTGGAAACACAATGGTCGTACTCAAAAGCCCTCAACCTGGAGCAAGTCCACCTATACTGTACAGTTCAGCCCATCATGAAAACAGATCCTTCCACTAGGGTTGAGATATTCACCATGGGGCATAAAATCAAGTGTGAGCATTAAATGATGAAGGCATCTGCCTCACCATTGCATCACAGATAAGGTTCCCAAGGTTCACACTCGGAACCGGAACTCCACAAAGGTTCCATTGAGATACACCAGAGTCTTCCCCACATACTAAGACGAGAGGCCGTGTCCAAATATCCATACTTGCATTCTAAATAGTAGACCATTTGAGTTTCCGAAAAAATTACATTTTATAGTATATGAAATTTAGTTTTGATAGCTAGATCTCATCAAGTAAACAACTTGTAAGATGACAAATAGTGAAGCTTCTGTGATGGTGTTCAAATGTAACTCGTTTTTGTTCTCCTTAAAATGATCACAACTATTTCATCATACATGTTTGAAAAGAGATTTGCAGCCTGCTGCCTGCCATGCATTTAGCTAGCTACTTGCTTTAGTATGACTGGAAGTTATAGCTAACTGTTCGAACAGTAATGTTAACTTAACCTGTTATGTGAAAGTAATGGTAATCTGCACTTGTTACTGTTTCACCTTGGCACTCCAATTTGATAAAGTATGTGGCAGTATAGCTATCTACAGAACGTTCACACAACTCCACTTCGCTAATGTTTTGGTCAACGTTGTACTTCATCTTATGTCTTTTCAGGATCTACGTCAAGGAGTGTGAGCTGGAGGGGCAGCTGTCACCTGCATGGGTGAAACATAAGTGGGAGAACCTGAAACAAAAATACAAGGAACAAAAAATTATTACTAGTACAGGGGCAAACAAAACAACAGGTCAAGGGCAGGCAGAGGTCACTAATCCAGGGTGCAAAAGGTCCAGAACGGCAGGCAGTCTCAGGGTCAGAGCAGGCAGGTGTCAATAATCCAGTGTGGTGTGGCAAGGTACAGAATGTCAGGCAGGCTCAGGGTAGGCAGAATGGTCAAAACTAGGAAACAGGAACTAGAACAGACAGGAGCAAGGGGAAAAATGCAGGTAGGTTTCACGAAACAAAACAAACTGGCAACAGACAAAACAGAGAACACAGGTATAAATACACTGGGGTAATGGGGAAGATTGGTGACAACTGGAGGGGGGTGGAGACAAGCACAAAGACATGTGAAACATCAGGGTGTGACAGTACACTCCCCCTCTAGGTGCGCCACCTGGCACCCCAAGCGGGGACCCAGCACCTCTCCTCTGGGCCATAACCCTCCCAGTCAACCAGGTACTGGAACCCCCTGCCACGAGGTCAAACCTTCAGGAGACGCCTCACAGTATACGCCTGTTGGCCGTCGATGATACAGGGGAGAGGGGTGGGCCAGAAAAGTGGAATGTATACGGAGGGTACGGGGCAACAGAAGAAGAACAGCAGAGGGGCTAATGACCTTGGAGATGGGGAAAGTGCCGATAAACCGGGGGGAGAGTTTGCTGGATTCCACCCGGAGGGGCAGATCCCGGGTGGACAGCCATACATTCTGCCCGAGACAATACCGGGCATCCGGGGATAGTGGCGATCCGCTTGTTGTCGATACCTGGAGGTGGTCTTGAGAAGGGCCGACCGGGCTCTCTTCCAGGTACGATGACAGCGGCGGACAAACATCTGGGCCGAAGGTATGCCGACCTCTTCCTCAAGCTCAGGGAAGAGTGAGGTCTGATACCCCAGGGAACACTCAAAGGGTGAGAGACCCGTGGCAGAGCAAGGAAGGGTGTTACAGGCGTATTCGACCCACACTAGTTTCTGGCTCCAGGTCCAGGTGGTGGGGTTGGTGGAGACCAGGCAGCGCAGAGTCGTCTCCAGGTCTTGGTTGGCTTGCTCTGAATGGCCATTGGACTGGGGTGGAACCTGGAGGACAGGATGGCTGACGACCCAATGAGTGTGCAGAACGCCCTCCAAAACTGGGACGAGAACTGACGACCCCGGTCGGAGACCCTGTCCATTGGCAGTCCATGGATCCGGAAGACATGCTGCACCATGAGCTGGGCCGTCTCTTTGGCAGAGGGTAGCTTGGGGAGTGGGCTGTTTTGGAAAACTGATCCACTACAGTCAGGATGGCGGTGTTGCCATCAGACGGGGGAAGACCCGTGACAAAGTCCAGGGATATGTGAGACCAGGGATGGTGAGGGATAGGCAGAGGTTGAAAGAGACCAGCCGGAGCTTGCCGAGGAGTCTTGTTCTGTACACAAATCGTGCATGCGGTGACGAACAGGGAGACGTCAGGAACCATGGTAGGCCAGCAAAAGCGTTGTCACATAAAGTCCAGGGTCCGCCGGGAGCCCGGGTGGCAGGCAAACCTGGAGAAGTGTGCCCACTCCAGGACCAAGGAGCGGGCTGCGTCAGGAACGAACATCTGGTTATCTGGGACTCCCTGGGGTTCGGCTGGGAAAGCTGCGCCTCACGAACCTTCTCCCCTATCCCCCAGCTGAGTGCAGTCGTCAGGCATGAGGTGGGAAGGATGGTCTCGGTTTCCGGGTTTGAAGCCGTGGGGCTATAGCGGTGTGACAGCTCATCCGGCTTGTCATTCTTGGACCCAGGCCGGTATGAGGGAGACGTTGAACCGGGTGAACAGCAGGGCCCACCTAGCTTGCCTGGAATTGAGGCGCTTGGCGGTGCGGAGATATTCCAGGTTCTTGTGGTCAGTCCACACAATGAACGGATGTTCCGCCCGCTCCAGCCAGTGCCTCCACTCCAATGCCATCTTCACCGCAAGAAGCTCGCGATTCCCCACATCATAGTTCGTCTCTGTGGCATTGAGGCGGTGGCAGAAGGCGGAGCAGGGATGTATAACTTGAGGTCCAGGGCAGCCCCCACTCCGACAACCAAAGCATCAGCCTCCACCACAAACTGGTGGGACGGGTCAGGATGAACCAAGATGGGAGCTGTGGTGAAGTGTAACAGATGTATAGTGTACTCTCCATGCGTTGTGTTTTAAAATAATAAATCACTTCGGCCAGTGGTCCCAGTTGAGCATCATTTATTTCTGTGGTTAAATGGGAAACAGCACGTTAGTTGTGCAGGACTTAACAGTGATGATGGCTGTCGATGGCAAAATCCCTCGCATCACATTTTCATACTGGGTGAACAAAATACAAAAATACAATACAAAATATAACATGTGTAAATACCTGTGGTTAAATGGGAAACAGCACGTTAGTTGTGCAGGACTTAACAGTGATGATGGCTGTCGATGGCAAAATCTGTAGCATGAAGACAACTGTGTTAGCCGTGGCTTATGTGACCATGACATCGGTGTATGCTAGCTAACACAATTATTTACAGCAATCATATGCCAAAGCACATCCCAGAAAGCCCCTCAATCCCTAACAGGTACCATATAACCACACATGTATAAAATCAGTAACGTACAGCAAATTTGTACACATTGTAAAATAGAAAATAGAAAACAGTATTCAGAACGTGACCTACCCCTCGCATCACATTTTTATACTGGGAAGACCTGACGTTCGCGATCTCCCCCTATCTGCAAGCGGGGCCAATCACAACACCCCTTATTGTCATCAGAGTTGAACTAACCAATAAGAATGCTTGAACATCAAATACACATTTCTTTAGAGGCAAGTGGAAACATAACCAACCCTGTTACATTCTCCCCTGCTGAATTACACTTGCATACTACAAAGAAACTAAATGAGGTATGCAATACCTTGCAATACATATGTCACCAAATATTCCAGTGCAAAGACTATTCTCTAAAGAGAATTAGGGGAATTCAAAGACCCCGTAGGAAAACATGCCTGTTACATGTTCAGTACACTCAGTGACAATAAGAACCTCAGACAGAAAAAAAAAACCTTGGCCTACATGACCCCTGACCCATTACCTCTATAGGGTCTCTTGAAAGTTAAAACCTACACCCAAACAAGGGCACTGCGTTCATCCACCTCTGGCCTGCTCGCCTCCCTACCTCTGAGGAAGTACAGTTCCCGCTCAGCCCAGTCAAAACTGTTCGCTGCTCTGGCACCCCAATGGTGGAACAAACTCCCTCACGACGCCAGGTCAGCGGAGTCAATCACCACCTTCCGGAGACACCTGAAACCCCACCTCTTTAAGGAATACCTAGGATAGGATAAAGTAATCCTTCTAACCCCCCCCCCCCCCTTAAAAGAGTTAGATGCACTATTGTAAAATGGTTGTTCCACTGGATATCATAAGGTGAATGCACCAATTTGTAAGTCGCTCTGGATAAGAGCGTCTGCTAAATGACTTAAATGTAAATGTAAATGTAAGTGGTGTTTTAGATCCCAGAACGCCCGGTCAGAAGCTGGGGACCATGTGAACAGAACCTTGGGAGAGGTGTGCAGACAGAGGGGGAGCCAGGGTGCTGTAACCCCAGATAAAGCAGCGATAAAAGTTGCTGAAATGTTGCAGTTGCACCCTGGACGTAGGGGGGGCCAATCCACCACAGCTCTCACCTTTCCGGGATCGATCTGTACACTCCCTGCAGCGATGATGTAACCCAGAAAGGGGATGGTGAAGCGATGGAATTCACACATCTGCTTTTACAAAAAGCTGGTTCTCCAGGAGGCATTGGAGAACCTGTCGGACGTGGAGCACGTGTTCTTGGGTGGAGCGAATTGGTAATTGGTAAATTGATACATTTTCAAGAACATAACTTTAGAAAACATACAAAAATGCTACGCTAATAAAAAATACAAGTTTACACACTCCCAGGAATGTCATACATTATGGATCATTAGCTTCCCTACATAAATTGTACTAACAGGAGACGTGACAAGAATGCTGATCCAATGTCTCTTAACACAGAAGTTAAATATTTAAGACAAGGGCCAAGTTAGCAGCCAACACTGATCTAATGTCATAAGTGAACACACCACAAACCACACACACACACAAAGTAAAAAATAAATAATGTACACACTATTTACAATTACAGTATTTAGAACACCCTCTACACAAGATTGTGCTGCTGGTCCCAAGTCTCTTTCTGCTGTAAAGCACTTACCATTCTCTACTTGTTGGCTGGCTGGGTATTCACAGCTCTAGACGGCCGGGCGGGGGTTTGTAGTGGAGCCAGAGAGAACAGCAGTCAGACTAAGTGGGGGATGGAGGATTTAAATGTGGTCTCTTTGAAGTCAGTCTTTATCACTATTGAAGATTAGAAAAAAAAAAATCAGTAAGAACTCAAGCTTATTACATATTTTATTGAACCTTTATTTTAGCAATACATCAAATAAACACCACATCTATAAACATATATTATATAGAGTGGAGAACACTGTGGTGAAGTGTGCACCAATTATTTTTAATTGTAATTTTTTTGTACCTTTATTTAACTAGGCAAGTCAGTACAAATTCTTGTTTACAATGATGCCTACCCCGGCCAAACCCGGACTACGCTGTCACGCCCTGACCTTAGAGAATCTTTTTATGTCTCTATTTGGTTTGGTCAGGGTGTGATTTGGGGTGTGCATTCTATGTTTTTGTTTTCTGTGATTTTCTATTTCTATGTTTTGGCCGGGTATGGTTCTCAATCAGGGACAGCTGTCTATCGTTGTCTCTGATTGGGAACCATACTTAGTTATCCCTTTTCCCTCCTTTCAGTGTGGGAAGTTAACTTTGTTTGTGGCACATAGCCTTAAGCGTCACGGTTGTTTTGTCGGCATCATCACCTAATAAAAGGAATATGTACGCTCACCACGCTGCGGTTTGGTCCAGTTCTTTTGACGGCTGTGACAGACGCTGGGCCAATTGTGTGCCGCCCTATGGGACTCCCAATAACATCCGGATGTGATGCAGCCTGGATTCGAACCAGGTACTGCAGTGTGTTAGACCACTGTGCCAGTCGGGAGCCCAATGTGTATTCTATGTTGACTTTGACATGTTGTGGCTTTCGAGTGCCTTGTTAGCTATTCATACACATATGTCATTAGGGAATATATATACAGTTGAAGTCAGAAGTTTACATACACTCAGGTTGGAGTCATTAAAACTAGTTTTTAAACCACTCCACAAATTTCTTGTAAGTGAAATAATCTGTCTAAACAATTGTTGGAAAAATTACTTGTGTCATGCACAAAGTAGATGTTCTAACCGACTTGCCAAAACTATAGTTTGTTAACAAGAAATTTGAGTGGTTGAAAAATGAGTTTTAATGACTGCAACCTAAGTGTATGTAGACTTCAGACTTCAACTGTATGTGTGAGTGTGTGGGTAAAGTCTAGTGAGTGTGCAGGTAGAGTCTAGTGAGTGTGCATAGAGTCAGTGTAAGAGTTACTGCAAAAAAGTGTCAATGCAATAGTCCGGGTAGCCATTTGATTAACTGTTCAGCAGTCTTATGGCTTGGGGGTAGAAGCTGTTTATGTGCCTTTTGGTCCCAGACTCGGTGCTCCAGTACCACTTGCCGTGAGGTAGCTGAGTGAACAGTCTATGGCTTTGACAATTTTCTGGGTCTTCCTCTGACACTGCCTGATATAGAGGTCCTGGATGGCAGGGAGCTCGGCCCCAGTGATGTACTGGGCCATCCGCCCCACCCTCTGTGGCGCCTTGGGATCGAGGGCGGTGCAGATGCCATACCAAGCGGTGATGCAGCCAGTCAAGATGCTCTCAATGGTGCAGCTGTCGAACTGTTTGAGGATCTGAAGGGCCATGCCATATCTTTTCAACCTCTTGAGGGGGAAGAGGTGCTGTCTTCAAGACTGTGCTGGTGTGAGAGGACCATGTTAATCCTTTTCATTTGCAGATTTAGACACTGATAAGTGCCTAAATTGGAACGCAGTGGCTGTACAGTAACATGCTATAGATAACGTCAGAGCTCAGGGTCTCCGCTTCACAGCGCTGTATGGGTTTTGACTGACAGCCATTCTGAATTTCAGCACTGCGCGACAAGTTGCCCCCATCCCTTTTGCAAATGTTTTGTTGTCTGAGTGAGGGAAATACTGTAAATTAAGCAAGCCAAACACCGTGATGTCCAAAATGTGCACTTCACATTTCCATATCATAAAATGCATGTAATATACAGCGTCAACGTTTATGATCACTATGTTTGAATTACAGTTACAAGATGACATTGCGTTATACCCAGGGTTGTCCTGAACAGAATGAGTCTGTTTGTTGTATTGTAAAAAGAATTGCTGCGGACCACGCATCTGAAAGCACTCATGACTCCATTGTATGTGCACCAAAATTTGAATCTGCTCCTCTGAATTGCCTTGTGAATGCCTAACACTGTAAGATCATATTTTATAATTTAGCTAGTCATTTTGGCAATAGAACAAGCTTTTAAATGATGCCCACCTGATCCAGATTGCGATTTAAAAATGTACTGTTTTTGGATTGCGTAAACAACAACAGTAATTGTGTGATGCAGGCCTGTGTTCAAAACAACCACAATGCAAGTGTGCTTACTTCAGTTCCTTAACAGCACAGCTAGGAGAGCTCAAAAAAGGACCATTAGTTGAAGACTGCATTGAAATTACTTAGGAACTATGCACACATTGGAGAGGTGTGTGGCCACTTGGAGACACCAGTTTGACCTCTCACTCAAACCCTTGTCAAATGTTTTGTTTTATGTTGCACCTAGCCCAAATTTTCCAATAATATTCTTATCATGTTTCCTGAATGTATCCAGAGTATTTTCAGATTTCGTTATAAACAAATGTACAGTAAATGTAAAATGCACATCAAATCAACAGTGTAATGTTTGGATTCAGTCTTGTGTCAGGTGAATTTAAGTATGCTCCCTCTAATTCTCCCATGTGACAAATAAAATGTGATTTGTCTCTCTCCCCACCCGGAGGACCTGAGCTCTAGGACCATGTCTTAGGACTACCTGACCTGACTCCTGCCTGTCCCCATCCCCAGTCCACCTGGTCATGCTGCTGATCCAGTTTCAACTGTTTTGCATGTGGCTATGGAACCCTGACCTGTTCACCGGACGTTCTACCTTGACCCGGACCTCCTGCTGTTTTCGACCTGCTCTCTCCCCATCTCTTGCTCTCCCTCCCTCCCTCCCACATCTGCTGTTTTTTCCTCTGAATGCTCAGTTTATAAGAAAAGCCATCTGAAATTTACTCCTGAGGTGCTGACCTGTTGCAGCCTCTACAACAGTGGTCACCAACCTTTTCTGAGTCAAGATCAAGCCGAGATCTATCACTCAGATGTATTATTTATTTTTACATGACTTAATAAAATGTAACATTAACCTAATAAAACAGTTCTGTACAAATGAGGTTTGGGCAGTAGGCCTAATACATTATCACAGCATATTGACTATATGCCTGGCCTGCCAATATTGTACTTCTCAGACCATTATATAAAAAAACTTGAGCATTGATTAAAAAGAAAATTTCAGTTGGTGTAGCACTTGCCAAGCACTGCGGAGCATAAATTGAAAGAATTTGCTTTTTTATTTTACTGGACTGGTGGCATGGTACCAGTGAAGGCTTCTGAGGGGTGGACGGCTCATAATAATGGCTGGAACGGAGCAAATGGAATGGCATCAAACACATGGAAACCATGTATTTGATACCATTCCACAAATACCGCTACAACCATTACCATGAGCCCATCCAATATGTGCATGAGCCAGTAACAAAACAAAAGTCATCCTAAATACACTGAGTGCACAAAACATTAGTAACACCTTCCTAATATTGAATTGCACCCCCTTTTGCCCTCAGAAGAGCCCCAATTTGTCTGGGCATGGTCTCTACAAGGTGTCGAAAGCGTTCCACAGAGATGCTGGCCCATGTTGACTCCAATGCTTCCCACAGTTGTGTCAAGTTGGCTGGATGACCATTCTTGATACACACAGGAAACTGTTGAGCATGAAATACCCAGAAGCGTGGCAGTTCTTGACACACTCAAACCAGTGCCTCTGCCACCTACTACAATAACCTATTCAAAGGCACTTCCATTTTTTCTGTTTCCCATTCACCATATGAATGGCACACATACACAATCAATGCCTGTGGTTCAAACACTTAAAATACACACCCTATCCCCTCAGCCCTGAAATTAATTGGACACTTCTGATGACGTTCATGACGTCTGACGAGTATACACTTTCAGGGCAAGGGATGAAGGAATTACTTTTAAATGGACCACCCTTGGTCGGAAATTCATCATCCCGCGATGATTGTGTTTTCAGCCACTGGTAGCTTGTGGGTGCTTTATATACGCTACATTCAATTATGAGTGCATGTCTACTTATATTAAGTATATAATTATTAATATACGCCTACTGTATGATAGCTAGCAAATTAATTAGCTAACTAACGTTAGCCTGACTAGCTGGAACTTCTGAAGGGAAATGTTTTATTTATACAATTTCCAAAAGATAACCAAACAAAAACATATTTACTTTTTACGTAGTAGCAAAATGTCTAACATATTTGCATTCGTTTTTACTTACTACTCCATTGATGTTGTTTTTAAGTTTTCGCTGACTTTTCTTAGCGGATGTACAATCGTCACGAATTGAATTATGGGGAGTTTCAGGACCCGGAGTGAACATAATTGTACACTCGCAAAGCCGACTGAAAACGAGGGCTGAGGTGCTTTCGTTGCAAACTTCCCTTGCTCGGCTAATCATTTGGACCACCCGCCAATGTATTTAGTGATGAGCCAAGATATTCATTGTCATTTTACTCTACTCACTACAGCACCTGAAGTGGGTCACTTTCCCCAAGGCCTACCTTCCAACTGAGCTAGGTACACACACAGGAATTTTTTTGTGATTCATGGATACTTGGGATTTTTAAAACATGAAATTCATTATTGAAATATAAAACAAAACCAGAGAGATTATATTTTAGGTACATTTCTGTGTACATTACTTACAGAAATATAGGACAGAGCAGACAACTTTGTTGTTTCAACTTTGTTTACATACTGTAGGGCTTTTAGTGGGGACAGAGATTGAATAAAAAAAATACCTACAGTATGTGTCCTCTGACGTGGCTGGCTGAGGCTGTGCATTACAGCTTGTGGGACCTTTGAGTTCTTCACAGGCTTCAAGCTTCCCTGCAGATCTGGAGACTATGAGTTCACAACGATGAGTCCCACTCACACAGTGGGAAATGAGAGGAAGGGATTTGGGGGAAGGGATCGGGTCCAGGCTGGCAGGGGAGTCAAATGAGAAAGAACAGTGGTTTATTTTCTTTTTCTTTTTGTTCATTCTTGAAACTTAATCAATATCTTTAATCTAATCTGAGTAACATGAGACAAAAAATCCCTATTATAATCCGTCAGTTTAAGATAGAGATATCAGTTTGCGGTGGAAGGTGGTCGAGCTACACAGTGTTTGTCAGACCATGAGACATCCCGAAAATCGGTCTTCTCACGAAAACGTCTGTAGCATTTTGGCCTACGAACTATTATGACCACTCTATGGAAAGGGGAAACTCTCACAAATACAATGGTGTTTTCCAATGGTGATCTCCTTATGTTCTACGATCACAAGTGTTTTGGGACTCATCTGAATGTAACCCATACTAATCAAATCAAATCAAATGTATTTATATAGCCATTCTTACATCAGCTGATATATCAAAGTGCTGTACAGAAACCCAGCCTAAAACCCCAAACAGCAAGCAATGCAGGTGTAGAAGCACGGTGGCTAGGAAAAACTCCCTAGAAAGGCCAAAACCTAGGAAGAAACCTAGAGAGGAACCAGGCTATGAGGGGTGGCCAGTCCTCTTCTGGCCGTGCCGGGTGGAGATTATAACAGAACATGGCCAAGATGTTCAAATGTTCATAAATGACCAGCATGGTCAAATAATAATAATCACAGTAGTTGTCGAGGGTGCAACAAGTCAGCACCTCAGGAGTAAATGTCAGCTGGCTTTTCATAGCCAACTAACGAATGGTAGTTTTGTGACAACAAAAATATGGGGTTAAATATGTATTTCTTGAGCTTTCTTATCTCCTAGATATATAACAGACACTTCAAAGCCTTAATCCTTATGATTTATTTTTTGACTCTCTTTTTTGCCATTCATGAATGTGTTATTCAATGTGTTTCTATGGGCTCTAGTAATAAAAGCCAAATTCAATATTTTATATACATATTTTTTTTTTTAAAGATACCCTAAAATTCCAAAATAAAAATCAAGTAGCTAAATGATCCATGGTGTGACCATCTTAAAACAATTCTATATGTTAGCTTTCTTGACTTGGGCCCAGGTTACCTAAAAGCATTTTAAGGCTAAGTTCATCGTTAGAACCTTCATAGGAGCATCGTTAAATCTTTGAGCTGTTTCCCAAAACCATTGTTAATAAAGTTGCACTTGAAAACGCTCGTTATTTACCGATTGCCTCAGACAACTCATAGAACAGCTTAGTGCGTCATTAGCTGCTTTTTTGCCCATCCGCATCACTTTATACACAGAAGATCTCAGCTAAACATGTAATCAATCTGTTTTTCTGTCTCTCTGCGACCCACCATAACTTGGGAACGAAGTTGACTACAAATACAAAGTTGCCAATGTCTTTGCAATTGAACAAGCGAAGGATAAAAAATATGCTTAAAATGAAAACCGAGATGACTGCATAAAAAATAAATACAGTAGGCCTATATATTTCAATCATATTTAAATAAATGTAATGTTCAATCAATTGAGTTCTATTTGTAGGCTACACTGTCTGTAATTGTTGCCTCAATATATTTCATGATGTGTAACAACATGCGCAATGATGTGCCAAATGAAACTGTGATTGAGTGCATTACTATAGGGTAAGCACTAGAATAAGATGCCTCAATATTTGCCGCCATTATGTGATATCTCTTTAGGAGCTGATCCATTGTCAGTATTGTGGAATAATTATAATGTTAAGGTAAGATTTGAATGGAGAAAGCTGATCAGAGAGCAGTGCTGCCTTTCTTTGAATCCTATCAGTTTCGACACATGCTCCAACTGTAACGGATGTGAAATGGCTAGCTAGTTAGCGGGTACGCGCTAGTAGCATTTCAATCAGTTACGTCACTTGCTCTGAGACTTTAAGTAGGGTTTCCCCTTGCTGTGCAAGGGCCGTGGCCTTTGTGGAGCGATGGGTAACGATGCTTCGTGGGCGACCGTTGTTGATGTGTGCAGAGGGTCCCTGGTTCGCGCCCGGGTCGGGGCGAGGGGACGCCATAAAGTTATACTGTTACATTGATGCTGTTGACCCGGATCACTGGTTGCTGCGGAAAAGGAGGAGGTTGAAAGGGGGGTGAGTGTAACGGATGTGAAATGGCTAGCTAGTTAGCGGGTACGCGCTAGTAGCATTTCAATCAGTTACGTCACTTGCTCTGAGACTTTAAGTAGGGTTTCCCCTTGCTGTGCAAGGGCCGCGGCTTTTGTGGAGCGATGGGTAACGACGCTTCGTGGGTGTCAGTTGTCGATGTGTGCAGAGGGTCCCTGGTTCGCGCCCGTGTCGGGGCGAGGGGACGGTCTAAAGTTATACTGTTACACAACGATGCTCTGTGGTGTTTTGCGAAACGCATGTTACATATACGTCAGTTTTGGGGAAGCTGCACCGTTAAAACACTTGTAAGCCTAAATTCCATCGCTATCGGGAAACCAGGTTCAGGATATGCATTTTTGCCAACACATGGCTCACCCAGATAATGCAACATTTCCATCAGGGTAGGTAACATATTGCCTTGGAAATAATCCTGGGCCAATGATCAATGATTACATTTTAAAAGCCAGTGTTCCCTTCATCATTACGGGTTGTAAAGCCAATTACAGTGGGGAGAAAAATTACACTGTATTCTTACTTCAGATACATACTGTCATATCACATGATTGCAAGAAAAAACATTTTTCTTTTATGTTTTCTAGGAAATCAAATCACCTCCATTGATGCCATTTACAAACAGAATTTGTAGGTGAAACTTATTGCGCAAAGACCTACATTGGAAAAACATGCTAGTTTCTCAGAAGTCCAACTGACATCTATTTAATTCTCGCCTTTTAGAAAAACACTTTTCAGTCCTAAAAACAATTCATTTCTTTGCAGTCTCTTTTGATTGAGACACAAATGTCACTGATGAGTGGTAAAAATCAAATACACTGCTCAAAAAAATAAAGGGAACACTTAAACAACACAATGTAACTCCGAGTCAATCACACTTCTGTGAAATCAAACTGTCCACTTAGGAAGCAACACTGATTGACAATAAATTTCACATGCTGTTGTGCAAATGGAATAGACAACAGGTGGAAATTATAGGCAATTAGCAAGACACCCCCAATAAAGGAGTGGTTCTGCAGGTGATGACCACAGACCACTTCTCAGTTCCTATGCTTCCTGGCTGATGTTTTGGTCACTTTTGAATGCTGGCGGTGCTTTCACTCTAGTGGTAGCATGAGACGGAGTCTACAACCCACACAAGTGGCTCAGGTAGTGCAGCTCATCCAGGATGGCACATCAATGCGAGCTGTGGCAAGAAGGTTTTCTGTGTCTGTCAGCGTAGTGTCCAGAGCATGGAGGCGCTACCAGGAGACAGGCCAGTACATCAGGAGACGTGGAGGAGGGCAACAACCCAGCAGCAGGACCGCTACCTCCGCCTTTGTGCAAGGAGGAGGAGGAGGAGCACTGCCAGAGCCCTGCAAAATGACCTCCAGCAGGCCACAAATGTGCATGTGTCTGCTCAAACGGTCAGAAACAGACTCCATGAGGGTGGTATGAGGGCCCGACGTCCACAGGTGGGGGTTGTGCTTACAGCCCAACACCGTGCAGGACGTTTGGCATTTGCCAGAGAACACCAAGATTGGCAAATTCGCCACTGGCGCCCTGTGTTCTTCACAGATGAAAGCAGGTTCACACTGAGCACATGAGCACGTGACAGACGTGACAGAGTCTGGAGACGCCGTGGAGAACGTTCTGCTGCCTGCAACATCCTCCAGCATGACCGGTTTGGCGGTGGGTCAGTCATGGTGTGGGGTGGCATTTCTTTGGGGGGCCGCACAGCCCTCCATGTGCTCGCCAGAGGTAGCCTGACTGCCATTAGGTACCGAGATGAGATCCTCAGACCCCTTGTGAGACCATATGCTGGTGCGGTTGGCCCTGGGTTCCTCCTAATGCAAGACAATGCTAGACCTCATGTGGCTGGAGTGTGTCAGCAGTTCCTGCAAGAGGAAGACATTGATGCTATGGACTGGCCCGCCCGTTCCCCAGACCTGAATCCAATTGAGCACATCTGGGACATCATGTCTCGCTTCATCCACCAACGCCACGTTGCACCACAGACTGTCCAGGAGTTGGCGGATGCTTTAGTCCAGGTCTGGGAGGAGATCCCTCAGGAGACCATCCGCCACCTCATCAGGAGCATGCCCAGGCGTTGTAGGGAGGTCATACAGGCACGTGGAGGCCACACACACTACTGAGCCTCATTTTGACTTGTTTTAAGGACATTACATCAAAGTTGGATCAGCCTGTAGTGTGGTTTTCCACTTTAATTTTGAGTGTGACTCCAAATCCAGACCTCCATGGGTTGATAAATTTGATTTCCATTGATAATTTTTGTGTGATTTTGTTGTCAGCACATTCAACTATGTAAAGAAAAAAGTATTTAATAAGAATATGTGTTATTTTAGTGTTCCCTTTATTTTTTTGAGCAGTGTATTTCAGATGACAGCACTAGAGGAACAAAGGGAGAATATTGATCATATCAACCCTTTGTCACAGAGTAGGAAGAGATACCCGGGGAACATTTGTGACGGTACCCCATAGACTACCCAGAGGGCATAGTCATGACAGACTCATCTCACTTCCTCCATGGGGAAGAGATAAGGTCCCTCTCTCAACGTCAAATTGACATTTGTCTGTAGGAGCTCTCTGTTGTGTCCAAGGTACAGACACTGACTGGACCATAGAGATCCTATTAAATTACTAGAGAGGGGATGTCATGATGTTTCTGAAAAAAATTCTGTATATATTATCCTCTAAAACAGTGGTTCCCAAACATTTTATAGTTCAAACATTCAACCTCCAGCTGAGTACCCCCTCTAGCACCAGGGTCAGCCCACTCTCAAATGTTTTTTTTGGGCCATCATTGTAAGCCTGCCACACACAATACTATACGATACATTTATTAAACATAAGAAGGAGTTTTTATCACAACCTGGCTCGTGGGAAGTGACAAAGAGCTTTTATAGGACCAGGGCACAAATAATAATATAATAATAATCAATAATTTATCTCTTTATTTAACCATCTTACATATAAAACCTTATTTGTTCAACGAAAATTGTGAATAACTCACCACAGTTTAATGAGAAGGGTGTGCTTGAAAGGATACACATAACTATGCAATATAGGGTTGTATTGGAAAGAATCTCAGTCTTAAAACATTTTCTACACACAGTCTGTGCCTGTATTTAGTTTTCATGCTAGTGAGGACCGAGAATCCACTCTTACATAGGTACGTGGTTGCAAAAGGCATCAGTGTGTTAACAGCACGATTTGCCAAGGCAGGATAATCTGAGTGCAGTCCAATCCAGAAATCTGGCAGTGGCTTCTGATTGAATAAAAATTTCACAGAACTACTTGTTGCAATTTCAATGAGGCTCTCTTGTTCAGATATTGGTAAGTGGACTGGAGGCAGGGCATTAAAGGGATAATGAATCCAGTTGTTTGTGTCGTCCATTTCGGCAAAGTACCTGCGGAATTGCGCACCCAACTCACTCAGGTGCTTCGCTATATCACATTTGACATTGTCCGTTAGCTTGAGTTAATTTGCACACAAAAAATCATACAATGATGGAAAGACCTGTGTGTTGTCCTTGTTAATGCAGACAAAGAAGAGCTCCAATTTCTTAATCATAGCCTCAATTTTGTCCCGCACATTGAATATAGTTCGCGGAGAGTCTCTGTAATCCTAGATTCAGATCATTCATGCGAGAAAAAACATCACCCAGATAGGCCAGTCATGTGAGAAACTCGTCATCATGCAAGCGGTCAGACAAGTGAAAATTATGGTCAGTAAAGAGAACTTTAAGCTTGTCTCTCAATTCAAAAAAACGTGTCAATACTTTGCCCCTTGATAACCAGTGCACTTCTGTATGTTGTAAAAGCGTTACATGGTCGCTGCCCATATCATTGCATAGTGCAGAAAATACACGAGAGTTCAGGGGCCTTGCTTTAACAAAGTTAACCATTTTCACTGAAGTGTCCAAAACGTCTTTCAAGCTGTCAGGCATTCCCTTGGCAACAAGAGCCTCTCGGTGGATGCTGTAGTGTACCCAAGTGGCATCGGGAGTAACTGCTTGCACGCGCGTTACCACTCCACTATGTCTCCCTGTCATGACTTTTGCGCCATCAGTACTTTCCCGGGTAAAGGGGCAGTAGCTCTTCGGCTGCATCAGATTCACAACTGTCAGTGTCCATGCTAGCTGGGCTAACAACAAATGTAGAATTACTGATGCTAGCATTGGTTGTGCTCGTGGAAGCAGAACAACTTGTGTCGTCGACAGGTGCAGGTGTAGTACTGCTGGTAGTAGCAGTACTACAGTAGAGCTGGTACGTGTCTCTATGGATGCGGGCCTTACTTTTTTAACCATTAATCAATTATCGAACAAACGGAATGAGCTGCATGTTTGGCTGTTTGGCTACATATGGACCGTTAGTGGAATTCCCACGAGAGAGTAACGGTTAATGTGATTGGATGTTAATTATTTAACTATTCTACCTGTATTTGACATTGTGTTGTTATTTCGCTGAACACTAGATGGTTTAATTTTACTTTTGGAAGTGAAACGAGGCTACTCAGGCGAGAAAAAAACCTCACCCAAATGTATAGTCCCGTTGGAAAATATAAATTTACTGTTTGAAAATGTGAAGATGTGAATCACATTTTCATTTGGCGTACCCCTGACGGCAATTGCACGTACCCCAGTTTGGGAATACCTGCTCTTAAATATACAGTGCCTTCAGAAAGTATTCACACCCCTTGACTTTTTCCACATTTTGTTGTGTTACAAAGTGGGATTAAAATTGATTTCATTGTAATTTTTTGACAACAATCTACACAAAATAGTCAGCAATAATCCAAGTACCCCTGTTGATGTTACATTGTGTAGCCAGTGGCACCTAGTGGCTGGTGAGATTTGGGGATAAGTAGTGAGACGGAACTCTCGACTAGTGAGCTTGTGGTTTTGCCACGGATACCAAGGAAGGGCGCACACTCTTTGTCCATACCCATGGGCTGTGGTTGTGGCAGTTCGTCAAACGTTTGCAACGCTGTTTTTGGGAGAAGTGGCTTGGAAGCTGGTTGTGAATGGATGAGCTGGGAGAGGGGTATAGCTCATTCATTTTAAAGAGAGCTTTGGAGAAGCCTTATTACTGCTCTTACTGTAGTATTACCTTGTGTCCCTTACGCTAGGCAGGTAGGGTTCGGTATTCTGTCTAGTCCGCCCTAGCAAATGAGCTTGTATTTCAGGTAAAATATTTGGGGTTGCCTTGGTGGGTGGACTAGTACATTTTTAAATTAATGTTAAATGTTTGTCTACCTGTTTATTTTGTCACCACTTCCCCAGGGACATTCACAGCTGGCTGTTCTTAGGAGGGAACTATTTAGTTAAAGAGCAGGCAAGTCTTATTAATCCACATGTGTGCTTCCGCATGCTAATTAATACAAGTGTGTTGTCATTTTACCAAGTGTTTAATCACGAGTGTGCTATTTTACAAACCGTTCAAGTGAGTCTGTTGAAGTTGTGGTGACCTGTTTTATGAATTGTATTTATTGCCTCTTATCTATAATAAACCTTGGTACCTTTGGTTAACTCTGTTTATGTCATTTATTTGACAGACCTGTGTTTAACTTATTTCAAGGACCTCCCCTCGTGTAACAAAAAGGTGGCATAGTACAGTTTATATTTTGCATAGCTGGCAGCGATTTTTTTTATTTGCCAAGGTGAATTAAGTAAGTGCAATAAGACTGTGGTCGACTCTTTTTGTTTCAAATAATTGAGTAATTGTGTAAGGGACAGTAAGAGCAGCAGTGGGCCACCGCGACTGCAGCTGAGTGTCCGGTGCCATGCCTATTCTCCTCTGTCCAAGTCTAATCTTCAGGGAAGGACCATGGAGCCTACAAGAGAGAAATACAGCACTTTGTTTGATAAGAGTGAAAAATGTATGTTGTGTGCACTAATCTGTTCGCCCATGACATTCCCCTGCTGGATGACAATCCAGTACGGCAGCTCTACAGCCGTATCCACCCCCCCAGTATGAGTTGGTTAGGGGCCACATCAAACAGTTGTTGGAAAGTCAGATCATCAGGGAGAGTAGCAACTCGTCTCCTATCATACTGGTGCTGAGGAAAGATGGAAGTATAAGGATGTGTGTTGACTACAGACAGCTAAATGGAAAGACAAGGAAAGATGCTTTTCCTCTGCCAAGAATCGAAGAGTTGTTGGACGCCCTCACCGAGGCTGAGTGGTTCTTAATTTGG
This sequence comes from Salvelinus alpinus, assembly GCF_045679555.1. Classification (NCBI taxonomy): domain Eukaryota; kingdom Metazoa; phylum Chordata; class Actinopteri; order Salmoniformes; family Salmonidae; genus Salvelinus; species Salvelinus alpinus. Next base: position 72,527,245 of record NC_092094.1, read on the forward strand.
CATTTGGATATAGCCAGGTAGAGATAGCTGAAAAGGACAAGGCCAAGACTACCTTTTGCACACCATTTGGCCTATTTGAATTAAATCAGATGCTGTTTGGATTATGCAAATACATTCCAGCATAGAGACTGTTGCTTCCAACCTGTTCTTTTGTATCTTGGTGATGTTCAGCAACACCTTGCAACACACTAGCAAGGACTGAAGATTATACTGTCAAAGTGTAATTTCTTTCAGAAGCGGGTGAAGTACCTCGTCATGACATCTCAGCAGAAGGTGTTGACACTGATCTGGATGGCCAAGATGGCAGCACCCCTCCACCAAGTGGTGGTCCAGCTGAACCCCAGGTAAAAAGGGAAAGACCAATAAGAAACCACTGGTAGAGGCTTGAGCAACAGAATGCGAGGCATGTTTCCACCAGCTCCGACAAGCTTTGATCTCAGCACCTATTCTAGACTATGCTGACTTCCAGAAGCCTTTTGTATTAGAGATTGATGCTAGCCAAGGGGGGTTAGGGATGTGGTTGACAGTGCATGTCAGAGCAAAAACCAAGCCATGAGGTCGACGGAATTGTCCGTAGAGCTCAGAGACAGGATTGTGTCGAGGCACAGATCTGGGGTAAGGTACCCAAAACATTCTACAGCATTGAAGGTCCCCAATAACACAGTGGCCTCCATCATTCTTAAATGGAAGAAGTTAGAAACCACCAAGACTCTTCCTAGAGCTGGCCACCAGGCCAAACTGAGCAATTGGGGGAGAAGGGCCTTGGTTAGGGAGGTGACCAAGAACCCGATGGTCACTCTGACAGAGCTCCAGAGTTCCTCTGTTGAGATGGTAGAACCTTGCAGAAGGACAACCATCTCTGCAGCACTCCACCAATCAGGTCTTTATGGTAGAGTGGCCAGACTGAAGCCACTCCTCAGTAAAAGGCACATGACAGCCAGCTTGAAGTTTGCCAAAAGTCACCTAAAGGACTCTCAGACCATGAGAAACAAGATTCTGGTTTGATGAAACCAAGACTGAACTCTTTGGCGTCGCGTCTGGAGGAATCCTGACACCATCCCTACGGTGAAGCATGGTGGAGGCAGCATCTCACTGTGGGGATGTTTTTCAGCGGCAGGGACTGAGAGACTAGTCAGGATCGAGGGAAAGATGAACGGAGCAAAGTACAGAGAGATCCTTGATGAAAACCTGCTCCAGAGTGCTCAGGACCTCAGACTGGGGTGAAGGTTCACCTTCCAACAGGACAACGACCCTAAGCACACAGCCAAGACAGCGTAGGAGTGGCTTCGGGACAAGTCTCTGAATGTCCTTGAGTGACCCAGCCAGAGCCTGGACTCAAATCCGATCTAACATCTCTGGAGAGACCTGAAAATAGCTGTGCAGTGACGCTCCCCATCCAACCTGACAGAGCTTGAGAGGATCTTCAGAGAAGAAGGGGAGAAACTCCCCAAATACAGGTGTGCCAAGCTTGTAGCGTCATACCCAAGAAGACTCAAGGCTGTCTTATCCGGTGTCCTGTGTGAATCTAAGTATGCTCTCTCTAATTATTTCTTTCTTTCTTTCTGAGCCCTAGGACCATGTCTCAGGACTACCTGGCCTGATGACTCCTTGTTGTCCCCAGTCCACCTGGTCGTGCTGCTGCTCCAGTTTGAACTGTTCTGCCTGCGGCTATGGAACCCTGGCCTGTTCACTGGACATGCTACCTTGTCTCAGACCTGCTGTTTTCAACCCTCTAGAGACAGCAGGAGCGGTAGAGATACTCTGAATGATCGGCTATGAAAAGCCAACTGACATCTACTCCTGAGGTGCTGACCTGTTGCACCCTCTACAACCACTGCGATTGTTATTATTTGACCCTGTTGGTCATCTATGAACATTTGAACATCTTGGCCATGTTCTGTTATAATCTCCAACCGGCACAGCCAGAAGAGGACTGGTCACCCCTCATAGCCTGGTTCCTCTCTAGGTTTCTTCCTGGGTTCCGGCCTTTCTAGGGAATTTTTCCTAGCCACCGTGCTTCTACACCTGCATTGCTTGCTGTTTGGGGTTTTAGGCTGGGCTTCTGTACAGCACTTTGTGACATCAGCTGATGTAAGAAGGGCTTTATAAATACATTTGACTGATTGATTGTAATCGCTGCCAAAGGTGCTTCAACAAAGTACTGAGTAAAAGCTCTGAATACTTATGTAAATGTGATATTTCAGTTTTACATTTCTTATACATTTGCAAAAGATTCTACAAAACTGTTTTTCCTTTGTCATTATGGGGTATTATGTGTAGATTGATGAGGAGAAAAATGTATTTAATCCATTTTAGAATAAGGCTGTTATGTAACAAAATGTGAGAAAAGTCAAGGGGTCTGAATACTTTCTGAATGCTTAGTAACCCCCCCCGATTAGACTCTTATGGGTTAAAAGCCAGTCTTCCCCTCGTGAATATATCATTATGTGTTGTAAATCCAATTAGAGCGGGGAGAAAAATTACACTGTATTCCTACTTCAAATGCAAAATGTCACATGACTGCAAGGGAAAAATAATTATTTGATGTTTTCTAGGAAACCAAATCACATCCATTGATGCCATTGACAAGTTGTCACGCCTTGACCATAGAGAGCTGTTTATTCTCTATGTTGGTTGGGTCGGGGTGTGATTTAGGGTGGGTTATCTAGGGGAATTGTATATCTATGTTGGCCTGATATGGTTCCCAATCAGAGGCAGCTGTTTATCGTTGTCTCTGATTGGGGATCATATTTAGGTAGCCATTTCCCCATTGTATTTGTGGGATCTTGACTATGTTTGTGTGTAGTTGCTTTCTGCACTGCATGTAGCTTCACGTTTCGTTTATTCGCTTTATTGTTTTTGTGCTTTAAGTTTTCTCTTCCAAATAAAAGGATGGAAACATACCACGCTGCATCTTGATCCACTCCTTATAACGATCGTGACACAAGTGAATTTGTCTGAAATGTACTGAGCAATATTACCTATATTGAAACCAGTGGCGATTTTAGCATGTAAATGTTGGTGGCAAAAAAATATGTTTTTTTAGATGCATGCCAGCAAAGCAACTGCACAAGACTAAACAATACATTAATTGCACTATAACGGTGGCAAGCGGTGCCCACAAACTGTTCGTGCCTACATAAAGCTGTCCAACAGCAGGGCTTTCCTTTCAGCACCATGGAATGAATCATTACCACCACATCACCTGGCTATCAGCGGAGCCTTGTCTGGCAGTGAAACAGTTCATTCAGCCACATTTACAGCCTGTTTTAAAAACCATAGCTGATATGGCTGACTTGCTTAAACAAATGTGGTTACTACTGACTCCTTGTGAATTTGTGTAAGTCGATAAGAACCGCATTCTCAACAATAACGAACTGCAAAATGAGTTTTGACTTTTGAACCATACAAACATTATTACATGTTCAGTATGTTCAGTAAATTCATAATGCTTATTCTTATATAATTAACACTTACAGTTGCGAGCTTACACCATGGGATTTAGAGGTACCCAGCGTCACGGCCTCATTGCGCCAGACCACCGCGAGGGGGAGTTAAGAGCACTCATTATGCATTTGGGTCGCAAGGTTTTTATATGACCAATCATATCAAGTGGTTCCAATGACAAATTTGACGTGAGCCACCCGTCCCTGGTAACTTTCTTCAGCAAAGACGGCTGACAAAACATTATGGTGGAAGCAAATGTAAGTAGTTATAACGTCATAACGAGTCAAGCAAAAAATGTACAATTGAGAGGAATATGTTAGTTAATGTAGAGACAAACATTTGGTGTAATATTCCAATGAGATACTTAATTTCAACCAGTGGAGAATGTGAAATACTTTATTGAAAGTTCATTATCCAGGTGTTATAAATACATAATACATGCATTATAAATATTATAATTGTAATATTCTAAGTACAAGTTCAATCTGTACTTCAATGCACATATAATGCGTTATAAAAAAAGAGGAAGAAAGAGGATGTGGGGAGAGTTGTGTAGAAGACAGAAAAGGAAAGAGGTCAAACAGAGGAGCAGGGAAGGCAGCATATGATTAATGAATTAGTGCTACTCTAATATTCTCTCACTTCATCACAATTACGTAGTGTCTCTTGTGGTGTCTCCTAATCAGCCTTGGGCTCACAGTCAGCCCGAAGGTGGCGATGACGGGACTGGCTTCCTCTCCCACATCAAAACATACCTGCAGACGAGAGACAGATGGATAGAGAGATAGAATTTGAAAAAACAAAGCTTAATCATGCTAACACGGTCAGTCTTCATAATCATCAGGAGGTGAAATGCAAAACTGACCTTGGATCGTTAACTCTGGGACTACTACATCTCTATCTGTATTTCAATGCAAAGCATCTCTTTAATAATACTTCCTGTATAATATAAGTATAATATCCCTTATAACAAATCATGATAACATTGGATAGATAGATAGATGCATGTGTAGCATGTGACAATAGCAGGATCATATCAAGGATAGTGTCATAAATGAATACATCAATACCACTTGAAGCTTGATCATTTGAATCAGCTGGGTAGTGCTAAGGCAAAAACATGCTCTATCCAGAATAGCCTACTCTCACTTTGACAGCATGGCCTGCTATCCTTTCACCCTCCTCCAAAAAAGACAAATGTTTGCCATTATCAAGAGTGGCACTGGGGCTAAAACAATATCCGACAGTGTGGGAGGACTGCACCTTAAAAGACTGGAGACTCATAACTAATCGAAGAGCATGCATGTATATGTCCTGACCAAAAGATGAGTCAGTGGTAGGGTTCACTGAGCAAGATTCTCAGTAGACAGGGGGCATTGTCACGTACTTGAGGAGAGACGGACCAATGTGCAGCGGATGTAGAGTTCCACATATTTATTATAAAGTGAAACAATAAATCAATCAACTAACAATGAAACATGACTACGTGGCGCACATGCACAAAACACAAAATAATATCCCACAAACACAGGTGGGAAAAAAAGCTACTTAAATATGATCCCCAATTAGAGGCAACGATTACCAGCTGCCTCTAATTGGGAACCAAACCAAAACACCAACATAGAAATGTTAAACTAGAACACCCCCTCGTCACGCCCTGACCTACTACACCATAGAGAAACAAAGGCTCTCTATGGTCAGGGCGTGACAGGCATGGGATGTCAGGAACACTGACCCCATTGTCAGTGTTTCCAGATTCCTGATCATCTTCCTGATAAAGCAGATCCTCCACCTGCTGAATCTGGAATGCTCAAAAGAAACAAATCTGTATTAGTGACAATACATTTGGCAGCAACAGGGGCTTGATAGTCCAGTGAAAATGGCTGAGTGTTTAAGTGGTGTAAATCTTAAAATTAGCAGCTGACGTCTTAAGGTTTTTTAAATGAATGCATGTGAGACAGGTTCCATGTACAACAAGACAGGCAGAGATGGAGAAAAAGAATACAGAACAGTTTAATTACCTCTGGTTATGGACACTTTACCCAGCAATAAAGCTTCCACGGCCTGTTCCTCGGACAGTGAACATAGTACATCTGGCAATATCTACATTTTCGACCCCTTGATCAGCTCGCACTCTGAAAGTAAAGAAAATAGCTTGTTTTTTGTAGATATGAAAACAATAACTGAGATATAATCATTCAATCTAAAGAAGCAGATGTATATTTCAGGATACGTCAAAACAGCACAGAAAGCTTAACACCAGGCTGGTATTGTGGTTGTTCATTAGGTGTTGGGAAATATGCAATATGCATACAAAATAATATACTTACCTTCCTTGAAAATCCATCTATACTGCCAAAGATGACAATGTTGTATCTTGAAAAAAAGCATTGGCATTAAAAGTGAAATGTTTAACCTATTAACCTGCTTCATTATTTATGCATTACCAGTTGATGAAGAACAACTCTGATTTCATACATCATTGAAAATTTGTCTACCAATAAGTAAGAATAAAAAAGTTTAAATAACTTCTTAGATTTGATGGAGACATTATACATCTTAGTAGCTTATCAATTTGTGATTTGTATCAATGTGGACGAGAGATGGGAGCAGGAACTGAGTATTTTTGCCGAGCAATGCAACGAAGCTGGATCATTCTGGCAATGATACCTGCACCATCTACACGCTGCAAAGACTCCCTAACTCTTCGCCATTGTATACGGCCCATTGCTTGGAGACTTCCTTTGACCATTCTAAAGCCCGCATGGGGCATCCTTGCCTTAATGGCCCTGATTTTCTGGTCTAACTCTTCACATGACATATCAGAATAGCATTCCCTGACAGACATTGTGTTCTTTCATCCTTCTGTAAAAAAAGCTAACCGTTACACTGTCATGAAATATGATTATATATCGACTATGAAACAAATAGGCCATGGCCTGCTTATGAGTTGCCATGAAAGAAAGTTAGATGGATTCAACTGAAAATGGCGAGAACAGGCATTTGTAGTTAAATGTTTTTGGTTAGCTAGAAAATAATAATTGCGTGATTTATCATTCTACGGTATGTATGTATCTATGTAATATAGTAGAATGTTATGAACCGACACTGAATAGTAGGAGCTAACTGATAGCTATGTAACGTTAGAAGTTTGACGGAAGAACGCCCAGTGCTGCTTACCTGAGATGCCATCATCACAGTCCTTCGTAGGTGTTCGCTATGACTTCCTTTGTGTCGGAAATAACGGCTGAACAGTATTGATTGTAGCCAAACTGACAGTAAAAAAATTGCCAAAATGGAGGGTGGTTGATAGCGAAATGAAATTGGAGTTTTGTTTTCAAATGCATTTTTTGTTCTCTAAATATTTTTGGGGAATAAAATGCATAAAGTTTTGCACTCTATTACAAAATATTTGATAGCATTTTTTTTTTGTTACTTTGGAGCCTCGTTTTTGCCTTCAGAAAAAATAATTCTGGATTGAAAATAAAAAAGTTGCTTTCAGATTTTTTTTGGGGGATTGAAAATCAAAAAAGTTTTGCTCTTGACAAAAAGATATCCATTTGTTGCAAGTTGGAGAGGGGTGCTAATAGCTGAACAAATGACTAATCAGCCTTTACTAAAGAATAGTCTAATAGCCGAGCTAGGTGTGAAAAACCTCGTCCTATCACAGACCAGATGTGCCCTAATGACCAAGAGGGAATTAGGGCATTGATTATGCTTTTGTGTACCAATGCACTACTACTCAATGTAATAAAGTAATGACTTTTCAAATACGTTACCTTACACGTTATGTTGGCTGACAATTTGTTAGCTACGCTGTCCTTACTAACCACATAGCATATTATTACAGCAGTATGTACCGGTATGTTAGCTATCTACCTAATGTTAGTAGTTATACATCAAACTTGAAAGTATATTAACTATAGGCTATCTAACTACCCAACGTTTAATGACTTGATTATTCCTGTCATTCTTAGCTTAGCTAAATGGTATAGTCATTGTGCGTCTCAATGGACATTCGGGTGCTTTCGTAAATTCACTCTGGCTATCTACTCCGATTTCAACTTAATTACGAGACCAATACGGTCCCGTGTGGCTCAGTTGGTAGAGCATGGCGCTTGCAACGCCAGGGTTGTGGGTTCATTCCCCACGGGGGGACCAGGATGAATATGTATGAACTTTCCAATTTGTAAGTCGCTCTGGATAAGAGCGTCTGCTAAATGACGTAAATGTTAATTAAATTGTTTCCAGCAGCACAGTTACAGTCACCATTGCTCTGGTTAACACAAACTGCCTAACCAGCTCTGCTAGGGCGAGTAAAATGGTCAGAGTGGTCTCATTTGTGTCTGGAAGTAGCTAGCAAGCTAGCCAATGTTAGCTTGGGTGCTTGACTGCCATTGTAAGGCCAGAACGCTCAAATCAACCCTACTCCTCGGCCCGAACGTCCAGTGTGCGCTCCAAGAGCGAAACGGTCTGAATTTACCCAGCGGGTTATCCGTTTTTCATGGAATAGAAACACCATAATATTATTCAAATGAATTAAGCAAGTACCAGTCAAAAGTTTAGACACACCTACTCATTCCAGGATTTTACTTTATTTCTACTATTTTCTACATTGTAGAATAATAGTGAAGACATCACAACTATGAAAAATGATACACATGGAATCAGTTAAGAAATAATTCTTATTTACAAGGACAGCCTACTCCTTCCTCCTCGTCAGGGGATTGAACCCCGGTCTCCCATCCGCACGACACAGGGATACTTTAGCTAAATAGCCCAGTACTGTACTGCCGACCGTCACGTTGTACAGCACCATATTTTCCATTCCATCCTAACAGAAACCCAGAGGGTTTTTCGTTTTTCATGGAATAGAAACACCATAATATTAATCAAATTAATTAAGCAAGTACCAGTCAAAAGATTGGACACACATACTCATTCCAGGATTTTTCTATATTTTTACTATTTTCTACATTGTGGAATAATAGTGAAGACATCACAACTATGAAATAACACATATGGAATCAGTTAAGCCCGGTCTCCCGCGTGCCTGCAATATGGAAGACTATCAAATGCTTCTCAATGATGCCCTCTGGTGGTCAAACTAGCAATAACCTGCATTAACATAAAATATGGCTGACAAACAGATAATGTGCCACAGAATGCTGCAGCAGCCCGCAAGGTGTGCCGCAGTATGACACAACTTCTAAAGGAGGAAGCACTGTAGCTGTAAGTATAAGCAAGTGCAAGCAAACAAACTGCGACGAGGTAGGCCTATTCTTCAGTACTTTCAAAATGGACACCGACATAAATTCAGATAGATATTAGTTCAGATAAATTCAGCAAGATTTTGAGGCCTTAACTTTACTCTTCTTTAAGTCACCACACACACATAGAGAGAGAGAGAGAGAGAGAGAGAGAGAGAGAGAGAGAGAGAGGGAGAGACTCGTTTAGCCTACCATTTGAAGTATTTTATTAGGCTTGTGGTCTAAAAGGGAAGGAAAATACAATCATGAGGATCCTCTTTTATATACAATATACAGTGCATTGTGCAAAAAAAAACAACCTCGCAATATCAACTGGGATTACATGGGTCTATTACTGAACTTTTTGTTGAAAACAAATATTTGAATGGGAAGAGACTGTCACTGGCAAACATGGTTACAGACCCAACAACATTATATAGTATCTACTCCTCGTCAAGAAAAGCACATGAGATAATTATAATACACAAAGTAAGCAAAACAATGAAATCATTACAACATTGCCTAAAATTATCAATAAGATACTAATGAGATACACCTATATAATCAATAGGCCTATAACAATTGAGATGTACAAACTATGGCATAAGGGAACGATGAGCGGACAAGAGGAAATCCGTAATTCCGATTAAGACATTAATGAGCGAGTTAAGATAGACATAGTCAATATAACTATTTGTTCAGCACTTTGAAATGTTCAGCGACAGAATTCAGAACACGGGCCGTTCTTACAGTATTCTCCCTGTACACCTAGTCAGAACCGAAGGATAAATAAAGTGGGCATATAAGCAGACAAAGAAAGCTCTTAAAATATTTGATGATGACATTTCTCTAAAACAGCCTATAGGCTACATGTGCACCACCAAGTCAGAACAGTAGGCTAAGTTCTGAGGGGGAAAGGGACCAAATTATTAGGGTGAGGCACATGGGCTACTAACAGCTTACTACACAACATACACTTAGTATTACTTTCTTAGCTACAATATACATATCTCCTTGGCATATTACATAATTTATGCAGCAGCAAACAATACATGTTTTAACTCACTGTTGTTGTGCTATGCTCACTTGAAGAGGAAGGTGGCGTGGCGGTCCTTCTTGTGGAAACATTTTGTCATCAAACTTTCAAATCAAATCAAATTTTATTTGTCACATGCGCCAAATACAACAGGTGTAGACCTTACAGTGAAATGCTTACTTACAAGCCCTTAACCAACAATGCAATTTTAAGAAAAATCCCTAAAAAAGTAAGAGATAAGAATAACAAATAATTATAGAGCAGCAGTAAATAACAATAGCGGGGCTATATACAGGGGGTACCGGTACAGAGTCAATGTGTCAATGTGCGGGGGGCACCAATGTCGAGGTAATTGAGGTAATTATGTATATGTACAGTAGGTAGAGATATTAAAGTGGCTATGTATAGATAATAACAGAGAGTAGCAGCAGTGTAAGGGGAGGGGGCAATGCAAATAGCTGTTCAGGAGTATTACACGGAACCCAAACCGGCTGAGTGCGCAATCGTGCGCCATCGTACATAAATGTATTTTGTCCCCCCACAACAAACGCGATCACGACACGCAGGTTAAAATATCAAAACAAACTCTGAACCAATTATATTAATTTGGGGACAGGTCGAAAAGCATTAAACATTTATGGCAATTTAGCTAGCTAGCTTGCACTTGCTAGCTAATTTTAAAAAAACACTAGGGATACAAGAGTGTATTCTAGGTCAAGCTAAGATGGCCACTTCATCTCAGATGTACTGAGTGGCATATCAAAATGTTGGGAAAAGATGCAATGTTTATTCATCGTTACAGTGACAGCTTGATATCAAAACTAGGGTTTGCTAGCTTGCTGTTGCTAGCTAATTTGTCCTGGGATATAAACATTGAGTTGTTATTTTACCTGAAATGCACAAGGTCTTCTACTCCACCAATTAATCCACACATAAAACGGTAAACCGAATCGTTTCTAGTCATCTCTCATCCTTCCAGGCCTTTCCTTCTCTTGACTTTATATTGCGATTGGCAACTTTCATAAATTAGGTGCATTACTACCACTGACCTCGTTCGTCTTTCAGTCACCCACATGTGTTTAACCTGCTTCTATAAACCAATGAGGAGATGGGAGAGGCAGGACTTGCAGCGCGATCTGCGTCAGAAATAGAACTGACTTCTATTTTAGCCCTTGGCAACGCAGACGCTCGTTGGTGCAATAATTTAATAATATAGATTTCTAAATTTATTTTGCAACGCGAGCGGTGTAGTCAGCCTGTTATGGCTTGGGGGTAGAAGCTGTTCAGAAGCCTCTTGGACTTAGACTTAGCGCTCTGGTAGCAGAGAGAACAGTCAATGACTAGGGTGGCTGGAGCTTTTGACAATTTTTAGGGCCTTCCTCTGTCACCGCCTGGTATAGAGGTCCTGGATGGCAGGTAGCTTTGCCCCTTTGATATACTGTGCCGTACGCACTACCTTTTGTAGTTCCTTGCAGTCGGAGGCCGAGCAGTTGCCATACCAGGCAGTGATGCAACCTGTCAGGATGCTCTCGATGGTGCAGCTGTAAAGCCTTTTGAGGATCTGAGGACCCATGCCAAATCTTTTCAGTCTCCTGAGGGGGAATAGGTTTTGTCGTGCCCTCTTCACGACTGTCTTGGTGTGCTTGGACCATGTTCGTTTGTTGGTGATGTGGACTCCAAGGAACTTGAAGCTTTCAACCTGCTCCAACCTGTCCTCCTTTTCATGTAGTCCACAATCATCTCCTTTATCTTGATCACGTTGAGGGAGAGGTTGTTGTCCTTGCACCACACGGTGAGGTCTCTGACCTCCTCCTGAAGTCTGTCTCATCGTTGTTGGTGATCAGGCCTACCACTGTTGTGTATTCGGCAAACTTAATGATGGTGTTGGTGTCGTGCTTGGCCGTGCAGTCAGGAGTGAACAGGGAGTATAGGAGGGGACTGAGCACGCACCCCTGAGGGGCCCCCGTGTTGAGGATGTGTTGCTACCTACCCTTTCCACCTGGGGGAGGCCCATCAGGAAGTCCATCTTCAAGTTGCAGAGGGAGGTGTTTAGTCCCAGGGTCCTTAGCTTAGTGATGAGCTTTGAGGGCCCTATGGTGTTGAACACTGAGCTGTAGTCAATGAATAGCATTCTCACAAAGGTGTTCCTTTGTCCAGGTCAGAAAGAGCGGTGTGGAGTGCAATAGAGATTGCATCATCTGTGGATCTGTTGGTGCGGTATGCAAATTGGAGTGGGTCTGGGGTTTCTTGGATAATGGTGTTGATGTGAGCCATGACCAACCTTTCAAAGCATTTCATGGCTATAGACATGAGTGCTGCGGGTTGGTAGTCATTTAGGCAGGTTACCTCAGTGTTCTTGGGCACAGGGACTATGGTGGTCTGCTTGAAACATGTTGGTATTACAGACTCAGACAAGGATAGGTTGAAAATGCAATGCAAACACTTGCCAGTTGCTCCTTGAAAGCGGCAGCTCTACCCTTTAGCTCAGTGCGAATGTTGCCTGTATTCCATGGCTTCTGGTTGGGGTATGTACGTACAGTCACTGTGGGGATGACGTCCTCTGTGCACTTATTGATAAAGCCAGTGACTGATGTGGTGTACTCCTCAATGCCATCGGAAGAATCCCGGAACATATTCCAGTCTGTGCTAGCAAAACAGTCCTGTAGTTTACCATCTGCTTCATCTGACCACTTTTTTTATAGACCGAGTCAGTGGTGCGTCCTTCTTTAATTTTTGCTTGTAAGCAGGAATCAGGAGGATAGAGTTATGGTCAGACTTGCCAAATGGAGGGTGAGGGAGAGCTTTGTACGCGTCTCTGTGTGTGGTGTAAAGGTGATCTAGATTTTTTTTGCCTCTGGTTGCACATTTAACATGCTGATAGAAATGAGGTAAAACTGATCTAAGTTTCCCTGCATTAAAGTCCCCGGCCACTAGGAGCACCGCCCCTGGATGAGCGTTATCCTATTTGCTTATGGCGGAATACAGCTCTTTGAGTGCAGTTTTAGTGCCAGCCTTGGTCTGTGGTGGTATGTCGACAGCTACGAAAAATACAGATGAAAACTCTCTAGGTACATAGTGTGGTCTACAGCTTATCATGAGATATTCTACCACGGGCGAGCAAATCCCTGAGACTTCCTTAGATATCATGCACCAGCTATTGTTTACAAATAGGCCCCCGCCCCATGTCTTACCAGAGGCTGCTGTTCTGTCCTGCCGATAGAGTGTATAACCTTAATGTCATCGTTCAGCCACGACTCAGTGAAACATAATATATTACAGTTTTTAATGACCCGTTGGTAGGATATACGTGCTTTCAGTTCGTCCCATTTATTTTCCAGCGATTGAATGTTAGCTAGCATAACGGAAGGCAAGGGCAGATTAGCCACCCTGTCGCCTGATCCTCACAAGGCATCCTGATCTCTTTCCCGCAAAACCTAAGTTTCCTTTTCCAATGAATCTGGGCCTGGTTGGGTGTCTGTAATATATCCCTCGAGTCCGACTCATTGAAGAAGGACTCCTCGTCCAATTTGAGGTGAGTAATCCCAGTTCTGATGTCCAGAAGATTTTTTCGGTCATCAAGGTTGAATCATGACATCAGAGATCAGGTCAAAACTTTTAGAAAGAGGCTTGAGATCGACCGTTCAAAACGTATTTTCCCAGTCGGAGCTTGTTTTTTCAGAGTTCCCAGTTGTCTTGAACTCACTGAAGTCTGAGATTTCTCAGTTCCGAGTTTCCAGTTGTTTTGAACGAGGCAGAAGTCATGATGGATTGACAGCATGGCCAATGTATTCAACCTTTTCTGGCCCATGGGGTTGCGTGTGAATGTTTATCCTTTTAAGCTTGGAAAGGGCTCCCGAGTGGCACAGCGGTCTAAGGCACTGCATCTCAGTGCTAGAGGCGTCACTACATACCCTGGTTTGATTCCATGCTGTATTACAACCAGCCGTGATTGGGAGTCCTATAGCACAATTGGCCCAGCGTTGTCCGGGGTAGGCCGTCAATGTAAATAAGAATTTGTTCTTAACTGACTTGCCTAGTTAAATAAAGGTTAAATAAAAATAAAAATATAAAAATAGACCCTTTCCAGTCACCTCCCTAACCAAGGCCCTTCTCCCCCGATTGCTCAGTTTGGCAGGACGGCCAGCTCTCGGAAGAGTCTTGGTGGTTTCAAACTTCAAACTTCGGTCATCTCAGATGTACTGAGTGGCATATCAAAATGTTGGGAAAAGATGCAATGTTTATTCATCGTTACAGTGACAGCTTGATATCAAAACTAGGGTTTGCTAGCTTGCTGTTGCTAGCTAATTTGTCCTGGGATATAAACATTGAGTTGTTATTTTACCTGAAATGCACAAGGTCTTCTACTCCACCAATTAATCCACACATAAAACGGTAAACCGAATCGTTTCTAGTCATCTCTCATCCTTCCAGGCCTTTCCTTCTCTTGACTTTATATTGCGATTGGCAACTTTCATAAATTAGGTGCATTACTACCACTGACCTCGTTTGTCTTTCAGTCACCCACATGTGTTTAACCTGCTTCTATAAACCAATGAGGAGATGGGAGAGGCAGGACTTGCAGTGCGATCTGCGTCAGAAATAGAACTGACTTCTATTTTAGCCCTTGGCAACGCAGACGCTCGTTGGTGCAATAATTTAATAATATAGATTTCTAAATTTATTTTGCAACGCGAGCGGTGTAGTCAGCCTGTTATGGCTTGGGGGTAGAAGCTGTTCAGAAGCCTCTTGGACTTAGACTTAGCGCTCTGGTAGCAGAGAGAACAGTCAATGACTAGGGTGGCTGGAGCTTTTGACAATTTTTAGGGCCTTCCTCTGTCACCGCCTGGTATAGAGGTCCTGGATGGCAGGTAGCTTTGCCCCTTTGATATACTGTGCCGTACGCACTACCTTTTGTAGTTCCTTGCAGTCGGAGGCCGAGCAGTTGCCATACCAGTCAGTGATGCAACCTGTCAGGATGCTCTCGATGGTGCAGCTGTAAAGCCTTTTGAGGATCTGAGGACCCATGCCAAATCTTTTCAGTCTCCTGAGGGGGAATAGGTTTTGTCGTGCCCTCTTCACGACTGTCTTGGTGTGCTTGGACCATGTTCGTTTGTTGGTGATGTGGACTCCAAGGAACTTGAAGCTTTCAACCTGCTCCAACCTGTCCTCCTTTTCATGTAGTCCACAATCATCTCCTTTATCTTGATCACGTTGAGGGAGAGGTTGTTGTCCTTGCACCACACGGTGAGGTCTCTGACCTCCTCCTGAAGTCTGTCTCATCGTTGTTGGTGATCAGGCCTACCACTGTTGTGTATTCGGCAAACTTAATGATGGTGTTGGTGTCGTGCTTGGCCGTGCAGTCAGGAGTGAACAGGGAGTATAGGAGGGGACTGAGCACGCACCCCTGAGGGGCCCCTGTGTTGAGGATGTGTTGCTACCTACCCTTTCCACCTGGGGGAGGCCCATCAGGAAGTCCATCTTCAAGTTGCAGAGGGAGGTGTTTAGTCCCAGGGTCCTTAGCTTAGTGATGAGCTTTGAGGGCCCTATGGTGTTGAACACTGAGCTGTAGTCAATGAATAGCATTCTCACAAAGGTGTTCCTTTGTGAGAATTACTCAATTTGAGGTGAGTAATCCCAGTTGTGATGCCCTGAAGATTTTTTCGGTCATCAAGGTTGAATCATGACATCAGAGATCAGGTCAAAACTTTTAGAAAGAGGCTTGAGATCGACCGTTCAAAACGTATTTTCCCAGTCGGAGCTTGTTTTTTCAGAGTTCCCAGTTGTCTTGAACTCACTGAAGTCTGAGATTTCTCAGTTCCGAGTTTCCAGTTGTTTTGAACGAGGCAGAAGTCATGATGGATTGACAGCATGGCCAATGTATTCAACCTTTTCTGGCCCATGGGGTTGCGTGTGAATGTTTATCCTTTTAAGCTTGGAAAGGGCTCCCGAGTGGCACAGCGGTCTAAGGCACTGCATCTCAGTGCTAGAGGCGTCACTACATACCCTGGTTTGATTCCATGCTGTATTACAACCAGCCGTGATTGGGAGTCCTATAGCACAATTGGCCCAGCGTTGTCCGGGGGAGGCCGTCAATGTAAATAAGAATTTGTTCTTAACTGACTTGCCTAGTTAAATAAAGGTTAAATAAAAAAATAAAAAATAAAATAGACCCTTTCCAGTCACCTCCCTAACCAAGGCCCTTCTCCCCCGATTGCTCAGTTTGGCAGGACGGCCAGCTCTCGGAAGAGTCTTGGTGGTTTCAAACTTCTTCAACTTAAGGATGATGGAGGCCACTGTGTTTTTGGTGACCATCAATGCTGCAGACCTTTTTTGGTACCTTTCACCAGATCTGTGCCTTGACACAATCCTGTCTCATAGCTCTACGGACAATTCCTTCAACCTCAAGGCTTGGTTTTTGCTCTGACATGCACTGTCAACTGCGGGACCTTATATAGACAGATGTGTGGATTTTCAAATCATGTCCAATCAATTGAATTTACCACAGGTGGACATCAAGTTGTAGAAACATATCAAGGAGGATCAATGGAAACAGGATGCACCTGAGCTCAATTTATTTCGAGTCTCATAGCAAAGGGTCTGAATACTTAAGTAGAAATAATATTTATGTTTTTTATGTTTTATACATTTGCAAACATTTCTACAAACCTATTTTTACTTTGGTTTTGTGTGTAGATTACAAAATATTTGTATTTTTTTAAAATTAATTGTAGAATAAGGCTGTAAATTACAGAATGTGGACAAATTCAAGGGGTCTGAATACTTTCCAAAGGCACTGTACATCTATGGCAGCACCCAAGGGGGCTTGAACTGCCTAGCGCTCCCTGTAGATTCTGCGGTGACGTAGTGTCCCTGTCACACCCTGATCTGTTTTACCTGTCTTGTGCTTGTCTCCATCCCCCTTCAGGTGTCACCCATTTTCCCCATTATCCCCTGTGCATTTATTCCTTATGTTTTCTGTTTGTCTGTTGCCAGTTCGTCTTGTCTCATCAAGCCTACCAGCCAATTTTTTCCCGCACTCCTGTTCTCTCGTCCCTGTTTTCTAGTTTTTCAGTTTTTTACCTTTCTGCCTGCCCTGACCCTGAGCAAGCCTGCCATTTTGTATCTTTCTGACACTTCCCTGGATTACTGACCTTGGTAATGTGCAGATGGATCCCGGAAAGGTGAGAGCCGTGGTGGATTGGCCTCAACCCACATCCAGAGTGCAGCTGCAACACTTCCTGCGATTTGCCCATTTCTATCGCCATTTTATCCGGGCTTACAGCACCCTGGCTTCCCCCCTTTCAGCACTCACCTCTCCCAAGGTCCCGTTCAGATGGTCCCCAGCTGCTGACCGGGCGTTCCTGGACTTAAAGCATTGCTTCACCACAGCTCCCATATTAATCTATCCGGACCCCTCCCGTCAATTCATGGTGGAGGTTGATGCTTCGGACATCGGAGTGGGGGCTGTCTTGTCCCAGCATTCTGCCCTGGACCTAAAGCTGCATCCCGGCCCCTTCTTCTCCTATCATCTTAATACCATGGAGAATGTGGGAAATCGAAAACTACTCGCAGTGAAGATGGCATTGGAGGCGTGGAGGCACTGGTTAGAGGGGGCTGAACATCCATTCATTGTGTGGATGGATCACAAGAACCTGGAATATCTCCACACCGCCACGCATCTCAACTCCAAGCTTGATGGGCGCTGCTTTTCACTCGATTCAACTTTATCATCTCCTACTTCCAGGGTCCAAGAATGTTAAGCCGGATGCGCTTTCATGCCGCTATAGCCCCGCTGCTACTCCCTTGAACCCCGAGACCATCCTTCCTACTTTGTGTCTGGCGGCTGCACTCATCTGGGGAATAGAGTACCAGGTCTGGGGGTGGGCCAGATGTTTGTCCCAGACGCTGCCCGTTCCCTGGTCCTGGAATGGGCTCATTTCTTCAGGTTTGCCTGCCACCCTGGCACCCGGCGGACCATGGCCTTTGTGCGACAACGCTTTTGGTGGCCCACCATGGTTCCTGACGTCTCCGTGTTCGTCACCGCCTGCACTGTCTGTGCTCAGAATAAGACTCATCGGCAAGCTCCGGCTGGCCTCCTTCAACCACTTCCTGTCCCTCACCGTCTCTGGTCACATATATCCCTGGACTTCACCACTGGTCTCGCTCCATCTGATGGCAACACCACTATCCTTATGATAATGGACAGGTTTTCCAAAGCCGCCCATTTAATTCCCCTCCCCAAGCTACCCTCAGCCAAGGAGATGGCCCAGCTCATGGTGCAGCACGTCTTCCAGATCCATGGACTTCCAGGGGACATAGTCTCCGACAACGGTCCTCAGTTCTCATCCCGGTTCTGGAAGGTGTTCTGCACACTCATTGGGTCATCAGCCAGCCTGTCCTCCGGGTTTCTCCCCCATTCTAACGGCCAGTCGGAGCGAGTCAATCAGGACCTGGAGACAACACTTTGTTGCCTCATCTCCGCCAACCCCACCACCTGGAGCCAGCAACTTGTGTGGGTGGAATACGACCGTAACACACTTCCCTGCTTAGCCACTGGTCTCTCGCCGTTAAAGTGTTCAATGGGTTATCAGTCCCCATTCTTCCCTGAGCAAGAGGAAGAGGTCAGCATACCCTCGGCCCAGATGTTTGTACGCCACTGTCGCCATACCTGGAAGAGAGCCCGGTCTGCTCTTCTTAAGACCACCTCCAGACCGCCACCGGACCCCGGCTTCCCGTTATTGTCTCGGGCAGAGGGTATGGCTGTCTACTCGGGATCTGTGCCTATCTTTCACAGCAATCTCTTTAGATTGAGACACATCTGTCATGGACGAGTGGTGAAAATCTTTCATACACTTATTAAAAACGACAGAGGAACAAATGGAGAATATTGATTGTATCAACCCTTTCTGTCACAGAGTAGGAAGAGATACCTGAGTAACAGTTGTGCCATGGACGACAAGGAAGGGTGCAGGTAGCTCAGTTTTTACCCCAAACCCCAAGGCAGCAATGCGCCTTTCTGAATATAGTCCGTCAATAAAGCCTTGAAGAAGAAGAAGAAGCGGAAGAAGAAGAAGGAAGGGCGCACACTCTTGTCCATACCCGTGGGCTGTGGTTGTGGCAGTTCGTCAAAGGTTTGCAACGTCTTCAACGCTGTTTTGGGGAGAAGCAGCTTATCACTGCTCTTACTGTAGTATTCGTTTGTGTGCCTTGCGGTAGGCAGGTAGGGTTTGGTATTCTGTCTAGTCCACCTTAGCAAATGAACTGTATTTTTAGGGGGTAAATCAGCTTTAATTTTGCGGATAAATTGTGGCTTGCATCAATGTAATTGTCTGCATCATTTCCAATCCCCCATATAATGTATATTTTTTTGTAAATATATATATAAATTTTTTTTTTTTTTTTCTTTATATATTTTTCTTTATTATTTTCCCATAACCCTACCACCCCTCCCCTAATTGGAGTAAACTACTTGGCAGACTAGTTCATTTAAAAAAAATGTTTGTTTGTCTACCTGTTCATTTTGTGACCACTTCCCCAGAGACCTTTACGGCTGGCTGTTCTTAGGAGGGAACTATTTAGTTAAAGAAAAGGCAAGTCTTATTAATTCACATGCGCTTCCTCATGCTAATTTGGTAAGATGATAACACACTTGTGCATGCTATTCTCCTAGAAGTGTTGTACATGCGCAAGGATTAAAACTCGAATACTTGCTATTATTTCTTGCCCTGCTGCTAATTCATTGTGTGTGCCCTCTAAGCCACAGTTACAGCCAGTGAGTCGGTTCAAGTTGTGGTGACCTGTTTTATGAATTGTATTTAGTGTGTCTTATCTGTAGTAAACCTCGGCACTTTGGCTAACTCTTTGTCATTTATTTGACAGACCTGTATTTAACATGTCCCGAGGGCCTCCCCTCGTGTAACAAAAAGGTGACGTAGACGTAGTACAGTTTACAATTGTATTGACAGTTATGACGCACCGCAGACAGTCCAAAAAGTGTGAAGAATCTTACGTTAAATTCTCCGCACTAAGCCAGCGCCAAGACGTTTATGGTTCCTCATTGAAATTAGATAACTATCCGCTGGGCACACACTGGTTGAATCAACGCGGGATTCCACATACTTTCAATGAGATTACGTTGAACCAACTTGGAATAGACGTTGCATTGACGTCTGTGCCCAGTGGACAAACTATGATATATTTGACACCACTTTGTCATCCCTGAACAATTTTGAAAAAGTTCCCATTGGCTTGTTTGCCACCATAATATCTTATGCTTTTGTTAGAGGTCAAACCAGAGTTTGAACAGATGACTAAAGGAAATCAAAGGGAGCTCTGAACCTTTGAACCAAATGTGAAGAAATGTAAAAGTAATTTCCCCCTTGACATATATTAGTTCAGAACAGAGAAACTGGCCTTCTTAAATAAGCCTGCTTGAAAGAGCAGCTCAATCCATTCTATTGTCATTTGAATACTTGAGCTACCCAGTACACTTCAAACTTGGTCTACAATCAACATGTCAATCAGCAAAGTTTGACTGAGTGTTTGATTGAGCCTGCATGGAGTGCCAGATGGTTGGGGTAACAGGTTTGCACTTCTGGGACTATTCCATTGCTTCCATTTCGTAAGTCAAGCTCAATAAAGCGCAGCTAAAGTATTTGAAAGAAAATACATACTATTTGAATACTTTTCTGCTATATATACACATATGGCTGACATGATGCCTCTTGTGCCTTTATCTAAGGTGATGAAAGGCAGTCTCTCCATCTCTGCAGTGGCATGACTGGTTACTTCATGGGTCATAAATGTGCTGGATGGAATTGATCTTCAGATCCTCGTCTACTGCACTGGCAGTGGGTTGTGAGAAATATCAATAATGTCTCTTAATAACCCACTGGGCAAAAACCTGTTGAATCCACGTTGTTTCCATGTCATTTCAACCCCCAAAATCGATATGATGACGTTGAAAGAACGTGGAAAACTGATTGGATTTGCAAAAACTTCTCAACGTAAGGGCATTTCATATTTTTTTCACCCCACTTTAAACCTAAATCCAATGACATGGTGACATTTGTTGTTGATTTTACGTTGAATTCACGTTAGTTGACAGCTCAAACAAATGTAAATCAAAATTAGACATTGAACTGACATCTGTGCCCAGTGGGAAAATACCCTATGTCAATCATATACATCATAAACCATCATTTAAAAGCTGATTGCTGTCATTTATGGAGATATTTACTTAGCAAAAAAGTCAATAAGTTATGCCTTTGATGTGCCCCCTTTCAAAAATATATTACATGTACTATAAATATTTGTTGCAGGCCCAATGGTCCATATCGTATTGGAAGAAATGTAATATAAAAAATAATAATGCTGGAATATTTGCTTCCAGACCTTTTTTTTTTTTTTACATGACATGATGTTTTCAGTCTCTGCAAAGTATGAAACAGAATAACTAAATTGCCATATAAATCCATTGTATCTGTACCAAAAGGGCACAGCGATCCTTGGACATGTTTATTATTACCACACCACATTACCACATTGTTATTACACCTAAACCTTTGAATTATGGAGAAACTGACCAAGACACTACCAGCCACCTAGCAATTTTATGAAGTTGGCTTTAGCTAGCCCAGATAGGTTCCTAATCTCCCAACCTCATAACTAACTATCAATAAAGTCAGAGTAGCTAGCTTGTCTAGAAAATACTTTAGAAAAGCAAGCATTTACCAAATGTACTGAATAAAACTCACATTCCTTTCAATATTTGATCCAGATTGGAGCAGAGATGCAGAGAAGCATATTTAGTTTCTTTAAAACGCCCTAAAGTTGATTTCCGCGCCCCGCGAAAATGTACTTAGCATAATAAAGAAATCCTCATCAAAATCTGTCTGTTTAAGCCAGAGATAACTGTCTCAATTCACAGCATCCGCCAATGTCGACCTTCCGCATCTCAGTGGAAGGTGGCCGAGCTACAGCGATGTCTGTCAGACCAGGAGAAATCCCGAAAATCGGTCTTCTCACAAAACGTCTGTAGTGTCCGAACCGTCTACAAACAAGTATGACCACTCTATGGAAAGATGATACTCTCACAAACATGTAAATGTTGGCATTTTACCCAGATTTAAGCAGAGATGAAGAGAAGCATATTTAGTTTCTTTAAAAAAAATAACCACCAGTCAGGAGTATGCAGACAGCTCAAGAGGTATGTTTAGAAAATGCAGATTAATACATTTTTTTTTTTACATAGAATTAAGCATAATGATTATGGCTCTAGATTGCAGGAAACGCTGTTTCAGGTGTTTGAAAAATACTAAATTCTCCAACCTCTTGATGGGGTGCATAGCCCCCTGCGGACTACCTTCCAGCAATCCTCATGTACTTTGTGGCCCCTCAGATATTTGGGGTGCATGACGCCCCTGGAAGTACAAATTTAAATATCCTTTTCATTATGCTTGGCTTTGTGACTGATTGGAGGAAAGGGTTCGATGGTGAGCAATCAAAACCACAATTTCAATCAGACAACAAGTGCACTCCAAGTCTCTCTCTCACCAACAGCACAGATTGTGCCACAATATGTGATGGAATACATGTATGTTTACTTTGATCATAGCTTGACACTAAGAAAGTACTCTTTCATTCACAAAGGATCAAAGTATTTTCCCTCATGCATTGGTATGGTTTCCTAATAGTATCATCAATGCTGGTCAATGATGGTCTCTCCCTGTCCTTATGTGTCTCATTTGCAAAGCAATATTTTTTAAATTTAGTTTCTATCGTGGCACACACTTGAAAGACACCATGACAATCATTATGTTTTGTGATATTAAAGAAAGTTCTACACTCTACATTTGCCTGACTCAAGCTGCAAAAACTCCAATAAGATCTAATCAAACAAGCTTAATCTTAAGGCTAGCGGAACCCCTCGACAACATCCGCTGAAATGGCAGAGCGTGAAATTCAAAAATATTGTTTTGAAATATTTAACTTTCATACATTCACAAGTGCAATACACCAAATTAAAGCTTAACTTCTTGTTAATCTAGCCATCATGTCTGATTTCAAAAAGGCTTTACAGCGAAAGCACACAATTCGATTATGTTCGGTCAGCGCCTAGTCACAGAAAAACATACAGCCATTTTCCAGCCAAAGAGAGGAGTCACAAAAAACAGAAATAGAGATAAAATTAATCACTAACCTTTGATGATCTTCATCAGATGGCACTCATAGGACTTCATGTTACACAATACATGTATGTTTTGTTCGATGAAGTCCATATTTATATCCAAAAATCTCAGTTTACATTGGCGCGTTAGGTTCAGTAATGTTGTGCCTCGAATTCATCCGGCGAATTTGCAGAGAGCCACATCAATTTACAGAAATACTCATCATAAACTTTGATAAAAGATACAAGTGTTATGCATAGAATTAAATATATACTTCTCCTTAATGCAACCGCTGTGTCAGATTTCAAAAAAGCTTTACGGAAAAAGCACAACATGCAATAATAAGAGTACAGCTCTAAGCCACAAAAACAAGCCATACAGATACCCGACATGTTGTGGAGTCAGTAAAAGTCAGAAATAGCGTTATAAATATTCACTTACCTTTGATGATCTTCATCAGAATGCACTCCCAGGAATCCCAGTTCCACAACAAATGTTCGTTTTGTTCGATAAAGTTAATCTTTATGTCCAAATACCTCCTTTTTGTTAGCGCGTTTAGTTCACCAATCGAAATTCAGAAAGGCGCGGGCAAGTCCAGACGAAAGTCCAGACGAAAAGTCAAAAAAGTTCTATTACAGTTCGTAGAAACATGTCAAACGATGTATAGAATCAATCTTTAGGATGTTTTATCATAAATCTTCAATAATGTTTCAACCGGGCGATTCCTTTGTCTTTAGAAATGAAAAGGAACGCAACTCGCGAGAATTAGCTCATGGCATTCTGCCAGACACCTGGTTCAAACAGCTCTAATTCGCTCCCCCTTCATAGTAGAAGCCTGAAACAAGGTTCTAAAGACTGTTGACATCTAGTGGAAGCCTTAGGAAGTGCAATATGACCCCATTTAAACTGTATATTCAAAAGGTAATGACTTGAAAAACTACAAACCTCAGATGTCCCACTTCCTGGTTGGATTTTTCTCAGGTTTTTGCCTGCCATATGAGTTCTGTTATACTCACAGACATCATTCAAACAGTTTTAGAAACGTCAGGGTGTTTTCTATCCAAATCTACTAATAATATGCATATATTAGCTTCTGGGCCTGAGTAACAGGCAGTTTACTCTGAGCACGTTTTTCATCCGAACGTGAAAATGCTGCCCCCTAACCCTGCACTCTGGTGCACATGATACGATGGAGGAGAGATGCTTCACCTTCACATGTCCCTCCACTGGGAATACTGTCACACCTCTACTCCTACCTGCCAAATAAATGACTACACTTTCACACAAAGTGGAGGAATCTTCTCTTTTATTGGAGAACATTAATAATTTTTATATGAAAATGGCTCTGCAGTCTCCCAATCCCAGCACAATACATATTATCTGACCACAACCTTGGAAGATACACGTAGCTCAAGACCATTGTAGCCTACTATACGTGTTGGAAATTAAAATAATGATTTGATGTGATATGTAGGCCTATTGTCTAAATGCAGTAAAGGTATACAATGCCTCTGGTAATGTATTTACTCAGACCATGAGTGGCCAATGATTTGACAGATGTAGGAAGTGATGGATCTATTCTATGTTGAAATTGTTTTATCTCTAGTAGTCTATCGTTTGTGTGTTTCAGGTTCAATATAGGTCATGGAAGCATGGATATTAATGATAAAGTTGTAAATACATGACTCATGGTGACAGGTAGAAATCGCAGGGCACTATGACCCAGTGGAGATGTGCTCACCTCTCCAGAAGAATCACTGTGATCAATGCTGCATGTTAATGTTTGCTGTCAGAGGCAGGCGGCAGCAGCTGTATAAAACCAAGAGTGGAGGTCTCCTCCCCATTCAACTGAAGCAGCCTGTAAGACAGCTCCAGGAGACAAGGATTACAATGCAAATGGTAAGCTTGCAGTTGCAACATTTGTCAAATGGCTGCAAGTCATTGTTCTTTCATCAGTCTCAAGGTTTATTTTGATAAACTTTCTATATACATACTATTTATTTTGTTCAGATAGCTAAACTGTTAAAACAGTTGAGGACAGACGTTGTTATACATTTTCCAGAGTACATAATGGATATTTACTTCAAAATCCTTTTTTTACATCAACAATTATAATTGGGTCGCTTCTGCAATGAAAAAAAAATGAAGAAGAAACGGACAACAATGTTTCCTGTCCCAAAATACTTCACTAGATTGATTGAAATTTATTAAGAAAAAAATGGATGTTGGAGACTTGGCAACATAAGAAGAATATCCCTTCTCTTTGGACTGACCACACTGTTTCAAAATGATTAATCAATCAGTGATGGAGAAAAGCGACTAAGGGGATGGAGCGTCAACTCCAGTCAACTCCTGTATTATATGGACAAATGATGAATATCACAAACGATACCAATGTGACAGAATCTTCAGAGCTTGATGAAAATGATGAGAGTTTGGCGTATCAAACCAGTTTGGCAGTGATTCTCTTCGTTGTCACACTCGCTACTACTTTATCCAACGCATTTGTCATTGCAACGATTTATCAGTCTAAGAAACTGCACACTCCAGCAAACTTTCTCATAGCGTCTCTAGCTGTCACCGACCTCTTGGTGTCCATTTTGGTGATGCCAATATGCGTCCTGTACACGGTGAGTCACACCTGGACTTTGGGACAAGTTACATGTGACATTTGGTTATCCTCAGATATAACATGTTGCACTGCTTCTATCCTTCACTTATGCGTAATCGCTTTGGATCGATACTGGGCAATAACAGACGCCGTTGAGTACTCCAAAAAGCGCACGCCAGCGCGCGCGGCGGGAATGATCGTGACGGCTTGGGTCATCGCTATCTCCATCTCCCTGCCCCCGCTTTTCTGGCGCCAGGTGAAAGCGGAGGAGTTAACTGAATGCAATGTCAACACGGATCACATTTTCTACACTATTTACTCCACGTTTGGAGCATTCTACATCCCTACTCTGCTGCTTATTGTGCTTTATGGAAGGATATACTTAGAAGCACGTAAGATCATTTTGAAACAGTCACCCAAAAAGGTAGGGAAAAGACTCACTTCAGCGCACCTGATCACCAACTCCCCTGGATCTGTGGCATCGACATCATCTACTCAGTGTAAAAGACACGATACCCACTTCAGTGACACGGGGTCCTTGGCAAGTAAGAACCATGTGAAAGTAACCGTGTCTGACGCACTTTTGGAGAAGAAAAAAATATCAGCTGCTAGAGAGAGGAAAGCGACCAAAACATTGGGAATAATATTAGGCGCATACATTATATGCTGGTTGCCCTTTTTCATATACACCCTGGTGGTGGCCGCATGTGAAACTTGTTTTTACCCCGAGTTGTTTGACTTTTTCACCTGGCTTGGTTATCTCAACTCGTTAATCAATCCAATTATATATACCATGTCCAATGATCACTTTAAAAAAGCTTTCCATAAACTCTTACGCTTCAGATTTTGCATATCCTGAACATATGTCTTCCATGTCCTATTTTGTTTGCATTATTGCTCTATACAATACAGCATACAATACAGATACCCCTGTGTGGTGTTATATCTGTAAATGCATTCATATGATGCAATTTAGGTCACGATAAACCTTTATGAAATGATGGTATTATGGGGACCACAATTTTTACACAGTAGCTAACGTTCGCAATACTCAAATTCAGGTTTAATATGTAATATATACTTAAGCCGATTATAATAAATTGTGAATACAACTGAATAAAAAACTGACAGTTGGAAAATTCAGATTTGTTATTTGTGTTTTGCAAGGGCTCCCATTTGGGGATTATGGTGGCTCGCGGCGCATTGCGCGTAATTCCCTGCGCGACTGACCGTTGCATTTCAGATCCGCTGCATCATTAGTAATAGCTATCCAAACCAGACTCGACTGAAACCATTACTTCTTGGCTGGCTATGACATTATCCACTGGGCACAGACGTCAGTTCAGCGTCTAGTTTTGATTTACATTTGGTTGAGTTGTCAACTACCGTGAATTCAACATGAAATCAACAAAACATTTCACCATGTCATTGGATTTAGGTAAAACATTGGGTGAAAAAAATACAAAATGCCCTTACGTTGATGACTTTTTGCAAATACAATCAGTTTTCCATGTTGATTCAACGTCATCTAACAGATTTTTGGGGTTGAAATGACATGGACACAAAGTTGATTCAACCAGTTTTTGCCAAATCATATCAATAATCTAATTTATTTGATGCGATTATTTCCTAACATGATGATGTGTTTTTTATGTTTTTGTTTTGCATACACTAGTGTGTACATAATTTACGTTTCTTTTTCATTGTGAAACTGTTACACGGAGATAAGGATCTTACTCTATTCTATTTATAGTTGATGGACACACCGTAAAAAATATACAGTTGTTTCAACTAATTATTATTAAGTAACTGGTTCCACAGCCTACTTTAGTTTACTAACCTTTTCAGTTAAAGTGTTAACTGAACTTAAAATGTTTAGTTGGCCCAAACCTAGCGCCAACTTTAGAAAACTTGGGCAAAAAATTCAGTAAACATCAAATTATGTGTTTCTTCAACTTGTCTCATATGTTCATACAACTATTATTTGGGCATCTTAACTAAAAAAAGTCTGTGTAACTGGTTACAGACACAAACATTGCTTTTAACATGCAACACTTTCAACATACACTACCGGTCAAAAGTTTTAGAACACCTACTCATTCAAGGGCGTTTCTTTATTTTTACTCTTTTCTACATTGTAGAATAATAGTGAAGACATCAAAACTATGAAATAACAAATATGGAATCACGTAGTAACCAAAAAAGTGTTAAACAAATCAAAATATATTTTATATTTGAGATTCTTCAAATAGCCACCCTTTGCCTTGATGACAGCTTTGCACACTCTTGGCATTCTCTCCACCAGCTTCACCTGGAATGCTTTTCCAACAGTCTTGAAGGAGTTCCCACATATGCTGAGCACTTGTTGGCTGCTTTTCCTTCACTCTGAGGTCCGACTCATCCCAAAACATCTCAGGTTGAGGTCGGGGGATTGTGGAGGCCAGGTCAATGCTCCATCACTCTCCTCCTTGGTAAAATAGCCCTTACACAGCCTGGAGGTGTGTTGGGTCATTGTTCTGTTTAGAACAAATGATAGTCCTACTAAGCCCAAACCAGATGGGATGGAGTATCGCTGCAGAATGCTGTGGTAGCCATGCTGGTTAAGTGTGCCTTGAATTCTAAATAAATCACAGACAGTGTCAGCAGCAAAGCACCCACACACCATAACACCTCCTGCTCCATGCTTTACGGTGGGAAATACACATACAGAGATCATCTGTTCCCCCACACCGCGTCTCACAAAGACAGTGGTTGGAACCAAAAATCTCCAATTTGGACTCCAGACCCAAGGACACATTTCCACCGGTCTAATGTCTATTGCTCGTGTTTCTTGGAACAAGCAAGTCTCTTCTTATTATTGGTGTCCTTTAGTAGTGGTTTCTTTGCAGCAATTCGACCATGGAGGCCTGATTCACACAGTCTCCTCTGAACAGTTGATGTTGAGATGTGTCTGTTGAACTCTCTTAAGCATTTATTTGGGCTGCAATTTCTGAGGCTGGTAACTCTAATGAACTTACAGTGCCTTGCAAAAGTATTCATCCCCCGTGACGTTTTTCCTATTTTGTTGCATTACAACCTGTCATTTAAATGGATTTTTATTTGAATTTCATGTAATGGACATACACAAAATAGTCCAATTAGTGAAGTGAAATGTAAAAAATAACTGTTTAAAAAAAAATAACGGAAAAGTGGTGCGTGGATACGTATTCACACCTTTTGCTATGAAGAGCCTAAATAAGATCTGGTGCAACCAATTACCTTCAGAAGTCACATAATTAGTTAAATAAAGTCCACCTGTGTGCAATCTAAGTGTCACATTATCTCAGTATATATACACCTGTTCTGAAAGGCCCCAGAGTCTGCAACATCACTAAGCAATGGGCACCACCAAGCAAGCGACACCATGAAGACCAAGAGCTCTCGAAACAGGTCAGGGACAAAGTTGTGGAGAAGTACAGATCAGGGTTGGGTTATAAAAAAATATCAGAAACTTTGAACATCCCACGGAGCACCATTTAATCCAATATAAAAAAACAAAGAATATGGCACCATAAAACCTGCCAAGAGTGGGCTGCCCACCAAAACTTACGGACCAGGCAAGGAGGGCATTATTCAGAGAGGCAACAAAAAGACCAAAGATAACCCTGAAGGACCTGCAAAGCTCCACAGCGGAGATTGGAGTATCTGTTCATAGGACCACTTTAAGCCATACACTCCACGGAGCTGGGCTTACAGAAGAGTGTCCAGAAAAAAGCCATTGCTTAAAGAAAAAATAAGCAAACACGTTTGGTGTTCGCCAAAAGGCATGTGGGAAGGAAAACGCTATGCCTGGCGCAAACCCAACACCTCTCATCACCCCGAGAACATCCCCACAGTGAAGCATGGTGGTGGCAGCATCATTCTGTGGGGATCTTTTTCATCGACATGGACTTTCAAACTGGTCAGAATTGAAGGAATGATGGATGGCACTAAATACAAGGAAATTCTTGAGGGAAACCTGTTTCAGTCTTCCAGAGATTTGAGACTGGGACGGAGGTTCACCTTCCAGCAGGCCAATGACCCTAAGCATACTGCTAAAGCAACACTTGATTGGTTTAAGGGGAAACATTTAAATGTCTTGGAATGGCCCAGTCAAAGCCCAGACCTCAATTCAATTCAGAATCTGTGGTATGACTTAAAGATTGCTGTACACCAGCGGAACCCTTCCAACTTGAAGAAGCTGGAGCAGTTTTGCCTTGAAGAATGGGCAACAATCCCAGTGGCTAGATGTGCCAAGCTTATAGAGACATACCCCTAGATACTTGCAGCTGTAATTGCTGCAAAACGTGGCTCTACAAAGTATTGACTTTGGGGGGTGAATAGTTATGCACGCTCAACTTTTCAGGATTTTTTGTCTTATTTGTTGTTTGTTTCACAATACAACATATTTTGCATCTTTAAAGTGGTAGGCGTGTTGTGTAAATCAAATGATACAAAGCCCCCCAAAAATACATTTTAATTGCAGGTTGTAAGGCAACAAAATAGGAAAAATGCCAAGGGGGGTGAATACTTTCACAAGCCACTGTATCCTCTGCAGCAGAGCTAACTCGGTCTTCCATTCCTGTGGTGGTCCTCATGGGAGCCAGTTTCATCATAGCGATTGATGGTTTTTGCAACTGTACTTGAAGACACTTTTAAAGTTTTTGAAATTTCCGTATTGACTGACCTTCATGTCTTAAAGTAATGATGGACTGTTGTTTCTCTTTGCTTATTTGAGCTGCTCTTGCCATAATATGGACTTAGTCTTTTACCAAACATGGCTCTTCTGTTGAACACCCCTACCTAGTCACAACACAACTGATTGGCTCTTATGCATTAAGAAGGAAATAAATTCCACAAATTAACTTTTAAAAAGGCACACCTGTTAATTGAAATGTATTCCAGGTGACTACCTCATGAAGCTGGTTGAGAGAATGCCA
This sequence comes from Salvelinus alpinus, assembly GCF_045679555.1. Lineage (NCBI taxonomy): Eukaryota > Metazoa > Chordata > Actinopteri > Salmoniformes > Salmonidae > Salvelinus > Salvelinus alpinus. Next base: position 72,557,715 of record NC_092094.1, read on the forward strand.
AGAGTGTGCAAAGCTGTCATCAAGGCAAAATGTGGCTATTTGAAGAATCTCAAATCTCAAATATATTTAGATTTATTTAACACTCTTTTGGTTACTACATGATTCCATGTGTGTTATTTCATAGTTTTCATGTCTTCACTATTACTCTACAATGTAGAAAATAGGAAAAATAAAGAAAAACCCTTGAATGAGTAGGTGTTCTAAAACTTTTGACCGGTAGTGTTCATATTTAACATAGGTTGACATTGTGCATGTTTACAGTAGTTATTATTTAACTGAAGCGTGTCCTCACCTGGGATTTGAACTCACAACTTTCAGGTTCAACGCATTCCAATCTCCCGTCTACACCACCATATCTGTGTCAATCATCAGTTAATCGGACTGTTCTGTCACGACTTCCGCCGAAGTTGGTGCCTCTCCTTGTTCAGGCGGCGTTCGGCAGTCGTCGTCACCGGCTTTCTAGCTGTTATCATTATTTTCCTATTTAACCCTCTGGTTCTCATTATGTTTTGTGCGTGATTGTTCCTTGTCTAGTGTTATCATTCTTCTGTGTTATGGTGTGTTTTCCCTGCGTGGAATTTATGGTTGATTATTTTCCGAGTAAAGTACTCAGTTCTGTGTCCTGCGCCTGACTCTGTACTCACCTCGGCATACTGATACATGACATGTTCTCTTATCATTTATTTGATTGACTTATTTCAGCAATTGTAGGGTTTTCTGTATCGTTGCCTGATGTTGGTGGAGCATATTACTGTTTTAATGTTACTCTTTAATAACTATGATAAATATAATAGTTTTACTCAAGTGTACTTTCAACAGAGCTGAGATTTACTTTGAAGTACAATGTGTGAAATTAGTCATTGACACAGACATGGTGGCGTAGCAGGAAGTGCGGTATGCCGTGAACCAAGAGATTGTGACTTAAAATCCAAGGCGAGAACATGTTGGAAAATAATTACTGTATAAATCAACATCAACGTATGTCAAATACAGTGCATTCGGAAAGTATCCAGACAACTTCACTTTTTCCACATTTTGTTACGTTACAGCCGAATTCTAAAATGGATTAAATCGTTTTTTCCTCATCAATCTACACACAATACCAGATAATGACAAAACTAAAACATTTTTTTTTAGAAATGTTAGCAAATTTATTACAAATAAAAAACAGAAATACCTTATTTGCATAAGTATTCAGACCCTTTGCTATGAGACTCGAAATTGAGCTCAGGTGCATCCTGTTTCCATTGATCATCCTTGAAATGTTTCTACAACTTGATTGGAGTCCACCTGTAGTAAATTCAATTGATTGAACATGGTTTGGAAAGCCACACACCTCTCTATTTAAGGTCCCACAGTTGACAGTGCATGTCAGAGCAAAATCCAAGCCATGAGGTTGCTGGTAATTGTCCGTAGAGCTCGAGACAAGATTGGGTCGAGGTACAGATCTGGGGAATGTTACCAAAAAATGTCTGCAGCATTGAAGGTCCCCAAGAACACAGTGGCCTCCTTCATTCTTAAATGGGAGAAGTTTGGAACCAACAAGACTCTTCCTAGAGCTGGCTGCCTGGCCAAACTGAGCAATCGGGAGAGAAGGGCATTGGTCAGGGAGGTGACCAACAGCCCGATGGTCACTCTGACAGAGCTCCAGAGTTCCTCTGTGGAGATGAGAGAACCTTCCAGAAGGACAGCCATCTATGCAGCACTCCACCAATCAGGTCTTTATGGTAGAGTGGCCAGACGGAAGCCACTCCTCAGTAAAAGGAACATGACAGCCCGCTTGGATTTTCCCAAAAGGCACCTAAAGACTCTCAGACCATGAGAAACAAGATTCCCTGGTCTGATGAAACCAAGATTGAACTTTTTGGCCTGAATGCCAAGCGTCACATCTGGAGGAAATCTGTCACCATCCCTACGGTGAAGCATGGTGGTGGCAGCATCATGCTGTGGGGATGTTTTTCAGCGGCAGGGACTGGGAGACTAGTCAGGATCGAGGGAAAGATGAACGGAGCAAAGTACAGAGAGATCCTTGATGAAAACCTGCTCCAGAGCGCTCAGGACCTCAGACTGGGGAGAAGGTTCACCTTCCAACAGGACAACGACCCTAAGCACACAGTCAAGACAACGAAGGAGTGGCTTCGGGACAAGTCTCTGAATGTTGTTGAGTGGCCCAGCCAAAGCCCGGACTTGAACCCGATCAAACATCTCTGGAGAGACCTGAAAATAGCTGTGCAGCGACGCTCCCTATCCAACCTGACAGAGCTTGAGAGGATCTGCAGAGAAGAAGGGGAATAACATCCCAAATACAGGTGTGCCAAGCTTGTAGCATCATATCCAAGAAGACTCAAGGCTGTAATCGGTGCCAAAGGTGCTTCAACAAAGTACTGAGTAAAGGGTCTGAATACTTATGTAAATGTGGTATTTGTGTTGTTTATTATTTATAAATTTGCAAAATTGACTAAACCTGTTTTTGCTTCGTCATTATGGGGTATTGTGTGTAGCTTGATGATAAAACAACAATTTAAAACAACAATTTAATCCATTTTAGAACAAGGCTGTAACGTAACAAAATGTGGAAAAAGAGAAGGGGTGTGAATACTTTCCGAATGCACTGTATGTACGTTGAAAACATTTTATGTCAAAAGCATTGTGTGTAACTTGTTCCACAGCCTATTTTTGTGAAGATGCCCAAATAATACTTTCTAGTTGAATGAACATTTGAGACAAGTTGAGCAAGCACAACATTTTAAGTTGACTTAATTTCTGCCAAAGTTGTCTCCAGTTGTTGCTAAGTTTGGGCCAAATAAAAATGTTACGTTCTGGTAGCTTTTTTAATCGAAAAGTTGAGTAAACTTAAAAAGGCTGTGGAATCAGTTACTTAACAATATTTAGTTTAAACAACTAGATTTTTTTTTTACAGTGCAGGATTAAATGATGGTCAAACTGTTTTGGTTCACTATTAGCCTGTTATAGAACATCAAATTACACATTTCTCAACCTCCTGGATCATGAACAAGTCTTGAGCTACACAATGACCAATTTTCTCTAGAAATGTTAAATGTGCCTGTAAAAGCTGAATCCCTGGCATAGTCACAAAGTTAAATGCTTGACTGGGTGTGGAAACCTTTTATTGGGGTTTCAAGAGAGAAGGCCAGGATTCATACAACCTGAATGTCAAACACAGACCCAGACTGGTTTTATTGTGGGTGATATTTATCCAATAGACATAAGAGCTGATGAATACCTTCACTTTTACTGAACAAACATGTAGAATTTACAGTGTATGAGTGGGTGTGTTTGAACTGTATGTTCATACATTTAAGTGTATTCATGTCTCTGTATGTTCCGGCTAGCATCTGCTTCAAATTCTGCCTTGAATTACATAATACGTTAGCCTATCAAGATACAGAAAATTACATAATAAGTTAGCCTATCAATATACAGAGAATTATATAATAAGTTAGCCTATCAATATACAGAGAATTATATAATAAGTTAGCCTCTCAAGATACAGACAATGTATATCAAACTCATCTCTTGGCATTGATATGTGAAACATTGTGTTCTACAATATGTCCGAGGGCTTGCCATACATGTGAATTTGTGGACATAATTTTTCACAATATGAAATGCTGTAAAATAAATACTTCTGCAATGAAATACTGCTCCATGAGAGTAAAATGTATTGTTAAATGGAATCTACAAATATGAAGTGTCATATGGTGTTACAGTGTAGAGTCCATCATTTGATGTGTTGATCACTGTCATTGGTGATGAGGGACCCATAATACTCTGTCAGTTACTATTATGTCCATTTTTGGATACAAAGTAGGTTGCACTCCCCCTTGTGCCATAACGGAGCCCACAAGCATGAATAAAGCATGATGCTAAAACAATGGAAATGGTACAAAAACATGTACTCAAGAAAAGACCAAGAGAAGCAACTACCAGTATTAATCAACTAACTCCATGTATGATTTCAATCCATTATAGAAGAATCGCTGTAGGACTGGTGGAAGATGTTGAAATCTCATTTGGAAATATAGTAACCTGTTCTGAAGACTGAGGGCTTTATTCAATCTGCATTGCAGAAGTTCAGCTTTACAGCGTGATGGAAATTTAAATGCAATGTTCCAACTTTAGCGGAGACTACATTCATGATAAACACTGCATATATTGGCTCAATCGGAAACTGCCTTTGCGTTAATATCGCAGAATCTGTAACGCTGATTGAATAGAGCCCTAAACATATAATTCCTTGACATTAGTTATCCATCACAACCTACCCCACACCTCTTTGCAGGTTTTATTACATCACACGCATAATGAGATCAGCTGTGATCGAGGTGTGAAAACATGCACACACACACACCTTGACCTGTGACCTCACGCATCTACCAAACACCTGAGCTGCCACAGCGCAGACCAGCACCACTGTCAGAGGATGTGCACCACTGGTCCTTCATCTGTCATGCACCAATAGCCAAACACGGCAGAGCAACACAGCAGAGCGCTCATGGATTTTCACCAGACTCATCATGCATGACTGATGAATGTGTCCGGCAATGATAAGCTCTGATTGCAAATATATCCCCTTATGGTTCAATGCAAATGTTTTCCTATAGGGTTCACGCTGTCAATGGGAAATTCAATATGGATCTACATTATGTGGGTTGTAATGATTTCAGGTTGACCAAATGGGCATGTTGTCTGCCAATACAATGCTGGTTTGGGCTAACTGTGGGCTAACATTATAATGATGTGCCATGCAATATGTAGTGTGCCCTTGAGAAATGTTAAATGTTTCTGCTGAGTTGGCAGTGACATCAACAGGAGTGGGTCACAGCTGTTCAAAGTGAGGAGTCTCTGGGCAGTAAAACCAGGATCATCTATGTACTGCCAAGGTGACATGAATAGGATGACTTACAAGGCCTGAGGCCAAGGTTTTTCTAGACAGAAAGACAAATGTTCTCTTGGGCAGTCAAGTCTTCATTCATGTTTCAACTCAATCCCCTGAAACACTACAGAAAGGAGTTTCCCACATTCCTTTTAAGGGCAGCTCTGACTCGAGGACAGAAACAAATGTGATTAGTTAAGTTTGGGGAGGGATTAGAACCAGCAAACTTGTGTATGGAAACCCATGTGTTAGTCAATTTTACAACCTAGAAATATATTCAGAGTGAACATTAATTAAACCAAATTATAACATTGCTTGGCACAAAGCTCATAATACTGACTAGGGATAATGAAACCTGAGGGACATGGTTGACCTAGAAAACCATTGGCTGAAGCGCTGATGCAATATTCTTGTTGTCAAGTGAGTAAGATGGAAGGTATAAAGATACGGTATGTTATACTTACACATGCAAATGTCTTTTACAAAGCAACACATACATCACATTGTTATTGGCGGCTAATGCGATACAGCTAATTATATGTTACAATTTATGTTATATAGCTCAGTGTTCTGCTTCAGCGCTTCAATAGAAAACCTGTAAGTTGCATGAAGGTTACAGTAGAATGATCAATGAAGACGAGGTTGAAATTAAGCCATAAATATTATTATCTTGTATGCAGCTTTATTAACAGTTTATCGATTCACCCTCTTTGTCCTCTGAGGCTTAGGCAATCATCAGCCCACAATGGCCTTGCGAAGCTCCTGATTGTTGTGACCAAATTAACTTATGCCTCTAATAACCATGATTGACCTTGACTAAAACTAGCAAATAATTTAGGCATGACATTAAAGCAGGGAATACGGGGTTAATAATGTGGTTCCTCTCTCTAATAAATTATACTTTTCATGTCATCTCTAAATGACAAAAACAAAGAATTGCAAAATACAGTATATCACATGAAAGGCATTACAACAAAACAATGTTCGAGACATAATGTTCTGTGGAGTGATTCGTAGGACATCAAAATATGTGTGACTTGTTAAGGGACCCCGTTTAGTCACATAAACCGCATGAGTAATCAATTGCTTTGATCTTGCAAGGGAATAGCACATCTTTAACACAGCAACAATAGCAGGGCGTGATACTGGTGAGACTCCAATTATGGGAGTCCATTTTCTACCCAGGAGAAACCAGATAACGCACACAAAAAACTCATATTATGGCAAATTGTGTTTCTTTCTCAACTAAATAGTGACAAATGGACTCCTGGTGTCCTTTCAGGCTTTCTTCCTCACTCAGAAGTGTCATGCCACCTCAGATTTGTCCTGTTTAATAATAATAATAATTATTAGAATTATACATTTGTTGTTGTTGTTTCTCTGTAATACTACTAGCCACCTAGCAATTTTATGAACTTGGCTTTAGCTAGCCCAGATAGGTTTCTAATCTCCCAACCTCATAACTAACTACCAAGAAGCCATTTCAGTCTATCAATTGAGTTAGAGTAGCTAGCTTGTCTAACTATCTTAGCCGGCATGCCTGCTGGCAAGGTTGGTAGACTTTAGAAAGCATGCAATTACTAAATGTACTGAATAAGACTCATATTCATTTCAATCTTTTACCCAGATTTTAGGAGAAATGCAGAGAAGCATATTTAGTGTCTTAAAAAAAAAACACCAGTCAGGAGGAAAAATAAACATTTTTTTTTTTACATAGAATTAAGAATAATGATTATGGCTCGTTTGCAAGAAAAGGCTATTTCAGGTGTTTAAAAAATGCTAAATACCCAGTCAAGCATCCTCACGTACTTTGTGCCCCCTCAGTCAACTACAAGCAGCTGGAAAATGACCCTAATTAATGTGCTTTCATAAGCTCCTGATGGTGATAAATATGGATAGGGTGCTTAGACATGAATCAAAGCCGACAAGAAATGTGAAACCCAAACCTTTCATTCCATTGAAAAGATGACATGCATATATTGTAGGCCTACATGAAGCGCACAGCTACATCTTTAGGATAATTATTATCTCTGCGCTCTGTTGGTATCTTAATATAGCATATAAGAAATCTTAAATCATCTTTTATAGTTGGAATCACCTTGTTATTAACAATATTTCAATTATGCGGTATTATACAGTATTATAGCCTGACCAATGAGATACGAAAATAATCATGGATGGTTGAGCCCACAAACCTCCCCAAGCTCTCAATGTTCACATTGAGGAAGTGAAGCAGACTTTTCTCCTCACTCCTCAATCAGCTTATTCTACAGTTTATTTTTCAACTGAAAATGTCAGAAAATTTACTTTTTAGGTAGCTGACATCATGTATAGCCTACACTCTCCGGCAATGAATGTCTCACTTTAATCCTGATAAATGTGATATGAGGTAGTCAGTGGAGCTGGGGTTTAGATTTGAAATGCAGCTGGTCCACATATTGGGTGCCCTTCCATGTTCAATGCTGGTTCACACACTGACACTGCACAGCTCAGCAGTTTGGATCCAGCCTCATCATACACAGCACAACATTGAAGAAACCCCAAACACACTTAGACCATGATGATATTTTGGATCACTAACCAGCTTTCCATCCAACCTTTTTATACATCAGATAAAAAAATGTCAAGACAGGGCCTCCCGAGTGGCGCAGCGGTCTAAGGCACAGTGCTTAAGGTTTCAGTACAGATCCGGGTTCGTGCCCGGTCGTCCTATAGGGTGGCGCACAATAGGCCCAGCGTCGTCCGGGTTAAGGGAGGGTCTGGCCCTGGGTTAATTACTGGAGAAATGTCATGGAAATACTACTATTTGCACATTTTTATATGATAACCATCATATCAAAGCAAATTTGGAGTCACGCAATGACATGTTTTGTGGTCCTCCCACTACAACACGTAAGGAAAGCACGCAGTATATTAGGCTACAGATTCAATAAATGATGATGAACTTCACAAGGAGGTGAAAGTGCAACGTCATGAGCTTGATGCTCCTTTCCAATAATTCTGCTGACATGATCATCGATCCTTGGCTGCCGTTTAACAATTAAAACAATCTCGCTCTTTAGTCCATAATAATCTCATCATGTAGGTTTATGTGGACTCTAGCTAAACAGCGCACGCTTGTATCTGTGCGCTGATGTTGTCACGCCCTGGCCTTAGTTATCTTTGTTTTCTTTATTATTTTAGTTAGGTCAGGGTGTGACATGGGGGATGTTTGTGTTTTTTGTCTAGTCTAGGGTGTGTGTATTGTCTAGGGGGTTTTGGTAGAGTTCATGGGGTTGTGTTCAGTGTAGGTGTTTATGTAAGTCTATGGTTGCCTGGATTGGTTCTCAATTAGAGACAGCTGTCTATCGTTGTCTCTGATTGAGAGTCATATTTAGGCAGCCATAGGCATTAGGTAGGTTGTGGGTAATTGTCTATGTTTGACGTTAGTAGCTTGTGTCTGCACTTTCGTTTGTAGCTTCACGGTCGTTTTTTGTTTAGTTTGTATTTAGTGTTCGTTTCATCTTCTCAAATAAAGTGAAGATGTATCTATATCACGCTGTGCCTTGGTCCACTCTTTCACACGAAGACGATCGTGACAGATGTCTACACCGCACGTGCCAATACCCGAGTGGGCACACTAGCTATAGAATGCAAAACATTTTGTGAGAAACATAATTACATAAAAATGAAAACTCATTTAACTTGTATTTTTTATTCGGTACATGGGAATTTAACAGCATCATGTATTCTTATGTGCACTACGTCCTCACGGACAGTCTTTTATCTGCAACAAGTCAATTTGATGGAAACCCATCTCTGGTGGGAAAGTGAGCATATTGTTTTTATGCGGATTTTAGAATATTCGCATGAAAATCTGTCACCAATTAGATGGAAACCTAGCTATTGAGAGCCATGAGGAATTTAAATGAGCGTTTTCTCCACATCGGTGATGATTTACATATGTCTAACCTTTTGACATCAAACCAGAGAAACCATATTAACCCAGGAACCTGTCTTGCATGGTTGTAATGCTCTCATTTCAAGCGGTGGCAATAACCAATAGCGGTGCATGAGTAAAATCAACCGGGAAGCCAAGCCAGAAAAAAAGCCATATTACAACCTATGTGTTGTGATAATTGTGTAACCTGCTCTATAACCTGTTAGTTCATATGCCTTGTGACCGTGATATATAGGCCTAAGGCAGAGACAATAAGAAGACAGTGGCAGACTACATTCAACCACACATTAGTTTCATCACAAAACCGGAAAGCAACCTCTGTCCGAGGAAGTCCACAAAGCATGTAACAAACAGTTACAAGACCTACAGCATGATCAAGCAAGTTAATGTTTCCGAAATGTGGATTTAGAACCACAGAGAGTTGCCACAAGTCGCAAAGAAAACTGGAGCTTCCTCCACTATTCCAGCACCATTTCAACTTCAACATTTCAACGTCATCAAATCACCTAATCTTACAGTGACATCGAAGAGATACCAAAAACAATTTAGTCCAATCAACATAAGGTAAATATGATGTGGCTGCTCATGTTTCTGATTTGTGTGTGTGTGTGTGTGGGTGTATGCATGTGTTTGTGAAAGATTAAACAACAACATGTTGACTAACCCTACTTGCAGTGGTGTAAAGTACTTAAGTTAAAGTACTTTAAAGTACTACTTTTTGGAGTCTCTGTACTTTACTTTACTATTTATATTTTGGACAACTTTTTACTTTTACTCCACTACATTCTTTAAGAAAATAATTAAGAAAAAGTTAATAAATAACTTTTTACACCCAAAGGTACTTGTTACATTTCGAATATTTAGCAGGACAGGAAAATGGTCCATTTCACACACTAATCAAGAGAACATCCTTGGCAGACTTACAAAACGTAATCGTTTGTAAGTTATGTCTGTGTTGGTACTTAAGTATATTTAAAACCAAATACTTTTAGACTTTTACTAAAGTAGTATTTTAGTGGATGACTTTCACTTTTACATGAGCCATTTTCTATTAAGGTATCTTTACTTTTACTCAAGTATGACAATTGGGTACTTTTCCCACCACTTTCTACTTATAGAGAAATGCCAATGCCACCCTCCTCTCTTTCATGTTGATGAAACTGTCTATGACTCATACAGTAAACGCTTGTATTTTTTGTTGTCCTAGGTTAACTGGCTAAAATGCACAGAGAGACGTTGGTACATTTTTTGGGGAAGCCTGGCTTCCCTTGGCATCCACTTGTAATAACACAAATGTCACAGAAGCTATTAGAGCAGACTTAGCCACAGAGAAAACTTAAGTTGACCCTTTTTAGGTGGAGAGGGGACTCATTTTAATTAAACAAGGTTATACTCTATTTGCTATCTCCCAAATGTCATTTTGATAGTGCTGCTTTCATTCATTCAAATTACCATAGTGTGTATGAAAAATTGTCATACTTTATATGAAGATATGTGGAATAACATACTTCATTGGAGATGCATTGTTGATTAAAGCTGGAATCCTTAGTTGCTACATCCATTTTTGCATGCAGAAATTAATGATATATACCCATTGATTCCTGGAGAATATAACTTAGTAATGCCTCATGAGCTTAGTTCAACTGTGCCAGTGTTGTGTTTGAGACCACCTAAAGCGAGACTGATTCAAGACCAGGACCGGAGCAAATAGAGACCAAGTCAAGACCGAGACAGGACCAAGTCAACACCGAGACCGGGAGGGACCAAGGCATCCGAGACTGAGTCAACACCGAGACCAGAAAAATGCGAGTCCAATTCAAGACCATGATTGTAATTTCGACAAATCACCACCATAATAAGAGTTCAAAATGTCCAGTATTTATGTGTTCATATTTGATGTTCTGATATTCTCCCCAGTTTTTGTTTGAAAGGAAAGGTTTAACACTGAAGAGAAAAAAGATCCAATCAGGATTTTTCTTTGCTGGTCTCTGGGGAGATAAATCTAGCTAGCTAAGTCAACCATTGGCTAGACCATCAGAAGCTAGATAAAGGCATCTGCCATTCAACATTTAAGGCAACATTTTGGAGTGACAGTAGAATCAACCAATCACATTTTGACTTAATGGGTGGGGCCGTTTTTACAAAAATGTATGAAAGGTTCTGCCTTCTTGAAGGTCAACAGGTCACTGCGCAATAGCGAGCAATAGTTTTCACACGGTCTAGCTAGCTAGCTTTTGTTGTCGGCTAGTTTGCAGCGGCAGCAGCAGGTGTTATCAAAGACGATGTTGTTGCTAATTTGTTAGCTTCCCCCTTTTCAAGAATATCTTTCAACATGAAGTTAAGTTTCAAATGAGCATCATCTGGTGAGTGGAACTGTGTTTTATATTGCATCTCTTTGAAAATAACATGTGTGTGAAACATTGTTGCATTTAAATAGGAATTGACAGCATTTTAGAAACATGACATCTTATTAAAATCTGGTCATATACACCCCCAGGAATAATTGTTTAACATTTTCTGACAAGCGACCACTTAGATATGGTCATTTTCACATTTTCATAAATTCATAGAATGTTTGGGAGTTACGTATACTAAGGCATTTGTGAAATTGCTATAGCAATATAGAGTGGGAAAGCGGCCGTGCGTTTGGACAATTAATAGACACTGCAGTAAATAAAACCAAATAAAAACATCTGTCTTGTCCAGGACCGGAGTCTACACAGACCGGTGCGCTATAGCTAATCAGAGCTACAGCAGGCCTTTATACAAACAAGCCATTTGGCACACGGGCCTGCCGTCATTCACTTCGAACTGGACTGTGTGTTTACAGGCAGTTGCAACAGCGCGACTTTAGATCATTAGAACGCATTCGCCAAAAGCCACAAAATACACCTGAATGGATTTCTGCAAATATGTAAACACCACGGCAGTCCTCTTACATTTGGGAGCTTTACAGTCCTATTGATCAAACAACCATGAAAAGGTAGGATCTTTCTCCCTCAGTTATGCACATCAACAACAACAAGATCAACAACTAATGCTAGCCGGAGCAAGATGAGATAAAATCTTACGAAGGAACATTAGAAGGAACATGATAGTTTTTCCAGTTAGTTGGCCGTCAAAATTGCACTGATAAACGATGGGGAATTGTAGCCTCCTCGTACTTCTACAGCTTGCCTGCCAATGCATGCTTATCCCAAACCAAACACCCAAGTTAACTGGCTAAAGTTGGCTAGCTTGCTAGCTACTTCCAGACACAAATGAGAGAACACCTCACTCTGACCATTTTACTCGCCGTAGCAGAGCTGGTTAGTCTGTTTACATGTTATCTAGAGCATTCTTGACTAACTATTACTTTTTCCGCCTACGTTTACTGATACCGGTCATATTCAGCAGGTGTTGCGGGTTCATAAATTCATCAGTTGTTCTGCTCTGGCACACTCAGAAAAAAAGATTGCAGTCAGAGTGCAGTATAACTGTACATTTCAATTGGGAAATGCTTAATGGTTGTGTTTTGTATTCGTATGATTGGGACCTACTGGCTTATTGTGTCAGAGTTTATGGACTGCTTAGCCTTTAACACCGTGCTGTGTGTGACTGTTGTCTTTCCATCGGCCCTATGCAGTGGTGTAGGGGTGCCTGGAGAAGTGGGTATATCCAAATTTTGCCCAAAAGTTCCCAAACGGCCCACCCAGAGAAGGAAAGGTATCCTGTGTTGAAAATCCTATGATTTCCTATGCTTTTTTAAATTCGTTTTCCTATCGATTTTTCAGATTTTCACTCTCAAAATTAAATAAATGCTAACATTTGATGGTCTAAGTCCACAACAGTGCTTAAACCACATCAATCTGATTGGGTGGGCCTGTCAGGGCCTGGCTCCCCAGTGGGCGGTCCTCTGTCCACCCAATGTCCATCCATGTCTACACCCCTGATGCAAACAGAACATGATGACAATTGTGCATCATAAATAGCCTACTAACCAACACTTCGGACTAAACTTTTACAATACCTGGTTTACATACCCATTGTTGCCTTGGTTAGCATTTACTGGTATAAATTTAAACGTCTTTCCTACCCTACCAGCTACCGATGTTATTCTTCTGTGAGCTGCTCCATGCCAAAACCAGTTGAGATTGTACACTAGCTGCCTGCAGATGATATTCCACTGAATCTAGGCTATGTGTGCGGAGAGCATGTAAATATATTCCATGTGCTTTGCGATTGTGTAGGCTACTTTGTGCATGATTTCTCTATTGTATTAAATAACTGATAAATCGTATACCTCCACTACACTACTTTGATACGCATCATTAGGGATTAAGAAGTGAGTATACACAATGCCCACTGAAAAATAAGTGGGCGTACGGCTTATACCTGCGTATAGCCTACCCTCCACTACACCACTGGCCCTTTGTGTTTTACAGAAAGTGCACTCTCCTACATGAGTGCGCTGGTATTACGTTTGCTGTCCTTTCAGAATCACGAACCTTCAGTCACACACTGAAGGCCTATAGGTTCACCACTGTACTAACCTGTCACACACTGAAGGCCTATAGGTTCACCACTGTACTAACCTGTCACACACTGAAGGCCTATAGGTTCACCACTGTACTAACCTGTCACACTGAAGACCTATAGGTTCACCACTGAACTAACCTGTCACACACTGAAGGCCTATAGGTTCACCACTGTACTAACCTGTCTCACACTGAAGGCCTATAGGTTCACCACTGTACTAACCTGTCACACACTGAAGGCCTATAGGTTCACCACTGTACTAACCTGTCACACACTGAAGGCCTATAGGTTCACCACTGTACTAACCTGTCACACACTGAAGGCCTATAGGTTCACCACTGTACTAACCTGTCACACACTGAAGGCCTATAGGTTCTCCACTGTACTAACCTGTCACACACTGAAGGCCTATAGGTTCACCACTGTACTAACCTGTCACACACTGAAGACCTATAGGTTCACCACTGTACTAACCTGTCACACACTGAAGACCTATAGGTTCACCACTGTACTAACCTGTCACACACTGAAGGCCTATAGGTTCACCACTGTACTAACCTGTTTCACACTGAAGACCTATTGGTTCACCACTGTACTAACCTGTCACACACTGAAGACCTATAGGTTCACCACTGTACTAACCTGTCACACACTGAAGGCCTATAGGTTCACCACAGTACTAACCTGTCACACACTGAAGACCTATAGGTTCACCACTGTACTAACCTGTCACACACTGAAGGCCTGTGGGTTCACCACTGTACTAACCTGTTTCACACTGAAGACCTATAGGTTCACCACTGTACTAACCTGTCACACACTGAAGGCCTATAGGTTCACCACTGTACTAACCTGTCACACACTGAAGACCTATAGGTTCACCACTGTACTAACCTGTCACACACTGAAGGCCTATAGGTTCACTACTGCGCAAACATATCTATAATATATATAAAGGCTGTTAAGATACTGTATTCATGTTTCAAGAAAGGAGTGTATATATTTGGCCTGGCAAAGCGGTTGAATGCGCTGACTGAATGGAACTTGATAATTATGAGTGCTTTACTCCGCTGGTCTCGGGAAGAAATTACAAGTCCTCACTGAGACCGAGTCAAGACCAAGTACAAATGTCCGACACCGAGACAAGAGACAAGACCGAGTCACTCAATATGTGGTCTCGAGACCCCAGCAGAACTCAAAATATAAGCTTGTTTTACTTAAACGTAAACAAACACTGTATAGCCTCAAAACATGGTTAAAACTATAATGTTGATGTCATGGATAGTCAGTCTGTGTATCCATATCTCTGTCTATGAAGTTTACAGTAGTTACATTTCTCTAGGCCCATCCCTCAGCTTTTTACCAAAACATAGGTGTGGTGTCTGCCTTGTTGTTGTTTCAATTATAAACATAAACTGATCCCTGGCACCTCCAGCTTCCATAATGGATGTGTACTGTTATGCTGTGTGACAGTTAATCAAAAGGCTAGTCTTAACTAATCAGCCAGATTTCCTCCTAAAATGTGTTCACGACTGACTTAACACAACACGAGTAACTGTGATTATCAAGATATAACAGTTTAGATAAATAACAGAAATGATTGCAGGCGTTGGGCACAATATGAGCATGATGAGAAAAATGTCTGTCACGATGTGTGCTCAACATATGAGGGCTTGGTTGAGCTGCTGTCACACTGCCACTATCCTTTCCCCATTCCATCAGGCAAGCTCTTAATATGCCAGTCCCAAAGCCACTATCCTTTCCCCATTCCATCAGACAAGCTCTTAATATGCCAGTCCGAAAGTTGATCACCTGTTGGCACTACCCTGTTGGCACTACTTGATCTGTCAAGAAATGTTCATATTGATCAAAGTCTGGTCATCATTACTTTAATCAGTCTGAGCCCCCATTCCTCCCCATATCCATGCACACACACACACACACACACACACACACACACACACACACACACACACACACACACACACACACACACACACACACACACACACACACACACACACACACACACACACACACACACACACACACACACACACACACACACACACACACACACACACACACACACGCACAATGTTAAGTGTCAATTGGCTAGAATACTTCCACTAGCTAGCTCAGTTCAGGGTTAAGAAGCTATGCCATTTCTGTCGACTGTCTCCCATTCAAGATCATGCTTCAGGGAGCTAGCTAACAAGTCCCTGAATGTTTCCCAAGCAACCCTGAACATCTCTCCTACCTCGAGTGAACCCCATTGAATAATCACATGTAACTTCATCAGCACCTAGTGAGGGATGAAGGCTAAACAAGAATGAAAGTCTCACACCTGTATAAGGGGCCTCTTCAGACTTAGAAACATCTTTCCTGCACACTTCCCAGTAGTTGGTATTCAGACTTACCTTATGCAGGCACGTAGTGCACCCTATGGGTGTGGCTACCGTGCGCACACTGAATATGTTATTCAACCTCTGAAAACTCTCCCACTTGCTGGCCAACAGATTTTCTCATGGAGTTTTCCATCAATAGGGTTTTCAGTACATTTATTTTAAGCCATCCCTTTAAATACTGTGTACCTTTAAGTTTGAATTTTGTCAACAAACTGACTAGAATATATTGAGAGAATGGGTCATCCATTATTAGGGATCAATGAAAGAAAGCCATCTAGATATATGCATATTCATCTCCGTTTCAGCACCAATTGGGAGATTTAAAACTATTCAGATCTTGTAGACTATTTAGGGTTAGGGAAGTGTTTATAAATGATAAAAAAGAGAGCCTTTTCACAATAAATATATTGTTTAATAAAAAATGCAGTGGTTGCCGTATTCATGTTCAATCGCTGAAAAATTGGAAGGTGAGAAAAGCGTTGAACAATAGTCCTGTAAAATATCCTATTCCTCACTAATCATGGAACTGTATTGCACCGGTCCAGTCGTCGTGAACCGCACACCAGGGTCCAGGTATAAACTGCTACATATGGTCAGAGTACCATAATGATTCAAATAGGCTACACGTCCCAAGTTATTGCACAACGTTAGCCTAATATGATCCACTATTGCTAGCGACCCTCAGGAACAACTACACGGAAGGTGACAGAGGAAAGAAAGGTTAACGAAATGGAATGGAGTGACGCAAAATGTAGGCTACAAATTGAAGGAGACTAACATTAAAGTGACAGTTATAAATGAATCGGTATTACTGAACGTGGCTCCCAATAGTAGCTAATTTAACACGATACAAATTGTAAAAAAAAAAAAAAATTAAAATGGAGAAAAGCCGGGGCATATAATTAAAATATTCTACAGTGCATAAATCAACTTGGCATGTTGGGCGCTACAGAAGCCTATAGATTGGTTCTCCAAATGTCATCCCTGCAAATTATGAGGACATACAATAAAAATGATGAATAAAGGCACAGCTATTCATAGCCTACTTCACTGTGGAAAATACATGTCATGTTGATATGATTTTCAGTTTGCTTCCATATGACTGGTCATCGTAAACAATTGCTATTAGTATTTACAATCCCCTTCTCCAAACGGAAGGATTACTCATTTACCTAGCTCTTATCAATAGCTCTCAATGTATAAGTTACAGTACATGGAGAATGGTGTTATTTCTGTTGTAAAAATATCGGAACCGACAGGTGCTCGACATTATTCATGGTTTCCTCCCACGTAAAAGTGGTGGAATTATTCGGGAATTAAGTCAAGGTCAGAATATGGCTTATCTGTAGACACCTCCGCCACACCTCCATTTCTTTTATCTCCACCCAAAATGCATACCTTGGAAAAACGGACTTTTCCCCATTCCGTAAGTTCAAGGTCGGAATATGTAGAGAGAAAAGTACAAAAAACTGGAATAAAGTTCCATGCCCCTAAGAGCATGTCTGAGTGTTCTCTATTCTGAAGCAGCCAAGTAGCCAAGAGATACTTTAGGCTGCAGATATACAGTAAAGCAGTTGTGCCTCTCTGATTTTGCACTCTCCTGTGGGTTGAAGCTGGTCTGAAGCTGTCGAGCCCCAGTGCCCAGAAGCAGCTCTGTCCACTGGGAGAGAAACAGAATGGGCTGTCAGCCGCCTGGCGCCTGCCTCCCCCTACCTCCTGGGAAAATGAGTCCTGCCTGTGGGGAACATGATAAATAGGCTCCATTTTGCTGGGTTACCAGCACCACACTCTCCCAGTGGCCATCGAAGTTGTACATTTTCCCATTGAAGTCGGTTACGATGCCAAACTGTAGTGAGGTCAAGACCCTGGGGAGGACGACGAGCACACAGATGAGCTTCCCAGAGACGGTTTCTGACAGTTTGTGCAGATACTCTTCGGTTGGCCAAACCCACAGTTTCCTCAGCTGTCCCGCAGGTGAAGAAGCCGGATGTGGAGGTCCTGGGCTGGCGTGGTTAAACGTGGTCTGCGGTTGTGAGGCCAGTTGGACGTACTGCCAAATTCTCTAAAATGACGTTGGAGGCGGCTTATGGTAGAGAAATTAACATAAAATTATCTGGCAATAGGTGTACATTCCTGCAGTCAACATGCCAATTGCACGCTCCCTCAAAACTTGAGACATCTGTGGCATTGCATTGTGTGACAAAACGGCACATTTTAGAGTGGCCTTTTTGTTTTCCCAGCACAAGGTGCACCTGTTTATTGGTCATGCTGTTTAATCAGCTTCTTGATTTGCCACACATGTCAGGTGGATGGATTATCTTGGCAAATGAGAAATGCTCGGTAACATGGATGTAAACAAATTTGTCCGAACAATTTGAGAGAAACAAGCTTCTCGTGCTTCTGGAAAATTTCTGGGATTTCAGCTCATGACACATGGGACAAACACTTTAAATGTTGCGTTTGTATTTTTGCTCAGTATATTTGTCTGTCACATTTGTATATCATTTGACTATTAAAACAAACAAACTTGGACCATGATGACATTTTGGATCACCAACCAGGTTTCCATCCATCCTGTTTATGTAACTAAAGTACATGTCGGATAAAAAAATGACAGGGGCCTCCCGTGTGGCGCAATGGTCTAAGGCTGTGCCACTAGAGCCCCTGGTTCGAGCCCAGGGTCTGTCGCAGTTGGCCGCGACTGGGAAACTCATGGGGCGGCGCACAATTGCCCCAGCGTCGTCCTGGTTAGGGGAGGGTTTGGCCGGCAGGGATGTCCTTTGTCCCATCGCGCGACTCCTGTGGCGGGCCGGGCGCATGCATGCATGCTGACACGGTTGCCAGTTGTACAGTGTTTCCTCTGACACGTTGGTGTGGCTGGCTTCCAGGTTAAGCTGGCATTGTGTCAAGAAGCAGTGTGGCTTGGCTGGGTTGTGTTTCAGAGGATGCACAGCTCTCGACCTTCGCCTCTCCTGAGTCCGTACGGGAGTTGCAGCAATGGGACAACACTGTAACTAACAATTGGATACCATGACATTGGTGAGGAAAAAGGGGTAAACAAACAAACAAATAAATAAAAAATGTCATGACAGACCTGATGGAAACAGAAAACTAATCTAGACCAATTACTGAGATGTACCCATGGGACTGGTTTTGTTTACTAAACCAAACAATGGCAGACATGTAACAGCTGCTAATCAGATTGAGAGTACCATCCTAAAGTCCTCCTCTCTTCATCCCATAGACATTGGCCGGGTCTTGGTACATTTTCACTTTAAGTGACCCAATGGACATGAGCATTCACGGAGGTGTATGCAGGTGGCCCAGACAGCAACGACGAGGAGGGGAATTTCACACCCACAGCACTCTCATGCTTCATTTCCATGTCACAGCGTCAAATAGAGCTCTGTGCCTGACAGAATACATTATGTTGCTCATTTACAGAGCAGCTGCCCTTATCCAAAGCAATTTACAATGCTTACAATTGTCATACCGTAAATCTTCTGGACAGATGGATGTTTAGTGCAGTAATCAAATTTAATTGTTTCTCCGCTGCATAAAACAGACATGTTCCCTGTGGGGACCTGAGTTTTGAGACTTCAGACTACAGTCATGACAAAGCACAACATGGCTCATTGAAACTGCTGCATCTCAAGGTTACCTGACGCACATACACTGAGTGTACAAAACATTAAGAACACCTTCCTCCTCCCTTTTGTCCTCAGAACAGCCTCAATTCGTCAGGGCATGGAATCTACAAGGTGTCGAAAGCGTTCCACACGGATGCTGGCCCAGGTTGACTCCAATGCTTCCCACAGTTGTGTCAAGTTGGCTGGATGTCCTTTGGGTCCTCTTGATACACACGAGAGGAGGCTGGTGGGAGGAGCTATAGGAGGATGGGCTCATTGTAATGGCTGGAATGGAGTCAATGGATGTGAGCCAAACACATTTTTTCCATGTATTTGATGTGTTTGGTACCATTCCATTAATTCCATTCCAGCCATGACAATAAGCCCGTCCTCCTGTAGCTCCTCCCACCAGCCTCCTCTGAGCGTGAAAAACCCAGCAGCTTTGCAGTATTGACACAAACTGGAGCACCTGGCATCTACTACCATACCCCGTTCGAATTTAAGGCACTTAAATCTATTTTATTCTCTGAATGGCACACATGCACAATCCATGTTTCATTTGTCTCAAGGCCTAAAAATCCTTCTTTAACCTGTCTCCTGATTGAAGTGGAATTAACAAGTGACATCAATAAGGGATCATAGCTTTCACCTGGATTCACCTGGTCAGTCTATGTCATGGAAAGAGCAGGTGTTCATAATGTTTTGTACACTCAGGGATGACCTGAAATATTCAACTTTTATAAAATGTTATGCTGTTTTCAATTTAAACATAATACCTTGCTCTTGTTAAAGTCTTTAGAATTGATAGACATGCATAATACATTGACATAAATTTGTATATTTATAGGCCTCTACAAAAGAGACATCAAATGAATGAATTATCTATACCTAGACTGAAGGCTCAGAGAGAGTACTTAAGATCATAATGGTGGATTCTCTCGTTTTATTAGTGTTGATGTGATCAAAGACTTCATCAACTTTCAAAGGATTCATATACTGCGTCTGAGAGGCGCTCAGTAGGTCAATCGGAGGAATCATTGTCTTTTGTACCTGATACAAAGACGCTTTACATGTGCATCACACTCAGAGAATGGTAAATACAAATACGTTTATATTTTTCACATGCGCCGAATACAACAGGTGTAGACTTTACCGTGAAATGCTTATTGAAGAGCCCTTTGCCAACTATACAGAGATAAACACTAAGAAAAATAAATAAAAAAGGAACTAGTAACACAATAAAATAACATTAAAGAGGCTATATACAAGGAGTACCGGTACTGAGTCAATGTGTAGGGCTACGAGGTAGTTGAGGTAATATGTACATAAAAGTGACTAGGCTATCAGGATAGATAATAAACAGAGAAGCAGCAGCGTATGTGAAGTGTGAAGAGTGTGTGTTGGACTGTCGGTGTAGTATGTGTAAATGTGTGGGTAGAATCTAATGATTGTGCATTGAGCCAGAGCAAGAAAAAAATAAGGAAGAAATAGGAGGTCAACGCAAATGGTCCCAGATAGCCATTTGATTAACTGTTCAGCAGTCTAATGGCTTGGGGGTAGAAGCTGTTCAGGAGCCTTTTGGTCCCAGACTTGGTGCTCCGGGAACCGCTTGCAGTGCGATAGCAGAGAGAACAGTCTATGACTTGGGTGCCTGGAGTCTTTGACAATTTTTAGGACCTTCCTCTGACACCGCCTGGTATATGTTTGTTCACAAGGTTGGGTAGGTTACATTCTAAATGTAATCCGTTACAGTTACCTGTCCAAAATTGTAACGCAACGTTTGGATTACCCAAACTCAGTAACATAATAGAATTACTTTCCCCTTAAGAGGCATTAGAAGACAAAAATTATCCATCAAAACATCTTTTTTTCAATGCTGAATTGAATGTCATTGAGAAAACAGGAAGGTGTCAATGTATTTTTTTTCTCACAAACATCCCTTCTGAATTTAAAAGTAATCAAAGAAGTAATCATCTAGTTTTTCAAAAGTATCTGTAATCTGATTACAATATTTATTCTGGTAATATAAGTGATTACAGTTCGGTTTTATTTTTAAATCAGATTACGTTACTCCCCAACCCTGCTCTTCAGTGCCATTCAGTAAATTTTTTCATCCCTTTCTGCTGCTTGTACGGATTTATTTCCTTCTGTTCTCTCACTTCCTTGGCTGCTCTCTTTAGAACCTCAAAGGGAGCTAGACCCCTTGTTTTACATTTGTATACACAGGGCATGATGATGTCTGCTCTGTAATAATACAAATTAGTTCATATGCATGACACATTGCAAAGATACTATGCATATTGTGCATAAAATGGACAAAATGTAATCAGAATTTGTATGGGGTCTGGTGGCCATTGGCTCAACTTACCCCAAGGCAAACAGTTTGACCATATATTAGTCCACACAGCTACAAGGATGGATTTTCATGCTAGGTTTAGGACCTCATGTTGTATCTTATAGAGACCCCAACTGATGTATAAAACAATCTTAAAATTATCTACTTTGGTTAAGATACAAGCATCATGAAACCTATAACACAATACATATTATTTTTGGGACTTAACTTGCTTACCACTTTTTCCATCTGGTTTCTTCCTTCACAGACTCCATGAAATGATGACCTCTTCCTAAAAATATGGTCACATGATTAATTATGTGTATGGTTTCCTAGAAACAAGGGATGGCACAACTAACCCTTTGCCTTAACTTACCCACTCTCCCCTACTAGACAAAACCTCCACAGGATCAAGATACAACATCCCAAGAACATCCTAAAATCGTCCTTGGGGCATGTCCCGGGAACTAACCAGGAACTAGACAAAACCTCCAAAGGACCATTACACAACGTCCTAACAACTTGAGGCGAAAATTTTGTGACTTTCCAGGGACAACCTAACGACACATTTTTTTTCCGCAGGGTTAGTCGAACAGGTTTTAAGACATTCAAAGTTCCTCCATAGAAGCCACTCCTCCGTATGTATAATTCTGTGGGCCTAATTCAGATAATGCATGTCATAACAAGATGAACAGCACTTCAAGGCTAGCTTCCTCCATCCTCTCTCGCTCTCTCCTCCTCAACATTTCAGTTGCATCTCGCGTCTTACACTTTGACTGGCAGCACAGTGTGTGTGTTTGTCTTTCATTATAATTAGACCATGCTGTTACGGCAAAAAACAATTGGCTCTTAACGACATTCCTATACTGATTAAATCGCTTACCCGCTCCACAGCAAGCATCTCTATCCGCACTGACTGGTGAACAGTGGTGTAAAGTACTTAAGTAAAAATACTTTAAAGTACTACTTAAGTAGTTTTTTGGGGTATCTGTACTTTACTTTTCTATTTATATTTTTGACTACTTTTACTTTTACTTCACTACATTCCTCAAGAAAATGATATACTTTTTATACCAAAAGTACTCGTTAGATTAAATTGTCAAATTCGCACACTTATCAAGAGAACATCCCTGGTCATCCTTACTGCCACTGATCTGGCGGACTCACTAAACACAAATGCTTTGTTTGTAAATGATGTCTGAGTGTTGGAGTGTGACACTGGCTATCCGTAAATAAATAAAACAAGACAATTGTGCCGTCTGGTTTGCTTAATATAAGGAATTTACTTTTACTTTTGATACTTAAGTATATTTTAGCAACTAAATTTACTTTTGATACTTAAGTATATTTAAAATCAACTACTTTTAGACTTTTACTGAAGTAGTATTTTCTATTAAGGTATATTTACTTTTACTCAAGTATGAGAATTGGGTACTTTTTCCACTACTGCTGGTGAAGTAATTTAATGTCGCCCTAAATGTAAAAATAAATGACTTTGAATAGGTTTAAAAAGGAAGAGAAAGGAGCAATATAAATCGGTAATGTTTGGGGTTTCGACCTGTTCATAACTTTATTTTACTGGTCCGACCAGTGGAACGGAACGGCGAAGAATAATGGTTGTGTTTAAAACAAAATGATTGGAAAATAATTTCAGTTCTAACACTTTAATTTGTATTATTATTACTTTCATTGACCCCATTTGTCCCCAAAGGGCTCAGGCAAGGCGAAGGTCGGAACATGCAATCCCTCCAAAACGTGACCCGCCAAGCCGAGACTGCTTCACATTGTTCGCTTTACCCGGATGCCAGCCGCACCAATGTGTCAGAGGAAACACCGTTCGACTGACAACTGGAGTCAGCTTGTAGGCACCCAGCCCGCCACAAGGAGTCACTAGAGCACGATGAGCCAAGGAATGCCCCCCCGGCCAAACCGTTCCCTAACCCAGACTGCGCTGGGCCAATTGTGCACCGCCCTATGGGGCTCCAGGTCACGGCAGGCTGTGACACAGCCTAGGATCAAACCCCAGGCTGTAGTGGCACCTCAGCTGTGCGATGCAGTGCCTTAGACCGCTGCACCACTCGGGAGGCAACCCTTTCTTTTAACATACAATGTTTTCAACTTCACTTTAACTTAACATACATGATTACATGTTCATATAAACAGTTATTGTTATCATTCATCATGTCCTCACCTGAGATTTGAGCTCACAACCTCTTGGTTCACGGCATTCCAATCTTCCTGCTTCACTACTATGTCTGTGTCAGTTATCAATTAATCTGATTATCCGCTTAATCTGACTATCCGACGTCATTTGGGTTCTGGCATTGGAATTATATTGAATTAGGCTTATTTCACGCTAAACCCCAATAAACATAAAAGTTTAAATGATTTTGGCCAAGAACTAACAGGTTCAATTGCACAAAATCTCAGCTGCGCTTTATCAGAACCTTAGACAGGACCCTACACACTAAAGTAAGATTTTGATAAAAACCAACCAGCTAGATTGTTTCAATATTACCTTTTCAAAAGAGTTCATTCTCCTGGAAATATTCTTGTAAAATCCCTCTCAAATGCCAGTTGGATTAATTTAGCTTTCCTCGGGTGTAGCATGCTTCTTCTGTGCTAACTGAACACGTTTGTCAAAGTGGATAATGTACTGTAGGCTATTTGGCACACTTGGCGCACGTACAGTTTAGGCCCTAAAGCTTACGCGTAAGCACTAATTAATGCCAGATTGCCTAAAATAATGAAAGAAAAACCTCAAGAAATTGAATAAATTACACATTTATGGATTTTCTAAGGTATTGTTTTCTCTTTATTCAACCCGCCTGCCACCCACCCGCCCTTCATACACACAATGTTTAATTACCCTAAACCCACCCAGGTTATGAGTCAACCCACCCATCACTAAGGTGCAAACAGACACTACGCCCTCTGGTGCACACCTTCGCTCTAGCCACAATGAATTCTTTAGCTCCACTGGAATTAGTAGTGGAATTAATCACTGTAATGACTGCAGAACTTAGCCTACTGAAGGCATTTAAGAATAAAGGGCAGTTGCAACTATAGGCCTAGATTATTGTATAAGTTAACAAACAATATTCAAATAATTTCTCACCATGATAGACATATTGACAAGGCTTCAAATAAAATCATGTTCTTTAAAAGCTTTAATGAGATAAACAAACCTATTGTCAAGAAGGTTTATGGTAGAGAAATAGCCTTTACTTCAACAAACAAGATGAAGTATGAATGGGTGCCATGTTGGTATGATCCATTTTCACTCCTCACTCTCCCTGGGAACCATTCAAATTTTTAGCTGCTAATGCTGAGCTGATCATGTATGTTCTTGAAAGAAACTGCTTCAGAGCATCAGTGTGAGAGAGCGTTCCTTTCGTTTGATTTCACTGTAGAGTAGAGTTCCCATTTGATTCCGTTTCTTTCTCTATCTACACACAAACACACACAAGCACGACAAACAAAAGCATGCATGCAAGCATGCACGTATGCACACAAATACAAGCACGCACACACACACATAGCAGGACACAGACAGGATAAATGTGCGGTATGGTCAGCCATTCCCTCATTGTAGTGCCAGCGGCCTCACAAAAAGTAATTGTGTCTGGTGAAGCAATCACTTGCTTCCTCCCTGCCGTAATTTAAGTCATCGTCCCGTTAGGCGGTCAAATTACTATGTGTGGAGCAGGACATAGAAGGATTCATTGCTCTACAGTCTAACATCTCAAAGTCACTTTGTGTGCAACGTTACAGCTCAGTCAACCAGGTGTGTTTTGTGCCTGTTTTGCCCCCATTTTATGATATATTACAGATAGAGCTGAAAGTTCATGGGCATTATGACATTTCATGTCTTCATACATATTTCAACATGTCTGTTCCTCCGGATAGGGTTTTGGGTTAGGCACAAATATACCTGGACCCTAACCCAACAAACCTAACCTTTACCTTAATCCTAACCCTAAACCTAATCTTCAACCTGATCTTAACTATGACTTGGCATGCTATGTTCACACAAGTGCAACAACACCAACATAGTAACATTGTTATTTTTTGGCTTTGAAACATTCTCAGCACATTTAAGAAACTTGACAAAATAAACTATGTTATTTTCTTGGTAATCAAGGCAAAGGGTGGCTACTTTGAAGAATCTAAAATCTAAAATA